>NC_083632.1:9062137-9799265 GCF_963584025.1 Labrus mixtus
TTTATGGAAAGAAACATTTTCTGAGCGTAAAATGTCAAGAGGACCTTGTTAGCTGCAAACTGTGGTGGTTAGATTTTTCATGCAGGCGGAAACATACGGCTTGCCTGCTGCTAATTGGTTTAGACAACCTGCTCCTTGAGAGAAATCATGTAATATATTTCAATTGAAAAGATGAATCTTATGCATTGCAGTATCTTAGCCAATTTTAATGGAGATTCTTAATTTTGATGCAAATATTAAGCTGTCCTCCTTTTTGGTTTTCTTTAGATGGAGCCTGGATTCAGTCTACTCAAAACACCATAAGTGATTGCCCTCAGTGCAGCACGCAGTCAGATCTGAGTGTTGCTTTGACACATTTATGTGAGTTAGTCTTGACCTGTGGCCATCTGTGCCTGCAGGGTCTACAGATTGAGAGAGGCTTGATCTTTCACTCGGAACTCGCAGGGCCAAATTCTTGCAGCAATCACACCATTCGTTTCGGAGCAGCAAGTATCAGGTGTGATAATTAGCATCCCTCAAGGGGCGGAGAGGGGAGAAAGCATTTCTAATTTGAACTTCTCTTTGGCGGCCATGTTTTCACCAGGATCTCATTTGGCACAAACAATCTGTGGAGTATAATTAGTTTTGTGGCGTATAGCAACACACTCAGAGTGCAGGAAAAAAAAAACTGTAGAGAAGAGGACCTAGGTAACACCCCTCCTCAAAAATCCAATTCACAAGCAAAACTATGTCAAGAAATTCCCCCACTTCATGAATTTGACTCTCCAGGTTTCATTAACAGTCGTTAGATACACGATGACCCAAATCTTCCCTTCTCTCTCACAGCAAAGAAAGGCTTAAAGGAGGTGGAAATGAAATAGCTCTTTATTCGTGCAGCTGGGACTTTACATCAAAGAGGCGTTCTTATTGGCAAGCTCACTTTAATTTATTAACACAGCCACTTAGTGAAAATGAATATACAGAAGTTAATAGATGTTTTTGACAGGTTGCAACTTTAAAAGAATACCAAAGCGTGGTCCTTTTTTTCTGTGTGCTTATACTGTAAATGCAACACATTTGAGAACAATATGAACCAAATATAATGGATTCACTGAGTGTCCCTGCCGCTGAGGTAACACCTCATGTTTCTTGCAACCCATCAATGCTTTAACGTACACACAGCTGCTACAGTTACAGTATGTTCAGCTTCCAGAGAGACAGAACATGAGCTACATTTTAACTTGTGATAGACATTTCTATTTGAATTGTTGGAGCAGGGAAGTCTTTGTCCCTCTCAAAAATAAGTTTACTTCAAACTTCTTTTTGCACATCGATAGAAATATGACAAGTTGTACCTTCAGACAAAAAAAAAAAAATCAGTTTTTCAATTTTATTTCACCACTTATTTGTCTCCTTCATTCAGTTGTTTTCTAACCCCAGAATGAAATGAATTGCAGCCTCATATTCCAGCTGAGACAGACAGCGAGAGGCTGGGAGGGAGACACATCCATCCCCACCCATGCTAAGCTCTTTACGCCTCACTGTGAGAGTGGTTGGGCTGCTTCCAGGGTGGCTTAAATCATGGCTAAGCCACTGCGGGATTTGGGGTTCTATGCGCTGCGTGGTTTTGATTGTGGACATTTTAATAGCTGAATAATGGTGCTAAACTGTACGACTAAGCCTCCTATTTACAACAGAGCAGATAAAGCTGTTTTGGTTTGACAAAAGTAGACTAAGCATCACAGAAATATAAAAAGCAACAAGATATTGAAATAGACCTTTAAGAGTATAGCGAACAGTGTGACAGAGGGGGGCTTGACCCAAAATATTCATGGTCGGCAGCGTTGTTTTCACAGCTCAGAGCGGATGTCATCGGTGCTCATAGATCAGGTCGCTCACTGTATACTGTGACAGATGTCAAACAAACAGAGGATCAGGTTTCAGGCTGCGGGTAGTTACAGTGCGACAACGTATGCAACATGAAACACAAACTGAGCACTTGTGTGGAGCTGCCGGGGGTTAAAGAGAAGATTCAGTTTCTAAGTGCTTTAACCTCCATTGTTTTTTAAATATCTTTGCAATATGGCTAATGCTGAGGAGGCAAATATCAAGCTACTGTGTTACAGCTTAATGCCATTTATCATTGTGTTAAATGTTATATTGGAGATGTTTGAGGGATGTTTTAAAGATAGATGTAGATTCCGTCAGGGGGCTCTCAATCAATACTACACTAACAAAAGATGACGTTGAGGCTAGCGGGGAATCATGGGAGTTCTCTCTGCTCCTCCCCCCCCTCCACACGCATCCCCCCCCACCCCGGTGAAAACAAACTCAGCGTTGACGAAGTAACGATGAGCAGACCTGTGGAAGAGACTATGTTTGCCTACGATGTATCCAAGTATAATTTACATGACATTTTTTTTATCAAAGCAGCACATGCAGCAACAGTATAGCAGCTTTTTTCAGTCGTAATTTTTGCTTCCTTATGTAAGCGGCATATGATGTAACATTCGTTGTTTCCACGGCAATGATAACCATTCTGTATGTCATGGCGGCTTATCATGACGGCCACTTGAACAAGACACTTTCCGTTACAGCTATAAAATAACGGATTTCTCTCACTTTTGATAAAATATGAAATAATGAAATATTTGAGGTAATTTAAGTACTCAACAAAATAATATATAACATGGGTTTAGTCAATTTTTAAATTAATTTAGATATTTTAATGTAAACATTGTCATAAAATTCTACATATTGTACATTAAAGTTGAACTACTTATTAGCTTTGTTGTACTGGTAAAAATGACTCATAGGCCCACTCCCTGACAGTCAGAGCAGACTTATGGTTTGGAACCTTGGTTAGTACCAATGTTAGGCCCAAATGTTTTGATAACTTGAGCGGTTTGCAGGTCTGATTTCAAGCCTCCCCGTGACATCAATACTACACAATCACTTTATGAGGGGGATTGCCTTATTGGCACAACCAAAATAATATCCTGTAATGAGTGACGTAACTTTATTTTCCTCTAGGGTTAATGTTTTTTGTGTTGTTCATATTTGAGATTAGAGAGAAACAGATCTTTGTAATTCAGTATAGTTGTCTTTTACTTTTTGTGTTTCACATCAATTACAGAAATACAAATAAACCTGTAGAAACTTTATGAAACCACATCCACAAACGTTGTTGTTCCAGATTAAATGATTTTGACTTTCCTTCTTATGTGTTTGATGAAACTCCCTTTTAGATAGGTTGTGATTTAGAACTTTTGTACTGGGAGCCATTAGCCTAACAGGCTGCAGGGTGAGTTATTTGTCAGCAGGACGAGGAGGAAATATTTCAATGCGGGACTCCAGACATAACTGAGCATGATGTCATTATTTGTAAAATAATTGGATCTGAGTCGTGAGTTTATCATCAAAACTGGAAAAGGTTGCTCACCTCTAAATTCATAATGTTGTATAAACAGTATTGAAGCAGTCTGAGTGTCTTGTTTTAATGGTTTCTTTTATCCAACTGTTATACCTACAGTGCATCAGCTGGCCTCCTGAGCACAACTATGTGACTCACTGCTTTAATGGGACTCTTTTTTTTTAACCTTTCTATTTTCTAAGAAATGAATACAAGTTTTATCACAGTTGGCTTGTTTGGCACTCATCACATTTTTTTTTAGAAATATAGCTTTAGAAAACACCTTTAAAAAATCTAATCATGCTCGGAGAAATGAAAAAACGTCTATCTCTTCCTATTACTTCCACAGAGACTATTTTTTGCCTTGATTTTTGTGTTCCGAAACCAGCAGGCGTCTGTCACTCCATGCTGCGTTTTCTTTAAGTTCACTGAGCAGCGCAGATTACAGCTTGGTGTGTTGATTTTGGGTTACTGAGTGAATCAGGAAGTGTGAGTGGCTGCAGAGACCCTGCGGGTCCCCAGGCAAACTTCAACTCCCAGGAGTGACTGCTTATAGCTCACAACAACAGTTATTGTACTCTGTGCAATCACTGTACAGCTAAAGGAATATGTTTCCTGTTTCTTAGTTTTTCTTTTATCTCCAGTACAAAGAAAAATCTTTCTCCACGGAACAACTAAAAGAATATGACTCCTGTTCTTTAGTTTGTTTTTTACATGCACAAAGACAAATCTCATATTTTCCCATCATGTTGGACACACGTCACACTCAGAGAAACTATTATTTATAGGAAGTCATAAATCATCCTGCATCAAGCTGCCATATAGTGTAACTCCCACAGCAGCTGTCTGTAAAGTTCACGGTTATTTTTGACCCGCTCTTTTCAACGCCACAGATTGTTTGCTAAAGCAGTGTTAATTATTATTCTGTCATCGACTAACATACGTTAATCGATGACAGCTCTATGACGATGTGTGACAGGGAAATTGAAAACGCTCTCATCATCAAAAAAGGGATTATAATTATTCAAAAATAATTATTTCTTCACCTAACATGACTACATTATAGCTTAAATCCAACTAAAATGTGTCAATACATTTCAGACACATACTGACCCTGTATAGATAGGTTTGGAATAGTGAAAACATGAGAGAGACAAAAACAAGATGTGCTTTGATGCACATGTATGTACTTGGACCATTTTCAGTTTCCTAGACTGGCTTTGTCCCTCGTGTGCGATGTTGTTTTCGTCTGCTTACGTCAGCACTATCATATGTTAACTAGGTTTGGTTTCTCTTTGCAGGAACACAGTGACATCGCCATACTTTGCAGCGCCTCCAGGCGTACTCTGTACAACCTGGTGGGAGAGAATATTTCTAATGAGCTGTACTTACCAGAAACTACAGATTCTACAATGCCATTTTTTCTGTTTATTTCATGAGTATAAACTTACATACCAGAGTACCAGAGCAAAAGTGGCATACACCCTGTTTTTTAACATTAACATTAATATACCAAAACAAGTACATTTTGTGTGTTTGTAGGTGTGTGTTGGTGCATCAACTAGGTGGTATTGAAGGCCAGTACAGACACTGATAGTGATATCTGAACAACTCTATTAGTTAGCTAGTTAGACATGTGTGTGTCATAGTTAGAGCCTTTAAAGTTTGCACAGTATTGTTCAAACTGTTTAAAATGGAATTGAGCTCAGAAAGGGCAGTCATTCACTGAGGCAGATAGTTTTTCTTGTTTGTAAGTTATTACCAATATTTCAGTAAGCTGGATCTTAGTTTTCTCCAAAATGTGATAGGTTCTGTCTTCTAAAATCTTCAGACTTCCAACAAGTTTAATACAAATCGTACCAGTTCCTTTTTATTCAATGTTGGTGGAAAACAAGCGGTATCAAAAACACAAACTTCGTGGTGTTGGTTATTTCAAGTAAAAGAAAAAGAAAACCAGACATATCTCCCTTAGTCTTTCATCATATAAGACATAATAACAAAATGGAGAAAAAAAAGCAAGAAAAGTCCTTGAGAGATAAGAAAAAGGAATTCAGCAGAAACTCACAAATTACAGTCCATCTGCTTTAGGAACATAATTTTTTCGAGGACGACATGTTTGCTTCTATTGAGTTGACCTCGCGGTACAGTTCAACAATCATTTAAAGTTAAAGCCCTTCAGATTCGAGCTGAGGCTTTTAGACCGTGATGATCATTTACCCGCGGGGATTCAGGGGGTTACAGGAGCGATGTGAGGGACAGGCGGTGATCTCAACAGGGTCAGTGGTGTAAGTGGGGGGATGTGACACACACTCCTTCGGGCAAAGTAAGGTATTAGCACCAGATTGTTGCAATTTGCATCAACATGTGTACATAACTCAGCAACACTAAAGCATGATATGATGACTTCTTTTTTTTTTAACTTGGTGTGACGTACTCTTTCAGGAGGCACATTATCTATGATATCCATATATGAACCCTAATAAATGTTTGTTGTAGATGTTAGCGACACATGCATGCTCAATGAGCCTTGCAGTCCCTCTTTTCTGCTTTACGTCTCCTTGAAATGAATCAAACATATTCACGGTCTTAATTCAGCGTTCCTGTGTTAAATGTTCATTTATCTGCCATTATCTGCCAAATACATTTTTTTAAAAAAAAGCATAATCTGAGTGTATTTACACCAAAATAACCATATTTCCTCTTCCTGTTGAACCTTTCAAATGTCTGATGACTCATCATGCACTCAGGGGAGTATACTACAGTACTTTGTTGAAGCTAACGATCCAGTCAAATTCATCCCAACGTGATATCCCGCCTTCTGTCTTCTGATTGGTTCTATCCTGTGCCAGTTGGAAATATGTCATGGCACGACAGTTAGATACTCTCGAAGTTCTCTTTCATGTGGCCTTTAAGAAACCAAGAGTTCTGGCTCATGGTGTTGTTATGAATATCATTGCAATCCAGGCTTAAATAATAATACTTTCTGATACCTGCCAACCCCCCAAAGCTTCCTATCCAGCCCCTAAAATATAAATTATATTTGGTGAGTAAACAATAAACACGAAAATAAAATCACTTGGCTGAAATACTCGGATTAGGTTAATGGGAGAAATTACGTTTCCCCTCTGACACCAACTTCTTCACATCGGGTTGACGGCTTTCAGGTTTATGTGCAAGCATGTTTTAAAGTCCGGCCCCCACAGTGTCTGATAAGAAAAAAGCTGGTTCTTGTTCAAGTAGTTGATGACCCCTGCCCTATACCATATGGTGCAACAAGGCATTAATGATACTGGTTTCTGGTTTCATTGAAACAACTGCAGAATAAAAGTGAGTGTGATCAAGCCCTTGATGTACAGTATGTTGGGTTTAAAAGATTTTGTTTTTTTGGAATGGTGATAAAGCTGTTAAAGAGGGTAGCCTGTTGGATTTGTTGTGAAGATTGTTGTTGTCTAGACTAAAGGCTTTTATCATCAAAGGTCTCTATAATTCAGATACGATTTTGATATCCAGTTTAATGTGATAACAACATAAGAACCAACATGTTCTTTTCTGTGTACTCTACATTGTGTTAGCTGCAGCTGCCTATCAGCTGTGCTAATTTGCCTGCTTATATTCTGCCATTGGTGAGGCGGCTGTATCCAGACTTGGAAAATAATGATGTTATTACCAGATAGCAGCGCTCTATCCCTTTGGAACAGCCGTAATTCTGGTAGTAATCACTAATGATGTGGAAGCAGCTGCGCGGGAAGTCTGGAAGACAAAGGTATGATCTGCTTTTATTGACAAGATGAGATAGAAATCCCTTAAACCCACCTCTTTAACTCGTCAGTGTGAAAGTCACAGCACAAGAGAAAAGCCGCTGATAAAGCCGTGCGTAGGATACTGTACTGTGCACAATGTGCTCATCCTGGGGACTCGTCTGAATCATGTATTACAAGCTCTGATATTTAATCCAATATGTCTCTGATGTCTGCAAAATGAGGAATTAATACATTTAGAACAAATACAAATTCTAGTCACAGTTTATGTCTGACTATAATCTCCCTGTAGACAATGTAACCAATGAACATTCAATGCTGATTGAATTAAATGACGTGAAGGACCAACGAGGTGTTCATTATCAGGAATCTTTGGACGACGCATAGGCCAGACCCTGTGTGAGTCTCTGAGAAACAGTCCTCCATATAAAGATGCAAAGGGCTGCGTTAGTGGGAACATGTTGCCTCAGATACCTGTGGGCTTATGAAATATGATCCAGGATGTCCAGGTGGAATATAAACACACAGGTTTAACCCGAGATGTGCCCTCCCATGGGTGTGTGCAGAATGCAAGACATAAGGCACAGACAAAAAAAAACAAGAGAGGTGGTTAGCCAATGTAGTTTCCTTATCCCTTATCAACACAGTTGACAATTTAAGTATTTTCAACAATCAATCAGTCACTGACTGCTCAGTTTGTGTCAATGTTAATCTCATGTCTGCTGCTTTATGTTTCATATACTTAGAAAGTACATAGCCTGTGAATATTGAAGTAAATGAACCTTCCATAAGATGAGATGAATATGGAGGTGAGGTGAGAGAGAGGAAGTGCAGCTTTACCACATGAATTAGCAGAGTTTCTGCTGGTGAGATGTTGACGGTATAGGTAAGAGTTGGGATGGTTAACACGTGAGGAGAGTTTTTTTTTCAATACAATATGTTTAGTGGCTTAGCCTAAAGCCACTGAGGAGCTGTGTAGGCGGGCTAGATGAAGTGCTCGCCTTGGCATTGCTGACGGTCAAAACAGTCAATTATTTCAGCAATACAATGACAGCACCCACCTGAAGTGGTGTGGCCTCATGTTGAAGTGAAAACCCTTGTTGTGTTCCTCGCCTGTCTTCTGTGAAAGGGTTTCTTCCTGGCGTCGACATTGACCCATCGTACAAAGCTGACACCTTCGAAAAAATAGACAAGTTCTACTCACTCTGCTACTCTCCAGAAATAGCTCCTATACATTCTTAGCATGTAAAACAAATTAACAGTCATGTATCACTGTATGAACTACCCTTAGTCATGTGTTTTTTTATTGTATATCTATATATTTTTATGTTCTTTTAACAGTGTCACTGCGGGTATATATCAATTACATTTTATTTTTTTTTAAATGTCCCTCTTGTGAATTTCAGCCCCTGCCCCTTTAAATCCTCTGGACGTCGCTGGTCCCACCAGTGTGAAAGGCCGAGTCTGTGTTCATGTATGCTTCACCTCTGACCTCAATCAGAGCTAAAAGAGACACTTTTGCACACTTCATTGCACAACACTGCAGGAAAGTAAAAAACAAAGAAGAAATTATTTCAGGGCATTTTTCCAGTAACTTCTCAGATGTTACAGCTAATTGGCTTAAACCCCTTTGGGGGTTCGTGGTTTCTTTGTGGCTTGTACCTTAAATGAAAGCTGGCCTAATGTACAGTCTCCAGTGTGATTTTTTAAAATGTTTTTTATTACTTTCCCCTTTTCTTTGGCAGCCTATAGTTTAATACATGTGAATTAACTTTATTTTCAGCCTTGATTTGATATTCTGAACTCTGCCAACATGGAAATGATTAACTTTTATCCATGAGCCAGTAAGGGGAAATATGACCTAGAAAAAAAAAGACATTTAGCAGATTTGGCAGTAAAAAATGAGACTAAAATGAAAGTTGAAAGAGAAAACATTAACTTAAAATCTTTAAATTTAGATCCTTGGAAGGTTGTATGTGCCCGTTTCCCTTTTCCATCAGCACATTTAAGCTACATTTCCTTCTTTATGATTTAACAAGGTTCTTTCAGTCGCTCTCCTCCCACTGATCAGCGTGATGTCCTTGAGAAAAGAAAACTCTACAGCGTTCAGTCTTGCACATTGAACCCATCCAGCTCTTTGTCCTTCAGCTTCACCTCCTCATGAGTCACCAGATAAAAAATAAAGAAAACACACAAGTCTGATCACAGTGACACATGATGAGCTGATTTCTTACCACACACATCTGAGGGTATTGTAGTATTTATCATCCCCCCGCTGCTGTCGTCAGTCCCTGCAGCTTATTTATGCAATCTGATTGTTATCATGTCTGATGATGAGTAATCACACTCTCTCTCCCGAGCTGAGATTTTGGTTTGGATGTAGATATGATACATTCATATATTTCAATGCTGTGAATGGAGCTTCCTACGCAGACACATTTAAAAACCACAGATTACTCAGGCTTTATTTCCCTTATTTCTATAAAGTGAACCCACAAAAGAGATGTTAGCATGGAACAGAGTGTCATGCCACCCATTAAAAGTAGTAATTATGGTACCAATAGAGCTCACACCACTTTTCACCTGAAGTGTTGATTGGCAGCTATACTGAAAACCTTCACTGATCCCAGTCACTCTGAGGATTTTCAGGGCCAAAGGTGTCTTTCCATTGCTTGGAAACACATGACAGCTTTTAATTATGCATGTGTCAATCACATGACCATCCTCTGCAGCAACAACCTAAGTGAAATGACAAATTCACAGTTTTTGGGGGTACTAGGAAACAGCACATCAAGCTGAAAACACAAATTGACATATTCTTTTCTGAAGTTGTCGTGGCTTTGGACTAACCTGAAGACTGGCTCGAATCCAAAATGAATAACCAAACATCATGCATCATTTTGTTGTCCTTTTGTTACAGGAAGAAGCTTAAAGATAGAGTAAATAGACCTACACTAGTATCCAACACACTGCAGGCTGGTCAATTCGGGAAAATGCCTGGATGTTTGTGTACCAAACAAAAAAAACTTGGATCCAAAGGGACAGCTTGTAGTCTTTGCTCTGAAAAGGTCAGTGAGAAAGGGGGAAAAATTAGAATTTTAGAGAAAGGCATGGACAGTGCAGACTCTTACAGAAGAAAATTGATGGTGAATGAATGGGGTAACACAAAGCTCACATCAGGTGAAGAAGTTGTATTTAAATGTACTGCATGTTAACGTCAGTGACAGACACATTTTCACTGATGTTAGACACAAATGTTTAGGAAATATTTTTTTGGACCAGCTAGCAGCCAAACAACCTGAAGACCAAAGACAAGAGATTTTGCACATTTAGACCGGATCCAACTTGTTCTTGTTAGTATTCACAACCAAATCATATTCATCAAAAGAAATCCATCAGATGTGGAGAAAAAATACCTAAAGCAACACCTCATGTGGTGCAACACCTCACGTAAAGTTGCTAAATTCATCATCATCTTCATTCTTTATTATCATGTTCCCCAGCTAGCTGCTAACTTTGCCTGAATGCTAAAGCTTTTTTTCCTTCTTATTTTACAAGCTGTTAACAAAGATGATGCTAAGAATGAACCAAAGCGGTAAAGAAAAGGGCTATAAAATCGGAAACCTGACCGGAGTCATTTATTGGTACAAAAATCCTCCAGCTTTCATTTTGTACTTCCTGAAACTTGAAATAACAACAATGTTAATTCACAAAATACCTATTATTGTTAATCTTATTCTGCTATATTACTGACTGACAATCACTGACTCAAATCTTGGAAGGATATTATGATTTTTGTATGTAAAGATCGTGATAGTGCCCTGTTTTTATAAAAATATATTTAGGTTAATGATTTTCAAGGATCAAATTATGTTACATTTGGTGGTTCAGTGGTTAGCGCTGTTGCCTCTCAGCGAGAAGGTTCCTGTATTGAATCCAACCAGGACAGCAGCCTTTCTGTGTCGAGTTTGCATGTTCTCCCCGTGTATGTGTGGGTTCTCCGGCTTCCTCCCACAGTCCAAAGGCATGCTCGTGAGGTTAATTAATGACTCTTAATTGCCTGCTCTTAATCCAGCCCCCCGCAACCCAGAACGAGAAAAGTGGTTAAGATAATGGATGGATGGAAATTATGTTACATTTGATAAGTAGAAATTTGTGAAAAAGGAGAAAAATGACTTTGAAGTATTTTTTTGTCTGTTTATCTATAAACAGGGACTCTGTTTTGTCTGTGTGTGACCTTGTTTAACTCGGTGACACAGAATACAGGACATGGTGATTTAGACCTTTTCATAATCATTTCTTGTTCAGGCAGATTACAATGCAGACTGCTTAAGTTATAAACACATGCTGGGAAGGTTATATCAGGATCATGTTATCGGGAGGAGCAACATCCAAGACCTCGTCAGTAGGCTGTCTGTGTGATGTGTTTTTGTTTTTTTCCTTTTTCATGTATGTTGCACATTGACACACAGCCAAGACACAGCTAACTCTTAATGGACCAATTTATGGTTTTAAAATAAATATACGGTATGACTTAATGTAGACTTTACATGTAAACTAAATACTTTATATTATTGGTGAAAAAGTAAGAATTGTGTTATTCTAAGTAGATCAGTATTCATATTGTAGGTCTGTTTTGAAGCTGCTGCTGCTGCTGAGCATTTACCATTCATGCTCCTCACTAATATGCTCAAGTTTTCTTGGCTTAAAGCAGCAACTTCCTGGAACCTCCGATGGTTGCCTAGCAACTGCTTGCAGTGAAAAAAATAAAAGTCCAAATAACAACCCCTTTAAAACAGCAAGTTGTTGTTTTGACAAACTGGTTAAACACTATTAATTATTAATATTAATACTAGAGTTTATTTGATTTTTTGACCATAACTTTTTTTGTGTATTTTTGTTTGGACAGTCAGGTTAGCTGTCCCTCTGTTTCCAGTCTTGCCATAGGGGCAACATGCTAACTTTTTTCACACTACTGAAAAATGTTTGATCGATTTCTTCGCCAGAAATGTTGATACACAAAAGGACACCTATACAACTGTTTAACCAAATCAGCATAGAGTAATAACTCTGATTGACAATCATCAGTTCAAATCTCGTAATATAATCAGGATGATTATTTTAGCCATTATTGTGTAGCCCTATCAGGCCCGATAAGTGCTCTGTGTGCACTCAAAGCACTCCAATTAAATTACAGAGAACCACAGAGTATCAAAAGGTCATATTCAGTTCAGTGATCATCATTCATTATGATATTTAAGCAGTCTGTAGTCTTCCCCCCATACTACTCAAGTTGCATCATGGGTCACATATGTTTTGGTCTGTGTCCAGCAAATAAGGAACAGTTCAACAGTTATGACCCTGTAAATGTCTTGAACATCCATTTGGTGTCCGTGTTTGTCAGAGCTGCAGTCAATCACATTTATTGCTGAAGTTGTAATAAATGCTAATTTGCAGTTAGCACTCTGGGAGAGGTATGAACTAGGCAGAAAGAATGTAAACAAGTGTTGTTAGTGAGGAAAGTTATGATTAAGGAGGTTTCTTTCACAAATGATGGCCCATCGGACATTTACAGTACAGCCTTTCTAAACCTTACAAGAATACATTTTAAATAGATTTAATTAAAACATTGTATGCTAAAGTAAATGGTTTCTTTTTCATGCGTTCTAACTTGTGCTGTTGCCGCCTGGAATTCATGACCTGCACGAATCAATTTCTCTCACCAGAAAAAAATTCTCTATTGATTAAAACTCATGAAATCTTGAGCCAAGTCTCACTCTGCAACACATATCTTTAAAACTTGTTTCAAAGCTCTGAAAAAATGAATCTCAAGCAGAAGGAATAGAGCTCTACCAATTTTGCAAATCATATTGCAGTTTTTAATTGGCACTTATCAGCTGAAGCAGGCCTTATAGATTTGTTTTCCCCTCTTCTGTACCATTATGTCCTTGATGCCAAAAAGTGGGGCTTGTAGACAGACAGATGGGCTGGCTCGTATTCACCAGGATAGCTCTAAGGTCAGGCCATTTTCTTAAAGCAGCTCTGTATTTCTGTGGGACATGCTGTGGCTCAAACAGTGACCCTTGAGGAACTCCAGGTCAGGGACATACAGTAGGCTCCTGCAAACATTTGAATTTCACACAGTTGCATGCATTAACTGGATGTGACACTGGAGAGGTTTTCCCAAACAAGCACAGTCATTTGACAGTACAAACCAATCTCTGGCATCCCACAAATGAGAGCTTTTGATCCTGCAGTGACTTTGAGGGAACAACCTGACCCCTGGTTCTTCTGAATCCTGTTTTTAGATACTGAAGCAGCTCACAGAAACCACAACCCTACACAATGTATGTTTTTCTGCAAGGAGCCCTTAACAGACAATTTCAAAAATACATAATTATCCTCTTAGTCAACCCCTGTCTAAGCCTCAATAAAGTCATTTTTCTTTGAATTATCAGTGAGGGTGACACCACCTTGGGCTCCGAGCTCACTCCCACCAGTAAGAGCGTTTTTTTTTTCTGCCAAAGTAAAGTTCCCATTTCTTTGGCAGGATATTCACGCTGTTTGATTATGAGTCACTCTCCGGAAAGAAGAGTGGAGGAGCATGAGTGGGCTCTCTGATGTTTGCAGGTCAACTTCTGAATGCTTGAGTTCTGCTCGTGCTCTCTGCAGGGCCTTAACATAATGCTCACCAAAGAAAGGGACATTGGTGATGAAGGATTTATTGTGAAAGTGGACATCAGTTATCTGCATTTGCACATTCCGTTTGGGAGAACAAGCATGGCTAAACAAGAAGAACCAGGTTACTTAAAAGAAGAAATCAGGTATGGGGCAGACATCAATACCTGCTAAAGGGGGAAAACAACTTAAAATATTTATGTAAAAAATACTTCTTGTGTGACCTGTTAGCACAATAAATCAACAGCAATGTATTTCAATCAATTAATCAATCAATCAATTTTTATTTGTATAGCGTCAACTCATAACATAGTGTTATCTCGAGACACTTTACAAAAAGCAGGTAAAATACCTTACTCTTTGTCTTTTAACATTACAAAAGAGCAGGTAAAAAGACCTTACTCATTGCTATATTACAAAGACCCGGTCTATCCATCATGAGCACTTTAGCAAAGCAGCAAAAGTTACAGTGGTAAGAAAAAAACTGCCTTATTAAAAGGCAGAAATCTTCGGCTGGATCCCCGGCTCATGATGAAAAAGCCTTCACAGGCCTAGACTAGACTATTTATATGGTTTTGCATTTAAAAAATCTCTGAATACACCAACTACAAAAACAAGTTTGAGAGGTAAGTCCCAGTGATTAAATTAGCTGAGGTGACACCGAGCAGTCACCTAGAAAATACCATCTGTCCCTCGAATAAGCCATGCTCCTAATTCAACTCTAATACTTAATTTGATTTAGAAAGATGAGTTCTGTTGTTCAGTTGTTATGAATAGAGGTATACACTTTAGAGAACCAAAAAGAGTAGTTACCTAGGTGTAAACATGTTTAATTCTGCTCTAAGTTGGATATCTTTATATGTGGGTCAGCCATGATTACATTCCTTTGGACCAGGCTTCTATTGGCCATACCAGGAAATGGATGAGAATCATACAATATAAAAAACATATTTTTTTCACAACTCCAATTATTATTTAAGATTTGAGGGAAAATATATGTCACTTTCCTTTTATGTAATTGAATTTCTATTTTTTTTTTTCGAGCTGGCAAAGGCATGAGGTTAGGAACATAGAGTATATTTGAAAAAAATGTATGCAAAATGAACTGAGTCGATCTTGTCTGCTCAAGTGGTCAACCTGCAGAGTGATTCTTGAATTGGTTCTTCTGACTAATAGGGTCCATTGTACTGTGCCCCCTTGTGGGTAAAGCTATCTTTCAGCAATAAGCTGAAGTTGGCTGAAGTTACAGATGTGATGCATCATTATCCATTGACTGAGATGAATGATAAACCCTGGCGCAGTGTGCTGTCACCTCATTGACAAACCCAGCCCTGATTGAACCCTCTTTGGTTGCAGCCTGTGTGTTTTATTTACTGCCATCACTGAATCTCCCTCTGCTGGCTACATTAACATCTCTAAGGTTGCATCAACATTGTTTCCAGTTTCTAAACCGGGATGGTCAGGGGCATTAAGAGATTTCCTGCCTTTCAAAGAAGAAGGGTCAATTAAAAATGCATGGGGGTGCTTTTTGTCATGACAGAGCCATCAGTGGTTGGAGGTTGACAATACGATTTCACATCATGGAAATGAATTACTCTGAGCTCATTCATTATGGATGCTCATTGGTTTCTTGTTCAGGATGGCCATTGTGTCATTTCTACACAGATGAAAGCCAGGTAGACTCGCAGATGACCAGGGAGTGTATCTCAGGATGTAAAACATTTGTTCTGCTGTCTGCCGAAACCTTTCTCTCCTTATCTGAGTCCGTCACAGCCAAGCTTATAAAAGGAAAAAATTAGGACGTACGTTTTGTAACAGTATTATTCAACAGCTTTGTTATAAAAAAAAATGAAGAATCACAGGAGTAAAAAAAAATGTGTCTGATATCAAGCATAGGAGATTTTTGCAACAGCTGCAAGTCAAAATGTGAAATGTATAAACCTCTGAACTGTGTTTGTTTAGCTTGCTTTTCCACCTGCTTTGTAATAAATACCCTGTTGTTAGGTAACAGAGATTTTGTCCTCTGCCCTCCATTTCTGATAATCTTCTACATTCTTCTGTGCTTTGACAAACACGACATGACAGCAGTCCCTTCTCTGTTGTATTGTGTGATTCTCTTTGACGGTAGCACTGTGTCAGGTCAGGTGAGAACACTGTTTTTCCCTACAGGTAACATTGGTCAAAATGAAAAAGAGTGATCACCCCGAGTTCTGTTTGACCTCAAAATATATACATATGCCGATGACTACTGTGTTTATATTTGCATTTAACTATTTGTACTTACACTTGAGGCTGATTACCTTTGAGTATTCTTAATTGTCAGATGTGTCAACAAACAGCTCTTGCTTTGACAGAGTACTCACCTAGAGCTTTCTTTGACCTCAAAACATCACTATATGCTGATGACGTCCATGTTTAAATTCACACTTAACTATTTGTAGTTACAGTTAAGCACGATTTCTTTTAGTATATTTCAATGTCAAAGCTGTTGAGGGACATCTCTTGCTTTGTTCCCTTACACCCCCAGATCTCATGTTTATTACTCTGAAACCTGCCTGTCTCAGTCTGCTCCAAACTTCTCTCCTCTTACTCCAGGCTTTTGTTTGTTCAGCTCATCTCCTCCCTTGCAGAAAGGCAGAGTGACAGAATAAAAAGCAATACCCTGTTTTTTATTATCTCGTTGCTCCACAGTGGCCACATGAGCTCCGGGCTCTGCTGCTGCATCCCTTCCCTGTTTTATGTGTGTGAAAGCTGAAGCCACGTTCTGTCACCTCGCCCACTCCCTCGTTGCCAATTTACATGATGAGCTGTAGCTCTTGTGGATTTATTTACGCTGTCAAATGTACAGTAATTGATGAGTCTGTTTTTTGACACTGCTGTTCCAAACTGTGATTCTTTGTTTTCTGGTTTATATAACTCAGACAGGCTCACAGGATGTATCAAGGTCTTCCTTTGTTCTTTAATATGCACTAAACATCTGTTGCACAACTTGAAATGCATTTACATTATGCTTTATTAATTTCAAATCATAGGAAGTGTGATGTTATCTATTGGATTTTGCAACTGAGAAAATATGTTATGATGCATAAGATCTAGAGCTGCAACTAACAATTAAATCTTGATTTTTTTTCCTCACAAGATTAGCAGTAGCTGTCTTTTTAGCTGTCAGTCTATTAACCCTTTAAAAATAGATAAGTATCTTCTCTTTAAGACGATTAGACTAAATATTTATGTAATTTTAAGATTTCTGATATTCAAATATTGAAGGTTAATCTTCTTTTGATTGGATTATTGAGTAATAAAGAGATTTCTTTTTAATGTTTGATCTCAATACACCTGTATCTATATATCAGAAATCTATTTATCTTAAAATTGTGCAATACAATTTTTAATGTTGTCTCTGAACATTGAACAACAACAATTAGTATTTTAATTTGAATTAATTGCTTCTTTATTTTAAGTCACACAGATGTGTAAAGCTTCATGTATTTTGACAAGCCATTGACTGCACTAGATTTGCATCCTAATCTTGTCAACATTTTTCACTTGAAAAGTATATTGAAATGACTTAGTCTAACTTTAACACCTCAAGTGAAATGGTTCCTTTTTCTCTTTTTTTTTTCCAGGTGGTGCTGGTATTTGCTCTCAGCATTGGAGCTCTTGTTATATACTTCATAGATTCCTCTGAGTAAGTATTTTTTTTTGTCATTATATAGCTAAATCATTGTACTCTTAACCTGTTTAAACATGCTGCTCCCCATGCAGAATCTGTAATCTGTAAGAGATAGACTAGTTTTACCTAGTTTTTCAGACCATCTAGATCCGGTCTGAAGATGGATTTATTAAATTAAGATTTAACATTAAAAGATCAAGAACCTTGGACACTTTTATATTCTGTGCTGCTGTCTCTATTATTGACAGTTATTCTGTATTTATAATACTGCAGTCTAAACCTCTATGGCAAATTAGAAGTTGTTCCAGTTATTGAGATTATAATGGTTAATTGGAAAACTGTATATTACTCTGACATGTATGATTTAGATTAGCCTCGGAGACCCAAGCTATAAACTGGCTGACTTCATTACATTGAGTGCTGTATGTTCTATATATGCGGTATATGAAAATATGTACTTCCTGGCTGTCTTCATCCAATCCTCTTTTAGGTAAACTGTTCTGGGTTTACCAGTGACCTCTGCAGTCTATGCAACCAGTGTACTCACAGATGAAATTTGTTTAATCTCTGTAATGAAAGGATCAGACGATAAAACAGGCAGGAAAGACCAAAGTTCCTGTACGAAACAATCCCCATCACTCATCAGACCAGAGGAAGCGGAAAAAACCTCTTAGCTCCATGTGCCAGTATACCGTTACTGCAGTCTTTCTGGTGCTTGGGCAGGATGTGCTATTAAGAGGAGGAGAAAAAAAAACCACCAGATAAAAGCTTTTACCAAGCCAGCAGGGAGTCTCCTCTGGGAGTAATGTTAAAGAGGAGGAGAGAAAAATGGGCTTTAAACATAATCCGACAGTCAGGTTATTTGTCATTATTTCATAAGGCCACAAACGGCTGACGGCTCGGCTAACCCTGATGTTTGCAAGCATGATCTCATTTCATTATCAGGACAGGTAGAGTTACATCCTCACCAATGCCATCTGTGGCCTCTCATTCTCAGAACTGGTTTGTAGCTGCAGCTGATACCTTTTCACCTGATGAGGGATGACCTAGGACCTCTGTCTTTAACCTTTGCATGCATTATTAAATACACAATGAGGTTTTATGATGTAGCACCTATTTACAATCCAACTACCCCTTTGTCCCAGTTTCATTCAGTCCAAAAGGGTTTGGGTTTTTTTCTGGCCATATTCTCACTACCTGTCAGCCTAAAAAGCTCAGTACTAGAAGCCAAAGAGCGGCCACTTCTCTCACATGTTGCTATAGTGCCAGCGACTGAAACAGATACAGCCCTTCCTGTAATTAGTCCTGTGGGGCTGCTGAGGCTGTTATATGATGGACAGGCTGACCTGGGTGGAAGCAACACAGGGAGAGAGAGAAAGACGTCAACACAGCAGACCCACTTAGATCCATAGTGGAGAGCTTAAGCGACAAAAAACACAGATAAGAGACCAGTTAGGTCAAAAAGGAGAGTTTGACCTCATAAAGCTGTCATTTATCTGTCTCGCTTCTACAGTATGTGTCCAAGAAGAATAGGGAGCTGTTCTTTATTTCATTTATTCTAAAGTAGAGCTAGGGTACAATTATTGTGAAACAAAATACATTTAGTCTTGTAAGAAGTTTGTTGATATTAAAGGTTCTGTCATGATTTATTTTGACCACTGGAGGGCAGGAAAAACTCACCATAAGCTGAAAAATCATGGACTGTGAGTGGATGTCGCCTTTGATTTTTAAGAATGAGCCTGATGCAAACGTTTTTTTGACCTGCAAGATCAGAATTAGAAGTATGTTTGAGAGCTTTTCTACCTGTGATTAACAAGTCGCTACCACGTTGATCTGTAGAGAAGCATAGAGGCTAAGTAATTTAGTCTAAATATGGTCACATTTGTTTTTTAAAATCAAGATGGTGACAGCCATAATGTTGACCTCAATGCTCCCAAAGTTAGCTCACATATCAATGGCTATGTAGCTAGCTATGTCCCTGAAAGATGTAGTTAATTATGTATCAGTGAAATGTCCTTCTCAACATATATCTTGCTTACAGTTCTTGAAGAGTCAACTGTATTACCTTTGGGGGCAGCAGTGCAAACTTTAAAAACACAACATTGACATGTTGCCTTTTAAAGCTGTTTTTATGGCTAACATGGAAGCTAACGTTTGCCTGAACAAAGGTTAACATGAAAGTTAACCTACTGATATACTGTATTATTAGCTTAACTTTTAGCTCAGTCTCCAGCAGCTCATGAAACAATGTGTCTCTTTTAGCCACTAGTTGTTAGTTTCTTTTCTAGCTAATGGCTAGCTACATTGCTCTTCTATTTGATGCAGGTCTTGGGGTGAGTTTATTCGAGCACAGAGTTTATTTAATGTTGGAAAATATTTTAAAGGAGCTCTGATTTAGGGGTAACCAAAACAAAAAACTTCAAAAAATCTGAAAATCAGTGCTGGATGGTCTAGTGGTTATGTCGCTAGCCCACATACTGTATGGGGATTACAGCCCTCATTGCAGCGCCTGTGAGTTCGAATCCGACCTCGGCCCTTACTGTATGTCTTTGCTCCACTCTCTCCTCACAACAGCCTCTCTTCAGCTGTGCTATAATAAAGAGCTCCATAATTAATATCTCAGTAGAAACATAAATGTGTCGATTATTTCTGGGATTAAGACTGAATCATGCCCTTCATACCCGTTTGATTTATTGTCAATGGAAACATTTTGACAAATTAAGTCATCAAAAGACGACCAGAGGCTAAACTTAAAGGTTGTAAACGTGCAGATCGACAGAGAACATTCTGCTCTCCTACATGTGAGCTGCTCTGTCCTGTTTGATCTGAGTCTGAACTGAGTGTAAGAAGACTGTAAGAGACAGCAGAGCAACAGCAGCTAGGGAGAGTTTGTGATCCATAGCAGGTTTGGTCATCTTCAAACCATGCCTACTGGAACTCACTTATTTAGCACCGCAGGTCTAACTCTTCTGTACGGTCTGTCACCATGTGATGACAGGGATTTGTGGGGATGACGTGTCATTGCAGCGAATCAGAGCAGAACTATCCAACATGTTGGGACTATTTTTAGAGGTGCCTCAGAGAACACTGATTTGGATTTGCTTTACCTTATCATACATTTTTTTGATAAATCATCAAGACAGAAGTTTAATGAACCTCCTGGAATTTTTAATAAAAGAAGAAAGTAAACATTTAAAAAAAAAAAAAAAAGAGGAGCCCAGCTGTGATAAGAATGCAATGGAAACGTAGCTTATTCAAAGTCATCAAGAACCTGGTCACTAAAGAATATTTTTTTCTTGAACAGGTCGGGGTATTTATTCCTTTGTCGATCCCAAAATAAGAATAGATCTTTAACTTTCTTACAAATTCAGTATATGTTATGACACTATAAAGAAAACCGTTATTGATTAAATCCACTTTTTTTGAAAATGATGTTCATCTTTAAAATGTATATATTCAGTGAAACAACAAATTTAGTTTACACGACACCTAGCTGGAGTTAGACTTTGTCTCCTGTGGAGGATTTTTGTATAAACGTTGCCTTAGTGTTTCTGCAGTGCATCAGATCAGTGGAAGATAATGCCTGCAGTATTTTAATGTCACTAACCTCCATGAGGACAGTGTTTTATCTAAAGGAGTTTTTTTTTTTTTTTTACATAACCAAAGCAATTTGTTTTAATCCGAGTGGCATTAAGCATTGGAGAGATGAAGTGTGTCTACATGAGGATCCAGGACTGAATCAACCAGCCCACATTTTAATTCTGATTCTTTTCTGACTTTATTACTAATTTTGAATAAAACAGAAATGGTGGAAACATACATTTTAAGAGCCCTGGTTGTGGTTGATAACTTACAAACAGTAAACCCTTTCATATTAAAAGCATGAACCAGTGAATTTTCTTTTTTTTTAACGTGTTACATTTTTTTTATAACAACTGTTGCTAAACAGTTTTCTGTCGATACTAATTTATCCACTCACAGTTTCAGCACTAACATGATTAACCAGTCACGCTTACTGTTATTTTTCAGTTTCGTTTTATTCATCAGTTTAACATAATTTGTAATTTAAGGGGTAAGTTATTCAAATATAGATTCCAAACTAAGCATTACACTAAGTTCAATAACATTCAGTCTGCACCAAATGTACAGTAAACAGTGTTCTCATTCTACGTGTAAATAATATACAACTTCATTTTTTTTTTTACTTCTAGGTCTTCATAATTATTACCCAGTCCTACTAACCTGTATCATCCCCATTTACTTGGTTATGTATTTCTCTTTATTTGAATTCTAATCGCCAGATACGAGCTTATTGAGGGTGAGACTTCACTACATTGCTAGCACTTGCTATGGCTGCCTGATTTCATAAAAGAAGACATGAACCCTGCATGCATTTAACCCTTAAACTACTGCTTTGACTCTGCACTCACATCATGTGTTTTACTTCCCATTGATCTCAAATTTTGTCCTTGAGATAAAAAAAAAGGTCTGGCCTGAAATGAAAACTGCACTATTTTTGCATTAAGCACCCTAAAACGTGGGACATTGTTTTGCAGTTATTTAAGGGTTAATCAGTATTCTCAACAAGTTCTTGCTTGTGTGACAATTAATGCATGTCCTTCCTCAACAGAAAAAAATCCACTGGAAAATACCAACAATTGCACTTCAGTTCCTCTTATTTGACAACCTTGAAAATGCATTTTCAGGAAAAGGAAAAAATGCACTAATTTGCATTTTTAATGAAATACTGTGCACACATTTTTGAACAAACCGTTCTCTTGACTACCAATAATTCTCACACACTTTGTTTCCCTCTCTGTCTAATAGTGATATTGAGTCGTGTCAGAACTTCTACTCTGACTTCACTCTGCAGATCGACATGGCGTTCAACGTCTTCTTCCTGTTGTACTTCGGCCTCCGTGTAAGTCTAACAAATGCAGCCGTCTTTCCCCCTTTTATCTGTAATTCTAAAAACTGTACATTTTATATCTAACTCCGTATTTTCTGCAGTTCATTGCTGCCAATGACAAGCTGTGGTTCTGGCTGGAGGTGAACTCGGTGGTGGACTTCTTTACGGTTCCTCCGGTGTTTGTGTCCGTGTATCTGAACAGGAGCTGGCTTGGTAAGGATCCAATACTTATACAGTTGGTCTTTCGGCTACTATTTCTTGGCCTGTGGTGCCATCCAGTGGATTCCACCATTCTCGCAGCAGACAGTGAAGGCACCACACAATCTTGTCATCTTTTAGCTTAGAAAAAAAAATGCATCAAATAAGCTTGAAAATTGAAACGCCTGGTGCCTGAAAAGCCTTACTGGCCTCAGAGTGACGCTCTTCTCTGTTTCAAACGTTGAACGTCTGTCATTTGGTGAGCCTTTAAACACGCATTGACTCAAGTTATTTTGAATGGTGTGTTGGATTCTGTCCATGTGTTGTGGACAGTTTTGCTTCGTGCGGCAGCTGTCTTTCACACGCCCTTCACCTGTCCGGCTGAGCTCTCAGACACACCCGTGATTACACTGGAATGATTGAAAAGTACATACTTAGATTAGAAAAAAAAAAGGTAATAAGCTTTGCACGGGCGGTTTGAGCGCTAGAATAGAAGTCAATCTGTGAAATGTGTGAAGCTCATCACTCAGAGAGGTCTGAGAGGAATTACTGGATTAAAGGGGATTGTTTTAGGTTGTTGTTGTTGCTGCATTTCAGGTTTTTATAGCTTCTTTTTCTTCTCCTGTCAGTGGCGGAACAAACCTGCCATGTTGCCAACCCCAGCAACTCTTTCAGCAATGAAATGCTTCTTTACTTTAGAGTCAGGATGACAGCTTGATGGGCGTGCTTGCATAATTCGGATGTGTCTTTTCAATAGGCTAATGTACTGTGATTTATGGTGAGGAAACAAGAATGGTTGACTGAGGTAGAGCTGGCTGCTGCTTCCATCTAGTGGACATATGAGAGTATGACTGGGATTCGATGTAGATGTGGGAAGCTGTTGACAATTGTTGTGTTGTTGTGAATTCATTTTATTGGCTCTGCTGTTTGTCTGCAGTTGTACAAAATAGTTTTAAAATGCATTTTATTTTCTATTTTTCCCAAACATACTGCATCCTGATTTTCCATTACATCAACCTTGGTCCCATTTTGAAAACAATGTGCTTTTTTGTACCATGTTTTTAACTTTTGCATGCTTTACTAGAGTGAAAATATCCTGCCTACATGATTGATATCACTACCAATATGTTTCATGGAAAACCTGCATCTCTTATGTAATCAATGGTTGTTCTGGAAGTGATGCCCTGAGATTTTATTTTCATCTCGGTGTAGGTCAAAGTGCTAATGAATGATATGACAGCATCCTGACTCAGTGTGAACTTTGCTTGGATTCTGATGTTGCTGCTCGCATGCTGTTGTTGTGTCGATCGTGTTTATGTAGGTGTCGCTCTCGCTGTTGTTGCCGTGCAACGCATGTCAGCCACTTTGTTAGTTAACAGTAATCTTTCTACAACATAATTTGAAGTGAAACGCTGTCTGTCACACTACTTTAAACTTTTAGCTCACTGAGACCAAGTTTGACTGCGTCTGTGTCATATACCACATTTTTTCAAATTTACTGCTTGACACAACATTTCTGTATCCTACTCAGAAGCATTGAAAATGTACTTTCATTGCATGTGATTTTCAGAGCTAATCTGTGACATAATCTCAGTCAATATGCTCTGTGAGCATTTGGTCATGTAGGATTAGAGACTGATTGACAGTGTGGTAGTTAAGTAAGGGTTAAACAGGTCATAACCAGCTCAGCATCGCCTGCACCCGGCTGCTGTCAAACTCCCTCCTCTGATCAAAACTCTGCATCTGACCCAGAGCTCAGCCAAACTGTCAATCTGCCAGTCCTCCTGTCTGAACATTTTGACACGAAAACACTCTCAGTAGGTGCTAATATTCTCTCATACTGACACACTCATTGATGCATGATAAGCTTGCAAGAGGGACCACGTCACAGTGTGGAAGGTTTTGAGTGGTTGCTAAGGAGCAAGATAAGAGTTGCAAAGGAAGACATTCTTGCCTTTACAAAATGCAAGCAGCACATTTATCTGTGACAGTCAAAATGATCAAGTGCAACTCTGCAAAGTGTCATAAGGTAAACACAACATTTCTATTCCAGATCACATCTTTATGTCTTGGTGGCGTCCTTGTGTTGCAGCTTTTTTTTCCTCCTGTGCTGAATACTGAGGGTTATAGTATTTCACTATCCACTGACACTAAATCTCCTCGAATGAAAATGTACTAAAGCCTTTGTTTGTTACATGACATTCAGGACCCCTCAAACATATAGACAATTAAGTATACTCAATATTGGTTAATAGAAAAGAGGCTTAATGTCAGAGATCTGTAACTTTCTGAGCATTTTATAGAAAGTAAGGAATGAAGGAAGGTAGGAAGGTAGGAAGGAAGGAAGGAAGGAAGGAAGGAAGGAAGGAAGGAAGAAAGAAAGAAAGGTAGGAAGAAAGAAGGAAAGGAAGAAAGAAAGGTAGGAAGGAAGAAAGAAAGGAAGGAAGAAAGAAAGAAAGGTAGGGAGGAAGAAAGGAATGAAGGAAGGTAGGGAGGAAGAAAGAAAGAAAGAATAGATAGATAGATAGATAGATACTTTATTGATCCCGAGGGAAATTCAAAGCATCCAGTATCAGGTTACAAAGACGTACATGACATGAAACATTTGTTACAAATTAACCACAAAACTGACGCCCCCCTCCCATACATATATATTAACCCGAAAAAAAGATTTAAGAATACCCCTAGATGAATCAAATATTTTTTTAGCAATGTTTAAAAAGAAGAGATTGATCAAAAAACAGACATTATTTAACAGTCAGAATGAACCATGCAGTTGTTGATAATTGTCCCATTAAAGGAAACTTTGAATTGTTCGCTTGCCTGCAGACAAAGTCAATATCTTGCATACACAGAGCTGACCTGTTGTGTGTTGACTCTCTCTGTCGATGGTCACAAACCGTTTTTTTGCTTGTGACCCCTCGTTCCAGGATACATATCTAAACAGTGGAGTTTAAGAGCAACTTTTAAAAGAAGTAATATGAATAATTATTTCTGAGGGAGCAAAAAGATCGACAGACTTTTGTGTTGCAGGAAAACATTTTGCAGCTATTTTTTTGGTTCTTAATCTTGAAGTCATATTGATGTTTTTACCCTTGTTGGTTGTGAACCTCTGCTGGAGGTTGTCCCAGCACCAAACGGCAACTGTTCCAATGATTACTGTATCAATCTGATATTTTATATAAGAAACAACCAAAGCTATTTCTACTAACAATTATAGGAATTTGCAGAAACACATCATTTTATTTTGGAAACTGACGGACCCATTATTAACATTTTGAGACACAAAATGATTCAGTCTTTATAACAGCTGTTAAACGGTCTTTTGGGAATTTAGCCCGCATCATAAACATAAAGAAATGCAACAACTAATACAATCTGGTATTGAAAATCAAATCTGTTGGACGATGCTAAATTTAGATTTAGATTTCAGAGACCCTCCTACAAAGAATATGTTCCTCCGTTTTGTTTCGCTGAGAATAATCAGGGCATGTTGAGCTTTTTGTTGGAGGTATAATAAAGCGACACGCTTCAAATATGATATTTTCAGATTAAGTGCACTTTGCAGACTTAAATTTGTGTCAGCTGTTTTATTTTTATACTCATTTCAGTGTTTTTTTTCATGCTGCACTTTTAGTTTTAACATGGACTACAATAGCAGTTGTTACATCAACTGTGCTTCATTTAGGGATTACAGCAGAATCACTAAACCCATTGAAAAACACTTTTATTGCCAAAGCTTCTCATTTTTTTCCTTACACAGCTTTGCTGGCTGTTGAGTACTCCGTGTGGAT
This sequence comes from Labrus mixtus, assembly GCF_963584025.1. NCBI lineage: Eukaryota > Metazoa > Chordata > Actinopteri > Labriformes > Labridae > Labrus > Labrus mixtus. The sequence continues at coordinate 9,088,539 of NC_083632.1, forward strand.
GTTTTTCTCTGATGTAAGACAAAGCTACATGCTGTACTCGTCTAAGATTAGTGAATGAAATTTGGTTCGACAGAGGCAGCGGAGATGTGCGTTACATCGTGAAGCCGGCTGATGGACACGCTCGCTGTGTAGCCTTTTTTCCTTTCCCTGGATGAATCCCAAAGGAGCTTACACTCTAATATCCTGATGGGAAAAGGGTTCGCTTTAAGCTCGACATACACGCCTCATCACAGCGAGAATACTGTGAAGGTCTGAGGTGAATCAGATCAAAGATCCGTCTTCGAAGAACAGTCCTTTTTGCAACAACCTGTTGGCTGCGGCTGACATGAAAGCGCCTGTTGGTCTCTAATTTTTCTCTGTTTTTGGAAAAGGATCAGATTTTTCTACATTTATTTATTATTTACCAAGAAGAGTGAAGACCTGGATGTAAAGCAAACTTAAGGACTTTTTTCTTTATATTTATTTCATTTGAAAACTCATTCTCAGCCATGATTCCCACCAAGATGTTGGTGTACAAGGGGCCCGATGGAGGCACCCACTCTCAGGTGGGAGTTAACACAAGAAGGCGAAAGAAATCGACTGGTGAGCTCTTCCAGAAAGGCTACAGGGTCAGGATGGGCCACGGGCAGGGCGAGAAAGAGGACCAGGACAGCATGTGGTACAGCCTGGGTGCATGCTTCCATGTAATCTCCTACTGGGGTAAGACCTGCAGGGACGAGGGAAACAAGAGGAGGGGGAATCTCCTCTAAAGCTGAACAGTGGCGTGTCCCCGGGTCTTTGGACTCTGTGTGTGTGTGTCAGCTGGAGCGGGTTCAGGTTCGGGATTTGCCGTGTTATGATGCTGCCCATCTGGCAAACACTCACTCGCATTCATAAAAGAGCTTTGGCGAGGCTCGCCACAGATCACGTCATTTTATCAAAGATAATTTATTTGTATTTTCATGCAGAGAATCAACAATTTGATTTGTGGCATTAGGCACTCACAGAAAGTCATTCCATCAGGGAAACTTGTCAGCTCGATTGATGCATACAGAGATGGACTTTGCTTGATTGCCTGCTATTGGCTGAGGTGGATTTTTTCATTTTTCATACAGCACAAACACACCAGTGAACTCCGCTTTGATTTAAACTTAAATTTGATTTATTATTTGGCTTTTAAATAATGGCTGTGGTGCAGATAAATGCTGGAGGTGTATATTTAAGCTTCAACAGATGTGTCTATGTGGGAGATTTTTGAGCCGATTTTTCACTTTATTGGACAAAACCGAGCTAAAAAAAAGTCACAATTTGATGTAGGATGCTTCTAATAATGTCCTAACAGTTATTACTTTGCTCTGCTTTATTGTAGCACCCACTTCTGAAGTCTTTTCATTAGCCTCCAATTTTTTGCATCTAATGCTTAATATTTTTTTTAATATCATATGAATTTGATTATCTGTTGTAAAACAGATTTACTACCATTTTTTAAAAACAATCTGGCAATCAAATTTCCTTCGTATTTGATGCATTTTCGGTCTCGTTTTCTGTTGAGCCGTAAATGATGGTATGATCGAGTAAATGACGTAACGCAGCCCTTGTTGGTTTTTGTCGGGTGTTTTTCCCTCCCTGAAATCTTGCCATCAGGCACAGACTTCTATTTTTTTCCTTCTCCCCGTAAATACCCTTGAAGTGAGGACTTGACGTCACATCTGTCTACTCAATCAGCCTCCACCTGTCTCTACTCTAATCTAGATTTTCATCCCGTCTATGCTCCACTTTTATCCAGCAGGAATGAAACGTGTATCATGAGGACGCCGGTGTGTTTTTTTTAGACAGACAGGAAGTTTATGGGGAGCTTGTTTCTATTTTTTCTCCGCATGACCCAAAAGCTTTTTGTTTAAAACATTACAGCTGAGTGTTGCTTCATCCGTTTTTTATTAACATGAGTCCGCTGAAGTTGTTAAACATGGATGAAAGTATGAAAGGTATGAAGTGTGTGTTCTGTCGAATGCTGATGTTGTCGTGTCTCTGGTTGATAATCTTGTTAAAATAATGTCTTTATGGTCTTTTTTTTCACAGGCTTGAGGTTTTTAAGGGCCTTGAGGCTGATACAGTTCTCAGAAATTTTACAGTTTTTGAATATACTAAAGACGAGGTAAGTGTTTTTTAAATATTTCTCCTCACTTTCTGTCCATGTAGCAGACTGTTTGTGATGTTTCTGCAGCTGTTTTAAGTGTGAACGTGGCATGTTACGTGTTAGTGCAATGATTTCTTGGCTATAAGCATGAACGTGAATTCATTTAGAATAGCAATAGCAAATATATTCATATATATCTATTTATTTCATTACAGATGAGCTCAATGTGCTTTACATTGAGGTTAAAAACAAAATCAAAACACGGCATACAAAAAAAAGTGTTTCCACTGTCATTAACAGGATACAGAAATCTAATCAAAACAAACATCATGCCACACAAGTGATCATACACGCACACACATTCAAAAAGTAACTATTCATATGCTTTGGAGAAAAGATTTAAAAAAGTAGAAACAGTAGTGATTGAGCTCAGGTCAGCAGGGAGTTTGTTCCAGAGAGGAGGACCACAGTAACTAAAGGCCCCCCTCTCCGGACTTTGATCTTATTCTGGGTAGACCTCCACCTGATGACCTGAGGGTCCGGGTTGGGTTGTAGTCTGTGAGCAGGTCAGAGATGTACTCAGGAGCTGAACCATTGAGTGCTTTATGGACTAATAAGAAGTTTTTGAAGGTGATTCTGTGTTGTACGGGGAGCCAATGGAGAGTTTTGAGGACCAGAGTGATATGATCAAATCTTCTCGTACCGGTCAGGAATTTTGAATAAGATGAAGTCTTCCTACAGATTGTTTTGATAATCCGACATATAGAGCGTTGCAGTAATCTAACCTTGTTGAGATGAAGGAGAAAAGAAAAGTTAGTGTAGGTACTTGCGTTCAAGTCATTTGCTAAACACACTCTATACTTCTTGTTAGTCTTGGTTGGTATGTTGCTGTTTTGTGCACAGTGCACTTTTAAATGAACCAGCTCTCTGTTTAGAATTAAGACTTTGTGCACAGATGTCAGAACAGGAAGAGCTTAAACAACAAAACGCTACGCCGAGTAATCACCTCGCTCTTCACCCACGTGAAAGTGAAGACATGACACACAAAGTAGTGGTGATTTATTTATTTAGTCATTCAGGGACTTAATAAGATGTTTAGTGTTAATTAAACATATGTACATTCGCAAAGAAGTCACTTTAAATGTACAATCATTGTGTCGCGAAAGAAATCAGAGTATGAACATGTTTTTTCATGGATTTTAAAGCTGCAATGGCGAGTTTCAGCAAGTAGAGAAACTGACTGAAATGAATCATGATGCCTCTATAGGACTAACAAAAGCCAATCAGACCATCAGGAAGGAAATGTTTTTTTGTGGAGTTATTTAGTATGCCTGTAACCCCTTTCACAGGGTAGGTGTCAGACGAAGTGATTAACAGCATGCTGCAGAAACAACCTTTTTTTTAAATGATTTGGTAAAGATTTTTTTGTGAGTTGTAAACCAGGCATTTAACACTACTTCAAAATGTACAGGACAAGATCATGAAGAGATAAAAAAAAAGTTGTGCATTGTCTGCAGTGCTCGAACCCCAGCACCACATTTTTAACGTTCTTCACAGGAGCTTTAAATTGAAAAAATGCATCAAAGTCTTGAGAAATGTTATATTCACACATACACAGATATAATATATAGTTTACTTTTATATGGTTATATGAAATTTAATTAAATAAAAATGAACTTGCGCAGCATGCTGTGGTGTGTTTTGATTTGGTCCTTTTGGTCCACTGTCTTACATTATGCCTCGTCATTGTTGAAAGCATTTTAGAGCATGCAATTCCCAGATCTTATGAAATGTTTTGACATGTTGGTTTATGTCTTTCCCTGATATAAATGTTGTTTTTTTATACTTGCTGCCTCATGCTTCTTGTTCTGGCCCTTCTTTCTTAAATAGCAACTCTATAAAGCTGGTGAACCTGTGTTCAATCTTTATAAGCACATGGCTGACTGCAGCAGGATTCATTCATTTGGTAAATACGTCGAAGCTGTCCAAACACGTTATACTTTTTATTTAATCGTCAACTCAAACACAGGTTGATTTCATGAATGTTTTTAAAATCCTTGTCTCTTGTTTCAGGTGGAGAACTCAGGGGACCCTTGGGAAAATTTCCAGAATTCCCAGGCACTTTCCTACTGGGAATGTGTTTATTTACTCATGGTTACTATGTCCACTGTCGGCTACGGAGACGTTTATGCAAAAACCACGCTCGGCCGCCTGTTTATGGTCTTCTTCATCCTTGGTGGATTGGTAAAAAAATCCCTCATTTCTTACTCCTTCTTTAAATCCTCCATGCCAACCATCATCACACCCCGCCAGGTGGTGCTCCACACTCAGGACTCCCTCCACCTGTTTTTACTCTGAGGTGTTTCTGTTGTCCACCACATGAATGTTTTACAGTATTATTTTTACATTTACTGAAGTATTTCAGTTGTCTTCTGTTGTTTTGTATGTTAATGTAGATGATTTGATTATATTTGCATTTGTTATTAACAGTAAAGTACTGCGGTTTCAGGTGGCCCCACCTTCTGCCTCCCCCCCTCCTCTTTCCAACAAACACAATGACATGGGGATGATTAATGAGATCTCAGCTCAATGGATGCGTCAACAGATCTTGGTTTCTGCACAAAAACCGAAAGGCCTATAAAGAAGAAAATATATGAAGAGATTTTACAAGATAAAATATATGACTAAATCAATGCTAAAAACTTTTAGAACACATATTTTAAGTCATTGGTTCCCAACCTGGGGGGTTGACATAGATCTCAGGGCGTTTCAGTCTTTCTCTGCTCTGAGGTGAAAATTAAATTTACACCTATTGACTTAAATCATGATAACACACTTAGTGGACAGTTTATTCGAAGTTAAGAAAAGTGTGTGCAGGCTTATTCTTCTGGGATTTTATTAATGAAAAACATTTAAATCGATTGATTTTAATGATAATATTTTCAGTGTCAAAGGAAGCTTACAGAATGGTTTGGACAGACTGAAGGCTTTATGTTGTCTATTTGTGCAGTGAAATGTTCAAACCAACAAAATGCTGTTTAAAGATAGAGAGGACTCCAAAGATGACAATTAAGTCGAGCTAAATAAGGGTTCATGTGTGCAAAAGAAAGTATTGAATAACTAAAAGAAATAAAACATTATGGGTTAACTTTTTTAGAATGGCTCACACCGTAGTCATATTTTTAGATTTGCAGATGAGACATTATTCTTTATTATCTTTCTGCCTTACATTAGAAGGATTCAAGCATGCACAATTTGAGTTTCTTCTACTATTTTGTTCAAAATAACTTTACCCTGTAACTGGAAATCAATAGTGATGTAACTTTATGACCTACTGTACAAATGCAAACGAAACCATCAACTACGAGCTCAGTGAAGAGATTAAGTACCTCACATGAGCCTTCTTTTTTTTATTCATGTATATTGTCAGCCACGTGAAGCAAGTTGATGTTTCTGATCTTACAGAGAAATGTTAGGAAAATGCATATTGAGGGCTTACAGATTCCCCTTTGCTGATGTTTCTTTTAAAGCAGACTTCTACATCTTGTTGAATTTTAAAAAGTTGTTCTGCAATTTGTTTTCAAACATGTAAACACTCAAAAAGTGCAGAGATACAATTCTATGCAGAGTGATTTAAACTAAAAAGAAAGATTTCTTCAAATCATTGAACTAAAGTGTAGACTTTCTCTTTCTGTCTGCCATCCATTTGGCTGCTCTCTACAAATCGACCCTTCATGTGTTTGTTGGAGGAAACATGGCATATAAGGCTTTTTCTTCAGTTTTTTATAACTTTTTAATTTTTCTATCACAGATTGACATACTGCTCATCAGCTGTCATTTCTCTCCTTTAGTCTTCCAATATCCGTAAATATTGGCCTTAATATTTCCTTTTTTTCATTTTCATACTACTTCTGGATATTTGGAATGCTCCTGTTCTCACTGTAGTGTCGCTTTCGAGCACAAATGGAGGACCTTCTCTACTTTGCCTTTCTTTTTTTTAGACTCTTCTTCTGTCTCCTATCTTCTCCTTAGGCCATGTTTGCAAGCTACGTCCCTGAAATCATAGAGTTAATAGGAAACCGCAAGAAATATGGTGGTTCCTATAGTGCGGTTAATGGGAGAAAGTAAGTATTCAAGGAGGCTCTGCTGCCTCCGCCCGCAGTAGAACCTTCTCTGCATGCACTTTTCTTTTTCTTTTTCATGCATGTAGGCCATGTTTGCTCGCTACGTGCCAGAAATTGCTGCTCTCATCCTTAATCGGAAGAAATATGGAGGGAGTTATAACTCGACCAGAGGCAGAAAGTAAGTCAAACGAATGATAAACAAAGACAACTTTTAATGGTGTGGTTTTGTGTGACTCAAGTGGCCCTCTCATAAAGAGGTGATATGCCCTGATTCTATATCATTAAACTGTATTTTGAGATGTAAGGATCTCAGTAAGCACTAAAGTCACACTGTGACTGAAGAACTAGGCCATGATTCATGTGTAGATCTTATGTTGCTGTATTGTTGCTGCTTTTATTGTGCAAGATGTCGTTGCTGCTTCTCATGAAGGATTGTCCGCCCTTACACTGCAGAATATCTTCATTTTTTTTTGTCTCTCCTGAAAGTGTTTTTATGAGTATTTCTTTAAATAGAGTTTAAAGGGTTATCAATAAGAATTAAATCAATCAATAAATGATTAAAAAAAACTAATTTGGAGGCTTTTTGTTTAACCTGATTTAATAAAATTGTCACTAAAAATGAATGGAGACATTTCTGCAGTGTAGTCATAAATCAGTTATCATGCTTATTGATGGCACATGTAGGATTATCTCACTCATCTATCACTGTGTATACGCTCATAACCTAAAAAGCTAAACTAACAAAAAAGTAAATACTTTTCCCCTGAAGTTCATGTAGAAGGACTGACCATGGTTACTTATTATCTGAAGAGAGGGCTGTGGTGTCGTTTAAAGTGAGAACATTAACTCCGCTCTCGACCGAACTTAAGGCATGGACACTCATGATACTTTCTTATATAATAAATATCCAAGCAGGAAAACATTACACATTAAAAGATTCAAATTAAAACATTTTGTAGAAAGTAGTACAATTACGAAAGGTCAGTTTAACACTGTTTACAAAATATGGATTTAAATAAACTGAAATGTTCAAAGTAGACGATGTCAGCTCGCTGCAAGGTGAAAAGGACCGTGTATTGATTGAAAAACAATTTAATTTTAATGCTGAGGATGTTTGACTTTGAATGAATAAATAAAGATGTTTTTATTCAACATCTCATATAGACTAGCTACGTGCTGCACATCTCGATAATCGTTGCTCTGGATCCATCTCAGAGTTTATCCTTCAAAGATTTTTACAGTTAACTGATATATGAAAAAAATGACATTTAAATACCTTTAAAGATTTGTATTCTTAGAAAACAAACTAGCCCGATGTTTCCCGTTTACAACACTTCATTCTTTCTTTAATCCGCCATGAGAAGAAATCCTACATGTTGTGTAATGTCTCGTTGTGAATACGTCTGCTTCTCGTGAATGTACGTTTGTGGTCATGTTTGTGTTTGTGAATCAAGTGATTTCAGACATTCACACAGTTTTTATTTTCTTTACCCCATCTCCCCGCACACCAAAACTCAACTTAGTAAAACATATTACCTTATTGCCTTTGAACAGCGATTAAAAAGCTTTGCTAAAACAAGAGTGTTTAATTTATGACAAAGTAAAGTAAATGATTAGATTTAAAAGAAGATGTTAAAAAAATGGTAACAAAGAAATAACAAAATAAGAACTATAATCAACTCAAGCTTACCTCAGTTCAGCCTTTAAAATAAATACATGAACATCTGATTCTGTATGCCATGGCTTGTTTCCTGCTGATATTTAGAACGTTTGTTTTTCTGCTCCAGAAAAACTCGTCCCGCTGTGCTTGTCTGTTTTCTTCATGCTTTGTTGGTGAATATTCTTGGCCTTTATCTTCAGTCGGACCTACACCCTCAGGACTAACCAGTTTGGGAAATTAGCTTATTCACTTTAGGTCCAAGTTAGACGATGAGATTGAGACCCCTCTGATGTCTGTTTGATTAATATAAGGCTAGAGCCTGATTACCTTTGCTATGCTGCGGCTTAAAAAAATAATTTTGTTTTGGTTACAACTTTTAATAGAGCCCAGCAGTCCCAAAAAGTATCATGTACAAACAAGATTTGTGGGAAGTAGTTTTTTGATTTAATATATCCGATGGTCCTTTTTGCCTTTATTGGATAGGACAGTTGAAGAGACAGCGGTTATGTTGGGACGAGAGAGTAGGGGGGTGGGAGGGTGGGGTGACATGCAGCAAAGGGCCGAGGTCAGATTCAAATGTTTTGGAAGAAAAAAATGTGTCACAATATAACAATAGAGGTTTTAATTTCTTATTTTCACGCTAGCTATCCCTAATGCTAAGCTAATCATGTCCTAGCTTCAACCTTACATCACCGACATTAGAGTGGAATCAATCTTCTCATCTCATTATTAAAACTTTAATGCCAAAATGTCAAACCATTCCTTTAACATACTTACACTTTCATATCCCAAGCTCTGCAGCCTTTTCTAAAGTTAGCGAGATTCTGCTGGATGCCTCCAAACAAAGTACTGTAAGGTTTATTGTAGCATGCTTTTGCTATCTGTGGTCGTTGACATAGTTCAAAGAAGTCATAGCTATAGTCATAGTTGGCTTAGGAAACTTTTGTTTAACTAAATCTTTGTCTCTTTAGTTAGAGAAACTCACAACTAGTGCTTTGAAGTCTTTTTCTGTGTCTTGTATTTTGTATTTTGCAAATGTTTCTAATGAAGATGATTTATGTAGATGATGTATTTAAACGGAGATGAAGAGAAGTGTCACACAAACATCTGGTCAACACACTGACTTAACATCAGGAACAGTTGTGGGACGCTGTTTTTTTTTAACTTTTAGAGCTCTTAATTTAAATAATAATGCATTATGATATAATATAATATAAAATGAATTATATTAGATAAGTAATTGTCCCAGTTGTTTCAAATGGCATCTGTTTCCTTCTGTTGTCTTCCTTTTCCTCTCCATCTTTTCTCTAGAATCATTTCTCTCAGACACAGAGTGAAATCAGGATCACATGAGATATTTACATTTATATCCCAAAACACAACTGAGAAAACACATAAAATAAAAAAAATAAAAAATATATATATAATTAAATAAATATAGAAACATGTGCTATTGACTTTACCAACAGTTGAAAACAAACAAAGGTTTGTTTTCAACTGTTGGTAAAGTCAATAGTTTTTATTCTAAAAGGGGGTTAGGGTAAGGGACGGGGTACAAATAGCAAAAAAAAAAATAGTTTGTGGGGACGTTCAGGGGTTAGGGATGGTAAGAAAAAAGGAGCTTTCCCTCATGGGGAGGTGAATTATCTCAGCTGATTCCTGTTACGTCACGTATTATAAGTGATACTCACAGCGACCTCCTGGGTGAAAGAGAGAGAGAGAGTATTCCATAGAAATATGCATCTTACTAAGCAGGTCATGCTGAGTGACGCTGAACGGCTTTTGTGTTTCAGACACGAAAGATACATCTAATTGAACTGAATCAGTTTGACATTCGTGTTTACGGGAACCTTCGGGACTGTTTTACAAGGGGCCATGACGCTGGGTCACACACTGAAATATTGTATAATCATAAAATATCCAGCTCTGGTTTTCTTTGAGCTGCTGCATTTTCCGGCAAAAAAGATTTTACCAAAACATTTCCTCAATATATATATATATATATATATAAAGAGTATAACATAGATGCAGAGATCAATCTAAACTGGTTTCTGTATGTAAAGGATCTGGGATAATGGTAATTGAGATGGACAGTGCACTGATTTCATAATCTCCATCTAAGTAAACTCTGATCCTCTATAATCTGATACTGAAATCCACGGTGCTCTCTGACCTACTCATTCAGTCCTCCCTCATCCCGACCGGAACATAAAACATCCCCTCGGTAACATAGAATGTATTATTTGCCTACAGATTTAGAATCAGTCCCCTAAACACAGCAGCACTGATTACTTTCCATTCCCATTAAATCTCTCATCACAGATGGGATTCTAGGACGAGGATGAAGATGATACGATGACTTTGTGTATGTGTGTGGGTGTGTGAGTTTTGCTGTTGAATATTACTTTGACTACGTTTCAGTTTCATTGCTATTCTGCACCTCGTTTTCCAGGCACATCGTGGTCTGTGGTCATATTACACTGGAGAGTGTGTCCAACTTTCTAAAAGACTTCCTACACAAGGACAGGGATGATGTCAATGTAGAAATTGTTTTTCTCCATAAGTGAGTGCAAAACATTTATTCTGTTCACATGTCCCTGAAAAAATATCCACACTTCATTGCTCATAAAGTGAATTACATTTCCAAGAGAGTAAGAGGGCTCTCTCTTTTTTTGTGTGTGTCTCAGTATTTCCCCTAATCTTGAGCTGGAAGCCTTGTTCAAGCGTCACTTCACCCAGGTGGAGTTTTACCAAGGGTCCGTCCTGAACCCACACGACCTGGCCAGAGTTAAGGTAACTAATGGATTATACATTTTTGTCTGTAGCTCAAAAGGCATCTGTGCTGTTCTGGCTTCCAAAAAATATCGATAAAAGTAACTTATGTGTTATTTTGTTTCCAGATTGAATCGGCTGATGCCTGTTTGATCTTAGCCAACAAATACTGTGCTGACCCTGATGCTGAGGACGCATCCAACATCATGAGGTGAACCAGAGCAGCGTCTTAAGACTGACATTCTTTTTGGTTACTTTAAGACCATGCACTTAAACGATGTGCATTAAGGGCGCCGGTTGCCTAGTGGTTAGTTCACACGCCCAATGTACAGAGGCTACAGTCCTCAAAGTGGACGGCCCAGGATCAATTCAACAAGTGGCTCCTTTCCCTCATGTCACTCTCTCGTCCTGATGACTCAAATAAAGACATAAAAAAACTCAAATTAATCTTAAAGGTCAAATATTAGGCAAAATACACTTTGCCATGTTTTTCTAACACAAACATGTGTTAGAAAATTTGTCCCCCATTTATTAGAAAAGTCCATCCACTCCGTCTTTTGCCTGCTCCACTTTTCAGAAAATTTGTGCACAAACAGGCCGTGTGGAGATTTTACCTTTGTGACATCACAAAGGGCAGTAACCCCTCCCCCAGGTGGGCGACACTCCCACAGCTAGGTGTTTTTTCTGCCCTCTGAGTCTGCCTTCTCACTGACTGTAAACAATCGGGCACGGTGCAAGAAAGCCCAAGCCACATCCCCTTCCAGAGAGGGGCGTGGTCAGACATAGCTCATGTGCATTTAAAGCTACAGACACAGAAAAAGCCTGTTCTGAGCAGGGCTGAAATAGAGGGGTTTATAGTCGTGATCAAATACAGTGGATTTTGAAAAAGAAAATTCAGACTTGTTTTGGGGATCCCTGAGACTTTAAACTTGTTGAAAAGGAGGATAATATGTAACTTCAAGTCCAAGACTATTTCATATATGGAACTTCTTTAAAGTGAACTTGAGTCGCAGGGGGTCAGCTTCTTAAATAAATGTACTCTTCTATCACTCAGTAGAAAAAAAAAAAAAAAATAAGTGTGAATGTGCGACAGATATCTCTACAAATTAATTTAAAATCATTTTACTGTCACATGTAATTTGGTTGATGAAATACCAGTGTAATCAAGCAAAAACATTATCACACACCTTGTTTTTCTAGTTTCTTTGTTGGCTTTTTTAATGTACCTCAAACTCCACTAGCTCAATGACTGATGAACAGAAGTTGGTAAACTCTGTAACAGCAAAAACACACCTGAAAATTATTTGGAATAACACAATTTCTGTCACTAAGAGATGATGTATGATGTATCTACCATATTCTGTCTTTAGCGTTACATTTCTGGGCATAAATGTAAACTTTATCTAGTTTTTAGGATTGATTTTTAGTATAAAAATGTCTTGATATCTTTTTGTGAGAGTCTGATTTTGTTTTGTACTTTTTATCATGCATCAGGGTAATATCTATCAAGAACTACCATCCGAAGATCAGAATAATCACCCAAATGTTGCAGTACCACAACAAGGTTGGTATCACCTGATACGTCCAATGCATCATTAAGCACAGAGCTCCAAGGTGTCCTTTTATTTTAGTCTTTATATGTGGATAGTTTGCATGGATATAATCTAGGTTTATGAACGTTTGTCTTTTTGTTTAACATCTTTTCTCCGTCAGGCCCACCTCTTGAACATCCCGAGCTGGACCTGGAAGGAAGGAGATGACGCCATTTGTCTGGCGGAGCTGAAACTGGGCTTCATCGCCCAGAGCTGCCTGGCTCAGGGCCTCTCCACCATGCTGGCAAACCTTTTCTCCATGAGGTCCTTCATCAAGGTAGCTACAGCTAAAACTCCTCCATCTGTGCTCACTGGATTAGGTTCAAAAGTGAAGTTGGCCTCTAACATGGTCTGAATAGATAATAATGATTGCCCCAGATGAGGCCCATGTGCAGCATCTGGAGAGTGGGGTGGTAATAAGCCTGAAAAAAACAAAACCAGCATTTGTTTTTTTGCTTTTCTGTGTCCAGTTTATTTTTCTGTAATGGATAACTCTTGTCTGTATTTTGTGATAAATCTGTGCTTCAGATTGAGGAGGACACATGGCAGAAGTATTACCTTGAAGGAGTAGCCAATGAGATGTACACAGAGTACCTGTCCAGTGCCTTTGTGGGCATGTCTTTTCCTGTAATTTGCGAGTAAGTACAATGAAATGTAGATTTTTTTTTCAACATTCAAACTTTTTCAGTTGCTTATTTTTGGTTTGTGTTGAACAGATTGAAACATTGAACGCTGTGTGGCATTTAGATTTGGTATTTTTTGAAACATTGACCTTGAAGCTTCAGATTTCGACAAAAAAAGAACTTTAAAAAAACATTTAAAAAAACAGACAAGTCTGTAAAGTATTGATCATGATCTAGAAAGTGTCCAAAAGTTACCTGTAATAACCATTCATTTGTAGAAAATGGGCTTCACTAAAAATTAAGAGCTGTGGCCAATCTTCGGCTTCTGTTCATACAGTATAAAGTAAGATAATGAAATGTAATTCTTGACACTTTGTATGTTAAGAACCACATGTGCTCGGTCAATCCAACAAGTGTGTATTACACAGGAAAAGATTTTCTGAGCCTCGTAGTCATAAGTGTAAACCAGACTTCAAAGTAGAAAAACGTGTCACTCAGAGCTTACATGATTTTCAGGAAAGCACAAATTTTAAGTGTGAAAGAGGTCTAATTATGTTGTTTTTCTGTTTTGCAGACTCTGCTATGTGAAGCTAAAGCTCCTGCTGATAGCAATAGAGCACAAGTCTGATCAAAGGGAAAGCAGGTAAGTGGATTGTTGGAGTCATTAAAATTCATGGATGCAGAAAACTTAAATATGCAGGTGTGTGTTTGCTGACAGTGATGAAGCTACTTTGAATCAGCTTCCGTGTTTGACTGCAAACACAAGGCGGGCTACAAGATGTTCTACACTGGCGTCTAAATTGGCTTGTTCCCTGACATCAGATAACATCCTGACAAATAAATTAGGGAAAGTTGCAGTTTGGGTCTCTAAGCACTAATGGAGTCTGTTTAAGTGTACGGATGCTCATTTTATATCATTCAAAGTGTCACTGCTTTCATTTCACTTCATTTAATAATCAGAGGCCATCCAGCCAAACAATTTGCCAAAAACTAATCCTTACAGCGTGTGCCACTTCCAGTGATAAATGCAAAGCCTCTCCAGACTCTGTGATAAAAACCTTCCCCTCTGACATCTTTGGTCTGTTAAATCTTCACAGCACCCTGATAAACCCTGGAAACCACGTGAAAATGCAGGAGGGAACCCTAGGCTTCTTCATTGCAAGTGATGCCAAAGAAGTAAAGAGGTAATTATTGGGACTGATGATTAAAATGTGTTTAAAGAGCTTTCTCTACAAGCCGCTCTGTCAGGCTAGCTTTGTAGCTTTGAAATAAACCACCTACAGCTAGCATACTGGTGATAAACTTTAAACCAGACAGTATCATCAAAGTGACCAAACAGATTTATGGAGGGACATTTTAAACCATTTAGATGTCTCATGAGGATAATAAAACACATTTAACAAAGGGATAGCATGCTAGCACGTTGTTACAATTTGATGCTAGCTGTTAGCTGCTAGCTAGTATGCGCTCACAGGTGTATAAAGGCAGTCATGTAATATAAAATGTAGCCCACAGGTCAAAACCATAACTCCAAGCCTAAATTGAACTGACTACTTTTAAGAACTAGTAGTGTTGTAGACCAAGACTAAACTGGAGACCACTTTTTGAAGGTCTCGTCTGGGATTTGAAAAAATGTTTTGCTCGGTCTCAGACTGCGCAGACTCTGGATTTTAAAACAAGACCGGTCAAGATCACCACTGATTTGGTATTGCTACTTTTCCATGTCATTACTGACATTAGAAGGAAAACGCCATTTCTGAACAACAAATAACTTTAATTCATTTAAAGTTTGAGATAGATTGAATGTAAATCAGGGTGTAAAAAACATGTTGAAGCTGTAGTACAGGTAAAATGTCTGAAAACACTTTGCGTCATCATGTTGGACATTGACTTGCTCAGCCTTGTAGATGACTCAGCTAATAAAGGACTTTGTTTTCTCACAGGGCACTGTTTTACTGTAAAGCCTGCCATGATGATATCACTGATCCCAAAAGGATAAAGAAATGTGGGTGCAAGAAATGTAAGTAACTGCTTATATCATTTATTTTCTAAGTTTCTCTGACATTTCTTCACAGACTAAAGTGAAATAGTCCTGAGTTAGCATCAGATTAGCGGTGTGGTGTTGTTCATTAACTACATAGCTTTCTTTTTGAAATACTTCTTCTAATCATGTAATGTTTGTATGCATTTTTGTGAGTTCCTTTGGTAGAAAACAATGGACTATAGATCTGAGAATACAGAGACATATTTAGCTTTAATAGCATGTTGTCCTTTTTTTCCAATGATTCCCTTCAAATAAAGATAAACTGAGTGAGAATCAAACACATTAATACCTCTCAAACCACCTGTGAAGTCAGTCTAAATGTGCATTTTGTCTCTTCACCTGTGTGGATGTTTGCTGTTTATAATAGCTGTCCGTGTTGTTACAGTTCATTTCTGAACTTTGTGATGTTAACAGGCTGTTCAGAGAGACTGTTAACACCAAAGGTACTTGGATGGATCGTGTGTTTATAGACTTAAAACATCATCTGTCACCTTGTTGTTGTTGTCTCACTTTGATTTAATTGTAGTTCTTTTTGGTTTTGTTTGAACCATTACAGCTAACAGCTAATCTTAACATTTGATGTATTCTCTTTCTGCTGCTTTGGAAACTTGACACACTTTTCTTTAAAAAAAAAAAAAAAAAAAAATCACTTTATAGTGATATATTGTGAGTAACATGGATTTATTTACCCTCCGAAAATACAGCCTGCTACCTCTGATTACAGCTACCTGTTTGAATGTAATGTAAATGTTGCATGTACACTGGTTGATGCTGCCTGGATACCCACAGTTGTCATGTGCACGTTGCTTCCAAATCCAGGAAAACACTGAACAAAAAGGGACAGTAAGACAATAAATAAATCATACAAAGACTGAGAGGGAAGTGTTAAAACATTTGAGCATGTTATTCCTTATTCCTCTCCTTTTATTAGGACCATGCATTAAAAAAATGACAATTGCAACATCCAAAAAGTATAATTAAACTAGCATCAACATTTCATTCATGCCTGCTTGAGCCAGTAATACCTTAGATCACCACCAGGTGTCCCCACAGTACCACAGCACCTTTGCATGGAGCCCACAGCATGAAGACAAATGTCAGTGAGAGATTTGATAAAAAGGAAAAATATCTTTGGACACACACAATCAAAACAACGTTGTCCTGAACTGAGTTGACTGCATCATTTTAGGACTAATAGAAACCGTTTTGAGTGACATTTAACATGAGAATTTCTTAATGCATCAATGGTCTTAAAGAGTTTCGTACAAGTGTTTGATTTTTGTCATGTCTGGATGAATTTACAGATCTTTTTAAACCCATAAAAGTATTTTGACCCTGCTTTAACCTTTTTTGGGAAACATCTCTAGAAAACATTTCAACAGTTGAAAACCACAGCTAGTATTGGAAACTTGGTAAAAAAAAATATATATATTATTAATTAAGAAGAAATTCACAGATCAAGACTAATAATTTATTTGGTATAAGCTCGTAAGGGTCATGTTGTGGTGAAGGGTAGTAGAGATCTATTCAAAAAGGAAACAATTATTTTCTATTGTTAACGACCGGCCCTTACCTTACACCTTCAACCCCATCTCTTATCCCATTTTACCCCTAAACCATTCGACTCAATGACCTCCTGATATTTCCCCCACTCGTCCCAGAGATGACCCAAACTGAACTAACCACAAAAAAAGTGGCGAAAACTCCTAATCTGACATTTGCGCGCCGTCAGGACAAAGCTAACCTTGTGCATCCCAGCAGCAGCCTTCCTCTGTGCTCCTCCTGTCTTGCCTCTGTCCCCTCTTCCTCCAGAGCGACCCTCAGAATTAACCTGCTCTTCCTCTCCTCTCGTCTCAACCCGCCACTGTAGCCAAGACGGCCAACTACAAGAAAATGACACTGGCATGTTGTTTTGATTGCGGCCGCTCAGAGCGGGACTGCTCTTGCATGCCAGTTAATGTGTGTTGTAACACGGACTCCCCTCGACGCCACATCCCACTCTCTACTGTCTCTGTTAATGATTGCTCTGCCACTTTACGTGCCTGTAAGTTGTCACCATGACATGTGCTCTTCAGTGTCTGTACCATGCACTGTGTTAGCCGTGCAGAGTGTCGTTGGGCTTGTGTGCTGTCTAGCTGTAGCAGCTGTGTTGTTACTGTCATGGATATAGATGTCGCTTTACTTGTGTTGGAGCTGACTTTTTAACTGTTGTAAAGCATGCAAGGATTCTGTATTGCTGGTGTTTTGTCAGAGATTGTGAATTCAAATTGGCATGTAGTTTAAACAGTCAATAATGCTTAATTTGTGCATTGTTTGAACACCAATTCATCCCTAAAATAGAGGCTACTTCCCCTTCCAGTGACCTCACTTATCTACAGGAAATAAAAATTAAAGCAATATAAGAAGTACAGTTCTGCATCACCACCACAAATATCCTGATGAACACTCAAACTTAGGAATCCTTGTGGAAATGGTCCTTTATTTCTAAACAAAACTAGCTCTGATATAGGTGTGATTGTGCTTTAAATATATCGCTGGAAGGGGTTAATTCTTTTTTTTTAAAGGATTTTCATAATAAAAAATCACTTCAACCAAATATTTCACCGCTGTGCCCTCTAGAAATGGTTGAACAGGATAGGATTTGAGAGATTTATATGTTTAAATGCAACTGACAATTCATTAATAAAAGGCGGTTTGTACAGCTCCTGGGGGGATTTTTCTGAGGGTAGCAGTGCATGTTTTCCGAAATGAACTGGTTTATTGAATTAAGATCAAAATCCGGAACAACCACTGGGGGCTAAAAATCTCCAAAATGCATTAAGTACACAAACCAGTGCCCTATTCATTGTTAACGGAGAAGCTCTGCGTTTGAGAGAGACTTTACTTTTACTCTTAATACATTGATTCAATTGTACAAAATACAGTGGCGAGAGATGGATACAATTGGACAGCAAAAATAATAAAATACAATAGAATCAAACTAGACTGTGTTGGATTTTAGAGACTCAGCCTCGACTGAATAGAGCTGCATATAAATTCTTAATTTAAGTGTGATTCCCCTTTAAAGCCAGAGGGCATGTTAAATTACACTGATGTATTGCAAGAGGCATGAAGAATGTGTCTGAGTTTGCAGAGCCTTGATACAATTTGCTGCAAAACATTGTACTCTGTCATACAGCTTTAGTGAATGTTTCTTGATCAAAGACCATTCTGTGTGGAGTTGAACGTCTCCGGGCATTTCCACCCCTTCAATATGTCTCACAGGCGTGTGTGCTGTGAGCCTCGCCCGGCTAGCTAGGCTCAAGCAGAGCTCTGGAGTTGCTGTCGACACGGTGCGGGAGACACACGGAGCGAGGCCTTATACGGCCTGACATGGAAATTATGTTTGCATTTTCATTTTTGGAGTGCTACCGGTTGTCATGAAACTCAGCCTGACAGTTCCTAACCACCAGGCAGCAGAGTGCCCCCCCCACCCCCCCTCCACCCCTCTCCCCTCCTCTCTCGTTGTGGGACAGATGCTAGCCTGTTAGTCCTGTGACTCTGCTCGCGCCCTCCGATTGCAGGCGACAGATGCCAGGACCAGCAAGGTCCCTGTTTGAACATCGCTGTCACTGTCCTGCCTTAAGCTCAATGCATGACCTTTATTATAAGCAAGGGGTTGAAATAAGGTACTAATGAGCATGTCTGGGACTCACCGCTCCGACAAAAAAAAGTGACTCACAGAAAAGTTCCATGCATCGGTGCAGGTTGTGTCAGGCAGTGCACAGGGATGGGAAAGAGCTTCTGGGAAAGGGGAGAAAAACAAACATGATGTTATAGACACAAGAACAAAAACACATGAAGTATTGTCACATTTTGTAAGTTCTGTTAAATACCTGCTGACTAATGGAGAGCTAAGGAGCAAAAACCTCTGGTTTTATGTCTCAAGGCATCTGATCTAAATTTGGTTTCATTTAAAAAAAAAAAAAAAAAACGTTCCTTCTTTATCTTAAAGGAAATATTTAATATTAATCTTTAAGATGTTTTGGATGGCTGAAAAAAGCCAAGCGACTTGAAGAAATGAGCTTGGGCCTGACATGTATTACTGCTTATTTCCTTCATTTGGTAAATAAACTAAAATGTGCAATGGATTAATTACTAATACAGCACTAAACTCTCATATAAAACAACTTAAACATTTAACTACAGTCAGCCTAGGTTTAACCTTTTAACATGTAAATCATCAAATCATGTTTAACTGTGACAACTCAAACATGGATGTTTATATCCAGCAGGTGAAAGCCTTTAAACACTGACTTATCTTCTGCTTACTGACCACAATATCATATTCCTAACTCAGCTGTTTTTAATTTATCATTGCTTTGTCCATGTTATCTTTCTCAGGCACCTTTCTCTCTCTATTTTTTTAAAAGTGCCTTTAAGAGAAAACCTCTCAGCCTTCAGTTCCCAGATGTCATTTATAATTTGCTTCTTTCATTACAACCTGTTCCTCCCTGTAACCTCTCATCTGTCTCTGCATCTTTCTCAGCTAAAAATAGCTATAATGGATATATCAAATCAAGTAAGTTTTGATTTCCATTCTCTCTCTTACTCTTTGTCATTTGTTTTTGACCCTTCGTCTCGTGCATTGAACCGTCTGTCGCCTGTTTGTTTTTTTCGGTGCGTTCTACCCATGGCTCTGTTCAGTGTATCATCACCCATCATGTGTATTTTACATGCAAAGCAACAGGAAAATGTTTTTTCTCTGGTTTGTGTTGCGTATAGCAGTTACAGTAGATGGTGCTGCTGCTTCACCGAGTGTGAACGATTGAATCCAGCTGAAAATAAGAATCAAAAATGTAAAAGGAAATGTTTGTAAGAATTGCTGAAAGAGAGATCCTGATAAAAAAAAAAAAAAAAGCCTAAAAGATAAACAACAGAGGAATGTGTACCATGCAAGGCGTCTACTTCAACAGGATCTGTGATAGGCAGCAAATCTGCCACACAGTGTCGTCCAGCAGGAGTGCCGTACATGTTTGACATGGGGCAGATGAATAGTGGAGGTCTGGAGCAGGGAGGATAATCTTCTAGACAGCTGACTGTTGAAATAGTCATCTTTATTCTCCACTTTTAGCTCCCAGCCATTTTTTAGAACAAGGGGAACACTCTTTTCTTTTGTCTATTTTATCGTGGGATCTTTACAAGCTTTACCTCTATTACAGTATAGCACCAGTGGAGCTGTAAGCTTTCATATCTTAAATAGTCAAGTGCCTCATTCCTCCCTCATCAGGCATAAACTGTGCACAGCAGCTAGTGCTTGGTAATCCACAGTGTCACCTCCTTGTTCTTATGGAATAACAATCGCTGGAACACCTGAAAGCGTACTTATTAATTCATGTTTATTATAAATATCAAAGCGAATGTCAAAGTCAACATTTCATTGGTGGCTAAAAACATAGTAGTTAAGTGGTGTTTAATAGAAATGAGCTTTTTTAATTATTCAGCTATTAGCATTCTTGTGCCAGAAAGCATTACCCCCAAAAAGCAGTGATTGTGCTTTAATAATGATAAGAGTCACAAGATGTTTTATTAACATACACACTGCAGGTCTTATTCAAGTCACTTTAAATCAAGTCCCATCCTGTGGTTAATGGGAAGACTTTAAGGGTTAGTTCACCCAAATCACAAAGCAAGCATTGTACTGCCCCCTGTGGTATCTAGACATGCCAGCTGGTTCACATTTATGCACCTTTGTTTTGAAATATCTGTATCTGTAATTTCTGTTTGAATTCAACTGTGTCTGTGGTGCTCAGAGCATCAAAAATTCAAATTGAGAGCGAATTAACAGCAACGTCTCTTTCTCAGAAACAATGTTGTGGATACTCGGAACAATCTGCAGAACACACTGTAAAGAAACTGTTATCGTTATGAGGTCTGAGGATTGTTCTGAGTTACTGTTTGAAATTAAATTATATAATGTTTTGTGCACAGCAAATGAGAATTTATTGAGAAAGAGGCGGAAACTTCTGTTCCCATGTTGTCCTTCTTGATACCGATTCTAAACTAAACTCAAATGTGGGCCAAAAAAATTAATTCAATGGAATAAAATATGGTATTAATATTTTAAAAAGGAATAATACTAACCCATGTTATGATTAACTTGCTATCATTGGCCTGAAACAATAGGCCGACACTGAATTTTTACCTTAAAAACAAGTTACGCTAACTTTAGTGGCAGCTGAGCTCGTAGCCCTTCCTGACAGCCTTTGTCTGCTAAAGAGTGACAAAAACACCATTATTTAGGGCAGGGACTGCTACAGTAGGTTTTTTCAGTATCTTAACTTTATTTAAAAGAAAAACAGTCTTGAAATGTGTTATAGTTAACTCTACATTTCAGACAGTTTGCTAGCTTACACTTGTGCTCTCAGCTAGCACAACAATGTTATTGTTTGCAACTACGCTCAAAACTAGTTGTTGCTATTGGCAGCCGTTATATTGCTATGTGGGCTACTGTTTTGAGGAAAGAGGAAACAAGTCAACTGATAACAGAGCTAACAAATTATGGCAACTATAGGTCCATTGACTGGCATACTATTGATGCCCCAAACCATGTTTAAGGTGGTATTGGATAGCAGTATTGGTCAAATTATAGAGATTAAGCATCTTTGAGTATTTAGAAAAGCGCTATATAAATCTAATTTATTAGTATTATTATTATTAACTTCCTCTGAACAGATCCTGAATTTGAATCCTCTTTATTTAGCAGTAAGTGACGCTTCCCTTATCCAGTCTTCAACTTATCAATACAAGTCGGCTAAACTGAACCACAACTCAGCCACTCACACAGTGGCTGCCCTGTCAGTCCCGCTGGTAAACAACAAGCCCCCTGCTCTGAGACTGAGCTTCACGGGCTCTGGGGATCCTGGCCAGGCGGGGCGGCCACCAGGGGTAGCAGAAGTGGCCAGTCGGCTCCAGCGGGCACGCAGCCTCCCGGTGAAATACAGATACCACCCCAATCACTCCAATAACGCCAAACTCAGCCATAGGCACTGTAAGGGCCACCTCCCCCCATCCCCCCCCCCACCTCTTGGCGTGTTTGTCAGGCCTGTACTCAACAACAGTACAACCAGAGCATGTGCTTGCCAGGCTGGAGTGGTTGCATGTGTAGCATTCCTTACTAATGACCCAGTGTGTGCAGCTGTCAGCTGTGAAACATTAAATATTGAACAGACCGAGCAAGATGTGAAGGGCCAGTCTGCTGGAGCATCCCCTCTCCACTGGAAGCCCCCCCGAACCGCAACAATTTCCATTATGGTGACACTCTTAGACAAGCTAGCAGCGTTGGAAATTCTGTGTTCATCTGCTGAGGAGCATGATCCTTAAGACGTTAAAAGCCCTTTCTCTGAAATTATTATTTTCCTTGTTAGAAATGACGACTCATCACAATAGCTGTTAAAATGTGATTTGCTTAAACACGGATCTTGCTTCTCCGTGGTTTGTTTTACCTGCCACTTCCATAGAGTAGTCTTTTTTATCCTCAACCAAGATATACGTTTTTGAAAATATTTGCCTGATTACTTTACTTGAGGGTAAACCTTGTCATTATTTCCTTATAAAGAGCTCTGTAGTTTTGTGTGGTGATAAAAGACAATGTCCAAGGGGCATTTTAGCTGTACATAAATCACTCTGGCACAAGGACCGAGCTGAGTTTATGGGCTAAGTGGGTCAGACCCAAAAAGAAAAAAGCTCAGCAATCCAGACTGGATTCAGTATTGGCAAATAACACCCCTATTTGTAATATTTGACGCCTGATGCTTGTAGAGAAATAATTCAATGAGAATGTGAAGGGTTAGTGTGGCTAAAATAGGAGCTATCCTAGTCTGCAGTGTCAGTAAAAATTCCATCTGTGCCAAGCAGTCATTAAATAATTAAAGTATTCTTATACCCTTTGATAAATCTCATAATTATAAACTTGTTGGCATGTGGCTCAAACAAAAGGAATGTAGTGAATAGAAATTCACAGATTAGACTAAATCATTTAGCATGATGGTTGATGATGGCACTATTGCACGTTTGCATCTTCATACACATTTGTGAAAAAACTTGTGCTCATGTATCTGTTTGTTGTCTTGTAAAAAAAATTGACTGTTTCTGTTAAATAGTAAGTTCATGTTATATGTCTGCTTCATCTTGTTCACCCAACTTCTTTGAACACTTTGTGTGTCTGTTTCTGTGTTATCTCTTTGAATTCACTGACCTCTACTTGTGCTGTGTTGTCCTTTGGCCGTAACTGACTTTTGGATTGTTGCTTGTCTCCTTATAACATGCTCTCTCATACCAATACTTTTTATTGCAGTTGAAGAGGACCAACAGTTGGCGCTATCGCCTAAAAAAAAGCAGCGTAATGGAGGCATGAGAAATTCACCAAACTCCTCCCCCAAGATAATGAGGTAGGACATGAACATCTCTGCTTTATATATTTAGATTTTTAAAATGTTCAACTTTTCCTATAAGCACTGAAATGTGTCCGACTGTTGAACTGTGAGATAAACAGGTCTCTACTTTATATGATTCTTCAAACACCAATTTTAAATTTGGAAGCAGCCCAACAAGCTGTGAACTCAACAATGACACGTTGCTGCCATTAAAGCTGTTTGTGCTAATGTTTTGACATCAGTTGCCTTTATATTCAGTGTAATTCTCTTTTTGGCTCTGTTTTGGTCTCAACCAATTCCTGAAGAAAATTGTTTCTCTGTAGCTACTTTTTGCCACCCTTTTCTGCTGAGGAAGTAGCAAACATTTGGTTTATCTGACTATATTTTGCAAACATTAGATTCCTTCTATTGCTTGTGGATGAGAGCAGTAAAAAAGACCCAAAAGAAGACTAAAAGGCTAAAAGACGCTAAAATGCTGAATAAAGCATAGTGTAAGATGGTGGATCCCTAGGGGACCACAACCAGTTTTTTCTTATACCAAAATACTGAATAGTGTTGCTTTATGTAGAAACCGTAGGTTTGTATTAGAAAACAAATACCTGCAGACATAATTTTTCCTAATTCAAATTTTTTGCAAATATCGATATAATACGTCTTGAATCCATTTTGGTTGAGCACCATGGCACAAAAACAACTCAAGAGTGAAATACATGTGAGCCTGTTTTTGTGCAAACATGTCCGACTTGCAGAAGAAGAGCTCGATGCTATGAGGTTTCATGTGACACCCACACACTCCAGCTCTTAAACAGGTCTGGCACTAATGACAGCACCAGGCTGTCAGAGAGGCTCTAAAGGAAAGATAGCCCAAGGCTATTCATCTATTGTGGGAACCCTCTGAGCTCTGTTCAGCACGTAAGGCCACAGATGATATGTATCATCACAATGAGAGGTGAATTCAAATGCTACCTTGCTTTTATCTTGTCCCGTAGAATTACATCGGCGCTTATTGATTTTGACTGGCGATAACGCTGTTATTCAACAAGAGGCCATTACAGGGATGATAATAGTAATAGTCATTGTCATTAAGTGCTGTGTTATAAGGGAGCAAGGCAACAGGGAAGTCCTACAACCTGATGTGTACAAAGTGGAATTGTACGGATGAAATTGAATTAAAACTGACGGATGACTTTATGTTCCCATTGCTAATACAGCTGATATTTATTCGACATTTAGAAATTCAATCAGAAATGTCTTCTTTATATGATGTTATGAGAGAAAATATATATAAATGCCTCAATTAATCACTCACTTATACATCAAAAAAGAGTCTTTCTACACACAATTAGCATTTGCCTTTGATCTATGGCCTCTGTTTTTTCAGGTAGGCGTTTGCCCTTCGATTGTTTGATTTGGTTCAAAGTGGTGTCAGAGTTGAATCGCTCCAGGTGCTTTTCAGACTCTCGTGTAACAAAACCAGGCTTTTCTAAAGCTTTAGCCATCAGCTAAATATCAGCCCACAACACCAATCCATCTCCTTGTCATGCTAATACAATGTACTATGCAGGTGGATGTGTTGTTTCGTCTGCTGCCTACACAGTGGGGAGGGATTCGCTGCGGTAGCCTAAGGGATACTTCATTGCAACAAGCGGAGAAGAAAACATCTCGGTGTATACTATATCAAATGTGTTTTTACAGGACCTGCAGCCTCAAGGCCTGTGTAAATAAGTAATGATCAACAGATTGGCGGTGAGTTTTGAAGAGCAAGCTTTTGTCAGCTTGCATGATGGGAAGGATTTTCAAAGACTTTGCCTGTCCTCACTGCTCGTCGGGTGTTAAGAGTAAGCCAGTGCAGCGATGCTGAAATAGAAAATTTACATAATGTGCATGTTTAGCTTCTACTTTATGTCTCTCTCGACTGTCATTACACTCCTCTAGAAGACACCTGGCTTTATGTGTTGCGGTCATGACGTGTGAATTCTTGTCAGCCGTGTCATCTTACCACCAAAGCAGCAAATTATGCTGCAGATCATTTTGAATGGTTAGAAGTGCGCTTACAGAAGTGACACTCACAGACGCCTGAGCAGCGGCTGCACGAAAAGGAAGAAAGTGATCAGCTGTGGAGGCAGAACTGTCTCCTGTTTACAGTTTGTATCAACAAACCACCACATCCTGTCTGGAACTTAGCGAAGACGACCTCACTGAAATTAACACCATTTCCACAGGCTCCTTGATGGGTCATAAGACACATCTAATTGTGGGATGTCACAACGCGTTGTGTCACATCGGGGCCGCGCCGTGACACACACGTCATGTCTGCTACTGCACTGCTGAGGCAATTGGCAGTGCAGGATAGTGACAGGCCGTCATGGCTGACAGTGAGCGATAGCTATCCTGGCAGAGCTCTGCCTCACCAGTCATCTCCACAAGGACAAACTGAAGTGACAGCGGCTCCACTGAGTGAGCGCTGAAACATTCGACTTCTGATGAAATATTTAGCTGAGGTGTAAAACCACTAAATGCTTTCCCTCTTATTAGAACTTGCCTTTCAGACTTGAGCAGAAACTTGACGAAAGGAGAGTTATCGAAGAAGACTGTCGTAAATGTATCGATATTTTGTTTTACATTATAGGGAATTTTATAAAGACTATTCATCAAGCTGCTGGTTCTAGCTTTTGGATTGCATATCATCATGAGGTATGTGCAGGTTCTCAGTCGTCTGGGTCATGGCAAATTCAAAGCTTGATCCAAAGGCGACTGGACTGGTGGAAGATCTTGAAGACATTTCTCCTCTCTGAACTATAGAAGCATTTTTTTTTTAAACGTCGTCAAGATCTTCACCAGTTGCCTTTGGATCAAACTATGAATCTATCATCACGAGTTGAATATGTTTAGGTTAAGGACTGTTAGTCCGACCAACATGGCAGTTTCAAGACACTACCATCACCCCTAAGAAAAGGCATCAATATTCTAAAAAAGTTTTTTTTCATAAACTGAGTTATTGTAAAAATAAATCAACCAGTTACCCAATAAAAACCATAGAAGCTAATGAAAACATAGAAGAAGAAATGATTGGTTCTTGTACCCCTCAATGGGAATAGTGTTGTGGCACTATTGCCAGAAAAACCCAAAGTGATATACTGTAAGTTTTATAGTTTTCTATACTTTTACCAACAATTTTAATATTAAAACTGTATTATTATGTAAGCACATACGTAGACATTTTAATGCATGACCTTCAATACCGTATGAATCATAAACTAAACGGATTCCTAGATTTAAAAGTTGTATCCTTGCATTGTGATTTAGTTTTTTTTATGTCATTTATAGAAAGCAGCCAGGCAGTATAAGTTTTTTATTTCTTTGCTATAATATTTTCAATACTCAAACCCATAACAATCTGCATTCACAGACCGTATCCAGTCAGATGAGAATGACTTTGACAGATGAGACTCTGAGAGGTAGAAAGTGGCAGAAAAGACGTTTCCCTCCCCGACCACTTCCTCTCTTGAAAGGACATCCAGGTCTTGCCTAGGGGTATATAAGCCCAAGGCAGGCTTTTTTGGCTTCAGTCTCTTGGAGCCCGAGGGATGAGAGTTTGGGCTGACACTTTCATGCATACTTAACATGTTACTTAAAGCAGCATTCTTTTAAAGTACTCAGACGGATTAAATGACTTGAAGTATTTAAAGGATTTTTGACAGAAACACAAGGCTTCTGTCTGAGTTTCAGATGATAACATCTTCAACTCTGATCTCAATCTGACAAAGGCCATTTAGGGCTGAGGGAAGATGAGTCTGGTAGCACTGGGCCTCCATATCTACTGTATAGCACAGCTGGAACTTTAGCAGGAATGCCAGTTGTTTTTATGGTATGCTTAAATTTTGCCTTTTTGAATTTCCTCCTAAGTCCAAAAACATGCAGGAAGGTTTTGTTTGAAACCTTTTAATTGGATTTAAAAAAAGTATTCTACAAACTTATATTGCCTGAAAAAAGACTAATAGTTGTTTTTTTATTTAGTATAATTTTTTATCTAAGATGGTTTTGCACAAATCTACTGAATCTGTTCGTTTAAATGCTATAATATACATCAACGGTCGTTTACTTGAGTCCTGTTGAACCAAAGCTCTAATTCATTTCTTTTGCATGCTGGGATTGGCAACAACACCTTTATTATTCGAAAACAGAAAGATGGAAAATGACTCAAATTATATTTAAATGCATGAACTGTTGGACTTGACATAAACTGGAAATAAAAAATATTTGGGCTTAAAGCTTCATAAATGTTATTTTATGGTATGACTCAAACAAGTAGCCTCATACTGCATGTAGCGTTTAAAAAAATCAAATTCATCTCACATCTTAAAAAGAAATTGTCCCAATTTGACGAGCCCTGGACAAGAAATTTTAGCAAAAGCACCTTATGTTGGGGTGCCGATGGCATAGTAGTTGGTTTCGCATTCCCCATGTGCAGAAGCTGCACCATATGTTGGGTATGAACCTCATTTCTGTTTGTCTGTTTTTTTCCTTCTATTTGTTGGAGGGTTGCTTTATTTAAGAATTTGGGGAAAATCTCTGTTGAAACATCACTTTGACCGAAGAAAGCCGCACAACAACCACAAACTCGTGTCAGGACATCGCTTCAGTGGTCAGCGTTGTGGAGGATGGAGCGCACCTCTGCGCTCTGTGAAATAACTTCATGTAGTTCTGTTTAAACATTAATAGCCTTCACTTTGAGCAGCAAATATGATTGGGCAAATCACTGAAATATTTAAAGTCTGGTCTGTTAAAGCTTTTACCACGCAGCACACGACGTCAAAAGCTGTACGCGGTAAGGGGGCGTAATTGCATCTCCGTGCTCATGCCAGTCAACGCAGTGTGTTGCTGCCATCTCCTTCCGCCTGGCTGCCGCTGCTGATGTCACTCTGCTTGATGACATGGCAGTTTTATTGGCGTTTCTGCAGATGGCCTCTGACAGCAATGAGCAAGGATTGAAAAAAAAAAAGAAGGAAGAAAGCAACTTTGAAGTATAACTGATTGGTTTGAAGATCCCGTAACGTGCCTGGAAAAGAATACTTCTGTAATAAATAGAGGAGAGTTTGTATCTATTTTTCATTGGAAGTGAATATTTGTCTGTCTTCATTTTCTTTGTAATCTTTTGCCTTCTTCATTGCATGAATCTTATAAAACCTCTCATCTTGTTTTAACCTTGATGCACTACGCACGCTCTTTATACACTTCAAGTTGTTTCTTGTAAAGCAGGAAGATTCTGTGCGAGGATAATCTGACCTTAGTATTTTCATTTTTTGTAGGTCTGCGTTGTGCTCGGGTTTATTGTGTTTAAATTTCCCTTACTGCCCAAAAGCCTTAAACTAGACCCCTAACTCTAATTTACAGTGTCTGATGACTTCATTTATGTCCTCCCTGTCGTCTCTCTGTTTGATTAGACACGACCCGCTCCTCGTCCCGGGGAACGAAATGGAAAGCATGGACGAGAACGTAAAGAAATACGACTCCACGGGGATGTTTCACTGGTGCCCGTCCAAAGACATCGAGAAGGTCATTTTGGTGGGTTCTGCTCTTTTACTCGGCACACGTCATTTGTCCCTGACACTCTTCTCCCCCAGTGACAGATGTGTCATGTCACAAAGCACCATCAGAGGCTGACAGGGCACTTAAACACTCTGTAATGAGGTGTTTGACATGTCATTTGCTATATGGGGGCCCTGTATATAGAGCATCTCTTGTACTAATACATATGCCATTTTTCAAATTACCTCCATAGTCTATTGCAGTCATGAACCGCGTGATTTATTTCACTGGGTGATCACTCGAGAGAAGACAGATGGCACTAGCAATTTCTAAAGAAGAATGTCCATTATGCCACATTTATGTCGTAAACACAATTTGTCTTGGTTTCTTCTGTTCTTCTCTCAGACCCGGAGCGAGGCGGCCATGACAGTCCTGAGCGGTCATGTGGTTGTGTGCATATTTGGAGATGTGAAGTCGGCGTTGATCGGTCTCCGAAACTTCGTCATGCCCCTAAGAGCGAGTAACTTTCACTACCATGAGCTGAAGCACATCGTCTTCGTCGGCTCCCTCGAGTATCTGAAGCGAGAGTGGGAGACCCTTCACAATTTTCCAAAGATCTCCATTTTACCTGTGAGTATTACCTGTACCAAAGTGTGAATGTGAAACAGGTTGGCCAGGTACACAACATTGTCAGTTGGAAATGAAGTGAACATTGGCCATGCTGGGTTTTATTTATTTGATATTAGACATTTAAGACAGATATTTTTTTTAATAAAGAGAATTTTAATGTCACTGATATAACCGCCTTTGTTGTTAGTGGTTGTTTTTAATGATATTCTTGGGCCATTAACTTTATTGATAGGACAGCTGAAGAGAGACGGGATTTATTGGGAGGAGAGATTGGGGATGTCAAAAAGGAAAGGGCGGAGAGTAGGAGTCAAACCCATCACTTTAATGACACACACACACACACACACACACACACACACACACACACACACACACATTTATAAATACAGAAAACTAAGTTGTGTCTTTACTGTGATTGCAGCTGCTGTACCAATGAAATGTCCTTCAAAGGATAAATACAGTATCTATGTATTTTAAAACACCTGGTTAAAGTCTCAAGATCACTGCCTTGATTGTTGGGAGTCACAGAGTATAAGAGGAAACTACGTTGTTGTTTTTCTTTCACAATTTTTCAAGTATTTTTTGAAGCAACATTTGATGCAGAATGTGAAGACTGCTGATCGCAGATGACAAAGTGTGCTCTGTTGGCTGAATCACCGGCCTCTCTTCAGATGGTTTAGTATGATGATATCTCGCCTCTGAATTGGAAAACCTTTCGCCATTTATGAAGGCAGCAGTTACATTTCCCTGCATATAAATTGGCAAATTGATTTAACAGTCAAAGAATTCTATGACAGTATTTTGCAGGAGACAGCTCTGACATCAGGTCCAAAGATGATATCTGCAGTTTAAAGTTGCTGTTTTTTTTAAAATTTACCCTCTTTCACCGTAAAGGTGAGATAACCAAATCTCTCCTTCACTCCCTCTCAAAGGGCACACCGCTGAGTCGGGCAGATCTGAGGGCTGTCAACATCAACCTCTGCGACATGTGTGTCATCCTGTCAGCCAATCAGAACAATATTGACGACGCATCACTGCAGGACAAAGAATGCATCTTGGCGTCACTCAACATCAAATCCATGCTGTTTGACGACAGCATCGGGGTCTTGCAGGCTAATTCCCAAGGTAAGGAGCGCCCTATCATAGTTCACTGCACCGCCTGGGAGGGACAGGGCGCTGGCACACAGAATATCCCTCACTAGGTGCTGCCTGGCTGACCTGGTGTCACTGCGTTTGACACTAAACCATACTGACTATTCCTCAGGTTACTGTAACAACTGGTTTCTTCACAAAGCTAATTGGTTGCAACAAGCACAGGGTTGGCACAAAAGTCCCACCTGACACACAGATTTTTGTTTCTTTCAGAGAATGGGACTACTTTGCTAAAGATAGGTAATGTTTATATTTATGAGTATGCATGTCCTAGCTTTCAAAACAGCCACTGGAGCACTCAGTTAGCCTAATACGGCCTTCAATAATGCTCATTCTTTGGCATTGAGAGAAATGCTTTTAGAAACCTTTTGACCCTAGAAGAGGGAGGGGGGAAAAAAAAAAACCTTGCCAATATCATTATTTCTCTAATACATGTATGACCTCGCATTTGCCTGAGTCAGCAGCAAGTGATGGATGTCAAAACACGGCCTATGTATAATACATACAGCATCACTGATTTAATGTGCTTACTTGTCAGTCTGAGGAAAGCAAGAAAACGTCAAGTCAATTTGAATTCAATCTTGCGTCACTTATTTTCTATT
The DNA here is from genome assembly GCF_963584025.1 of Labrus mixtus. Taxonomy (NCBI): domain Eukaryota; kingdom Metazoa; phylum Chordata; class Actinopteri; order Labriformes; family Labridae; genus Labrus; species Labrus mixtus. The sequence goes on from NC_083632.1 coordinate 9,119,797, forward strand.
TCATGGCTCCGTAATGTACATGCTTGGGCTTTTTTTTTTTTTTTTTGTGTGTGTTGCTTTTTGCTTGTGTGTGTGTGAAAGGTTTTCCGTCTCCATGCACACACCATCTAAGCGAAACAAAATGAGCTGTATGTCACATCTATTATATATACACTAATATTGGACCTATGTCAAGGAAACGGTAACATCACACTCAGCAACTTTTGTGCTCCAGCGTTAGCCGGAGAATGGATGAAATAGCCCTGGCGTATTAGTTCTGCTGATATGCCCGTTTGTAGCCCATGAAGACGTATTGAATATTGCATTAACGGATGTGTTTTATGTGTTCTGTGTATCCATTTAGGCTTCACACCGCCAGGCATGGATAGATCCTCTCCTGAAAGCAGCCCGGTCCACGGATTAGTCAGGCAGACTTCTGTCACCACTGGAGGAAATATTCCCATCATAACAGAACTAGGTATGCTTTTACTGCTGTATTACAGTGTGACATGATTGATATGCTACGTCTACAGATGCATGTTTTTTTTTTTTTCCAGCTAAGTAGTTGTTAACAGATCAGAAAACATAATATCTGCAATTAGAAACTGTCAACACTTGATTAAGCACACTCAAAGTGGAGTTTCTTTGTGTGTGTGTGTGTGTGTTTTTTTTTGTTTTGTCTCTTGTTGACATGCTCCAGTAACTGTTTTTCCCCCCCTCAACACTTGTCTAGCACCATTAGCAAAGCCAGGCAAAAAACTGCCTGTGATTTCATTCAGTCAGGATAAAAGCAGTGGGACCAACATACAAATGATAACAGAGCTGGGTAAGAAGTGCATCTGTCCTGTACTGCAGTGTTGTAACTGCTGCTGCTGCTGCCTCCATATCAGCTTCTTCTTTTGATTTCTCTCGCTGCACAAGAGGCTCAGTCCATTCCCATGGCATCACTTTGAGCACATTCTACCCCCTTCGGTTCTGGTTGAAAATTGCCTGTCTTGTTTTGGCGCTCTTATCTCAAAGCACCCCCCCCCCCACCACTATTTTTTTCAAGAATTACAAGGCCTTTGATCCCTCAGAAGTCCTTGTGGCTGTTTTCATAGCATCTTCTGTCGGATCACATTCTCTGGCCTGTGCCCTTTCTTTTCATCTCAGCCTTCGTCTGTGTGACTGACGTTTATGTCTGTCCTCTCAGAAGTAGCGGTTCTCCAACTAAATTTTTTACGTCATTACATTCTTCCAGCTACTGCATGTGTTTGTTGTGCTCATAGACGTCTTCAAAAGAAGGTTCTGGGGCAGTGAGACACTTTCATTTGTTTTGACATGCAAGTGCGAGTAATTGCTAGTTCTGTCTTGGATTCACAAGACAAACAATGGCATATTGGTTTTCACAAATATCAACGATGGAGGACTCTTATTCAAAGCCTGAAGCTTTGACAGTATGCATGGTGTCATGAGTGTGCATGAACGGCCGGGATATGGAATGTGGCAGAGGCAAGTTTGCACAAATACCAGACATGGTTTGGCTTAAAGTAAGTGCAATTTGTCCAAATATCAAACAAACAAATTAAGAAGAATTTGTGGAACTTTTCACTGATTTCTAATACAGTCCATATCTGCAGCACGATACATTTGTGCCCTCCTTCTCACCTGAATCAAGCATTTGCCTGATGTATGCTCGAGCATTATATCCATGCTTCTTGAAAACCACAAAAGAATTCCACATGATCTAAACATTTAAGTGCAGAAAATGAACATAATATATGGACTGTAATAAACTTCTTTCTGTCCATAGTAAATGACTCGAATGTTCAATTCCTGGACCAAGACGATGATGACGACCCAGACACCGAGTTATACCTCACTCAGCCTTTCGCCTGTGGGACAGCATTCGCAGTCAGCGTGCTGGATTCTTTAATGAGTGCTGTAAGTCACAATCAATTTGGCTTACTGACGATATTAGTGTATGAGAGAGGATTTGTTACAGAGGCATATCTGTCTGTCTATCCCATAATTCTTGTGTTTTGATATGAAAACAGATGGTAGTCTATCTATCTCCCCCTCCTACTTTGATGTAAGCACTCTCTGCTCACACTGAAACAATAGACGACAAGGTTGGAACTTGTACCGGGTATGATGGCTTCACTTGTCCGCCTTTCAGTTTGAGTGAGGTTAGAACAAAGCTGCCTTCAAGTGCGCTCCGGTCCAGACAAAGGTAATGCTACCTAATGGACAGCCCTCATCCATCATTTTAGTCAATAGCGCTGTCAGCAGCCGAGGGAGATGTCACTGTGCTGTACAAGCAGGGGGAGACAAGAGACTGCAGTGCGAGGGGAAAAAAAAACAGACATTTGCTTTTTTTGATTTAAAGTAACACCGCAGCAACAGCTTTAAAAAAAAAAAAAAAAAACATAAACTCAAAATCTCAGAAAAATCTTTACCTTAACTTGGAGGTTTTTATTGTCCCAATAGGAAATGCCTGGACAGCAGGCATGTTTATATGTGCTTCCTGTTTCTCTGTCAAATGTGAGTGAAAGTAACCTGCAGTAATTGGATTCTCTTGTCTTGTCTCAATGTAAAGCAACAGCAGGGTTAGAAGGCTTTTCTTTTTGGCCCGGCTGGCACTTTGAGAAGGTTCAGTTGTGACTTTTTGGGGGTTTTCTGAGTGATTTACCCTCTCCCTTCTTTATCCTAACAGACATACTTCAATGATAATATCCTCACCTTGATCCGGACGCTGGTAACAGGCGGGGCGACGCCGGAGCTGGAGGGGCTGCTGGCAGAGGAGAATGCGTTACGGGGCGGCTACAGCACACCACAGACCCTGGCAAACAGGGACAGGTGTCGCGTGGCACAGCTGGCCTTGTACGACGGGCCCTTCGCCGACCTCGGGGTAAGTGACTGATCTTGTCAGCCGAGGGCGAGGCACGTCTTTGTCTGCTCGTGTTGTGGGAGCTGACTTTAGTGGAAGGATTCAGACTAAGAGGGATGGCTGTGAATCAGAGTCGAGATAACTAACAGGAGTTGTGTTAAGAAAAAAAAAAAAAAGCTGAACTCTGTGACACTGACTGACCCAATCCAGTCACCCTGTCACCTTTTGCCACTTAGAGAAAAAATCAGAGCAATATTATATCCTTTTTTTGACCGGATGAAGGCTAAAGCTGAAACATGGTGGTGTAATTTGTTAATAAAGTTGATCTTCATACTACAAGTGTTGCAGGAGCTTTTTGACCTGTCTGGTTAATACAAAATCTACATTAGTTATCATTTTAATAATGATTATGATTTACATTCAGCAAAAACATTTTTACATGAATAAAATCAATGTCTGAAGAATAAATATAAGAAACAATCATGAGTGCATTATAATGCATAATAACCAATACATTATGTTTACCTATGAACACTTTTCATTCCCTGAGATGAAGCAAAATCTACAAGCACAGTAGTCCTTCTTTCAAGTTTAACAGTAAAGGTTATTTACAAGTAGTGATAGAGACTTGGATAATTGAGGACTTTTCCCAGGCATAATTGTAAGCCGCAGTAAGCAGCAAGTGTACGACTTAGATGATAAAAAGCTTGAAAAATGAATCCGGAATATTCTGTTCTGAGGATTAAACATCATGCCATTCCTTAGAGTGTTGTTTAACAAGATGAAATAGCTTATCAAATCTAATCAGTTTGTCATTGTTTAATGTGGCATTAAGTAAAGACAACTGCTTGTCTCTATATTGACTGTAAAATGATTCTGTAGTGGAGTGTTCTAATAAAGAGAAGGATTAAGCTAAACTCATTTGTCTCAGCATCTTCAGTATGACTTGTTTTTAGTCAACAGCTTTAATTTATATGCCGAAGCTTTTAAATAATTTGCTTCGCTCCCTGCAAGTAATGGTGCGTTCCAGTTGATCTCGTATGTGGGAACTTCCCAGTTCCCAGTCGGAAGTGTCAACTGAAACGCCCCCTGATGTCGTAATTACGACTCGGAAACTCGGAGGAAAAAAAGCAGAGCGAGTTCAGATCCAATATGGCTGCTACGTGCATCCAAAGGGATGTTTAAGATACAACTGTTGAGTTTATTAGCAGCTTAGTCGTCTTTTTGTGTAATAAATCAATCAGACCGATGGCATCGTGCAAGTTCTCTCTGTGGAGGTGTTTTCATGTTATGTTAGGTGAGAAACTATCACGTAGTTTGTTGTTATCGTCTGGTATTAGCTAACAAAACAAAGGTACTCCTGGACGCGTCCATGTTGCTTTTCCGACTTGCAACTGGAACGCAGTTTACTCGGGCGTGACGTAATTCCCAGTCCTGACTTCCGAGTTCAGAGGTTATTGCAAACTGTTCTATTGGAAGATGATGATCCTGCAAAATGTTGTTTTTTTAATCCAGCTTCGGTCGTGCCTTTAGAGTTCTTTAAAAATGTGCACAAGGCTTAAAACAACTTCTATTATTGTTTTTATCACATAAGCACTGACCACATTGTTGTTATGGTATTTTTCATTTTTTAAATATTATTTTATAGACTCATTTTTGTGTTTTAATGCTTTTTTTAAAAATGCAGACTGTATACCAAATAGTTTTTGGGGGTTATTTTGTCTTGCAGGATGGTGGTTGCTATGGTGACCTATTTTGTAAAGCCCTGAAAACATACAACATGTTGTGCTTTGGTATCTATCGGTTACGAGATGCACACCTAAACAGTCAAAACCAATGCACCAAACGGTGAGTACAGACCCAATGTTGTCTTATATTTCAATGCACCAAAATAGATGGAAAAGATTGAAAAAGGCAGGTCTATCTTTATCAAGAACTGTCCACTAGTATGTTCCCTCTTTCCTCTAGGTATGTCATTACCAATCCACCGTATGCGTTTGAGCTGGTTCCTTCAGACCTGATTTTCTGCCTGATGCAGTTTGACCACAATGCTGGCCAGTCCCGAACCAGCCTGTCCCACTCTTCACATTCGTCCCATTCCTCCAGCAAAAAGAGCTCTTCCGTCCACTCAATCCCAACCTCCAACCGCACCAACCGCACCAAAAGCAGGGACTCACGAGACAAACAAAAGTATGTGCCCCTCTAAAGCTCTCTGACTGTCTTTGTCCGTGAACAGTGCCTGCCAAAAGTTTCTGTCCTGTGTGTCCGGAAAGACTGTCACATGCCTGGTCGTCTACGTCTCAATGTTTGTCTGAATGTGTATGTTTGTGTTACTTAATATGTCTTCATGCATTCAGCATCCATCCCTTCACAGTTTAACACAGTGCGTTTAGCCCTCTGAGAAGGGCCAACCTGCATAAGGCAAAATGAAAAACTGTCTTTCCTTTGGACCAGTTGCTATGAGCTCTTATTCTTCATTTTTCCACACTTGTACATTATCTATGCCAAGAACTGCAGTGACATTTTGCCTAGGTTAATACTATATTATTGCTGAGTAGCCTGGGTATAGATGTTTTTTTTCAAGACATTTTATTGAAACATTTCTTGATTTTCATTATTCAATAGAAACCCATTCAATAGCTGTTAAGAAGAGCACGTTATCTTGGCTTTGTTACGGATAAATTCTGTTAGCATCCAATGAAAATTTGCATTTGTTTTATCAGATTCTATAAACTGTATTTTAAAGATTAATAGGAGTTATTCAGAGTTTTTTCATCATTTAAAATATCCTTGGTGTTTTTTGTCTTTAGAGCTTTTACCTGCACACAGTTGAGACATAACTCCCCTACTAAAAGATGATGCTATTTGATAGAATGAGAAGCAAGGACCCTGTGAGCAAACAAAGTATTCTTTTGTATACAGTATGTGTGATATTGGCCAACTTCATATCCCCTCAGAGAAGAAATTGGCAGACCTTTATTCTTATACTGTGCTTTCTTGTGTTTAAGACTCCAATCTCTTTGATAAAGGTCATGGGGTCTCTCGCTCAGCGTTCCAAGTTTTGCTGAGTTGAAACTTGTGGGTTTTTTTTGTTTGAATTTAAGCTAAACCCTTTTGTACTTGAATTGCACTTTAAATACTTGTCTTAAAAAGTTCATAACTTGTCATGTCTATTTAATGCTGAACACCATGTCCTCTTTATGCCTTTTGATTTCCTATAAGACTTTAAATGCTTCACTTAAATGTTATTTGCCACCATGATGTGTTCATTAAGCCGGCATATTTACAGCAAGCTGTTCCAGTTATCAATAAAGTCACACAGCCATTATAATAACAGTGTCCTCACATGTTCATGTCACATGCTAATATAATTTTGTGTTCATTTCAGAAGTCACTTTTGTGAATATTTCGCGAAAACATGTTTTGTACTTGGTTGATTACAAGTATTTATGTTTTTATTAAAGTCTCGAAAATAAGTTACTGCGCATATGTTACATCCTGTACAACAAGTATCATGTGTGCTGAAGGTCATGTTGAAACAAATATAACTACATCATCAGGGAAAAAGAAGATTATATTCCTTAAGTTACCATCACCACCAGCCACCTTTCCCTGCAAAGCCCTAACCAAATCCAATGAATGCCACTTCCTTGGTAGAGCGCAGAGCACAATAGGCTTGTGTTGTTGCAAAAAATACAAACACAGATGTCCCTCCATGACTGAATGCCTCCAAAAGAGCTCTAAAACATCATGGCCTGTTGACTAAGAGACAACTTGTTCTGCAAGCTACAAGACCCCCATTACTATTCTTTCAAGAGAAAAAAAGCTATATTCAAATGAGCAGGAAATATTCACATTGATCAGACGTTCTCAACCAGCACACTGCCATGTTCTCCTTGAGAGGCTGAGCATTATGATACCCCAATATATTAGAGCACATTTTATTCAAATGGTGAAACCACCAACCATCTGACAGTGGATTGGCGTTGTCCCCAATCTGCCACATAACAACAAAGAGGTATACTCAGCATCTTTACCATAAAGACAAATAAAAGTTACCAATGTTACATCCTCCACAAAAGCTAGTAGAGTCACCATTTTCTGCTCGATGAGAACAGTCTGATAGTTTGGCAAATGCTCTTTTGGGTCCACTTAAAGCTCTGCTCACTTACCTGCATACTTGGAAGATAGAGTCCCTCTTGCCCCTGAATGTCTCTATTGATTCAGAAATCTCCTGATCCAAACAAGCCTCTTCAAGTTTAAAGACTCCCTTCACCACTGGTGTTCAACCCAGATGAACTCTAAAAACCCCACTGCATCAGGCATCAATTACATTCTGGCCATAACTCACAAGGTAGCCCTTTCTGCCATCGAGGCAATATTTCTTTCCCTAGAGGCAGAAAGTATTTCTGCAATCTGACTTTACAGAAAGGAACATAAGCAAGATAATCCCACCATCATTTGGCATTTGGGGTTTACCAGACCTGTCTTGTAGCTCACAAACTCTACTTCCTAACCATCGTTACCAGGTGACCACCAGTGAACAACTACATTACTCTCTTTACTCGATCATCTACAAACAGTGGCCAACTGAAATATTATCACCCTAAAGTCGATCATCACTCTTCTGTCCAAGGTGTTCTGGAAATACTGTATGTAGAAGTGTAAACCAAAACTCAAATGTAGACACTTTTTTTGTCCTCTGTTTTTACTTGTGCCAAAGTCCAAATGTAAAGCAATTTGAGGTTTGGATCAAGCAGATGGATATTACAAATAACATCCCTCCAGATTTTACACCCAGCAAAATATAGAGTCTAAAGGTAGCAAACCTTGGTTGGACAAACCAGACCCCATTACTGCTAAAAAAAAATGACAACCTACTGTTTACAGTACATACCTGAAAAGAGCCTATATAACTTTGCAGGATGCAATGTAAAGCGACAACTCAACTAATTTTTAGAGAAAACTTGTATACTAACAGTGCTCAACCAGATATCCATCCCACTCTTGCGCTGAACAACTCATAATTGAACAATCTTCAAGTAACATGGCATTTTGATTATAATTTTCAATGCAGCATCCTGAAAAATTGTAATAGCCGTAACTCAATACATCAAACAAAGCATAGAAGTGTACAAACAGGGAAGATGGTTTACCCCTGTATGATGACTTTTGTCCATTTTTGTGTGTAATTTGATTGTACATACATTTACAGTTTTTTTATATAATTAACACATGCAGAGGATTTTCACAATTGATGCAGATATGCATTCTCCATACTTTCTTATAGTATTGATGTATGGGAAAGTATTCACCAATAAAGTGACCAGTTTACAGCAACAGAATTAATTTAGCAAGCATTCCATGGTTAATAATTGGTGTCACTTTTCTATTAAAATAGCAGCACAAATTCATTTTCATTTCACATTTTACACAAATTCCTGTGTCTGAAAACTCATGATTTGTGCTGAAAAAAATAAATTATATGGCTTACATATTTGGTGTGATCTACATGCTAATTATTGGTTTCTGCCATCTGGAAAATATATTTTTTTGGCACAGGAATGGACAATATGGCTGCTTGACATAAGCTACAGTGATACGATGCATTTTAAAGGCACTTAAAGATTTTCTAGAAGACGTGATACATGTTCTGTTTGACGTTTTTATTTTGTTAGTTCTTGGTTACACCTGGCTGTTCAACTTACACTTCATCCATATGCAATGAGATCACCGGCTGTTTTTATACCTCTGATCATCATTGTGCAGTTTCTGTCATTAATGGTCATGTTAGTATTTCCCATAGAGCTTACATTTAGTCTACTACTTTTTTTCCCAAAGTGCAACAAGGATGAATAGAGTGAGCCAAGGTACGGAAGTGAATGATTATGCATGATGTTAAATAATGCATTGAACACGGTCATGTCCTTGCTGACATTTTGCCCCCTGAATGAAAGCCAAGTAGTGAAGTATTCTAAATGACTGCATTGGGACCGCATGGTTATGACCTATGCAATACATCTCGCTGTAGGATTTGACTGTAGAATGTGTGATTGAATCGCAATGGTTTGATGCTACTTCTCTTTATTCTGGATCAAGCAATGTTGGATGTTTTATTATTGGCAACTTAGCCTGAAGTCATGTTGATGAAAATGCATGACCATGGCCATTGCCAAGTGGATGAATCACCGACCATGTAATGCCAAACTGTTCATTTTAAGACATAAGACAAAAAAGTTGCATCAAGCCAAGAGCCTGAAGCCCAGAATAATGATTAAAAATAAAATATTTCTATGGTTTAAAAGTGAAGTGTTCATTCCTAATTTTGGACAGTGATTATGAGGATGGAGTGTGTTTAATTGTTGACCTGCATGTCGGCTGACCCAATAAAATGGCATGCTTCAATGGCAGTATGGTATTTATGAAACAACATTTCCAGAGTTAAACAACTGGGATAATGTAATAATTATTGATACTTACCTGCCATTAAACATACACCTCTAGGATGTCAAAATGTCTTTTCTAAAATCATTCCGAACTATTTTTTCCTTAAAAATCTACACATTCTCTGAAAGTTCCTTATGCAACTTTGAACTCAAACAAACACTGAAATGTCCTGATTTAGAATTAACTTTTTTCTGTCCCTCCTCTTTGTCTTTTATATGATTTTGGCTCTTTCTCAGAAAAGACATGGTTTACAGATGAACCAGAAAACACCAACCTGAGGACCATGCACATCAAGCCTGTGAATACACTCGCCGTCAACCACGTCAGTCAGTTTCAATCAACAAACAGCTTGATTCATCCCATCAGAGAAGCAGAAGACGAGTGCTGATCCACCGACACCCACTGACACTTGGATGCTTGGGACTCCCAAAGGACTTATTGTGTAGATGTCGGACGGGGACTTATGATATCTTTTCATGTGCAAACATAAATCATTTATTGTCATTGGAAAAGGCAAACCATACTGCTTTTCTCAATCGAATGCTGCAAGCCTATTGTACAAGCTGACTTAGAATCATTATAAAATGTACATGACGACAATCATAATCAAATCAGCTATTAGTTTGTACAGCTTATCTTTAGCGGTGACCAGACTCCATTAGGATTTTGTTCCATTTGTGGGGAATGAGGGTCACTTCACGGGAAACGGCGATGTAAAAATGATTATTATACTTAAGAGGGGATTATAATGGTAACTGGAAGTTTTGCAATTATTAAAGTTGCCTTTTTAGCTGTTAATGAACAACTACTACTGCATTTACTCTACCCAGTGTTACAGAATTACTCTGTACAGTATGTTTAAAAAAAAAAGTGTATTTTACATCCTGCTGCAATCCCACCACAATGGCACTGACAGTGACTGGCTCAGTGATTTCCTTTGCCGTTTGGAAGCTAATTCACAACATTTGTGACAGTTAAAAAAAAAAAGGCCAGTGTCCATGTGTAAATGGCATTTGGCTCCAGCCTTATCTCTATCCATTTATATTTGTCTTATCTTTGCCTTTTTTGAGTCATTTGTTATAAATGTTTTCATGTTTTTGTTTGGTTGCAATGTCCAAAACCCCCAGAAAGAAAAGCTTTTAAGAATATGTAGAGTTTCTCCAGGGGGTAAATAGTTGTTCATCTTTTTTTTTCTAACCCTTTTTTTAATAGCCAAATATGATAGAGCTGTTTTGGTGCACTAGTAGAATAAAACCAAAATGTCACAGTTTCGATTACAAAGCTATTGATTTTCTTAGGGAAAAAAATAGACAGAAAAGCCAAATACTGTGTTTTAGCTTGTCTGTAGGTGAGATGAATGTAAAAGCCACATATCGCATGAAGTGGGCAAGTCCTCCTTTGGCTGTAAGCACTGCCTGACACAGGATTGTCTTGGAGGCTTTTAAGCGCTTGGTTTGAACTCCATGACCAATCTTAATGCTTTAATCAAACATGTTCATGCTTTTTAAAAAAAAACAGCTCTATCATACAAAAACAAATTATTTTGGCTTAGTATGTTCTGCCTGCTTAATAGCATTCATAATTTATTTTACACATGTCTAGAAAAGGACTGTTAATTTATTTTTGTTTAACAAGAATGCAGAGCTACACGTGGTTATTAATCCTGTCTTATTTCGATAATACAACATAGCTATATGGGCACTGTTGTCACTTTACTCAGAATCAATAAAGGGTAAGAGAGGTACAAAAAAAAAAAAAAAAAAAAAAAGCAATCTGCTAAATCTCTAATCCACAGATCATGTGTCACAGTTTTAGCTTTGGATCAATGTTGCATGTACAGAGAGAGGTTGTGACATTTACTGGCACAGAGAACATCCAAACCGTCCATCCCTCAGTGCCAGTAATGTGCCAGGCAGTGCTGAAGCCGAAGGAGGACTCCACAAAGACCCACTGCTGCGAAAAAGTGGCTTCTAGTTTAGTTCCATTGATGCTAATTTGTCTGAGAAACGTACTTTCCTGTTTGCTTTATACCTTCCCGCTCAGAGGCTATACTTTTGAAAACTATAGCCTTTGAATGCTTACATTTGAGGCTGTAATTCCCTGGAGACAACTAGAACTCTAGTCGATAATTGAAGTCTTAATACGATTTTTTTAAAGGACCCATTGTTGATAGCAGAGCATTATAGCTATTCATTTGTATGTAATATTGAAAGACATCTGTAAAGCTTAATGTAAAATATTAATTTCTAGTGTGTTCATGTTTGATTGGTATCTGTGGGGGTTGAGAGACATTTGGCATTGCGGTCTAGTTTGTATGATTTTGTGATTTTATTTTAGCACATTGACTTGTGTATACAATGACTGTGCTAAGTTGATATTTCTGACTATGTCATAATACCTACCAATGCAGTTTATTGTCTTGTACAAATAGGCTTGTACATAAAATTGTACATGATTTCATTTTGTATTTTCACAAATTAAAGCTGATGTTATTGTGTTCTACATTTGTTTTTACATCCTTTTCTATAGCTACACTTTAGGCCACATTGTAAACATCGGTCAATCAAAAAGCAGCTATATATGAAGTCTGAGAGACTTTGGTGCATGCTCTGGATAGAGGCTTATAAAATCACCCTCCACATGCTCATGTTGGGTATGGACAGGACCCATCGTGTTGCTTGTTAATGATTTTACACATCACAGCACAGTGGGAGACTGTCAGCACGCCAATAATATTTACAGACTAACACCTCGCAGAGAGGCCGCTCTATTTCCTGATGTCCCCGCCAGCGGCAGTGTCACCTTCTTAGTAAACAAACACGTGCAGCCACAACAGCAAAATACTCTGTGGTTAATGTAGCCTGAAGACAAAAGTAAATATGCACTTATTTCATGTATTAATGAAAGTTTATTTGCAGAGATTTAATGAATAGGATAATACGCTTCATGAACATAATTATATGCATGCTCTGTTAGATTATGTCAACAACTATCTCAATAATTACATTTAATTGTCAAACAATCGTGCATAAAAGCTCATAAAGAACGAGTTCAGCAGTGACATTTTTAAAGAACTTAGAGGCGCAACGGTTTGAGTAATTATTGGCAGAAATAGTCTTGTTCAAACGACACTGACAAACACAAATGTTGTAGCTGAAGGGATTTTAAACTGAAAATCAAGAGAAGAAATAAAGGGGCGGACCAGAACTTTAAAAAAAAAAAAAAAAAAAAAAAAAAAAACAGCTCGAATGTCATCTAACCAAGTCCTCAGAAAGTGTGCCGATCATTGAAGCCAATTTTACATTGTGGCCAAATCTGGTATTGTAGCGTCACATGATGCCATTGGGCCCACACATACTTACCCATAAGAGACATCTATACATCAGCAGATACATTTTTTTTTTAGGTACATCAACTTGCCAATACAAACACATAAATTATTCTTTTTTAACAGTCATAATCTGTAAAATGCAATTAAATTCTAATTCCGAGATATTTTGTAGACGTGATGAACACAGATCAGGGGCATGGGACAGTGACTCCAAGTGCGCATCTCTATTGACCCCAGTAACTCGGCAGATTCGGGTACTTCTACACACGGAAGTCAGAGTTTTTTTTGCTTCATGAGCAGCTCATTGGAATGAACAGGGCTCTTCCTCCAATGCTGTAAATATATAATATAAATGCATCTAACCATATCAAGTTATGTCTGCAAAGCATCTTGATTCCTTCAGAGCTCATTTTATTAGAGAAATTCATAGTCCCATGTCTGTGTACAGGGAAAACATGTATGAAACTAGTATTTTTTATCTTCAGCTTACTTTTGTTTGAGAATAACCAGCACAAGGTTTCACAATTTCTTGTTCTTGTTATTTGAAGTGTCTGAAACCTATGCCGGGAGGTAGGCGACAGATGAAGTGACCAACAGCATGCTGCCAAAACAGCTTTTTATTATTGTTAAAAAACTCTACTTTCACATGCACAGGAATAAATCAGCAGAGACGTAAGAGGTATCACTTTGTCCACAGGTTTAGCAAAAATCCACAAAATAGAAATCGTCTCACAGCAGCTTTAAAGAAATGTCCATTAATTCAGTACTACTGGTTGCAACCGTAATGGGCTTCTCTGTTGTGACTGATAGAAATGCATTTCTACAATTTTGTAAATTAAAATGTGTGAGATTTAAATAACATGTGACGTTCAGTCTGAAAAACTGAACTTTTCTGCCTGAAAGATACACCTTAAACATCATTTCTGCAGTAACTACTGTACATGTAGCGATCAGATCTACTGGGCTGTGCATGTACACACGCGCATGTACACACAAACCCATGTTCCCCTCTGAGAACATCTCCTGTCCCACTGTGCAGGCTTGGCTGGTGATAATAGTTTCCATGACAATACAACACTCCAAGTGCATCAATGCCAGCCTGGATAAACAGTGATCCTTTACCAAAACAAGGGGGTCATTACGGCAGCTTGTCAAATCAATGTTGAGAGTGTCCTCGCTGATTAAGGCGTCCCCTCTCAGTCCTGACACAGTGTCAATACTGGCTGGCCTGTGGCGGCACACTCCCATGATTGGACTGAAATGCCTATCAGTCAGGCAGCTGAGCTGGACTAATGATTCCCTGTGCTGCCTATTAGAGTGACATGACAATTTAATCCTGTGGGCCCGGCAAGGAAAAAGTGACCTTGGTGCTTTATATTGAGGCTGAGGTAAATTGACAAGAGCAGATAAATCTTTACCTTGGGCTATTAACAGAATTAAAGAACAACAACAAAAGAAGAAGGTCCTCTCTTTTAGTTTTTGTTCTGCTTGACTCTGCCTCTCCAAACACTATATAAAGTCCTTTAAAACCTCCAGATAATCCTTCAAATAAAACAACAATAAACTATGACTGAATCATTAAAACATGTATTTGTATCATCATTGATACAGTGCTTATGAGTCAAACAAAAGCCATAGGTTGAATTCTTCTCCTCTTTCCTGTCGGGCTTGAATATTGAGAGTGAATATTGCTCCAAGCTCAAGGTTTTTCAGATGTTCAAAGCCATTCCAGCATGGCCCTGGGGCGAGGTATATTGCCTTGGACATCTATCTTAAGGCTATGAGAACATTGTCTACATGGTTGGAAAAAGGCCATGTGTTTACACAGATGTTTCAAGCTTTTAGCACACAGATCTTCCTGTAGCGCGCTGCAGCACCATCTTTTGTGCCAAGGGCCATATACATTTTGCATTAGTTTACCCTTTGATACAGAAATGAAGGAGGGCAGGAGGGCGGCTAGGCTTGCACGCAGTGTTTAAAGAAAACTAAAGATTTTCAGCACAGTCACTTGATTTATTTCTAAAAATCTGAGTTACATTGAGGACACTTTGCTGTTAGAATTTCTGCTTAATGCTTCATTTGTACCTTCTTTTCTTAATAGTTCTGCAAGTTGACCTGCACACTGAGAGACATGTTGTGCCTTTTCTAAGGGCATGTTGTGTCTCTCCACAATTCTACTGTAGAAGCAGAAATCAAATGGCAAAAAGGGAAGAATTTCATCCCTTTTCTAAGGACAGATGCAAGGCAATTTGCCTGTGAGGCACCATTGCTGCACTGACCCTTTATGTTCCCCGTAAAGGTCAACATTCCCTTTTCTTTTGTTTCAGTCCACGCATGCATAAATCAAAGCTCTTGGCTATTTCCATCTTTGAAGTGGGAAACACCACTCATCAAAAGCAAAATATAACCTGCATGATAAAGACTAATGCTACATTAATATAATAACATGTGCTGTGGATGATGTTAGATGCATGTTTTAATAAGTCACAAATAAGCACAACACATGTTTGTGGCTGGTTTACAAGATAAATGCTTGCAGTGAAGATCATTTGTTTTGCTAAATTGTAATTCTACACATTTAAAATCCAATTTCTTCGCTTCCGCGTAAAGAAATTAGCAGTAACAAACAGCGAACAGATGGCCCCATCCCATAACATCACTTCTCAGCCCAAGTTGTAAACATGATTTACAATTTGCAAGATATTATTTACTGTGATTCATGTTTGTGTCAGCTCCACACTGGAGGTTAATAGAAATGCCAGCATGCTCGCTGATTTACTTAGTAAAATTTTCATTCCAAGGTTCAGGTTCAGAAGATTGGAGTCAGAGAGAGTTACAGGATTCATGCATTATGCAGAAGAAGCTGACACGACCTTCAGCCATCACAGCCATCTCTATATATCACAGTGGGCTTGACCCTCCCAAGGCCGGAAGGAGGATTTGATATATTTAACCACTACGGCTATTAAATTACTCACATTCTGTAAGAGCTGAAGATACAGCTAGCAACATAGAGGCAGTTTCACTTTGATTAAAAGCGGTTTACACTTTGTATTTGCCTTTTACTGCAGGTGATGTTTCAGCAATAAGGAAGAAATTCATAAGTCAAACTCAAACTAAATCAACATATAAATCTCCCGCATGGCCCTACTGATTTTACGCCTCACATTATGACTCCACCATATGTCGACCATATGTAGAAATAAAGTGGAAAATCTGCTCCTGCTGTTTGATACTGAACACATCATAAAATGATAGGAAATAAAGTGCTGTTTTAGAGGCTGAGGTCCATTTTAATATAATTGGCTTTAGAATTATTTATGACATTAATTGCCACATTATCGACTGGCTGTCAGCTCCTTGGGCTCGCAGTCCATTCTTCTTCACAAAGAGCGCCAGCTCAGCCTAAAGTCCACTGACAAGCTAATTATACCATCTTCCCTCTCAGTGATAAATGTCACTAATGTGGATCTGGCCCAGAAATAAGACTCTGCAGTCACCTCAACTGGGAAAGTCTCGCACTGCAGCCAGGATCTTTAGATAGGGCCGCTTCAGTCTTCATCATTTCCTGCTGAATCGAGTGAGCTTCAAAACATCAAAGCACTAATTGTAAATAGACTAACCCACTAAAAAAACCTTTCAGACATGAGACGAGGGAGGCAGTGTTTTCGCCTTTTCTTCCTAAAGCAGGCTGTTTGATTTCATTAAGGTGTGCAGAATCACTCATTGTGTGAGTGGACAGCTATTTGTTTGCACCATCTGGTGTCACTTGCTTGTTCCTTGTATGTTACATTGAGGTGTAAGAGCCGGGGTTCCCTCAAGTTGAAGTGGAGCTAATGAAAGGAACAGAAATTACATATTTGAATACGTCACTACTTAGGGCCAATAGCAACCAAAAAGCAGGGACTCCGTGTTCACATGCTTTATGAGTGTGTCTGCTATACCTGCTAAAGCACGGTGGCTACTAGAGCGTTTCAAGAGCTGCAATGGTTTTCGCTAACGCTTGCCGGAAGGAATCAGGGACTGTAAAGGTGTGTTTGGAAAGCTCACAGTCAGAGGTGCTGCTTGTCAACAGGCAAGGCACACAACTTCTTGGGGCTCCAGACCAGTAGGGGGCCCCAAAGCAGTGGCCGAAAATGTGCAAATTTTGCAATGACGGTAGGAAACCTCCCTAATGAGGCCCCATCTGACAGCACTTAGGGTGCATCCGAATTGTCCCTCCTATCCCCTTTCACTATCCACTTCACTTTAACCCCGGGGAAAAAGTCATGAGGTTAAGGAAAGATGTCAGGAGAATTCATAAAGGACTTAGGGAAAGGCGATCTCGTTGCTCTGACAATTCGACCACATTTCCACGAGGCCACGTCATTAAATGCGACGGGCCGGCGGAGGTTAATGACGTGAGTCCGCCGTGGTGAAACTACAATGTTCAGAAAATGGACTACAAAAAGATCATCTAAAAAACTTTCCCCTGTGCCTTCCTGCTGGTGAAATAATCCTAATCACCAAAAGGTTGGGATTGAAATAAAAGCAAACCAGGCTACAAGTAACAAAAGTGAAACCATCACCTTCCTGTCCACTCAGAAATCAACATCAAAATAAGCATGATTGAAATTAAATGTACAACTGCACAAAGCATTCTTAAGTGAATGAAATATGTTCAATAAAACATCATCTGGATAAAAATGTCTGCTTATCCCTTCATCCCTTACATGATCTGAGCCCCTTTATGGTCATCGTTAATGTTCGTGAACGGTCGGATGCGCGACTCGCTTTAAATGTTGCAGCCGCAAGGAATTGTGGGGCGGCATATCTCATCTCCTTTCGTAAAGGACGGTCCAGTGTATCCTATGCTAAAGGAGGTTATAAAGGAAGCACTGACCCACCTTTCCTTAGCTTTTAGAGAATTCGAACGGCTCTTATCATGGCCGCCACTTAAATGCTTCCGGGTCATTTCACTCAGTTAGGAATCTTCCTGAGCAAAAATGACAATTCGAACGCACCCAGACTCTCGTTACCCTGCTGAACACTGGTTGGAGGGCGCTGGTTCGATGACCCCCCAGTTGATTTTTGCCTAGGGTCCTAACAGACTCTAGAATGGCCACTGCTCACAGTAGGAGAGCATAAGGACAACCTCAGCACAATATTTGGTGGCCACATAGTTACTTTTTTTTGACACATTTAAATTTTAGTGATGAACCCTGCTGACCACCTTAAGATATAGGCCTTACGATAGGCCCACTTGCAAACTGTTGGCAAGTTGATAAGATTCAAACAAACATCTGTTAAAACAAAGATCACAGAGACGTATTTTCGGAATGTGCTGGATTACATGTCCAAAGAATGCTCCAAAAATCTAAATATCTGGTGTATGTACATCTCTTAATTTGACTGTGATCAATTCATAAAAAGCCTTATTTGGAATATTGAAATAGAGAATCGTGTTGACATTCCAAGTTTGAAATACCAACTTTTATATATTTTACATATTTGAATTTATAGTTTAAATAAGTGTGTCTGTAAATGTAGTCATTGCAGAAGAGAGTGTGCCTGAAGGTTTTAGCTTTTACAACCTGACACTGTCCCAGTTACAAACCTATACTTGTACTTCTCAGCCCTCATTCTGTCCTTCGATTGCATTATCCATATATTTGAGAGACATACAGTAAGTATACCTATCATCTATAAATTGCTGATTATCTGGATTGTTTCACTCACCTTTATGTTTTAAGGCAAGCGAGAGCAACATCCAAATCGTCCTGTCATCACTCCTCCCCCAAAATGTGTTGCATGTATTCCTTTTTTAATAATGCTGTTTACATATTCAGACTTCACTTAGGATGCATCCTGACAACAATGAGAGCTGACACATACCAAACTTGGTATGTCCCAGAGCCATCTTCAGTGGCTGGGACGCTGTCAGCTCCACCTACATCAGCGGCACTGTCTCAATAGGAGCGCGACACATGTCACAAACTTTTACATGTCTGCTCTTTTCAGCATCGTGCGTCTGCAGCCCGAAGATGGAATTTTATGCATATCAAAATGTGTCTATGAAAAATGGTCAGAGTAAGCTGTATTTGTAGCAATATTGGCTTTATGTCAACTAAAAATCTTCTACTTTATTAAGACTCTTAAGCTTAATTGAACCACTTGATCAATATAATTAAATATTCTTAACATGTATGCTTTGTATCTTTTTCATTATCTGATAAATTCCTGATAATTAAGGGCATAATAATATCAGCGGTGCTGGGCCGTTTGAGGGGAAAGCCATCTCTGGTGATAGTGTGCAGGCAGACCCCACATCTGATCTTTGACCTTCTTTGATCAGCAGTTTTGGCAAGGCAATCCATCATGGTGCTCTTACTGTCAGAGGAGGTGCCTGGCTGCAGCTGTGTGTCACCAGCTAAGAGAGGCTGCTTAAAGGCAATCATGTCAACCTCCACGCGGCTGCTCAGACTCGCAGATTGAAGGAGGACTTGACAGGGCCAGAAGAGTCAGCTGAAGACACTGCGGGGCTGTGTCTGATTGCTCTGTGGACAAGAAAAGTGATGGTTGATTTTATCCTCTGCCAACAACTCACTGAATCAAATATAAATGAGTTGAATATCAACAAAAGAAAACCCAACCTTTATGCTAAACCAAAGCGTTTTTCCTGAGACCCTAATTATAGATTCTCAGTACGACCAAAAATAAGAATTCAGTTTTAATTTTGAATACATTTTACTATGTGTAAACCATTCTATACATGGAAGAAATCAGTTGCTAGTGATCTAAAGCTGCTCTGTTTAGCACTACACAACGACAGGATATGAACCATTTTTTTTAAAAGTCTGACCTTCAAAATATGATTCCCGCCTCAGGACAATGTCTAGACAGACAGATTGGGTTCTCTTTGAAGGGATCACAGGCTGAACGAAGTAAGCTGCTGAGCAATGAATATATCATAAAACTTTGCAATTAAAAGAAATGTGAAATGCTGATATTATTTTAAGGATTTCTTATTCCAGTTTCAGGGAGATCTTTCCTTGTGAAAATGCACCAAAAACAACAAACCCAGGGGGGGGATGAATTATATTTACATGCTCAGGAAAACACTAGATGAGGGTATTTTGCCCAAGGCAGGAAAATGATATTGCAGAGACATATACTTTGTATATTTTGGAAAAAAAGGTGGAATTATATGCTTTAGGCGACCTCCTGAAAAGCAGGTATACGGTTGTATTTTGCACACAAAATGCCACTTGTCAGATCCTGCAGAATGAAGATACATCCTGGTGTAAATAAGGTGACTGATATTCTGATTGTATCCTGATGGGAGAGCAGATAGCATTTTCTGCCCTTACTTTTATTCAGACACCGAGTGCATTAACGGTAACACAGGGCCTGACTTTGAGACAAAGAAGCTGAGTGACGGCCTGCTGACTGCAGCTTCGAGTGTGCAATAACATGATGTGAAAGGACATTGTCAGGAGGCGCCGAGACGAGCCCAGATTGTACATAGTGACAGAAAACAGAGCTGAGGACAGAGATACTGGTGCCATATTAGTGGCCGGCATATTCAAACACCATCCTTGAGCCTAAGCAAACTTGACATCACCTCCAATGGCTTCAAAGTGTTCGCTCCCCTCCACCACCAACACCAGCCGCCCCCACTTCTTCTTTTTGTGTGTAGCCAGCTCTCCCCTCTGATGTGTCTCCAGATTCTGCTCTCCCTCTCTCGTATACAGAGAGTTACCGGCAGGCCCGTTCTACCAGGACGTAAGGAGAGGGAGGGGGCGGGGTGCCTCGGCCTGCGGACACCCCCAGTCAATCTACATTTGGTCACCGCGTCGGGAAGTGTGCTCATTTTTTCCGATATCTGAGCTACTTGAGGTGATCCGAACACTGAAGTGTGAGGAGCTGTCACCTTGCATAAAGATCTGCGCCAGCAAGAGATGTGTGGCTCCTGATATGCTAAGAGGGGAGAGGAGGAAAGGGGGGAGTGGAGGTTCCTACTTTCTGATTGGCTGTGAGGACACTTGGGACCCTATAAGAGCAGAGGAGGGAATTTATTCAACTCTGTCCGTCTTGGGAGTAGAGGTCAGCGGGAGAGGAGGCAGCTAATCAGCAGACCCCTGCAGTCTCAGGGCAGACTCACGCTGTTTGTGGGCCAAATATGACGGAAATATTTGAATGCTGCGTTAAAATATCAACAAGAAGCCGAGACAATTGATGATTTTCAAAATAGGTGGAACAGAAGAATTAATACTCAGGGTATTCCGTTTTTTTTAAGCGGGCTGGACTTTACTTATCAGTAGTGAGTGTATTACTGTACATACAGCATGGCCTGTGGATGGAGGAGCTATAGAGTACCAACACAGAAGCTAAGATATGATCCTGCTGCGATTAGCTTTGCTAAAATGTAAAAATCCATACTTAGCTAGCAACAGTGACACAACTCTGCTTCTGCTGTGGTCATAGTTCCAAAGACATAAATGTGAAACCACTGCAAAATAATCCAGCTAGACTCTTGCTAAGAGTCACGGATTTATCTAACCATCTACCATTACACTACATAGAATATTGGATGAAGGCTGAGTGATGTCACCAAATTTCTAAAGGGTTGTTTTGGAAGCCATGGCAGTTGCCATGTTGGAAATGCTGACTCTATCAAACCTTCAGTCAACCTAACGACAGGCAAAGAGCTGGAGCTGAGGCAGACCTGAAGCCTCGTGAAGAAAGCGCGGCTGTTTGCAGTCAGATCAGTTACGTCCCTAATTATGCATAACTTGTACCACGCTGTGAACGAGTTCATTTCTGCGGTAATATATTATTTCGGTAAAATCTGACGTTTTAGGAGTGTGTCAGGAACTTCCAGGTCGTTTGGAAACCCAAGGAACTGTACCTTTTTTTCATCACCTGAGGTTGCCGCTTGGCCAGTACTGTATTCCTTTAAAACTCTGAATGGCACTATTTGTTTTAGCCCTGAGTTGTGACTGGAAGGTGTCCTGTAAGCCTGCCCAGCGGCAGTGGAGGGCACCGCTGTTTGTACTCTACAGGCCATTAACAGTTCACTCCACCTCCTCCAGCAGGGCAGCAGCAAGGGAGAGGGAAGCATCAGTGCAGGAGCTTACCGACACACAGAAAAAAAAAACATGGCCACAGGCAGGGAGGCTGGAGAACACGCTCTGAGTAAAGTTAGCAGCTGTGCAGGCTGTGTGTGATAAAGTGCAGCTCGCTGTAAATACACTCTGGGGCTCCCCGCACAGCTGGCGACCGTAGGTTACAGTTGTGAAAGATGGAGTGCAGGAAAGGGAGTGTGGGAGGATGAGACGGATGAGAGGGAAGCAGAGCGTGTGTCTACACATCATCTGTCTCAGGTTGTAGTGGGGGTTCAGGGCCGAATTCACAAGAACAATGAAGTTGATGAGGAGGAGGGTAAGACATTGTTATTGTGTCAGTGTAAGTAAGAAAAGAGAAAACATATGTGACATAACTGCGCATCTGCAGACAATCAAAGAGGCTAAGCATGAATGTATGGAAGTAATTTGGCTCTAGATGCAGAATGTAGAAACATGCAAGCGAACATAAGAGCGGTCATCTTCTATATTTATTTGATATTTTTAAATTGTTTATAAATACATTTTTTAAATATTAAGTTTTTAGATTATTTGTATAGGGAGAGAGAGAGAGAGAGAGAGAGAGAGAGAAAGAGAGAGAGCGGAAGAACGTGGGAGAGAAGCCGCAGGTCCTGCTTGAAGGACTATAACCTCTAAACATGGGGCACGACCTGACCGCTAGGCCCCCACTTATTTTATATTTTTAAATGTCATGTCATGCGATTTTGTACTGTGGAGATAATATGAAGTACAACACACTTGTACACAGATAATCTGATATATATGCAAGAAACAACCAGCAGCTTAAATCAGCTCTGGGCGTCAGGAAGAGGTATTCAATGAATTTTATGAACATTTACAATATCAACTAACCCACAGAGCTAGCTTTAGAGCTAGCTATGTGCTCTTCTGGGTTGAGAAAAAGTCAACCAATGTTGTAAGTGTACATAAATCCATTTAGATCTTTACACTTTACACAAATTCTGTAATTCAGTTGTGTTATGTGTTATCCTAATAATCACTATAAACTGTCATGAATCAGCTCAGATCAATGTTTTGTAAAATATAAACCAAACCTAATGTGTCAACATATGTTATATATTCATAAAGAACAGAAGTCCATCATCTGACATACTTGATAAACTGAATCATATCGGAGATGCTACTTTGACATAATGATGGATTTTATGCAGCTAGAAAAACACATTGTTTACAGACAGATGTGTGTCAGCTCCACGTTAAATGGTGCAACATTTCAAGGACTTGTGACGTATAATGAAGCGTTACTTTGGCCTGCTTAATGTTAATATAGAGAACATCTTTCATCCAAAACAACCAATATGAGTGGACTGAACTATTACTTTAGATCATAAATCATTCATTTCCTCTGTTGTTTTTGCTGATATCCTCCTTCTCCCAAAGGAAATGTGGAGGCACAGCTGATAAAGTTATGCAGACATTTATTTTTCACTTCCAGTGATTTAGCGTGACTGTGCTTGTCATCATGATTTAGCGGCGATGCAGTCTGCATTCTGTTTATTGTGACCAAACAAGTGCAGTGCCTGCATGCTTTCAACTTCGGGCTTATTGATTAAAGTTTTAAATGGTTGCCATATTACCCAGGGACTGCTGGGAGATTAATCTGCACCGATGTTCGCCTGTAATTCATTAGCCATTTAGACAGCTCAACCACAAGGACTCTGTCTTCAGATGAAAGGCCATTTTTCACACTGTGGAGGCATGAAGGCAAGCTAGAGCCTGCTAACAGTGATGCACAATACATTTCATGTTATAAAAAAGATTCATTGGAAGACTGAGGGTGATAATGTTTTAGATTTAAGCTCATTGTCTATATGGTACAGACTATCATCATCATCCTCTTTGTTCGCTTTGGCTGGAAAATCTTTGATAAATCCACAATATGAAGCACCAGGTGGATACAAAAACAGATCTACAGGGATAAAGATTCTTTATCAAACCTTATATGGAATTTCTCTGCCCCCAAATAGCCAAATAAATCTATGAACGCATCATAAAACCAAACATTCACCTCTTGAATTGAAGATAAATTATTAACTTGTGCAAAGCTCATGAATATTTTTGTCCACAGCATGAACAGCGGTTGGTGTCAGACGCAGACTTACAGACTCGGCTAGAGAAATACTTGATTTCTGAAAAAAAATAAAAAAATAACAAACTGACATCTGGAGACAAAACAAGGAATCTGCCCATGAACATGGAGACTGAGCTGGCTGTGTATGAAGGCAAGTTATGTCCTGAGGCTTTGGGTCAGCAGTCAATTAAATTATCACACCAAAGTGAAAGACTTTTAAAATCCCCTTACTGAATAATGGCTGTCAGACACTCTGTATCATCCATGATGTTCTGCAAAAAAGGTTGCAGCAATGGGATTAGGGCTTGATCCTCAGCTACTGCTGTGCCCAGTCTCAAATGACTATCCTCTTATCTCAAGGCAACAGAGCTACATTATGTTATGTAGCGACTTCGTCAAGATAGAATGGATGTCATTGAAATTAATTTAATCTTCCTTAAATTAGCTGCAGACTATGAGCCCTCGCAGTCAGAATTTATGTCCTCCAGAATTCAATTTCCTCCGTGCTGTGATATGCTTTTATCAGTTGGTAACTATTCGGTGGCCTCCAATAATGAGAGCTGTCACAGAGACCAGCAGCGGATAGTGTTTGATGGCGACCATCTTGTGACCACTGGAGCTGTCGCCCACATCTAGGGATGTATTAAAAAAAAAAAAAAAGTCTTGAGGGTTCCCAGATTTACGCAGCAGCTTTCTATAAAGCAGCTTTGGTTTCAGTATCAGATGTTCATCAATCTGGAGTCACTTTAATCCAGTTATAAGTCTTTAGACCAGTGGATTGTATCAGAGATGTATTCATGGTTGCTGGAATGAAGTAAGGGTATCTGATTTTGGAAATGGTTCCAGAAGAATTATGCAACTATCAATCAACTGATAAAGCTACAGTAGAGATTTATGTTTATGTAATGTTTAAGTGGTTCATGTAATTGAGTGTCCTAACACACAGTGTGCACCTTGGGCTTTTGTGTGCCTTTATTGGAGATACAGAACAGTAGATAAAGTCAGAAATCGGGGAGAGAGAGAGAGTGGGGAATGACATGCAGGAAAGTAGCCACAGGTCTGATTCGAAAAAAAGATTTGAACCTGTGGCTAATCACTGCCGCTCGATTCTAGTATTTTCGCACACCATCCCCGACTGGTTGGATTTATTTATTCATAGAGAAATAAATGAATAAATCAAACTGCTGTCTATTGGTCTTCCGGCATGGCGAGTGGTCCAAATTTGTCCTCGTAGCGCCCGGCGATGTTCTTGTAACGACCATATTGCATGCCAATGGTCAGCCCAAATATTCTAGTTCCTGCCTTACATAAGTACATATTAGTTGCTTGTTTATGTATCATATTAAGGTATTCGATCCATATCATATCTTTCTGGTTCTAAGGCGAGAAACGTCAATGTTGTCTTGATCTTTTGGATCTACATTTTTCCAGTATTTATTCATAATTTTAAAGACAACATCAATCAATTGAATTATGGAAAACCAGATTCCATATCATTGGGTGGATTCATGCACATATCAGAGTCTTGAAATGTAACCCTAACCCTAACATTAAGTTGAAAGTTTTTCTTTAGCAAAGATGAAACCTTACTGAGGTAAAGACAATATAAGAGATTGCTTAAAGAACAGACTTCTGCCTGACGGAGACAGTTATCCATTTTGAAGTGATATAAGCTTTGCCATGGGTTCCTCTCTTGAGAAAAATCCCAAATGTCACTTCTTACCTGAGATGTAAGGTGCCCACCCGGCTTCCTGGTCCCCGTTATTACTTTCATCTCGTCTCAGCTCCTGATGCTTAATCAGCGAGTACCTGAGGGTGCTGCTACGTCTCTAAACTCTGATTCGATGTGGCAAGGAGACAGAAAACAGGGAAGAGGGGGGACAGAAATAAAAGAACAAGGGATCAAAATAACCGTGCCTGGCTGGCTGAGTGGAGCGGGGCCCATCAACACCAATAACCGTTAGCCGCGAACACGTGTGTCACTGCGAGACAAGTGTCATATCACTCAGCCCGCTGCTTCATTTGACTGGAACACATCAATCACTCAGGGAGATCCAGTCAGACATGCCGAGATCGGCCTCACCTCTGGCTCTCTCATTACGTTGCGTCAGTGTTAGTGAAACCTCGGCCTGTCAGGAATTCACTGCTGTCTTTCTCTCCACATCTCTCGTCCTGTTCTTTCTCTCATGCACAGGATGAGAGCAGAATCAGAGCATGGGAATCTTACAGCTATTACATATATGTCAATGTGTTAGGTGTTAAGTTGACCTCTGCTTCGCGAAAAAAGCTAAATGTCTGCATGGCTGCACACGTCTGTGTTCATATGCTGGAGGCAAATCGTCAGCGCAAATGACTGATGACAAAGACGTGCTCACCAGTATGACATTTATGAGCTTTATGGTTGAAACTAATTATTGTTGTCATTGATTACACTTTGAGTATTTTGGGGACAAAGTTTTTGACTTCATGACATAGACTGTACAAAAAAAATCTGTAGTCAACAATGGCAGAACAAAGTCAGCAATTACTTTGTGCGTACTTATTCATACTTTAGATTGGGCATTGCAGCTGCGGCCATCTTGGTTTTTGGGACCAGGTTTGACAATAGTTGGATGAAAAGAGACTAGCAAGCGACATGTCAATCACATGGCAGCCACACCCTGAAGCTGACATTGTTGAAGTTTACCGCTGCCCACTTTGAAATCTTACAAAACTATTGGGCCAATCTAAACCTTTTGAAAGTGACTCGATAAGAGAATTTCATAAAATATTTTTATTTACAAACCGTAAAATTGTATGTGAATGTAGGCTTCAGTAATAATGATGAATTATTCAGATTATTATATTATTATTATAAAAAACAGCTTCGAGTTCGACTTGAAAGGCAGTGCATTGAGTGTAGGGGAGCAGATGTCTTTTTAATCTTGTGATTATGATCATCATCATCATCATCAACAACAAAGTTGATTTTTTTTTTTATTGCAAAAGATCTCTTACGGTCTACCTGCAGTATCGTGGTGGCACATTGAGGGGACGACACCCACATTCTGTGAACCCCTGCCGTGCTTTATTGGTTATTTATTCCAAGTTTTCGTAATACTATAATCGAAGAAGGCTTGAAACTTGCGATTGAGAGCATAAACCTGTTTGGGAAAAGCTACTAGAGGCAATCAATCAGTTTTATACACTTGGAGCCCTGCTGGCCATCAGTAGGAACGACACGTAGGCACTTTTTTACTGGTGAAACCAAATTATAATAATATCTTAGGATCCCTGAACTCCAGCTGATCAGCTTTATTCTGAAGATACACAATTCACAGAGATATTCAACAGGTGACAGAATAAACTCAGAACCTATAAAAGTGGTTTCATTAATTACAAAAAATTGAAAGCAATGCCTGCTTATATTGTCCAGAAGTTAAGAACAATAAAGCTTTTTTTTTTTTTTGGTTTCCCTATCCAGATGTTGTAAAGCACTCTATCAATCAAATGATCAAAAGTTGTTGTCTAATAAACTCACTTTTCTGCACAAGTTGTCACACGTGGATGCTCACTGACGTCCTAAATAATCATTGGGACCGCTTTGATTAATACCACGGCTTTTGACACTGCAGCCCTTTCATAATAAAACCAGTTATTTCAGCAAAGAATCTCCATGCGCAGAATGAAAATGAGAGAGTGTCCCTCTGCGGCGGGCTTTAACGAAGGATTAAAGGCTTATTAACAAAGGCCTGCCTCGAAAGCACGCCTCTCTCCCCAGCCGCCACCATGCTGCGCCCAGCTGTGTATACAACCCCGACAGGTAGAATAATCACGGTTATACATCAGTGCACCTGAGAGGCCCAATCATCTAAATCTTCCCCTGCCACTGCTGCCCAGACTCCATTACTTTATTGACACGCAATCTGAGGAAGGAGAGAAATATTGCACATGTAAGGTCACTTGGTTATGAAGACATATTATCATATTATCTGCATGAGGGTTGTAGGGCTCAGGCCTGACAAAGCTAATTATAATTGGACATGATACAGAGCTCAGAGCGTATTACGTGCTTGGCTGCGTGACAAAGTCGCAGCTGAGATATGAGGGGAGAGAGGAAGAGGAACATGAGCTGAAACTCAATGCGGAGAGGACGGCGGAGCAGTGCGATAACAGCAGCCAGCACTCTGATGATAATTTATGGATACATCCACTGTAAGCACCAGGAAAAAAAAAAAAAACAACAACTTGCTTGTTCACGAGGCACGAGACGGAGAGCCAGTTGTTCAAATACAAGTTTCTTATGCACTCTGACTCGAAACAGCTCTAATGCCCAAATGTCACATTTGGTTAGCGAAAACAGAAGTGGCCCCGTGGCTTCTTATCTCGACTCCCAAGGTTATTTCTGAGTCTCCAGACACAAACAACTGTTTCTGTTTTTCTTCTTAAATCTTTTGCGCTTGCCTTCTTTCAAAGCAGCCGTTTACCTCCACACGGTGATGCATTATGTCTTTAAGCTCGCTTGCTCAGACTTGAACAGTCATGGAAAAATGTAATGACCCTCATAGAGTAACAAAGGCACAACAAAGTGTGTCTGTTGTCTTCCTCGTCTCCATCCGGCTGCTTTGTAATCTCATCACAGGGGGTCCTGATCAGAGCTGCAGACTCAGAGGTCAAAGATGAACTTTACTTCAATAGTGTCAAGCACAACGATGGTTTTTCCACACTCATTTTCAGTGATTTATCGCTTTAATATGTAATATGAATTCACTTAATCCCATTAATATGACTATTTTTACAACTGGACTCAACTCCATTACAGCAGCACAGCTCTATTTAACTTCCCACTCCTTAAATAGCTGTCACATGGGCACTAATGGAAATGTACTGAAATGGAAAGAATTATGATAATTTCAAAGAGCCAACTTTAAGGTTGATTTGAGGAGGTAAATGTGCATAATTTATGAGGTAGCAGCCAATAAAGCTCATGACTCCGTTGAGTGATATCTCAAATGAGACACAGAGATTTTTAAGGTCAAACCCTCCCTCCCGCAGCCCCCTTCCCCACCCCCCACCCATGTTTTGAGAGGTCACTTCTGTCACTTTAATATCAGTTTGTGTATATTCTTCTTATTTAGTTCTCAATGTTACCTTAAATTAGGGCTGGGCGACATATATCGAGTTTTTAAGATATATCGGTATATTTTCAAACAAGATAGGGTAAGACAATATCGTTTATATTGATGTAGTTTATTTTGCGTTAAAAAATCATTACCTGTAGAGCTACCGGTTGACCTATTCTATTTATATTTATGTCATTTTTCATGTCCATGTTGACATTGTGCAGCCACTTTTGGTGTTTGGCCCATGTGTTTATTTGACTTAGAACTTATTATTATGTCTTATCAATAAATATATATTGAGTATCGCCATTCAGCTAAACAATATCAAGATATGAGTTTTGGTCCATATTTCCCGGCCCTATCTTAAATCTACATTTTCATATTCACTCTTTGGATAGTTTCCTCTTTTTTCGTATAATGGTAGAATACAATTAATCTTAATGAAAATGGTTTGGGGATTTTTAAGAAAATCAGGACACTACATCTAGAAGAATTTCTTGATCAAAGCCTTTACCAAAGAAAAAGAAATCCACAAGTCCCTCAGATTTATGGACATAACTCACTGAAATGTTTCTAGATCTGAAGCCTGTGTCAGCACTATGGCAACATTTGTCTGTGCTTTTTCAAAAGTATTTTAAATAAAAGATGGAAAATACATATTTAATCGACTTTGACAGAAGAAAGAGAGCTGGAAAACATGGCATGGCATACTATCCTCGGCTTTAAAGGGATGGTTTGGTATTCATGAAGTAGACTTGTATTAGTTCTTGTCAGTAGTAAGTGTAGAAGACACAGCACTAAACTTTATCGCCAGCAAGCCAATTTCACAGCACTTCTACTACCAGCACACTACCATGGTTGCAATAGAATGGAGATGTTAAAAGGCCAAACATGTGACATTCTGAAAATTAATATGGCAAATCAATTTTACCCAATGTGAATATATTGTGGAGTAATAAAAAGTCTGGATTTGTTGTTCTCAGCTCTGCGTTCACAGGGTTGGGGAAGGCACTCCCTTCATCTTGTTTATGTCTCGCTCAGAGGTTCAAACATTTTTTTTTTTTTACGAGTAAACCTCTCCTTGTCCAACTGTTTGCCTTGCCACCACATTGGGAATCTTGAATTTAAGATTTTCAATACCAATAATCTCTTTTTGTGATATTTTTTCTTTTGACAAATATATATAACTTTTCCTGTGTTGAAATTACTCAAGACATAAGAACTTATGAAGCTACATGTGCAAAAACCTTGTTTCTTCAGTTGGTTTACCCAACTTTTTAAACAACAAAGAAATATTTCATTTGTCTTACTGTTACAAAAAAAAACAGCTGTACTATCCAGACACAAAGCACAATGGACTGTAATCTCTATTGTAGACTGCTGGTGGCCAAATATTGTGAAACATCCATTGAAGGTCTTGGATTTGGCTTAATTAGGACAAAGTATCTACATAACACACAATGTATTCAATCCTCAGTGCATATGCTTCTTCTTAAAAGATAAAACTGTCTGCAGCGCTGTCATGGTCTAACTTTTAAAACATACTTTTTCTCTCCTGCTGCAAAAAAAAGATACTCAAAACATCTGGAGGTCCATCTGCCAGTAAATCTCCCTGATAAACGACGGTGCTTCAGAAAATCCGAGGGAAATAATGAGTGGTGCAACATCTTGGCACAAGTAAAAACATAGCTGAAATACAAGAGTGGATCTGAGATGCTGCGCACTGAGACCACAAATCACACAGGCTCAGAGTATTAGGAATTCATTTCAAAGCACATCATGTCACACACACATTTGAGACCATAGATCTTTCCAGAAACTGGCGGGAGATGCTGGAAATGTGGGATCGCTCATAGGTGGACTAGTTTCACAAGTATCTAGAATTTGCATGCTCTCACAATCATGACATTGTATTTCGATTGCATTGTTTCTTTGTTACTTGTTTTTTTCCATCGTTGGGTGCAAGTGCATTGAAAGAAACAACAAGTAGATCAATTCCCTTCCTGGAAAATGCTCGCTCCGTTTATTTGAATAAATCAAGAAAAAAGCTATTTGACTTTTGGTTACTGAACCTATCAGCCAGTTTTTGCTTCCACAATTAAATCTAATTAACAACTATTAGGCCTGGTGTTTGTGTTTGGAAACTCCCTCGCCAGCCGCCCAAGCTTTGTCATCTGGTTTCAGAAATTTGCCATGACAGGCCATTTTTCATGATTTCTCTTGCATTGGGAGAAAAAAAACAGCAGTGGTTTAATTAAGAGGCCTGAACGTCCAGATGCTTACCAATTCCTTTAACTGATTATGGAAAGCAACGAATGGATCGGCCAAACATCGATGACGGCTAGAGGGTTGCAAAGTGAGAATTCTCTGGTGTGTGGAGAAGAATTGACGTTTTAAAGGCTCTTTGAGGCTGTGACAGAACTGTTTGTGCCATTTTTGTGCTTCTCTAACGGCACACTCATCTTGATACCTTTAAACTACTCGATTTCCTTTGGATCTTTTTTAATCATATGCTCTCTTTTTTTGGAAAGTACTGCATTCTGGAGCTAGCTTAACATAAATTAAATACATTTTTCGGATAAAATTGTGAAAGGACTGGATCAGATAAGGGTCAGAAAGCAGATGAGTATCTGAGGCAGTTTGTGCTGCTATGTGAAGACCATCCAACAGGTGGCATGAGACGCCTGCCCTGCTCCTTCTTTTCTGTCTTCAATAGAGAGGGAGACACAGCTGCAGGAGGACTAAAGACACCTTTGTTGTGTTCTTATTTTTCTTACTTGGGTCCTAGACATGAAGTGAGCCTAATTTCCTTGTTATAATGTAAAAGAAGCTTCGATTATTTTCACAATCTATGAAAATGAAGCAATATTTTGACTCAGAAAGTGTGGCGTCTTTCGTAAGTTGTTCCAATGAAATTATACTTCCCTTCAGTGTTTTTTTTTTTCTTTTTGTGCGTCCATATTTGCACAATGATTATCAACAATATTAGCCTCTCAAGAATGTCAACAATTTTCTGCCTTCTTATTTCAATATCCTCTTAGCGCAGCCCTTTCATTTCCTTAGGAACGCTGTTTAAAAGCAGCTCCGGCCTGCCCTGCCTAATTTCCTCACGGCCTCACAGATCACAGGCCTTTCCCGCCCAGCGCTCCCTTTGCTCCCACAAAGACCCTCGTAATCCTGCTGCTTGTCCACAATTAATCTTCCTGGTTGCCATATTATTAACACAACCACCCACGGGCAGAGGATGCAAATGTTAAGCCAGGAACAGGCCTCTCTGTGTGCAACCCCTGACCCCCCCCCCCCCTTCACTTAGCCCACAGCGGAGTGGCAGAAGTGTCAATCACAGTGGGGATTTAAAGAGCTGCCCACTATCAGCATCAAGGGCTTTTTTTTTTTTTTTAACAACCCCCAACCCTCCCTTACTGCTGATCAAACAACATGACCCCTCCCACCAAAGAGAAAAAACCCACAGTTGAGTTCCCCCTGCACTTTTTTTCTACATCTACCTTTGCTTTGCTGGCTTTCTGTCTCTTTCTTCTGTCTTTCCTGTGTTCCCTCTCAGCGGCCCATCACTCTCATTAGTCTTTGTATACAAAGAAGGAAAAGACCTGTAACTAGCCTTTTATGTGTGTTACATCCATAGAGGGCTTACAAGTAAATTGCTTTTGGTTGACTTGGGTTGTCATCCCAAAAAAATAAATAAATAAATAAACTAGTGAACTATGTTGTCTTGTGTTTGCATAATTAATACGTTTTTGATTTATAAAAATGTACTGTCAGATACTTATGAAACAGACTAAATGTAATTCATTTGCCTCAACATGACTTTAATCGGGTCCGATTATGAAGCACCATGAAGACCAAAGAGCCAAGGAAGTGTACCGTGCCTGAGCACGGCACGGAGCGGTCACACTGGTCAAACCAACTGGACTTTAGGGGTGAAGCATGCTTAGGCACGGTACAGCTTGTCGGTGTGACCTTGCCCTTAGATACCACCAAAGCAACATAATGAAGCTCACGATGCCTTTTATTTTATGACTGCGTTATGAAAGCACAGGAGGCACGATGTGTATACTAACAAGGTGCTTCACATACACACAAACTCGGACACACTGACACTGTTTACTCTCCAGTGTACCGCTCTCTGTAACTACAGTTAATAACGCTGATGCAGGCTCAGCAACGGAACGACTTCGCCCCACCATTACCTAGGGCTGTGAATCCTTGATTTGATTTTGATTCTTGGGTTCACGATTCGATTCAGAATCTATTTTCGTTTTAAAACGATTCTTGATTCATGACTTAAAGTCTATTTTTGAATCAGTACATACTTCAGGATCTACTCCAGTCATCTGTGAGACTGGCTGAATTTCTTCCTGCTCCATTTGGCATGGCTAGTTAAAGAGCTAGCCTTAGCACTTAGTAGCCTAGGGAGTGACTGATAAACAAATAAATAAAACTATTTTTGGAAGTTATGAATCAAATAAAATCTCTGAAGATAAGAATCTCGATTTTACATAAATCGAGGATGAAACAGAGGTTTGTTTTCCCCCTTTGGAGGATGGGGAGCATTGGTTGTGGTTGGGCAATTGTTGCATTGACTCACTGATACCCCAGACATCATTTTTGGCAGAATTGAAGGCTGATAACGAAACTGGTACCCGACTATTACAGTGAAGAAGCCAAAAGTTGATGTGTCAAAACACAAAGCTTTTTTAATGCTGTTGTCACATGAATGTATCTCATGTCTTGTTATAAAATGCCTTACT
The DNA here is from genome assembly GCF_963584025.1 of Labrus mixtus. Classification (NCBI taxonomy): domain Eukaryota; kingdom Metazoa; phylum Chordata; class Actinopteri; order Labriformes; family Labridae; genus Labrus; species Labrus mixtus. The sequence goes on from NC_083632.1 coordinate 9,153,511, forward strand.
TTGTACATAAAGAGGAATCATGTAAAGAGCAGATAAAAACACAATTTTCCACTTTTTGTTTGTCTTGTGTTGAACACGTGATAACAGCCGAGCACCACCCACTGGTTTGAGCTCTGTACCAGTGAAGTGTAAGCTGTTAGCACAAACTCCGCAAGTGGTGATCAAAGCTGCTGCAGTGAGAATAGCTTGGCACCACTTTAAAAGAATATGAAATAATGTCCCAATCCAACTATTCTCAAAGAGCAGAGAGGAGAGAAAGGCGAGCGCCTATGAGAGCTGAATGTGTGGAGGCTCTTTTAAAAAGTTGGTCACTCTATTGCCTTCGGTGTCACTTGACATGAAAGTAATGCCAGTTCTATTGAGATCCAAGCTGTTCCCCAGTGGTTGAAATGCTATTGTGTGTCAGACAAAGGACATGGTTTCATAGCACCCCCTTGTTTGCATGCATGACCAGCACTTTCAAATAAGGCCTTTAGATCTAAATCTCAGGCTCGACTCGGCTCGGCACAGAAGGCAGCAGGCAGCTTTGTTAGTGGTGAGAAATTACTGGGGATGTCCAAACTGAAAACTAGGCGTTCACGTCTCCAAACAAGAGCTTTTATTATGCTGAGTTCTACAACAAAGCCCTGCTGTGAAGACAGTCCCGCTGAGCTTAGGCCTGTTGTTTACCAAAGTATCATAGATACGAGATTGTCTTCTGCTGCTGTCGTCCTCTTTGGAGATGAAGGAATGAATCATCACGGAGTCAAGTTTTTTGACTTAAGCAAACATTTCTCAGTGGCAGAGCATTTCTCTCTCTCTCTCTAAACATGTTTTCTTTGACTTCTTAGAGAAGCTCCTAAGCAGGTTTTTTGAATGAAGATTTACAAAGTGGCTTATTTTCAATCAGAAAAAGGACATACACATGTGACCTCATGAATAAAATAAAGTAGTAGAGAAAATAAAGCAGTGGCTTTATATAATGAGACACCAAAAAAAAGGGAGCTGAAAGAGAGTGATTATGAACTTAAATTCACCAGAAATAACTTACAATTCTGCATATATTTAAGAAAAAAACAAGGTATGTTTTTCCTAATAAGTGTACATATCCACCAAGAGGTAAAATCCATAATCAAGAGGTAAGAGTATGCTGCCCATGTGACATTATGCATGTTTAAAAGATGGACCTTGTGTTGTTTGTATCTTGTTCTACAAGAAAATTCACAGGAGGAGTTCCAACCACGCCTTCATGCAAGCAAATGAAATAAGAAATATATATTTCTTCCAACTGTTTTAAGGTATTCTGAAAGGCAAAGAGTACATCTCTTTGTGATAGATTTGTAAAGCCTCAAGGATACAAGTATATTTTGAGAAACATGTAAATATCTTGTTTGTAGAGTTTATGCAGTCCAATGCTGCTGCCTTATCTTTATCATGTTCTGTGTATCGTTCTCACTTCTCATGCAAAGGAAACCTCCTCACATGTCACGGTAATACAGGAGGGCCACTCAGGCTCAACTCGCTGTCAGCGATCAAAGTTATTATGAGAGAGAATGAAGAAACCAAAGAGAGAAATTCTCACAGTGATAAATCTAGGTCTTGGATTTAGGAAAGGATTGTCTGTCAGTGAACTATGTGATAGTGGTTCAGAGTTGAAGGGGCTCCTGGGAGCAGGAGGAGATGATGTGAATAACAAACTGTATCTGATGACCTATACCACAAACTCTAATTCTAAGGAACCGAAAATGAATGGAAGCTTTCTTTTACCATGAAGTAGCCTAGATACGATTTCAGCATCAGCTCTGACTCGGTAAATATGAATGTTTAGCAGTTTATAAATTCACAAACCATGTTTTTAGGGGATGAAAACACTGTTATTGTATAGACAGAAGTTGACTGAAGACTAAATGGCAGGTGCATAAAGTGCAGGACTGTTCAACAGAGTCACAGGTGGATTAATACTTGATTCTTTTACTGTATTAGGTTTGGGAAACAAAAAATCTTAAGTTTAGATGAGGAATAAATCATGGTTTCGATACATAAAAAAAAGCAACACAAGCATTACTGTGCTGTGTTAGCCAGATCATCTTTATACACTGTTGCTAAAAATGATCAATGACTGGGATGCCGTATAATATCAGAACTCAGTCAAGGCTTAATTTAATTTGACTCATACACTTAAGATCCAGTGTTCTGCTGGCGGAGGAACATGTATGCGTGACAAAGTAGTGCTAAAACAAAGTGGCTAGCTGACGCCACTGGACTGTTAAAGGCAGTTTTTAGCTGTTTTATACTCACCCCACGTTTAGCCCATGGTCAAACACGAGGAATCCTGATTTTACTCTATGTTCTCCCTTCAGGGAAACTCCTGGTGCTTTGCCACCGTTGGACATCTTTTGCACAGACATGTGGGTTAGGACAGCTCGGTGTGTCTGAAGAAACACAAAGAACAAGCACTTCTCCAGCTGCAAGATTCCCGTGTGAGAGTGTCGAGAACACACAAGAGGGTTAGTCAGAGCTCGCAAGAGACGAGCATCGTGGAGGAAAGCCAAGCAGATGTCAAGTGTGTGGCTTTTACAAGGAGCCTTACACACAGCAGCAGGGTTATATTTGGGTTCCTGTGAAAACACATGATCTAGCAGGTATCAAGTCTGAAAGGTAATGAAAATATGGAACTGAGGACAATGGCAGACACAAAACTGGGAGTGAGACGATGTGGACAAACTATTTACTTTACAGGATGGCTGTGGGGAAATTAATGTCAGTTTCATATAGCTGTGCAGCGCTGAACCAGGAAGTGCAGAAAGAGCAGCAGACTTTTGCACATGAGAAACAGAGAAACTGTAAAAAAAAAAAAAAAAAGAACATAATTCCAATGGCCATCCATGGGAGTGTCCTGGGGGCGTCCGAGGGTGGCATGGGCCCCCGATGAAATCTGATTGGCCACTCCCAGTTGCTTACCCAAAATCCTACAGGAATAAGTCTGCACAAAGTCATGGTGAGCCAATTTATTCATTTGCGTTCACACATGCAACCCACCTGGGCAATGTTGGAAAAATGTGAAGAGTGGAGTGCATGTGTCAAAGGGGACTTTTGACTGGACCACCCCATTTAAAAGTCGCCTCTAGGGGCAGTATTTTCTGTTGGAGACTATTGCAGATGTTCCTTTAACAACAATGCAGTCAAACAACAGCAGGAAACCAAATTTAAATGTAACCTACCGCTGGATTTCTATAGCCGTCATGAACAATAGATATTAAGTCGACCTGACTTCAGTTTCCAAAATGTCAGCTGGTGAAATCAAAGTAAGCTGCTTTGTCAGACCTCCCCCCTATGATCCGCCAACATGTACGTCTCACATCACCTGAGAAATCATGAGCAACACAATTTAATTACAAGTTAAAAAAAAAAAAAAGTGTAAACATCACCCTCTTTCATCCCTTTATGTATGTGGACAAGGAGACAATGTGTTAAGAGGAAATAAATCTGCCTTGACAGCCACATCAAAGGGTGCAGTGAGGGGCTTACTGCTACTTAAGGCACTGGAATGCTGTTGCTAAGCATCAGTCGGAAACCTATCAACCCTTTAAGGACTTTACTATTTTTGAGAGAAGGGAGGCTGAGCAGGTTACTAGAGGCCACGCGCTCAACTGTGGCAACACTAAGAGTTCATGAATCCATCAAAACTAAATTTATCAAATAACAGCCAAACACAAATTTATGTGCTTCTCAGTTTTGAAGGTTTCTTTGGATTGTACTTGCGGAACAGCAGCTACCGTCAACCTGCTTCAATCTTTATCAGTCATTCTTTGGTGCAAGAGAAATATGTGAACAATATATCATAGTGCTGACTCAGTTGTTGAAGTTCTGGTACCACATTTGGGTTTTTTTAATTCATTACTTCATGACTCCTTATGGTGGCGCTTACGACAAGACTGATGGTAATGTAAACGGAAGTTAATTGACCGAAGAAGAAGTTGAAAGTGGGATAAATGAAGACAGCAGTGAAGATGTTAATAGTTTAAACTGACATCCAATCGCAATGAATAGATACATGAATACTCTTCAGACATCCTGGGCCTATCGTTATCTTAATGCATGGTATCCTATCATGAGTTACGCTGTGATTTCCACCCCCAGTCATTCTTATAACGTCATTTTCATATTTGTTCATGCAAATGTCAATTAAAAAATGTTATGATGATACAGCTCTGATAACTTCGTAAGCAAACTCAGTCAACCCTGAGCTGCACCAACACGCCATGAACAAAGTGGAGAGATAACGACACGTGTGAGATAAATACAAAGAAAACAGAGGAAATTGTATTAGTTACACTATCTCACTCTCATGAAGACAAAAAAACAGACACAGGAACGCATCCGGTCATTTTCAAGATAAAACACAACTTACGGACTCCCGATCCTATATGCTTGTGAATAGTGAATATGATTAATTACCGTCAAATCTGATGTACAGGGTTCCACGTTTTTAAAGTGTAACATCAGACTGAAGCACTCTTTAGTACACCAGTCAGTCTTTTTTGGCTCTATCCATCTTTCTTTCTTTTGCTCACTGTTCCCCACTCTCTTTCCACCAATAAGCTTTGTTTTTCTCAATGTGTTTACCTGTCTAAAGGATTTTTTTTCTTGCCATTATTGCCAAATGGTTTCTCATTGGTGGACTAAGGTTGATTCTGTGTGAATTATATAATAACTAATTGATTTAAATCAGTCTGATTTTGGCTTGTTTTTACCACCAAACAGGGGTTTTAGATCTCTGAATCAGCCTCATAAATAAATAACTATTTGCTGACTGTGAACTTCCTCTGCCCTTTTAGGGAGGACACGCTTGTTGATGAATTAGGACACGCTTCATTGCATAAAAGGCTGTGAGTCAGTGCTAGCCGCCACCTCCCTGAGAATAAATTCTGCTACTTCAACTTGTTGGAGCGAGGTGCTAAATCTGTGGCAGCGTTTTTTTTGGAGGAGCAGGGTGTCATGGGATGGAAATTCGGCCAATTCTGTCCATCAACCTAACTCATAATATCAGCAGACGCACATTAGAGAAAGTGACACGTTTGAGTCGAGTTCAAAGGAGAGAGAGACTTTGGCGCCCTGTCTTTCACAACTTTGATGAGTAGTACAATTACAGTCTGGCCAATGGAACAAATTCAAGTGCCGTGAGTCTCACTTGTAGGAAGTAGAAGCGATAGGTGACCTCTCTCTAACTTGTAATCCACAGAGTATTAGTCATAACAACAGTGGATAAATCCCTTTGAGAGAGTTGAGCCGTCTAAGCATGGCATGGGGCTGCCTGGCCAACAAATCTCCTTTTTTTTTTATCTCATCGCTGAGATGAAAGAGAAATGGTGCCGCGGATTACAGAGAACAATCATGCATTATTAGCAACAAAAAAAGAAAAGCAAAAGTACAGAATCGGATTTGTGCGAAGCCACTCATTACCAATTACAACTGAATGTGACAGCCAGGCCCAGGAGTAATGACCTGCCATCCCCGCCGTCCAGACGGAATCACAAACAGCCACAACCACATAACTCCTCCAGTTAGAATCACATATTTCACAGCAAATACAGAGAGTTTGGAGTTGTTTGTCTCTTTGATTTGATAGAGTTGCAACCTGTCACAACCAGAGACTGTATAAAAGATGGACATTGCCTCAGTCAGTAAGTTTATATGAACTTTAGGCAAGCTCCAGATATGTAGCTAGATTAGGCCATTTAATTTCAGCTAGTTTCTATATGACTTTCTTCATACCAAACAATCAACAGACAATTTAGAAAGCTGAAAACTGATCGTTTGTCAAATGGTGAAAACATGGACAACTTTGCGGCTCAGTGGAATTCGGCTAACACAACATAAACTGTCTCCTCGTCTGTTCTTCACAGGAGCAATAAAAGAGGTCAACAATGACTATTTATTTGATATGGGAATCACACCCCTTTCCCCTGGTTGAAGATACCATGTTTGTTTGACCCATCTAAAATGAACTTGTACAGTCGTATTTGATGCCTGTAGGGCCACTGTGAAGGTTCCATATTTGACAACTCTGTAGTGAGAGCAGGCTTCCTGTCAGCAGCTTTGTAAATTGAGTTGTTTGGTGTAGGACATGCCTTCTTTTCAGTCAGAGGGGCTTCTTTGGGTTCTCGACTCTATCAAGACTAAACTCAATATACAGCCTCATGGGCAGCTTGTGCTTTTTAGCAATGACGACCTATTGTATGTTAAAATGTTCCTCATAACATTTCTAACAAGATAATGTTTACAGCAGCCGAAAAGAGTTTCCTCTGAAGGGTGGCTGGACTCAGCCTTAGTGAGGAGCCCGGGCATCATCAGGGAGCTCCGAGTAGAGCTGCTGCTCCTTCGCATTAAAAGGAGCCGTGTTGAGGTGATTCGGGCATCTGGTCAGGATGCCTCCTGGTCACCTCCCTCGGGAGGTCTTCTGGGCATTTTCAACTGGGAGGTGACCCAGGGGGTAGACCCGGAGCTAGCTGTAGGGATTATATATCCCTTCTAGCCTGGGAATGCCTTGGGATACCCCAGGACCGGCTGTCACCGAGACCCGGCCCAAGATAAAGGATGGACTGATGGATAATTGCTCAACATCTTAGTTCTGTGTCAGTATGCTAAAATTAGCATGTCATTGAAGGTGACAGGTGTTTCTTTGCAGGTGTTTTGTCATTAAACAAAGGAAAAAAAGCAGATTTGTGTGTCTAAAATGCAAGGAGTTAGTGCATTTCAAGTTTTAATCAATTATTTTGTTTGGGTCAAATAGTTTTTTCAAAGACATCCCAATAAATAAGGAAGCTATTGCCATTTTTTACTAGCTCCTCTAACTAACTCACATCGTGGCATTCAGTGGAAGCTTCTCCCTTCATTGTAATAGGCTTTCATTCCAACCCTTTTGATCCCTCGCTTTCTTTTGTGCGACACACCTCATCGCCTTTATTTTCTGCCATAATTGCATGGGAAAGATCTCCCCTTTGATACTGTCTGCATGCCAAATCACTATCGGGGGGGGGGGGAGGGAGTGTCGAAAAGTGCCGTTTGCGCTGTCTGCTGGGAGAATAAAAGAGCTCATACACCTGTGGAAGACAAACAGGGTTTTCACAGATATGACATATCTATCATCCCGGCGCAGGATATGAACTGTTCTGTCATCTTAATGGTGAAGGGGAGCTTTGCATAGTAGAACAGTAGGTGCTGAGAGACATGTGTTGCATGTGGTGAGCTGTCTGGCAGCTGGCATTCCCAGGTCTGCAACACCCCCGCCTTCAACCTCCACCCTCATCCTGCAGGCCTCCTGTCTCATCTCCTGGCTCTAATCTGCAGACACAGTCCTCTCCTGCAGGCTCATCACCGGGCTACTGAGTGGAGCTGAACAGGATCCTCTGCTACCCCTCAGGCCTCCTCCTCCTCCGCCTCCACCTCCCCTTTACAACATCAACACCCACCCTCAACCCTCCAACCCGTCACAAGTGTCAAGTGAGGTTGTCTGCTGTCTCCAGCGAACACAGCTGCAGTGCATTTGAAAGGGGAATTAAGAAATCTTAGACTTTAATCAGCCTTCAAGGAGGTAGATTAACAAAAAAGGGATAGATTCTGAGAGAGGAAAATATAATAAAATCAGAGAATATAATAGACTAGGGAGAAGACTTATCGTCATGAACAGTTTTCTGCTGTTGTGACGATGATTGTCAGATAACAGCAGATAAAAATACAAATAAATACAAGCATCTGTCAAGCAATAACTCTAAGTCATCCCTATTGACTGGTAACCTGCATGTTTATAGGTCTGAAGCTAAATAAGAAAGAATATCTACTGTGGCCCACCATCATGATTTTACAAGACACTAGAAAGAGACAAAATTTCAAACTTAAAAAATGTCAAACTGAACTCAAAGAAACGGAAAAGTATGTTTTGTCATTTGCAGTTTTTGGCTTAAAATTAAGTGTTATGACACAAACTACAGTATTGTTGGCTCATCATAGGAGATACCAATATAAGTTAATTAAGTTATAAGGAGCTTACCTCTTCATCTGTCAGCAAGTAGTTTTGATTAATGAGTATTGACCATAACCTACAGGTTTATTTGTATTTTTCTGCTTTGGACTTTAATACTTGTGTACCTTTTTGTTCAGCCTCTTATATTACTCAATGCTCAAATATGCTAACACGCCTAAACAACTGTACTTAGAATGGTTACTTATTAGAAATAAATTCTGTAGCAATTTCTCTTTTTAAGCGTCACCCACATACATCAAAAATGAATAAAAGGAGTGCCTGCATTGCATCTCCCTGCACAGAAAGGCAGCGGCTGCCTAACAACATAGCGGGGAGATAAGCCTGGTGGATTCTACTGAGAGAATCTGTTATCAGGGATGGTGCTATGCTCTGACATTAAGGATAATCATATCTATCAGCACACTGCCAAACATCCCCAAGTGAGCCTGGCGGAGAACAAAGCCTGCATCGTCTCCCCGCGCTCAGGTTACAGGCGGATGATGATGTACTTGTCACAGGGGTGCAAATGATCCACTGCCCCAGCCGGCGCTGACTGCACGAACAGAATCCACATGGAGATATGGATATCAGCTGAACAGTTTAGATACCTGCTCATTCCTCTGTTTGATAGCTACAGCTGGGCTGCTTGTTACAGTTCAAAAGCAGGAAACTGTGAGGACACTCCAGGAGCTTATAATGAGCTGTCTTAGATAAAAAAAAAGAAGTGTTGGGGGATGAAAAGGAAACTTGATAATGTAGACATTCATTGCCGTGCTGTCATTACACACACATTTGAATATTGTCTCTTTTGAGCATGTGATGTCCTTGTTATTCATAACATCTTAGAAGGGAGAAGCAGGGCGTGTTAAGGGGTGGTATGCTGCCCCACTGAAATAAGCATGCCCAGCCCAGGTGCCCCCAGTAAACTACTCTATGATAGTCTATGTCATAGGTCAGAGGTGAGTTAAATTTGCCCTGTTGTAAACCGTTGTTACAAGCTTCTGGTGCAATTCAATGGTTCTTTTTAAGGTGACTTCTTTTTTTAATCCATAAAGACTTGAGCATGGGAAAATGTGTGTACTATAGAGCCACTATGTTGTGCTTTTTTTTTATTAAGCCTTAATCAAATGAAATGATAAAATACTCAATGAAAAAAAAAAGAAGGAATACAAGCAGGATATGATTTGATAGTTGGGAGTCTGTTCTCTACCATAAGGTTGGTAGTTCGATCCCCAGCTCCTGCAGCCACCTGTCCAATGTGTGAATGTGTGTGAAGTCACTCTAATGGTCACTTAACATATAGCAACCTCTGCCAACACTGTGTGAATGGGAAGTTGTTAACTGCAGTGTAAAGCGCTATACAAGCTCAAGTCCATTTACCATTTAAAAGCACCTGTGAGAAACTTTTGGTTTGTGTCAATTTTGGCGCCCCCTGTGTACAAACCAGTGTCTCTTCGACAGTCTTGTCTTATACATATTGAAGCGTTATAAAAGGCTATTGCTGTAGGAAAATAAATGGTAAATAAATGCAATTGGAGCATTTGTGTGTAATACATGTTTCATGCCAGCCCATCATATGGTAAGTCAAAAACCCACCCCTTAAAAAGTTTGGCAAAACCCCTGCTTGGAAGCTCAGCAGATTCTGATACACAAAGTAAAAACATACCTTGCAACAGTTTCCTTTGTTGAGGAAACGGTGTGTTACTATAGTGAAACTACATACAAAGCTTGGGATAATCTGTTTTTAAGATATATTACATGACTAAATCCCTGGGCCAGCTGCTATACTTGCACTTCATATGTCATTACTGATGAGGCACAAAAACTAAAGCAGGATGAGTGGTGTGTTTTGGCAGCCGAGTAAGTTGCTACAAGTAAGTGCATATCCCACGTTTTGTCCAAGGCCATGAGAAACCCAAAACTAAAAAAAAAAAAAAAAGAAGAGATTTGGCAAACAAATCTGAAACTGACAAGAGTATTTGAGGATGAGTCAGTGAATGAATCACTTTCAGTGTCTCAGACCAAAGCACAGCAGTTGGAGAGAAATCCACCCTTAGTAGGGAAGTGTTCCATTGGCAGTGATAAATTATCATTCTCTGCAGTGTCTTCCACATGGTTCACGCCAATATCCCATTCATTATGATGCATTGACTAGAATCCAAGGAATCACTAATGTGTGTTTTCGGACGTTTCCAGATGCTCGGAAAACAAAATAGCTTTAGGATGCACAGTGTTCATTCTGTGAAATCTTAATCTAACTCTAGTTTGTGCTTGGAAATATATATTTAACAATATAATTAACCTGTACAACAATTTAGTAGTAATTTTAGCTGCTTAATTGATTTTTGAGGTGTTTAAGTGCCACAACAAATAGAGTGCTAGACTGGCTAATCACTATTGGTAGAAAACTTTTTTTTTTTTTTTTAACTTTTTTTACGTTTTCAGGACACTGGCTTAGCTCAGTTGGTAAGACAGGTACTCCATGAACAGGTGCTACAGTCCTCGTCATAGTTGCAGGTTCAACTCCCATTCCTGACGCTATTTGGTGCAAGTCATCTCCCACCCCTACTGTACAAACCCACATTTCCTGTCCCTGAAGTTAGTAATTTTCTGTCCGACAAATTCCACCATTCATCTTTTCCTTACATAATGATTTTAGTTCCATGTTTCTCTTGCATAAATTTTTCTATTTTACTATGCTTGAGGTGCTATACAAATACTTAGGCTATTTATTTATATATTTCATCTTAAAAAAGTTCAAATCCATAATGAGTAAGTTGCTTGAGTTAGGATACTTTTAGCCTAGCTTAGCATAAAAAAAGTGGAGGTTGGGGTAAACAGCTAGTCCGTCTCTATATGCATTCAGAAAAACAAGCTACATAGACTATAAATGTCAGCTCAGAGTTGTGGTTTCCTGTGTTTTTGGACTGACAAAAATAGTCACATACCATTTGTGTCTATGCTTACCAAACTATCAGGATTAGTATCTGGGCATGATGGATAGTTAGCATGCTATAAAAAAGATGACAATAAAAGCATCTGAAAGCTACAAATAGCTGCACAGTCCAGTGTTGATTCTCAACGTGCTCCGTATCAAAAGCAATTTTATTCCCTGCCAGTTTGAACAATGCTGTTACAGTCGACCTCTGATTAAATGCAGTGCATGAAAATTAGCAAATCAAACAACTGATATGATCACGTAAACAAATCTGTTTTATGTATTTGACACCTGCCACCTAAAGCAAGAAACACGACCAGAATGACCTCACATGGCCTCTCAGGGTCACCAAACACACACACAGACACACAGACACACAGACACACACACAAACACACACACACACACACACACACACACACACACACACACACACACACACACACACACACACTAACCCACTTACAAGCAACCGCAACCACACTGAGTAAAGGTGTTTGCAGACAGACTGGGTGTGGATCGCCCAGAGCCAGACAAGGCAGCTCGTCTTGCTTGCAAAGAGAAACAACTATCACAAGGATCACTCCACATGCTGGAGTCTAAACAAGTCTCTGTTTTCATTTCCATAAAGCCGCGCTCTGTCTTTTGTTCTGACGGAGATAAGATGTATAAATTATGAGCAGCTGACAAAGTATACTGGGACGCCTCGGGCAGCTCATCAGTCATGCTCGGCCTGTCAGCAGGTAACTGATGGGGGCCCTACAGGCACAAAGCCCCCCCTTTTAAGCAGAGGAGGGGGAGGCAGAGGAATTAAAGCTGTTGTTGGAGTCCTGAGCACAACAGCTGACTCATATTTAACAGTCTCTTTAAAGGAGTAAGGCAGACGCCAAAAGCTTCAAGCTTCAGAGTGTGTTTTGTGGCTCTCTCCTCAGGAGTGTGTGTCTTGATGTTGTGCTCCGTCTGCATAACACAAAGGCTGTCAAGCAGGAGGTAGGAACACAGAGAAAGTCGTCTTTAGAGACCACCCAAAAGTACCAAGAAAGGGGTCTCTGCTAAGAAAGCTGTACAACTGTGATAATCTTAAACTTCCCCCAAACTAGGATTGTTAAAATAAAGATACAATCTTTATACCACCACCTCTGATACCATCTATTTTTTTACATGGAGTATTGTACACCAGACTGTGCAATGATCAGATACTGTAATTTATTTATAAGCTTCATTAAAATCCACTTTTTTACTGAAAATCAGTTCTACATCACCACTTCAAAACTGTAGCCACAGCTAGCTATATGGCTACCAATACTGCTTAAGAACACAAAGAACAGATTTATCCTGTTATGTTAGCAAACAACATCCATGTTATGCTTCAGAGTAATTAAGAATAGTGTTGGCTTATCTCAATTTAGATGTTTAATGTTAAAGGTCCCATATTATGCTTTTTCTGGTGTTTTCCATGTGTCCTGTGCATGTTTAGGCACATCTATGTGCAAAAATCCAAAGTCCGCAGAAACGCGGCTTCTCCTACGTCCTCCTGTTAGCTGTAGCATTAGCCGCATGTAACGCTCGGTTCTAGCCCCCCTCGATAAAAATTTGTCAGTCCGACGTCATTGTCAGTGTGAGATCACTGATCTAAGCCCATTGGCTCGTTGTGGCAAGCCCAGCAGCTCATGTTGAAATTTCCGAGAAGCGTGCTGAGCAACTGACCAATAACGACAGAGCAGATCGGCAGACCAATCAGAGCAGACTTGGCCCACGTGGGGTCTAACAGTGGGGGCTCAGCAGAGTCTAGCTGACGGACTCAGAGCATAGAGGGAGCAAGGAGGAGCAGTACATGAAAACAGACACTTTATTCGAACTTTAGCTATTGTGAACGTACAAAAGTAAGTACATAGATTAAATATACGAAACCCCAAAAAGGGCATAATATGGGTTTTTTAAATCAGTGAGAAAGGCCTCACCTGCAATTTTTACACAGTCTGTGCGCGTCACATTCCGTCTGGATTTGCTCCGTCCTACTTGGCACAATTGGTTGCCATTGGTAACGTTTCTGGAGCGTGAGCGCAGCCATGAGCATCTGTAATCACGAGTTCACAAGATCACTGGAGAACTAAAAAATCACACGGGAATAAACTTCAGAGAACAACTTGTTTCTGAGGTTGATTTGCTGCTCATTCAGTCCCTGGTTTGATGTAATGTTGAAAAAGTTATGGGATATACCATCTGGAGTCTGTATACTGAGTTTCATTTCGAAAGTAAATGGATGCTCTTTGCGTTCTCTTGTCTGACTTCCTGTCTGGGTCGATATACTCTGTTCAGCTTGACACGTGCTTGCAGCGACTCTATCTTACATAGACTTGGTGCATATTTAGAGCAGAGCAGAGTGGCTCTGCTGGAACGCTCTGGAGATCTGCTTATTTTTTAGTTAGGATGCTTTTCTCATTTTATAACAGTAACCAAAGAATTGCAAATTATACAGATCCCACTGAAAATGGCAGAAAACTTTAGCAGACAAAGGTGAGAGATGTATACCTTCGCTGCTATTCAATTTCTGAGTCAGATATTACCAAACTCTGTATTGGCCGACACCCATACTCTTGGAATCAGTATCATCACAATGTTTTTTATAGAAACATCTCCTCCCACAACCACCAAATACAAAGAGTCATGGAGATTCATCTGCTGAGAGCTCCTTGACATTGTACTCTGATTCACTAACAGATCATTGACTTTCATTAAGCACTAAAGCCCATCTTGTAAAAGAAGAGTCTCTGATTTACTGAAGCTTTTATGCACTGTGTGTATTTGAGAGATAATCGTAATGAGACAGTGTTCTGGGGTGGAGATGACAGGTAGGAATTGATGTCTCTTCCTGCAGCCATGTGGGTGGAAATGAGTTGGCTTTATTTCAGTCCGCACACAGCTCTTATCTCCCCCGGTCACTGTGGCTTTCTGTCTGAAGGACTCTAATCTAACAACGTGGAAGTGCTGAACATAACACCAGAGAAAAAAGTCAAGTTTATAACTAGTACTGCCTGTCGTATAACAATGACGCAGCGGGTTTGGGTGTAGGTCAAATGCAAAAAGAACAAGAAACGAGTTAAGCATCTCTTTGTAAAACAGGACTGATATTCCTCTTACAAAAACAGCTAAAAGACGAAAAAGGGCAGCAAGTTCGGCTGGTTTATGCCCCCTCATCATATTTCTGCAAACCAATCTCCACAGAGATCAGACGTCTGGAAAGATTTAAAGTATGACACCTTCATTTGGGTCAGAAAGGTACTTTACTGTATCAAATGATTGGGGGTATGAAATTCTCTGAATAGAGTCTTGACACCAGAAAAGGAAAGACACCTCTGCCGTTCAAGAGATGGAAAATAATACGGCTTATCTTTGGTGCCCAGAAGGAACAGACGTGCCTATCTGTGCCAAATAATGGCATATTTCACATGAGTCATTTAAAAGGACTGTAAAGCTTTAAAGAAAAATAAATAAGTGGTTCTGCTCGGTGCTATATTCAATTAGCAGAATATTTGTGATTAGGGCTTGTTATTAAGAAAAAAACAGTCCAGGAATTTGCATGCACTAATTATCCAGATGAAACAACCACTGCTGTCTTTGTGAGATCCTCACCAATGCTTCTACAAAAAAATGCTGCATAGTTTGCTGATTCCATTAATCTCCTTTGTTATTTGCATAAAACTTGTTTGAGGACATGTTTGAAACAACAAAGTCTCAATCTTTGCGAGTCATTTTTGTTAAAACTTTTGGAAGCACGCTTTCTTAGAGCCAATTTTCATAGTGAGTGCTTAACCTCAGTATCTGTTCACTATCCTTGTATCAAAAATCGATAAATGGTTTAAAGAGTTAACTTAAAAGAAAGAGTGAACTAGGTAGAGAGCAATGCATCAAATTTGCTGGCTAGTACGAGGCCTTCAACAGCAATGTTCTTGGCTGGATTAGAATAGATTACATAACAGGCATTAGTGAGTTGTTTTCTTTAAAGCATATGAACATTTTTAAATATAAATCAATTTGTTTTAAAAATGACCAACCAAAAAGATGGCAACTTGGTCACAATATTTCTTATGTCCAAAACTTTTAAAACAAGACACCATGGTGTTTTAATTTGTGAATGTTGTAGCCTGTTAGTGTGTAGACTTGTTCTTGGAGTCCGACCCATTATTTATTGCTTTGTATGTTTTATCCTGATTTGTTCAAAGGTTGGATGGGGTCTTCCATTGTCCATGCAACATCTACTACGTTTCATAAGATGGGGCCAGCAGTTTTTCCATGATGTCTCACAAATATTATTGGGAAATAACCCCCTCGGCCTAGTAAATAATCAAAAGGATCACTCTATCCTTAATCAATATGTATTGTGAATGTGTAACAAATGATACACTTTGGATCACCATTTCAGCTGATGTGAAATGAAAGCCATACTTGACCTCTCCACTGACCACATTATAGCCCTAAGATTAAGGAGAGTATCCGGAGGCCACTCTGCATCTGTGTGTACACATGAGATAGTACAAGTGTTTCTGTGTACACATCTTTAAATATGAGGTCATCCATGTAGACAAGTTAAACTGGTGGTTAAAGTAAAAGACAGAGGTTGGATGGGAAACGTCCAATAACAAAGGACTTCAATACAAATGGTCAATACGTCAATCCTGCAGGCCTAATTATACCTCATGGGCTGGTCTTGATTGATCGCTGCAGAGCACAATTACCAATCTGTCCACATTGAACTGATGTATGAGTGTTTAAGGTGTGACAGCTCTTGAAAGTTTAATACGCTTCTCATTAAAACAGTGTGAGTTCTGTACAGTAAATGTCCTCTGTAGGGCTAATTTAGAGGTGACACCGAGAACACTTGGACTATGACAAGAACACAAACCACTTCGATGTGTTCCTTTGTTTTGATCGCTGCAGAAAAAAAACGAAAGGTCGTTTGTTTCTTTTCATCAAAGGTGGAAACGATTAGCTACATGTCTGACAGTTGCAGGAGCATCTTCTCAGGACACAACAGCATCATTAGAACAACCTTGCAGGAAGATAAGTAACCTTCATTTGCTTAACATTGCTCAACACTATCCAAATGACTCTTAATCAACAGTCAAAACAGTTTACAGTAATTGTTCTTCATATCATCTTGACCAATGTAAGGGATAATGAATTGTTGCATTGAATTTTCTTTTGCTTTATTGGACTATGAAGTCATTAATTTGTTGGTCGTGGAGATTTGCAGGTAAGTTTATGTTTCTAACAAAGGTTTACTTCTTAGAATTTGATTGAACTTGAATAACATGTAGACCTTATTTGTTGTTTATTCTGATCTTTGTGTAAGATGTCCTGTTGGTTGGTTTTTATAGACTTTAGAAACCATTTGTGAAATTCTTATATATAGCACTTGTGTTTGGAAATTTCTGAATTCAGTTTTTTCACAACTACTCCTTTATTATATCTGGCTGCATTAGGATGACCTATAGTAGGCGATCTTGCAAAAAACAATTGGCGGGATTGTTTAACAGCCAGTTTGAATTAATTGTATTTACATAAATTCAATGGAATACTTTGATTTGTATGAGCCAATTCCCCAAATGACCATGTTCTGAAACTATTTATTGAAATAGCGGCTATTCCTCCAACTTCACCAAAAGAAACTATGTTTATTATAACGCTGAACTATCAGGACATAGCCTTGAGGTTTTTTATACTGTTTTTTATCCATCAATCCATCCATTAAAATCGATGGTCAACATTTTTTTGACAACATTTAAAGTGTTCCTTTAAATCAGGAACACTTGCCTCCATGGTCAAGTTGTTTTTGTGCATACACATAACCAAGCCCTAAGAATAGCAGTGTCAAATTAAATAAAAAAAATGATATGAATAACTTTTGTGAACATGATTTAGAATTGTTTTGAGGTAATTGTAAAAATATGTTGTTCAGTTTAGTCTGTGAGAAAAGACTCACATAGTCTTTTTTTTTATAAATGTACTGTATTGTGTCTCTTAGTTGGGTGTTTTTTTCCTACAGATCTGTACATGAAAAATATGCCAAATTAAATTACCCATAAGTGATTACTTCATTTTTGCATTTCTTATGTTTTTTTGTAAAGAGAACAAGAGAGTGAGTAAAAAAAACTGCATTGAAAAGAGAAAGGGAAAGCAAACTAGTGTGTGCTTGTCTGAGATTGTACCAAAGCAGCCACTCTATTCATACCAGGCCCAAAAGAGTTGTCTCAGTAACAACAATAGTGGGTAACATGATCTTTCATTACACATTGTGTAAACAGTGTAACCTATCAGTGCTGTCAATCAACATGATTGATTGTGGCCTGTCACAGTAGAAGAGTGACACGTTGGGGAGAAAAAAAGTTTTTTTCAAACAAAGCGTGGTGCATTCAGGCTGCCACAGAAAGTGGTGATTAATGTGTTCTCACTGGGTAATCCCACACCCCTGGCTAATGAAGGAGGAATCTATCATCCGCACTGCGGTGGCAGATGTCGCGAGGACAGCGATCCAAGTGCCTGGGAACAATTTACTTTCTTTTCTCTAATTGTTCCTGAAAAGTGTGACAGGTTCGGAGAAAAAGCACTTGAGTCGACAGCTCCTCGGGGGCAGACAAAACAGTGTACAATGATCGGCAATTCAACATACAAACCAGCAGTTCTGCACCTGAAAGTATCACTTACTGCAAACTGGAACCACTCAGAGATAAGAGAGGCTATCAGAGAATTTTCAACAAAATACAGCTACAGGATGCATTATTATATTATATACTGTATCTGTGAAAGAGGAAAGCTACCAAAATATGCAATGCATGTACTGCATCTCTGCATAAAAACTAACCTTTAGTTCTTCAGGGCTAACAAGACAAACAGCACAAATTTCATAAACAAGTCACCCGTGCTTCATTAGGCCGGAGACACATTTTAATCACGGGCAAGGCATGAAATTAAACAGCAATTAGAGAAAAGGAGTCGAAGCTAAGGGATCATCATTCATGTCCCTAAAGAACACCGGGTCTTGCAAAACAGCCAGATGCAACATCAGTACGAGGAAAACTGCTTTGGATTAAGTGTTGTTTGCAAAGCAGTTGATGCCATTGGTTGTTTTTCTTTAATGATTTCTTTCAGAATAAAAAATAAGGCAGACATTGTTTCAACATTTCTTTTTTTAAAGCATTCATTTAAAAAAAAGTCTCAGGTAAACTAGAGCGTTTTTCATGTTTGGCTGCTGCTAGCACAAAAGCGCTAAAGCTGCAAAGTCCAAATGTGTCACAGCTGTCTGTCCTCACATCATTTAATTTAATCTGGTTTCATGCCTGTTCGCATTACAGGCCTGATAAAACAGCAACACTCTCAAACATCTGCTTGCTTCGGGGAGCCTGTTGATTATTCATTCAGCTGGAGGTCAGATGGCACTCGGCTCACACAGCCTCACACCCGAGCTAATAAATCAATTTCTGCAGCAATTATGAGTAATCGGCATGTGCTTTAAAGTTTAACAGGCTGCTTTACGAGGTGCGGGTTTGTGTGAATTATGCGAACAAGTTGAGTCATTGCACTAATTGCAATTGTTTTTGCGAACGGTGCCCTAATCATGACCTCCACAAAGTACAGTACACCCAACCCTCCAGCTCTTTAGGGCTGCAGCATGTGGAGCCGAAGAGATTAAAGGGCCAAGCTGCAGTCAGCACCCAAACGTTCACACATTCACTAAAGCGGGAAACTAAAAAAGATTTAATATGTGCTGATGTTCTGTTCTGCATGTGTTTGGAAACAAAAGGGGCTCAGTGGTGGACCTCTGGTATGTTCAGTATACAATGTGAACTGGATCTGCTTAGCCAGGCCCAAATAGTGTCACTCGTCGCAAACACTTTTTAATATCCTTTCAGAAATGTGTTTTTAACAGAGAACTGTAAGAAAGTAGCTTCCTCATTCCGGCATCTGCTGTCATCAAAGACAGCCAATGCTGTCTTTGGCTGGTGGTAGTATTGGGTAGTACAAATGTATGTGTCCAAGTTGAAACTCTGCTAATGCTGTGAAGGTCACCTGTGCAATTCAGAAAAACGATCAACATACTTACAATATATGTCCCAAATAAGACGAGGAAACTTGGTCTAATCTTCATTAAAAAGCCATGTAAGCGTAAACAAGGAAATACAGTTATCAAGTAAAAGTTCTAAGAAAAATCATTGTAAGCAGTTTAACTGCAGAGAGGACAAAGGAAGAAAAATCATTTTGTTCCAATGACGACAAAGATAAATCATACTGTAGGAGTGAGATACACTAGGTGCTGCCTAAACAGTTAAAGATGATGATGTAGGGGCATCCTGGCTGTGAACATGGTTAACACCCAGCTGTTATCAGAACCAAAACAAGCCAACCGGCTGTCCTGATGATCTCATCATCGTCCTGTCAGATAAACGCTGGTGTTTAGATTAAAGCTTCAAAGAGCTGCCACAAAGACAGAGTACCTGGCAGAGGTGCTGAACTGTGAGCTTGTTGTTTGAACAGAGGGAGCAGACTGAGGTCAATAACTAACTTCAAATAGCTGAAAAATGTGCCTGCAGAGTTGGCAGGTGCTGCCCACAGCATTATAGGGCAGAAAGAGCTGAAACGCTGCCAATTCACCCACGTGCTATGATGTGAGTCATTTATATAACTGTCTAAACTTTGTCTCACATTGAGGGGAGTTACAGACAGTTTCTGACTGAGATTTGTTGATCTTTCACTGAAGCCTTTTGCAGCACAGACAAACAATCCTGTCAAACCTCACAGACTGGTGTAACAAGAGATACAAATTATAAAACTTACAGTAAAATCTCACAGGGCTAGCTCTTTGCATGTGGCTGTAAATGATGTTTGATAAAGTTTCAGTGTATCTATAGTGCCCACATAAGTTTGAAATGTTGCCTATGAATGAATGACTCAACAACATTAGATGGATAGCCGTAGAATAAGGTCCAGATATCAATGCCTTTTAAGTCCTGTAGTCCTGCTAACTATGTGTTAGCATGCTAGCACACTTGACTAGGGTAAACATTACAACCCCTTTTATTAGAGTATTGCTAATGCATCGTTAGCTATATAAAAAATAAAGCTAGCTAGTTGTCTTGCTAATCACTACCTGCATGGATGGCTTGCTATTGGAGTAATGTTGATGCAAAGTTCTAAAATAAAATACAATGCTAGTTAAATGTATTTTTATTAGAAATTTGAGATATGACGTTAGAAGATGAAATAAACATAATACTGCTCACTGCCGTGCTGGGCGCACCTGAGGAAGCTACAGTCGAAACGCGTTGTTCGCTCACAATGAAGTTACAGTAAAATCATTTTCAGTGTGCCACGGATTATTGATTTATTTTTCATTGTATGTTCCTGCAACCTTGCACACCTGAGAGACTATAAGCTGTACCCTGTTGGTCATAATTCTGGTCAAGTTTATGGTCTTTGCTAGGTGCTCGGTAAATGTAGATGACAGAACACAAACGCAGGCTAATGTATAGAGATGCTGTCAGTGACATCAGCTAGCTTACCTTTTAATTCAAGTCAAAGCTTGGCTGAGCTTTTTAAAACTTGTAGACTTTGGAGCAGCATGATGCTAAGCAGCTACAAGAGCTTTATATGAGCTAACTTTAGCTTAATGATCAAGTAGAATTAAAATGATTTAGAATTTAATTTCAGCTTCCAGCTTAGCCTTCTTGTGAGGACCAAATTGCCTTTTGCCCACAACAACAGGAAACATTTAAGGTCCAGAAAGGAACCAATTCATTTAGATTAGATACATTCATATGAGCATAACAATATCATTGTGTTTTCTCTCCTATCAAAATCCCATTAGATGAACAGTCCAGTACACAAATAAAGAAAGAGTTTCCAGTTGTCCCAGAGATGCCCTTTAGCTTCTAACAGTGACTGATTATAGACAAAGTGGTAATGTAAATCAATCTGATCTTACATTTTCTTTGAGGGGAGCAGTTGTCCTCCTCTCAGAAGGTCAAGCCAAGGTAAAACTGCACGGCCTGAAACTAATTAAGCAATTACAAGCTCCATGTATGTGCTTTGTCGCTCCGATGTGAAAGACTGTCAAGTGGAAGAACGCTGCGCAGACTGGACGGATGCTGTCTACTTTGATGTAGGCTTATGCATATGAAATGAGGTCAGATCCTGGTCATTAAAAAGACCTCCTTTACTCGGGATATCACGCTACGAGAGGCAATTTCTTCAAAGGGCTTTAACTTTGGAGATTTGTAAGGGATTATGACAGGAAGGCATGTATAAACAAAGCAATGTGAGAAGAAAAGGAAAATGGGTCAGATAATGCCCTCTGTCACAGTTATTACTCATCTCAATTACTCAGGCCGATGAGAGCGCTAGAAGTTACAGGGATCATTTGCCAGAGCAAGAATGAAGGGGACCAGTCCCACAGTCGGTCTGCTCTCATGTCGTTTTGCATTTCTGTACAGACACTTGAACAAAGTTGATATCGTTTCACTTTGCTTGCAGTTTCTCCTCTGCTGGGGATTTATAAAATGCATGCAGTGCAGGGAAAAGATAGTGAGAGAAACGAGCTGGAAACAAGCAAAATGAGCAATCCAGATTATGCAAATGAACCGTCCAAACAGCCAAAAAAACATTACGACACGAGGAAAATATACGCAATAGGATACTATATTATTCATAAGAAGCAAAAGAGCCCTGTATGTTTTTGCTCTGAAGAAACAGAAATCAAAGGATAGCCGACGTGTTCACTTAGTTTACAAAGATTTTCCTCTGGTTGCGACACTGTTTGCAAATGGAAAAGTGGCCTACATGTTTACGCGAGTATTGTTAAAAAATACAGTCACGAGGGCTTGTATGTCACTATTTCCTTTCTATGCATTCAATGCCTTCACTCAACAACATTTATATTCTCAATTGAACTACATTTACCTGCAGTGACAGACACTAAAAATGCTCATTTTAAAGACAAAACCAGACAAAAGTACACAACACGACAAAATAATTTTATACGATTTCATCTGCTGAGTGTGATGTGTTTGTGAGAAAATGTAGAAATAAAGCCATCACAGTTTCATAACCAAAGATATTCTATTGGATGCCACAACCCTCATATATTACAAAAGCTGGACTTATTGATCAAGATGCTAAATAATAGATGATTATGTATTTTCATCTTTTTATTCCTTTATCAACACATTTCAGCTTTCAAGTATTCCTGCTGTGGTTTGACCACTTTTCTGTCATTGAAGCATTGAACATTTTTGCGCACGTCATTTATTTTCGGGGTTTATTCATTTATTTTTGTGTTTCAACATCAAACTACATAACAGCCCCTTTCTGCATTGTGCTCTAACTGTAGGTTAATATTTGCTTTGGCCTCACAATCCCTGACCTGCTTCTGCCCGACCATTGTCAGCTCCATGTCCATAACACAGAAACAATGGCCCATTCTTGGCCCTAATGCACGGCTATGTGACAAATAATAAATATTGCATCAGAGCAGCCCGCCGTAGCTGTCAGTCAGGAGATAATGCCTTTCGTCAGCATCAAACCGAGCACAAACGTCTCCTAAGAAAATGATTCCTTTACGGTATTCCTGTATGGTAAATGATTCATAGTGCCTGCATTGTTAAAAACAGCACTTAAGATGAGGAGGGGGAGAGGAGGGGGGGGGGGGGGCTGGAAAAAGTAAATATAAGTCGCAGTGAAAAAGCTTGTAGCATTATCCAGGGCTGTCTGAAAGCATATTAATGCCAGGGGTTGATAATGGATCTAAGGGCTCTGAAGTGTTTCACTTTGAATTGATCTGTCTTGGCACCTTTCAAAAACTTTGAACAGTCAATTATCATGACACGATAAGTCATGCTGTATACTTAATCATGTTTTTATTCCCTTTTGAAAGATCTGCTATACTATCCATAAGATATAAAAAACAATCACAGCCTTATAAAGACACATTTTATTTACTGATTTTGTGATAAAAACATGGACTTTAATGTTGGGTTTAAAGCAAAGTCAATCAAGGGGATGGTTATGTGCACATCGTTTTATTTATGTAACTCTATATGGTTCTATCTGTCTTTGTATTTGATGTTCTGAGAGATGATTTGTGAAAAGCTATGGCTGAACAGTTCTATGGTAACATTTTCCCTATCCATTTTAACTTTGTACATTCCCTATGGTTGTATTTTAATAATATTTAGATATGTTTTATACCTTTTTCTGATTACTCCTTTATAGAGCTTGTCAGCCTGTCAGGTGTGGCTCCAAATTTTCAAAAACTATCACCTGACAAAGACCATTGGTTTCAAACATCTTGATTATTAAACTGGTTTTGGCATTAAGTGGGTGTGCAGGCTTGTCTTCTTTTTTTTCTTAAAGCAAAATCAATGCCTGAATGTATGTAACATTTAATTTAATTTTGACATCGGTTTTCAGACAGGAAATCAATACTGCTCCTTGAGGAAACAGGAAATACACATCAAAAGTACAATGTGCCAAAACTGCTGAGTACATGTTTTTCTTAACGTCAATAGCATCATCGTTCATTAATGTTACAAGTGTATCAAACTATAAGAAGTAAAGTCAATTAAATATAACTGCCACTCCTTGTTTAGTCATCTGTTATTGGAACAAAAGGTATGAGTAAATATCAAACACAACAGTGGCCTTTAGCGTGGTGTCAGCGTTTAAACAGTGACTTGAATAACACTGTGAACTCCAGACGCATACATTGTTCAGCCCGAAACCCATTTCCTGCCTTTCAAAATTCACAAATCTTCTCTAAATGGTGGTCACGGACAAAAGGAGGGAGGTACAAGGTAGGTTGAATATTTGGCATGTTGTGAAAGCGACCGACTGCTTTGTCTGTGTTACTTTCCTCTCCGGGCCGAGGCTGTATAGGTTCAAACATTAGGGTGTTGACAAAATGATGGATGAAGCATGGTAAAGTGGTTAGCAATTGTAAAGGCTCTGAAAAGTTCTTCTAAAGCACAAACAAATGACCACTTCACATTGTATCCATCTCTGATACATTGGCCTAATTGGAAAATGAGACCCTTTGGTATCAACCAAAAAAACAACACACAATGCACTGGAATATAAATGTACCTAGACTAAGTTGACACGTATACCCAATTAACCTTTTAGCCCCAAAGTATGGTATGGATGCAAAAAAACAAAACATACATTTTGAATGTAAAATACGCTTAATAAAGTATGAAATACTTTAGAAAATCCCTCTACTCATTCCCAGTTTGATAATAATGAAGTCCCTTTTTTTTTTTATC
This sequence comes from Labrus mixtus, assembly GCF_963584025.1. Classification (NCBI taxonomy): domain Eukaryota; kingdom Metazoa; phylum Chordata; class Actinopteri; order Labriformes; family Labridae; genus Labrus; species Labrus mixtus. The sequence goes on from NC_083632.1 coordinate 9,177,764, forward strand.
TGAGAGACTTTTACTTTTAAAAGGCTAACTCCTTGTTGCCTGTTGTGCTGTGATGTTGCCAATTTTTATAACAACACCCACAAATCTTTCTGATTAATAGTTTTTTTTCCACTTGAAATGAGGTGAGAACAACTTTTGGTCAACTTAGTAACAGGCAAAGAGGTGGAGTAAAGGCGGGCCTTAAAACAGACAGACACTAAAGCAACATTATGAGGTGCATTAGTGGTATACATTACAAGGTAACCTCCATAAGGCTTCGTCCATATCCACTAGAGGTCTCTGTTTCACACCCCCTTTTTTCTATAGTGGATCCTCATGCAGGCACATGTTATGGTCCTCTGCCTCAGATAAAACAAGTGAGGATAATGCAGGAAAAGGTGACTATGAAACGGGTAGAGTCTAAGAAGAGAGGCAGGGTGGAGCTGTAAGAGCATAAATATCAGACTCAGACCAAGAAAGGAAGCGCACAAAGAAGTTTGTGGTTTAAAATATTTATCAAGATTTATGTGACTCTAGAAATCAAATTAACCGAGGATGCAAGAGTCGCTGAATGCATCCAAACAAAAATGACTGGAAACGATTCAAAGACTTGGGCCCCACAGAAGAATGAACTACAAGCATCAGCAGAGGTAGGAAGCCTGGCATGGCAAGGTTTATTTCACACACTGGCAGCATGAGCGATGCGGGTCACTTAGCAAGTGGCAAGGATTCAAAACAAAGAAAAGGCCCAAGCAATGGGGTCCACTGGATAAATTTGTCAATGTCTTGTGCCTTAAGGCGCCCAGCCTCGTCTGACCCCAACCTCCATTCTCAAGATAAATACCTCTGTCACCATTCACCTTCAGTCCCTGGACACAAATTTAACTTGTCATCCATCATCCTTGTGCAGAGGTATAATTTCCCCCCCCCCCTCCCAGTAATGAGTTTAAGACCGCCGAACAGGCCAGGGATGGGACCTCGTGGCAGAACATGACAAAGCATTTCGGACATTTTTTGGTGGTTATTATTTGTATAAAATGGCTTGATCTCAGACACGCACACCCACACATAGAAAGCTTGCCAACTGGATAAATGATTGACTGCGACATTCATTGCAACTGTGGGTCCATACAAAGTTCAAGCTGTGGAAGGTGTAAAGCTTGGGGTATTTGTTTCCCTCAAATGGCCGCAGCTGACAACCTTGTATGATAATGTGCCCACTGTACATCAACTTAATTGACACTTAAATCTGTCAGGAGCCTTACAAATGCCGACCTTCTTTGGGGAACAAATCCTTTTTAATGTGCATTCTTTGTGAGTGATTGTGCGTGTGTGTGTGAGGAGGGGCGGTTTTAAGGGGGGAATGAGGGAGTGAGGGGAACAAATGAGATAAAGACAAAGTTGTCAAGATAACCAGTAAAAACACTATTGTCTCAACTGTACTTAAAGCTTGTAGACTCTCTATAATTCAAAAATCCAGAGAGGTGTATGAATACTTCTATTAATACATTTCTTGAACATATCGGCTGGCTGTAGACACACAAAAGAATAAAATCCAATTGCTTCCAAATCCCTTTTCACCTGTCTGATTAGGATTTTTTTTTTTGCCGTGTAATGTTATTAGCAGCCTGGTTAAAATGGAGCCGCTGTGCACTGGGGGTTGGCTTATTAATTGTTGTTTTCGTGTCACCACTGCTGTGTGCACCCATTGATTTAATCAGCTAAATTCACCGCCATGGGAGCCTCGGCCCGAGCCAGGTTTAACGCAATAGGTGTAATAATAATATATTGACAATGAACCTGTCATTCCAATTCATTCCTGAGCGTGATTTACATATATGTGCGCTGAATAACACTGATTAGCCAAATGGGATGAAGTTATTAACCGGCTCCTTCATTGCATTAATGCCGTCATTTCATTAATTCAATTTTCACTTACTCCTTGTGGCCCCAGCATGTCAGCTCATCATGAGAGATTGCTTTGACTGGCTGACGGTTTAAAGCAAAATAGTATCCCTATTATCCCCCGGACACTGATAAGCACTGAATTGTGTGTGTGTGTGTGTGTGTGTGTGTGTGTGTGTGTGTGTGTGTGTTTGTGCCTTCTGCTTCCTGCTCTAAGGGCAATAATGACCTGGGGGCAGCAGCAGCTTCTAACTCGCTCACAGGTACAATCTTGTTTACCTCAATCCCCCGCGGACTTGCACCTTTCTGTCCCCAGAGACCTGATCTGGCTTCTTTATCCTCACCTCAGTCACCTACTTGGTCCCTTTCTCTAATCACAAGCATCTCACCGAGCTTAAGCTGAGCGTTATCTGGAGGGGCAAAGCCTCTGCTACTCGCCGCAATTAACCTGGGGCCTTGTTAGGAAAACACTCCGCACAAAGAGTCAGTCTCCATGGGAGGAGAGAACAAACAAGGCCCAGCCACATCTATCAATGATGTTAACAGACACTTTAAAGCACCTTCTTACGTAGACATTTTCCAGAAGGTGGCGAAAAATGCTGAATGAAAAGTATAACTCTGATGTTCTGCATCCAAACAGCAAGGTCAGCTGAGATTTCACCACTCTGACAAGAAACGACGCTGCCAATATTCTAAATCCTTTCTCCCAAGGTGGAGGATTGCAAATTGAGGCTCCTGCAGCCATCTCTGCTCACAGCCAGTCCACCGAATGACAACAGACAGCTACAGTGACGCAGAGACGGGCCGACAGAGATGGATGGATCGATAGACGACCGCATATGCAGACGTGCCTATTGATAAACTCCTGCTGACAACGGGCGAACACTTTGGGCTCATCGGTGGAAATGTCAGTCATGCTGGCCATTAGTTTGCATGCATTTCAGGTCGGATGTCCTCAACCTGTGACCGTGGGGTACTAAGGCCAGCCTACAAGGCCCGTAACATGCCAAAACACTTTTTTATCACTTGTCAGAACGGATTCCACTCGGTGTCAGTCCAGGCGTCACTACTACTGTATGTGACGAGGAATAAGGAAGAGCTGATTTCTGACAGTGATGAACAGGTAATATGTATGAGTAACTGAAATGACTCCATTGCTATCTCTTCAGAAAATTGAAGAATCCAAAAACAGGGCGGCTACCACAAAACATTTGTCAATTCATCTTTAAGGATATTATATAATCTTTGAGCTCACTGTTTTGGTCTCCATTCTACAATTTACTTTGTGTGTTTTGCTTCACTCTTGTAGCTATTTCCATATTTCAAAGAAAATAAAACACTAAATTCCAAAATAACCCATAGAAACACTTGTTTACAATCTGACCAGATATCTTATTCTACGTGCATGCTAATGTTTCTAAGAATTGCCTCTAGAGTACTCCCTAGTGGCAAAAACTTCTGCAGGTTTTTACAGTTAGCTAACTATGGCTATTCCTTTAAGCGGCAGCTCATAGCATATCAACATGACACACAAGCATCTTGAAGAAGCTAGAAACCTCACGAATCGTCAGTAAAGAGAGCAAGACCACCATTAGCTGATACAACAGCTATGTGGCATTGTGCAATTAATCTTAAAGCTTCCTTCGAATATCTTCTTAAACCAATACCAAACACAGTATCATTCCAGTGTTTATTGATGTCTAATTGACCCATACCATGTTAGCCACAAACAGTAACAATCACAAGCTCGCAAACACCACAAACACACATGCTAACTGCACTCATACTGGTCTTATGTACATGCTAGCTGCGAATGGTTTTTCCCAACATACTGAATAAAAATAATGGAAAAAAGAATTATATATATTTTATGTTTTGACATATTGTAATTTAAAACATGCCTGGGGGAGAGCTTCAAGATTCCATTCTTAGTGTTCAATAAAATAGAAATATTGTCTTTTTTATGGCTCAAGTAACATTGGATGCATTTCTATTCCATGCTGTGTTGTACTTGACAAATCAATGCAAACTGGAGGCCGTGCTCTAACTGCTGACAGGTAATGGCTCATCACTGTAAGAGCTCTGAACAAGCTCCAGAGAGGAAAAAGCCATGTTTGTATTCTAACAAGGCTGCTCTGGGTTGGGAATGGCAGTCAAATCTAAATTCAGCTCAGGGAGCAGAGAGAAAAATGCCTGATGAATTTGTCAATACTGCAGGAGTGATGGGCCTCATATGTGTGTAATGGACTGGATGCTTCTCAGTACAGATTGCCTGTCGAGACAGGAAACTATAATGAATGGCTTGGAGAAGCATGGTCGTAAAAAAATATATTTTAGGCTATTTAACATCAGTTAAAAGACATGACATTGCTGGTTAAAGTGTCAATACTTGACACATAATTCATGGTACTAGTCTAACAATATTAGAAAATAATGAGGTGGGCACTTTTACTATTTGTGAGCCAAAACAATCATGATAATCTTGCATTGAACGCAATGAATGTTACAGCTCAATCAAAACTACAATAAAAGACTTAGTTTGATAACGTTGTTAAGCAGCCAGGGCTTATGGGTGTTGAAGTCTTTAATGTTGAACTACCACCTCTGTGGATTAAACTATTTCTGATGGGACTCAGTCAGGAATCTTGTTCACTGACAAGGTTATGTGTTCATTTCACTTTTGTCAAGTTTATTTCAGGATGTAGTTCCAATGTGATGACTTAAAAAGCAGGCTATTATTTATGAAATTCATCCCTACAGTTTAATTTAGTGTTTCATGTACTAATTCATGTATTTATCCAGTACTGAAGGATGTTTGAAGCAATTGGAATTGTGTAAGTCACAACTAACTAACTAACAACTAACTAACTAAATATATTACATAGCTTTTGCTATTTTACAGACATTTTGTGTTTGAAATCTTACATATTTTATATTTAAAATGTAACATTCTATATTTCCTAGTATGTATGAAATAACTGGTTTCGGGTTTGAACACTGGTGTGGTTATAGTTATTGTAGGTTGATTTAACAGAGAAGCAGCCCAGTGAGAAAAAAAAGGGTATGAGTAAAACCTTGGATGAATAATAGACTGCTTCCCAAGCAGCAGCACTCTTGGTGGTAGGAGGTTAATATTCTCACATGTCATTAGGTCTGCTGGCTCGACTGATGGCTCATTGAATCAGGCAGCAAATGATTTCCTCATGCTGCAGAGGACAGAGCACTTCAAAGGGAAGGGGCTGAGGTCAGGACAGCACTCCGCTTTGATTAATGACCAGGGCTCAGCAGAGGTTGCCTGTAGGTAAGAATGTGACGGTGAATTGGATGTGAAGGGGACCGACTTTTAAGCTAGATTTGACCCACCTCCAGAAAAACTTGCAGATACCATCACACGGGTTGGGCTGATGGTTTGTGACTGAAAAGCTTGCTGACCCTCTGGCTTATACAATCATAAAAATGAAACTTGCAGCCTGACAGGCTTAATGATTTTACACTTGAATAATGAATAAAGAAAAAGCTGCTATCATCTTTGAATGTAAACATCAATGAGATTTCTGTTAGGATTATTCGTCTCTTTGCTGACGATTCACAAGTTTATGTATTAGTTCCACCTTTATAATGTCTCACAGAAGATATCCCAGATGGTTAAACTGGAGCTAGGCTTGTATAGGGATTAAACACACCACCACCTGGGTTGTCATTCTCCTGGGCCCCATTATCACCCTCCTTATTAGTTTTTGACTCAGCAGAACAAAACGTGACCGCCTCAATCTTTGATCTCTCACGCGCTGACACAAATCCTTTCAAGCCTCCCGACGTTCCTCTGCTAAGGTAATTAGCACTAATTAAAAGGTTTCCAGCTGCCTTGTGTGCATTTTTTCCCCTTTTTGTTCCTCCACAACACATTGTCCTCACAGGTGCATTTCCTATGTTTACCGTGGGCCCGTCAATCACAGCCCTCCCCACTTGTTCACAGAGCCTGATCAAGGAGATTAAGGAGGTGTATTGTTTGGGGATGATAAAGGAGTGAAATACCCGACTTATTGCCAGTGGGAAGCCATTAGAGAGTTTGACACATCTAGAGAAGAGGTTGGATCTTTTATGAAAAGGAAAGGTTATTCAAGCCAGAAAAAGAGTTGGATGGGAGCTTAAACTTAGGAAAAAAACGGCAGCATTTTCTAGTGTAAGCTATTTCATTTGCCCTGAAAGATTTTCTTGATTTTCTTTTAAATGAACCAAGCAGAGATGCTTTTTTCTAAAATTGTTAAAAATGCTTCTTTAAGATAGATTTGCAGTGATACATTTGGCACTAATTGTGGCTTTATGGATTTTTAAAGAATCAGATGAAACTTGTTTCCTGTTGCTCTACCTCTCCACTGCTTAAAAAGAACAAGCTAGCCACATGACGGCCAATCTTGTAAACTCACTTGCAAGTCAAGGAGCCCATAAACATCATTAGCCATCATTTCCCTGCCCACTTCAGCTACATGTGAAGTGTTCTTTATTGTGTAATGAGCCAAGAGTCTGAAAAGATTGCCACTTCAAAGCCTGCCTTGAAAGCTGTCGCCCATGCAGCCTGCTGACATGTCAAGCTGGGATTAAACGTCCCCCCATAATCATTCCTTTGTTTTCAAATGAGCCCATTGTTTATCTGCACCTTGGGTGACAGCCATCAAGGGCGCATGGCGCTGCGGAGGCTTGAGAAGTGGCGAAACGGATACTCCATGTGCTTGTAAGCGAATCACTTGTAAGCCCATGTTTAAAGTTTTCCTTTTTAATTCAGTTTAGAGATGTTTGGAGCACTTGGAAAGTCTGATTTGTGCAGCTGCCAGGATTTCCTGCCAAAGAAAAGGCTATTTAGACGATTTAGGAGTAGGACATTTTAATATGCATACAATTTTGGGCTGGATATGACACTTGTTCATACTCTGAACAAACCCCTTGATTAATGTAGTCTTCTGTTACATCACTTTTTTCATTCCATGACCTCAGGAAGAAGTTCAATCGTTTCTTTCTTCTGTTGAGTCCTTCTTTGCTTTTATGGACCTCTTTAAGCCTGATTTAAAGCACACAAAAGTTACTGTAAGTCTCATTCAAGTCTTGCTTCAATTGTCATGCAGGGAGATGCTCCCTCCATCTTGTCTTAGAAAAACAGGCCTTTGTCCAAGACCAGCAGTGTGTCATCAGCTTGGGCCTCCAGTCAGGCAGGGACATTGAGCCGGGACAGCAGGGAGACACTTCTCAGGGCCTTTAAGAACTACAGTAAATCTTCAAACAATCTATCCAAACAAAGGCGGCTGTGTAAGGAGGGAGAAGAGACACAGGAAACAGATGAATAAGCAACATCAATTACCAGGCCCTGACCTTCAGAGCCCCGGACCAAGGCGCACATTTCACACCAAATGACTGCAGATTGGGTCTGACATGCCTGGAGTGGAGAGGCGAGCCCTCACAAGGTTATCCAGCATGCTTTTCTTGGGAGCCAGGGCAAGCAAGGGGGGAGATGAGGGTTGAAGACTCAGAGGGAGGTGGAGGTGAGAGGTAAAGGAGCTATGAAGGAAAGATCACTGTAATAGATGTTGGTTTATTCCAAAGTGAGACAAAATGGCTCAATTTGAGCACTTAGCCTGACAAAAAGGGCACCAATGAGATTCAAGAGAAGCATGGAAGTGGACAGCCAAATAAGTCTCTTCATAAGAAGGATCCGGGAGGCAAATGTCCGAGAAGCAAAATAAAGTTTCTAGAAGTACCACCTCCAATCAGATGCCAAGGAAGTTCAGTCTTTGAGAACAGCTGACCTTTACGCCCCATTTATTCCACAAGGACTTGTCACATTACAGAAGAAATAAATATGCACTGAAGCATCCTTATCATGGTTATGAAACTGGTCATTTCTAAGATCACAACTTCTCAGATTGGTGAATAAGAAGAACAACATTGCAAAAAAACAGTTGCCAAACTGGCTGCAAGTTCTCAACATGGAGAGATCAATGGAACATTTAAAAAGTATTAGCAAAATATATTTATACTATTGCTTCCAAACAATATAGCTTTCCAGTATGTTTATATGGGGTTAAACTTGGCAAAACCTGCGACAAATGCATTAGAACAGTTAATTCTAGCTACAATAATTATTCCCATGTTGTTACAAAACAATCCTTTCCTGTTATACTCACATGGTATAAATATAGCATAAACATTCATTTATTTGTGTTAGAGATGCAGAAAGAGATATTTAATAATTATGTTTCATGTTTTTCTCACAATCAGTAACTGTATGATACTATTTTCGATCGATGACAACAGATCAATAAACTCATTGGAAAATGGCCACTGTCACTACCTGAATTGAAAGCAGAAAGCTGAGCTGATTGGTTATAAAGGAAACATGGTCTGTTGAACACATCATGCTCTCTGTGTAAAATGTATTAGTTTAGCCTACAACATAGGCCTACCCTGTTTGACAGTTACAGAAGTTCTGTATATTCATGCTTTGCACAAACTAAACACTGCACCCAAAATGTATTCTAGCTCAGTTTCCACCCATTAGCCAGCAAAGCAAGTGTTGCAAAGCCTAAAGTGGAAACTACTGATGGTGATAGAAACTGACTGATGGAGGGTGCAGCGACACAGAATAGGTCTGTCGTTAAAATTTCTGCAATGTCAGTGTTACTTTAACCTGAGTGCTTGTACTGAATCTATCAGCAGATGAGGTTAATATAGTGAATAAATAGAAATTATTTTGGTTCCTGTTCCTTGAGAAGGAACAAATCCCCTTTGGTTTTTGGATAGTTTTACAAACAAGTGAAAACTACAAAAGAATAACTATTTCATAGACTATTAGATTACTGTAATTGTCTTATTGTGACGACCCCTAACAGTGTCTATGCTCCTTCTGTTGCCTTCAATCTCTCCCCACTCAGGTTGCCGTCAGGTGGTAAAGGGCGGAGCCACTTCATTTGATGCCATGCACCTGGGCAGGCTGGGCCTCAGTATTTAACCTGGCCTCTCAGTCCCTGGATCAGACTTTTCCAGTCTATGCTCAACAACTGTGGTGAAAAAAAAACAAAAAAAAAAAACAACCAGCCTCTTTCTGCATTTATTGACGCAACATTAAAAGAGTCCCCGGGCTGTAGGGGACCAAATTGTAAAGCATTACTCACAATAATGCATACGCTATAATCACAGAGAAGTTACTTAAAATTCAATCCACTTTGGCATCATTATCATGTTTCAACATAATGAATGACTCCTTCAGAGTATGGTAATTATAATTTGATAAATCATCAGCAGAAAATTAACTAGATGTCAAAACATTCATGGGAAAGGGTGATGAATCGAGGATGATTGTGGTGATGAATTGTGTTAATCTGCGCAGTATGTATCCAGTGAGATGGCTAAACAGCCCAAGATGGATGGGGCACAGAAGCTGCAAGGTCAGAACACAAACCTGGAGGACGGGGGGAGAATAAAGGAAAAACTCTGCCTGTTTTAATTTCTTTCATCTGCATGCGTCTATTAGTTCTATTTTGTCAAGGGTAATGCAGAAACAATTGGTCTAATTATGAATTTGTTGAAAGGCAATACATCTAACAATTTTAATTATTAATTTGAAAACAAAAACTCTACAGTTTAATCTTCCAAAACATGTGTTTGCATTGACATCACTTACTTACTCTTAAGTTGTCAAAAACGCAGATTGATCAGTGGTGCAATGCTTCAAAATATGACGATACCAATGTAGCCCCATTTCTGGACGCTGTCTTCTAGATAGTTGTTTGATTTGGCATCATTGTCAGATTAAATAGTATTAGTAGTGCAAAAATATACTCAGGGTGGTAATGGTTGTGTCAATCAAACTCAGGACTTGAATTCAGGAGACTGGTGTTTGATTTCAGTGCGAAACAAATAGCAAAGGTTTATTTCCTCGAAGAGAAGGAATTTAACTAAACTAGTGTTTATAAGTTAGTACTTTCGTTTAACCCAGCCAGAGGTGGACACAGCTAATCAAAAATGTAACTCTCTTAACCATTAATCCTTTCACAAAGTTGTTATTTGGAAACAGTTAATCAGTCAATTCCATTAACCATTAAGTTAATATTGACTTTAACCAGTATTATCAAACAATGACAAAAACATCAGATTTCAAAATGTCAATAGATTTAAGCTCTTAAAGAGGCCATGATGAGATAGAAAACTTGAAATTACAAATAAAAGACATTCATGTAGGCCAAAAAGCATTTCAAAATAAAAGGACCAGGGACGGCATTTTGGCTCGTTACAGGAGGCGGCATGCTCTTGCTCAGATTGTTCAACATCCATATTATGAATCAAATTAACATCCGAACATAACATTTGCCTAGCTCTGAACCCAACCATGATAGTTTCCAATAACCCCACCAAGTATTTTTAAAGTCTTGATCGGGACCATTTTGTGCCATAAACTACGTGTTATTTATTGTTGCGTGTCAAAAAATCATACTGCGGGAATCAGCAATCCTAATCTGATCAAAATCTGTTTGTTATTTTCATCATTGTTGAATTGAATTCAGGGTCTAATGCTTGTGGTAACTTAAGTCATATTTTGAAGCGTAGTGCCACAAGACAATCTGTTGTATTTGACAAGTTCAGAGATTGTGTTTTTATTAGACAGTCTGTTGGATTGAAAAAAGAACATTTAAAAAAGGCAACATGGATCTCCCTTGGAACTCATAAAGGGCAAGGGGTAACTATTTTCTGACACTTGATAAACTAAAATCTTGGTGAATTTATCAGTAACTAATATGAGTATGTGTGGACACTGTATGTTGTTGTTTGCCTTTTGTTTCCTGCACTAATGTCTCTAGTCTAGATAATATTAAAAGGAAAACCTGGCCCTGTGACCTCCCCCCCCCCCCACACGCACACACACACACACACACCCATAATGGTGCTTCCCTCTTGGATGTTTCTAATGTGAAAGATGTGTCTGGTAAGTGAGAGAGGTCAAACACACGTCCAGATATTTATTACATGTGCTGAAACCAGATGGAGGCAACACATTCATCACAGCAGTGTGTCACTGAGGTAACACCCGTTCCCCATAAAAAGCGGCTCTCTCTTCCCAGCATGGGCACTGGCCTCGACTGGTGTTTACAGCGAACAAACCCCGGTTTGGTCCAACTGTCGCAACAGCCACCTTAATCATCCCCACCTCGGACTGGGGTTATTTTTAAAACTTTTGCTTTTATCAATACTCCCTGCCGTGTAGCTGGGGGAGATATTAAAGCCGCAGCAGGGCAAAGAAGGGCGTTTCTGACACTTGCACCCTCATTTATCAGTCGCCTTCATAGGCCCCGTCAGTGACAATGAAAAGATTTCACAATACCGCTAGGCAGAAACTCATTCCACCAGTCATCCATCATGCTCGGCCCAGCAGCCGTTCCACTGACCTAATCGGTAATGCCTGGCTGCGTGCTGGAGTCTTCTTAAAGCCCCCCTTCCTTCATTAGGGCTGGTTAAAATGATGCAAGATATTTAAGTAAACCCTGTTACTGGGATGAAACTGCCTGTCTCCCATTTATAAATGTTTAACTACAACATTGTATTTAAAAGGCCCATGTCCATGATTATCAAGCCAAGTAAAGAACAAAGCATTTCAATTTATTCACTGAAAGCAAAAGATGGCCATTTTCCTCTGACATCACGGCGGGTGGGTAAAAGTAAAAGTATTCATGAAATTTCAAATGAATATAAACACAACCTTTTGATGGTTTTATGATACAGAAAGTGTAAATGCTTAGCTAATTGTAATGTTAGCGAGAAAGTGTTTAAATGTTAATATTGGTATCAGACGGTTGGTAATGACCTATCAAATCTATTTTTGACCATTTCAAATGTTATAGCATCGTTGTGCTCCATATGTATGAACATATGTTGATCAGACAATATTTATCATTTCACCATTTCCTGATAGCAATTGAAATAAAACTAATATTAGGCTACTTTAAGTTTGGGAGTGGAAAAATACTTGTATAATGTTTAATAGTGTTGTGTGATACACTGGAGGAGTAACTTCTAAGCTAACTGTTATGTTAGCAAGGAAGTTATCGAATGCTAACATTAGCTGCCTCCTGATGGGTGCTAATCGCTTGACATAAAGACTATTGTTACAAAGTTAAGTGGGAAAGGCGTAATAAAGATGTTAGCATTCAGCTCCTTCTAAGCTAACAGTAATATCAGCTTGAGTTGGCTGAATACAAACATTAGCTGTGGTTTGATGGTAGCATAACTTTTACCATGTCTTGCTTTAACTTCAAATAAGACCCAATGTTCCTCAAAATGGTATATGTTCATTGTATTGTTTTTTTTTAACTTCCCAATAAATCTAGAGGCTTTAATGTTATGATAACTTCTCAGATGTCCTTCATTAATGCAATATATTAAACTCAACACAGCACTAGGACATTTTAACACTTGGGCGTTAAGCCCTATGCTACAGTATGTGACAGGAACTGCCCCAAGTGTGATTATTGTCAATCCAACAAAAAGCCTTTTGAAGGGGTTTAAGAATTCCATTATTTGCATTTTAAAAAAGATTTATCCTTCCATGTATCCTTGGAAAATAAAGATTACAACAAACAGGCAGAAAGTACACACCATTAACTATCCAATACACAATCGGCACATAAAACTACACCAACTGAAACAACAGTCGTAAATATTTAACGGTGCTCCCAGCAGATATAATTTTGCTTCATTTCAAAGTGATATTTTTTGCTGGGAGGGGGGTAAATCTGTCTAAATCAGCCTTGCACTGTCTCAGAGGACATCATAGGCACTTTAACCCCCTCCCACTGAGGGGCGGTAGGTAGAGGTCCAGCCAGGTCGCAGAGCTGCTGAGAGTTTGGATCCCACTCTTGTGGCTCTGCCAGCCACTGAGTTCAGGCAGCACTCTGGTAAGCGTTAGTTAACACACAGGAAGACAGCGGGGGGGTCTGGGAGTGCTCTCTGACCCAACACTGGCTATTATAGAGAGATTATTCCCTAACCCCCACAGCTGAGTTTTCTGGCACATTTCCCTTATCTGCACCGCTCCTTTTGCTGCTCCATCCATTACAGCTGTCTAATGTGACCTGTCTGTTTTGTAAGTCACTCAAGGAAAACTGTGTTCATCTTGCCAACATTTGGGTCAAATTAAGTTTCGACAAAGATCTTCATTGTCTTATACTTGAAGAGAATGTAAAACACACAGATTAAATCCTCCCAATGTGCTGCCAATGCTATTAGAAGGAGAACTCAAGAAACACTTGGGGCAGTAGCACAACTTCACATAAATACCCAATGTTGGCTATTTTATTCAAACTAATTGGGCTGAATGGTTTTGAAGATTTCAAAACGAGCCTTGAGACAGTAGGGGACCCTAAATGAACTCTCAGACCAGCTTCAATGCGGGAATATGAGGATTTTTTGGACAACTTGTCAAAAAGAAACCCTGAGCAGCTCCAAAAACTTAAAAAAGCAAACATCATATTCACTGGCTGCCGTACTTTGGAGGTTACAGTTGGCACTTGTGGAGGCTCATCCAAGAAATAATGAGAGAAAAATAACCTTTGACTTAACTAAGGGGGCGGGGGGGTGCAGCTCCTGGAGAGTTTGAAATGGTTCTGGTACTCTTATGTGCCTGGCCTTGTTTGTAGCCACAGGCAGAGTTGTAGTTGTGGATGCTGCCCGGCAGAGGTGTTGAGGCTGTGTGAGACCTGCTAATGGGCCAGAGGGTTTCTGTCTGATCAAGTAGATATTCACCAAGACACAAGGGCAGACACAAGAGAGCATGGATGGTACTGTCAAACATTACGTACCAACACACTCCAGGCACAAACCTTTCAAACGCGTTGCTTTGGTCTTGCCCCCTCAAAGATGCGACTCTAGTTACCGCTCTATCGTCAGGGTCGAACTCACTGAGTGTTGCAATCCATTTAGCAAAAAATAAATGCAAAACCTAGTTAGCATTAAAGAAAAGTTATGCTAGCAAAAATAAATCAGAAACATGTGGGTATATTTTCAACATCAAAGGTTACTGAGGAAAACTGATGTACAACTACCAACACTTGGTTAATGTTGAAAAAGTGTTGCAATTCGGTTTTGTTAAGGCACACTACTTAGTTAGGTTTAAAGAAAAGATAAGTGTGTCGGCTAAAGCAAGAATATACTTGCAAAAGTTAGCTAACTATTGTTTATTACATTAACAACTTAACTTAGATAAATACTGTAAGATAGGTTACATAAGTTTATAACATTGTACGGTATTAGTGCAAAAACAACAACAATTGTACTTCTTCAAAGAAGTCAAGAATGACTGTTTCTCACAGAAACTGAGCAATGAATTGTCACAGCAAAAGGAACCAGTTGTAACTGGTAGTAGTCAGTAGGGGCAGCTGATGTTCTGTCTCATTCTATTGTATGACTTGGACCTGTAGCAAAACAATTATGAGATTTTTGACCAATCAAACTCTGGCTGCTACCCAAAGTGGACTTTCAACCCTTTTCATACTACATCGGCTGACTTTAACACCACATCAAAATTATAAGATAGAAAAAAAGTGCCCAGAAATGACAACACTGTTGTACGTACAGCGTTATATTTCAACTTTGTGGGCTACCAAGCTAAATTATGTAGTTGATGACTTGTGAGTAGAAATCGGCTGGACAAACATGTACATGCATGGACAACATTGTGAAAGGTAAAATTCTGCTGCCAAATACGAGCAAACAACTAGCTGTGCTACAACCTCTCTTTTCTATATTAATTTAACTCATAATCTTTGTTTTTCTAGATGTGGGGGTTGTATCAGTGGGGAGGAATAAGGACTACAAGTATGACCATCCTCATACCCATCAATACACCTAAAAAAAGAGCTATTGACGCATTTTTTCCCGAGTACTTTAAGGTATTACAATCCAAATACACAGCTCTAAGCACATTTCATAATGCTGGGACAAATAATGACATCATTAGCTGAATCTGTTTTAAAAAATGTAAACATGATAAGTAGAGGCTTGAGGATGTTATGACAAAATCTTGCATGTTGATCCATTTCTTAATACTTAACCGATGTGTTTCACCGTGATCAGGTCAAATTATCTCCATTTAGACAAAGTCAATACTGACATTATGTGAGGAAAACATGTTCAGGAGTGTGGACAACAAACACTCCCTAAACCCTGTCTGGCTAGTAATGCTCATATCCTATTATTCTGCTAACTATCAGCAATTATCTCCCTGTCAAAGCTCCAGGTGACAAATTCTCCCCATATCCCGCCTGGCAGTATCATCAACCGGACATGAGCTTCATGTGATGGAAACTAAATCACTGGCTCCGCTCACAGCCCTGACAGACAAATGGGGTGCCTTGGAAAAGCTAGGCCCATCACTCTAGGCTGGGGAGAAGAAAAAAGCATCTCCCTCCCAGCTGACCTTTTTTTTATTCGCTGAGAGAGGAGATTAAATACCACAGATTCTGTATGTATGGTCTGTTTCCAAAATATGAGAATTATTAATGGCTTTTGCAGAGGGCCCGTTTAATCTTCTGCCAAGTTGCAGTCATCAGTTTTACCTTGGGCTGCTTTTTCTTACAGATGGTCCCAGAAAAACAGGAACTGTGCTTTATCCTTACAGCAAAGGCAAAGGAAGTGTGTGGGCAGCGTCTGGGCGGCAGTAATATGACAGAATAATCATCCCTCTTGAGGCGACGTATAACGCAATGATGTCAACAATATTGGAAAAATGCACAAGTGTGTGTGAATGCATGTGAACATTCTACAGACGCTAAACACACTTCAACAAATGAGCTGTTGTCGATGCTTAATTGTTTCACACTTTCATCAAGGTTTTTTTTTTTTGCTGCACATCCATTTTCACCAGCTGAGAATTAATATCTCATGTTGTTGTTAGCAGTGTGCTAGTTTGGAGTAGAGATGCGAGAAAGCGCACCTCCCCTGAAGTGTGCATACCTACAGCCACATGCCACTTTTCACACCAAGCTAACAAATCAAGTCCCAAAGCCAGAACAGCAACTCAATCACAGCAGCATGACACAGCTAGTAAATTATTCTCTTGTCTTTTTGACCTCATGGCCCAATGAACCTTGGCTGAACAAGTGACCTGCTGGTTGGATTTAAAGAAGATACAATAAAAGTTCATTTGCAGTTCTATAGCTGTATTTGCATCTCACTGAAATGAGCTCTGTCGGCTGTGTCAGCAACTCTTTTTACTGCCTTACAGTTTACTCCAATTCCTTTCTACTTTAGCAGCAAATAACCAAGGACATTAGCCTTATGCAACTTGCTAAGCCCAAATGAAAAGAGAGCTAAGTCTAAGGATGAAACTGTTAATCGCCCCAACCAAGAAAGAAGCTACCAACTTCATTACAGATAATGACTATACTGTATAGTCTGCAGGTCACCTTGTGTAAAAGTTTGAGAATTTTATATGGTGGTTTTGCCTGCAATTTATTAATTTCAGTCATGACTGCAGAGCAAGTTGAAGGATGTGTCTTGTACTAACGCATTACGCATTGTGGCTCACTGTGTACTTGTGTGTTTATGTATATAGCTAATTCACCAACCGAGAGATTCAAACTGTTCTCTAAATAACCATAGCTATAGGGTTCAACCCTCTACCTAAATAATTTATCACATTTCCATTTTATACAAGTTTGAATATAATGACTTGTTATCAAAGACAATTGGAGTGTCTAGATAATAAATTAGTATATACTTAATTCTTCCAAATAATCACATAACTGAACAGCACAAAGATAATGCTTTTTAATATCATTAAGATTTTCCTTCTCAAAACGTGAAGCCTAAAAAGAGGGGTTGATTACAGATCAAGTAAATAGAGATCTTTTACCAAATGGTTTTGCAAATGTGTCCAAAAAATGATAAGACAACCCACAGTGAAGTGATGATATTGGACATCAGGCACCTAACACTCTGGTTGATGTAGAACATGAGGCCCGCCCCAGCCCACAAAAAAAGCCATGGTTTTAGAATTTCCCTTGGTCAAGTGTTTGGGTTTGTTATGCCTGACTTCCTAATGCCACACCACTGGGAAAAAAGATATACCATGGTTTGTTAAGAAATGTTTTTAAAGATAATTTTTTGGCCATTTATTGGTATAGGACAGTGGAGAGAGGAAATGTTTGGAAAAGATTGTGGGGGATAAGATGCAACAAATTTTTTAATTGATCCCGGGGTGGTAAAGAGAGTAGCCTTTGAAAATGGGGCACACCGTCCTACCGCTAGGCTAAGCCTGCAATGTGAAAATAGGCTTTTATAGACCAAACTATAGTGGCTATTAACTGAAAGGAACTACCCGCTAGGGATTCACCAAAGATCTAAATACTTTCAAAAGTGACAGGTTACGCAAAGTGGCGTTCAAGAGTAACAAGATGGACATGGCTATGGTCATAGCACAGGCTTGTTGTGTGTCATGGGTTTCATGATAATCATAATATATTTAGTATATTTCACAGTATATTTCTTGAATGACTGCTTGTCCTTGGTTGGTCTATTTTTTAAGGCTAAATTCGCAAGCTGTTTAAAGATGGTAGGTGTTCATGTATTCAACCAGTAAAAGTGATCTTACTTCTAGACCTATCACCTTATGTTAAGTCACTCATTGTGTTGGTGGAGTATGTCCCTGAAGAAGGAGCTAGTAAAGTGCCTTGACGCAACAATTTTCTAACTATGATGGCTCCTGACATACATAATCAAAACAGAAAGAAACATGAAGCAGAAGCCTGAAATGCGTAATGTGTACACACGAGCTAGTTCAGGGGTTTCCATTAAGGGGGTTGGATTCCCTTCACAGGTGACGAGTTCAGGTACTTCTCCAGGAGAGTTTGGAGAAAGTTGTTGGTGAAAAAATATTCTTGTGCTACTTTGCCTGCTGCCCTGCCCCATACAGTAATCTTAAAAATGTTTGCAGGAATGAATGAATACCTGTTCCTGCTTGAGCCCACGTCAGCAGTGACCTGTCATGAAATACGATGCTACCAATACTTTAGCCCTCTTCAGGTTTCCTTTGAAAAGGGATTGAGTTATTGATACAGCAAATCCATCCAGCAGCTCCCCTGTGAGGGATCAAAGCCACCAGAAACTGCTTGTTACATAATGGTCTCTTTGCCCTTGGCATTCAGAGGGCTCCGGCAAGGAATCCATACTGAGGGACATTTTTGTCCCAGTGGGATCCCAAACTTAATTAATAACTTCTACCTCGCTTTGGAGCTGCTTCTCCTATCTTAACAGATATATCACCTGGCAGCCTCTGCACACACTCAGAACTTCTGTAGCCTTTTCTCTCTGACCTTGGCATTTCTTCCCAGCCGCCGATTATTGATAATTTTCCGGCTGTGGTGCCTCTCCTCGTTTGTCATGATTATTGCTGAATTTTTAAGCTGTCATCCATGAGCGTGGATCAATGGTTGTCGACTTCCCCTTTGTCATATTGGCAGCGCAAACAGC
Source organism: Labrus mixtus (assembly GCF_963584025.1). Lineage (NCBI taxonomy): Eukaryota > Metazoa > Chordata > Actinopteri > Labriformes > Labridae > Labrus > Labrus mixtus. The sequence continues at coordinate 9,196,157 of NC_083632.1, forward strand.
CCTTCCTCTCTAAATGAGGCTCCTCTTGCTTCTCTATCTATTAGCTGTCTGTCTTCTTGGGCACTTCATCCTTTGTTAGGTCAGTCTATACATCATTCGCCCAATCAAAGTCTGACATTTTTATGTCATGCATGGGCAAGGACCAAACAGATTAATGAGCTGGTTATGTCTCTGTGTTTTTACAAAAGGCTATTCTATGTATATCCACTAAAACAGTTTACATTTAGACATAAAGCGGTATTTGCCTTCCAAGGTCAGTGCAGGAATCTTAAGATAAAAGGCTTCTCTGAATTTCAACAAGAGAGCCAGAAGTCGCTTTGAATCGTATCTAAAATAGGAGGCAGTTGACAATCCATTTGCTGAAGTGTCAAATTTTCCATGTAATAAGGCCAGATCTGTCAAACTGATTAATGAATTGTCACAGCAAAAGGAACCAGTTGTAACTGGTAGCAGTCACTAGTGGCGGCTGACGATCTGTCTCATTCGACTGCATGATTTGTACCTGTAGCAAGGCCAGTGGCACACCGTCTTCTTCCAGCTCTATCACGTCTACACCTATTCCGCCATATTCCTTCTTCCTCCCTCGACCGGCTTGAACAGGTCTGACAGGCGGATTCCTTTTCATTTCGATGTATTAAAGGCACTTTCCTGCTCTGACAGCCTGCTCTGTTCTGCCACCTTCTAGCGAGGGCTTCACACTACTCTGGGCAGCCACTGCGTCTTGACAGACCACTGTCACTTCCCATCATCCTCTCTGTAGATCCCGCTCTCCCCCCTCTAAGCACGCAGACCCACTTTCCCACCAGTGCAATTATTTTTTTTGACAAGCCATCCATCAGCTTTAACTTTAAAGCACTTTCCACTGATACCCATTGTTACAGTTCTGTGCCTTTTTACGGAGGCGGCAGGAGAGAATATGATACCAGACATTTAGACTACCAGACCATGTAAATCTACTTTGTTCTCTTCTTTACCTCCAATTTTCTGTGCCATTTTCCCAAGAATTATGCATATTTGTTGTGCATAATATGCCCTTGTCAAATCCAATTAACTTGTCCTAGCTCCCGCTGTGAGAAAAGGTTATAATTTGCCAGTTACTTGAGGAGCGGGGGCTAAAGTCAGACTTAAATGAGCAGCTAAACTCTTACTGTGAGTCATGACACCATACAGTCCCATGGATATATACTCTGTACTATAGTTTATGAGCCATGAAATTGAACTAATAACACCTAAAGAACACTTAGAAGGCCACAGAGTAAAAAATGTGTCAGCAACCCTTCAACCCCTACCACCATTGTGTTCTTATGACTCTCTGACAAAGGCTTGATGATGAAACACATCAGTGTTTGTTTAAAAGGTCATCATAATCTCTAGAAACTCATACCATGTTCATAATTTTTATTTTAAGTTATCTTCTGGTCCTTTTTGCCTTTATTGGACAGCCCATCTAACAATGTAAGAGTGAGGTATGGACGTTAATGGAAACTGAACTTAACGGAAAAATGAATTAACACTGATAATTAACGATAAACAGCTACGCTATAAGCTAACATCTCTACGAACGGCAGGCAGATGCAGTTAACAATCTGATGTTAGATGTCGTCTTTCATGTCCGTTCTGGCTTTTCAAGTTGCTAGAATGTGAACAATGTCAACTTGCAGAAAAATAAGTCTAAGCAAGGTGATCTTCATTGCTAACCAATTGGCTTCACCAGACGCTCCAAAACTTTGGCACTCGCCACCAGGCTATATGGTCCTCAGACAATAGCCAGTGCGTTCCATCGTAGTTCAGTGCATTAGTATATTTGACAGGAGCCATACACAGCAAAACTTTTGGGCCACAGTTAGCGATAAAGCTAATTTACGTCTGTGGTCACTGCATTCATTTCACAACAGTATATCACCCAAAAAACGAAAATGTGTTTGATATTAGCTTACTTAGTGTGAAGTTAAATTTAGCTGTTACTTAAAAGAGAGTATCTTGAAGTTTTGTGATTTGATATCTAGATGTATCTTAATCCAAAGAGCATCAAAAGCGTCATTTTTTTTTGACCCAGGAAGTGTTCCTCTCTTTACATTTTTGAAACATATTATTTTTCGTATACCTTCAGACGGACACAGCAGAGAGTCCATGTGGCTTTGGGCCGAGTCACCATGATTAACTGACGTCAACACTAACATACAGCCCGGCTGATCCATCTTGCCCTGGCCTACATAATTAGAATGACAGCTTAGAAAATTTGGTCTGATGCAGAATCTGTCTTATGCCGTGAGGAGCACTAATTACTATCTCAGTGTGAGAGTTAATGATGAGAGGTGGGAGCAGCATCTGGGTGACTCGAGGGGACACTCTCTCTCTCTCTCTCTCTCTCTCTCTCTCCTCCCGTGACATTTGCGATGTCCTAACAACTGGCCCACCTATGGCCCTCAGTGGTCCGTCCTGCTGACACGCACTGCGAGTGGAGAGACAGGCAAGTTTGGTGCCAACCCAAGTTGTAGTCCCCTGCTAGTGTCTTGATTGTCTGTCACTCAGGGCGGACGTTCGCTCAAGCAAGCAGCACGCAAGAAATTAGCCTGATGGATGGAATGTTTCGTCATGTGTCCGTGTTTGTTGATCCCAAACACAATTACAATCCTAAATTACATGTTTAAACTATTCAATTTAAGGTAATGTTACAAATGTCTTGGTGTGGTGTGGTGTTAGCCTGTTTTTCATCATAAACATCATAATTGAAGAGCAAGAATCGGCACTCATCTGTTACGCTCCTATATTCATTCATGCTTGTATGTGAAACATTTAAGTCTGTCTCTGTGAAGTTCTTTCGCCCAAAACTTGTTTTCAAGGGCTGTTTGAATGAAATAATCTTGAAAAATTGAGTCGATAATTTAAAAAATGTGATAGTTTAATTGCTAATGAGTTAATCCAATGACTGTTCGAGTGAAGCTCTTTCACCCAAAATAAGAAAAACTGTTAAACTGTTGAACATTACAGACTTAAGCTTCAAGCTAACAAACTGTTTTCACGAACCTGTGCAACAACAAAACAGTGTGAACATATGGCTCTGAATGACCCAGATGGTCCGATCACTCCTGAAGACCTGAAACTTATCTCCTCCATCACGAGATTTTTCTGGGATGTCCAACAATTAAGCAGGTGTTGATGAGACATAATGAGAAAACTCTCATTCAGCCTGCAGTCTATGATATGCTGTTTATTGGCTATTATAAGCATTAGACACCGTGTGTAATCTGGCCCTACCGAGGCTGACATGTTGGGTCTGTGCGTGTGCGTAATCATCCAGGGAGCGAATAACACGCAGGTTGTCACAGCTGTTAAAAACGGAGAGACACGCTGCCCTAAGTGACAATATGTCAGTGATTGTCTCGCAGATGAAAGCATGGATATTAATAAATCAAAGTGACCCCTACCTGAAGCCAAACAGATGCAACACCTGGACATGTAAATTCTGGAGTAATGGATGCCATAAATTTGAATCGGAGGAGCTGCGATTTAATAAGCGCACAGACAGCTGCAAGTGGGAGCGACCATTTGGTTTAATGTAAAAGACAGTTTTGGAATACCAAGTGTTATCTGCTCCCATCAATCAAATCTAAAAATCCTGCACTGTCATTTCTCCCCTGTGATTATACACAGTGTGTATTAAAGGAGAAGGTGCAGAATGGTGTAGTTTGGTATGTAAGGTGAGTAGTGTGTGTGTTTGTCAGTAACAGTATCCGGCTGGCAGCAGGGGGTTAACCTCCTGGCTGCTGTCAGTGTATTAATCACCTCTGATGTGTCTTGTAAAAGGATTGCTGCAGGAAATAAAGACACCATGGTGTCAGCTGCAGTGCCCTGATGTGACTCCATCAGACAAGAGGATGCTTATTGACAGGGTGAGAAGGGGGGTTGAGGGGCCGACAGAAAGAGAGAGAGAGAGAGAGAGAGAGAGAGAGAGAGAGTGAGAGAGAGAGCAATCAGTCAGTCCCCGAGTCAGTCACCTTGGCACTGACGCAATGTCATGAAAGACCACACCATCATTTCTCCGGCCGCACAGGAGCATTATTTAAACTCAAACATCTACCGGCAGCTCAATGTCAGTCCAAGGGCATCCACACCCACACACATATATGTTACAAGTTAAATTAATAGTCAATATTAGCCTATCTATCTTATCGTTTCAGACATTTGTCAAATGAACACGCCAAATAGTTCTCAAAATGTATTCATTTTTTTTTATTTAAGAGCTGCGTCAATAAGTCAATAAATATATGGCAGGTTGTCAGAAAATTTATCTGAAACTACTTTAATGAATAAGACTTTGGAATTTTTCAACCAAAAAAAGCCAAATATGTTTTTTTCTCCAGCCTCTTGATTATGTGAATGTGTTGCTTTTCAGTTTCAATCAATAGTATACTGGTTGTACACCTTGAGCTGGAGTCAACTATAATAGGATTTTTTTTTTTTAAATCTGTTTTCTTAGATTTCAGTAACAATATAATTCTTCAATATAGAGTGAAATGCTTTCTGGTCATCTAATAACAAAGTAAACTGCCCTAACTAGTGTTATAGAAAGGAGCACAACTTACTATCTGGGCTATGGATTTTCCTGTCAGGGCCACTTGAAACATTAGAAAGTAACCTTTCAAAAGTGCCTGTTTAGGTCAGGAGATAAAGTGTGTGCCCCATATTCAGAGGCTAAAATCCTTGATGCAGCGTCACCGGAATCAACTCCAATCTCTGTTTTTTACTGTATACCATTTCCCACTCTCTCCTCTCTATATGTCCTATCTCTATCTTCCTGAGTAAATAAAGGCATAAATGACCCCCAAAAAATCTCTAAAATCAGGGGGAAAAGTACAGTTTAACTCTATTCTAACTCTAACTATTGAACCTTTTGAATAGTTAGTTATCTCATCGGTACAGGTTAGTAGCTAATGACTGAAACTCCCACTTATAGTTCATGACTGAGACCCTACAAGGTTCCTATAGTCAATTTAATTCAGTGTGTCATGAATCACAAACATTACTGCTTACTCCAAAAATGTTATATAGGTGATTTCATTTTGGTATTGAACAGCATGTCAGAGAACTAAGACCCATATAAAGAGGCTGACATGACAGCTATGTCTTTGGGAATTTATAATACACCATGAAATAATGATGACTGTTTGTTACAGGATGAATGGTTTATCAGAAAAAGAATCAATAATGACAACAATAAGTGGCTGCATTACAACACGTATACACACACACACACACACACACACACACACACACACACACACACACACACACACACACACACACACGTTACACTGCAAAGCTGTCAACAGATCAAAGCACTTTAGCTCTTCATCAGCACACTGACAGCAGACACAAATCCATACTCTGACATTGCTTGACCGCTGGCATTTCAGACAGAGCGCACAATTCAAAGAGCTGTACACTCAGGCTAATTACTCTAAAAACTCCACATTTCATGCTTTAGGATGCCAACTACTCAACAAATTAACTTCCTGGTGTATATTTGGTTTTACTAGAGGAACCGCTCTTGACCGCCTCATTGTTCACATTAATTACAGCCCTCTCAGAGGTATGATCATTATTACATGCCTCGAAAGTTGAAGTAATTTAATTGAATCCCTTTGATTATGTTGATGTTATATGGCCATTAAAATAAAGCTGTTGCTCAGAAATACTATATCAGAGAAGAAAATAAAGGATTAGACTCTAAAGAGTAAGACTCAAATAAAAGCAGTTCTAAAAATGTGTTGGCATGTGTTTGCAAACAATTGCATAAAAGGCAACGAAGGAAATGGTCAACGTGAATGTGTAACCAACATAAGGGACGTTGGACACTGTCCATGCTACATGTCAGCAAAAGAGGATATGATTTAGTGCGATTTGTTTGAATGTTTCTTCATCAGAAATTAGGAAAATCTACTTGTATAATTTTCATTTATGTAGGATGACAGGTGAAGCTTAAAAGATTCTGATATGACTCACAGAAAGCTTATGTCCCAAGGTCCGCCATCAGATATTGCTTGAACATGTTTTATTTAGAAAGAATATGACACCCATGGCCAAATTTGTCAGACATCCATTCTTTGTATTTCTTAAGAATATAATTGTGTGTAGCTTACGGTAATTGCTGGGAACCCCCCTGGATCCCTTAAAGGACCCCTGGGGCTCTCCTAACACCTCTTCGAGAACTACTGTCATAAAGGGCTGGGGGTTTAGCATTGGTGTACTATCCTTTCTCATGATTTTAATGATGAAAAAGAAAACATTCATAAGATATTAAATCTTGCACAATAGAGCTACTTCTATTTAAAATGGATCAATAATTTAGTTCAATTTTGTCAAGGCTTCATAACTAAAAAAAAAGAAAAGCTGTGTAACAATGAGGTAACTGATGGTCTAATGTTTTTTATATAGGTACCTCTATTATGATTTTCTTTAAAGTATTTATACATACAAATTAATATACTGTATGCTATTCATATTTTTGATGATTTTGTATCCAATTTTCTTTCAGTTTTTACTCTTACTGATCAACTGGATCTGTATTGATTTTTGTTTGTTGCCATTTTCACTGCAACATTTGAACAAATATATACATACCTCTTAATATCTTAAGGGGCTTTAAGAAGGAGAAGGGGAGAGGGGGATCATTTTCTAAAATGTTATCTTACAGAGGCAGCAGCTCTGACGTCTTTGACCCTTCTTGGTAGACTTCCTCTACAACCTGCCTCAAAAAAGGAGGGTTATTTAAGAAACAATTAGGAGCATACACAAAGCAATTTGCAGGCAGTCTAACTCCTCAGGCTGAGCTGGTGAAGGGCCTTTCAGCGCTGATTTATCACGCTGTCGCCTTCACAAGGCAACATAATTAATAGGAGCATGGACTTCTAATTCCACCCGCTTCCACGGCCAGTGGATTCCGTTTGATTTATGATGGCCCACGACTTTGCATTTTATCAGTTCATTCGCTCGTTATTTATGCTGATGACCAATTTCAATGGGTCGCCATCATCTAACTCACTACTAATCAAAGAGAATTAGGGTTCACTGCATTATTTAGAAGCTGCTAATTTATCTTTAGAACAAGGGGAAGAACTGCACAGAGGTTCGACTTGCAGTTACCTAATAGGCATTTGGCTGTAATGTAAGAATGTTCACAGTTTCTCTAATTAAACTGAATTTATCAATACTGAAAACAATTTTTTACGGGGCATCTGATAGCCTAGCGGTTAGTTGCCAGCCCCATGTACAGCGGCTATAGTCCTCGTCCAATCAGCCGTGGGATTGAATCGGACCTCGGTTTCATCCCCAACTCTCTCCTTTCAGCCTGCTTCTCTTAGTTGTCCTACCTAACAAAAATAAGAAAATACCAAGAAAATATGTCTTTAAACATTTTGTGTCAGTGTACACCAAAACCAATATAAAAGCCTAAAACACCAAATCAGTCAACGATGAAATTCCGACGTTAAATAATAAAAGCACATTGTGCAAAAAGCTAAGGAAACCCCAATAGATCCCAGCTGCAGGCCTGAACACTAAAGCATAACTGGACGAGAAAGATTTCCTTCAGTGGCGAGGCTAAACAATAAGAGTGAGTTATTGTCCTACTGAAATAATGGCCCGCAGATTAATACAATGCATTATAAGAAACAGAGATAAATAGGGTCACATTGTAGCTCTGTTTGTTAGAAAAATTACACCTGTTCCAAGTGTTATGAACCTGCAAATGCTATTCTGAAGGTTAAATTGTGTATTACTATAAAACAAATTGAGATGGAGAAAACGGTTGGCAGTGGGGCATTATTTAACGTCCTTGCAGGCAATGCTGCGAAAGGGGAAGATTAAGATGCAATAAACCATACAGAGTCAAAGAGAAATAGCCCTTGTAAACAATGCAGTAAAGAAAGGTGTTGCTTCACAGCACATGCAGTACGTTTAAGGCTTTACATAAGTCATTTTAATGCTACAGCAAACTTCCCCGACAGGGATATTAGATTCAAAAACACCTTTAGATTAAGGTTTGACCTTCCTACAGTAACAGCACAACAGAGCTGAATCAAATCCTCTGTAGTCGCTCTTATTTCTCTCTTTTAAAAGGCTGTTATCTTGCCAACAGTCTTACTATGTTTAATTATTCAGCACAGTGACTGATGAGGTGTTTTCTGACAAATTGAATCACACCTTTCAGAAGTGACACCCGCTGTTGTAGGAGATGCTCAGACATTTCCATCGACTGAGCAACATCCTCCCTGTTCACAAGGTGTATAATTTATCCGAGGGGGTAATAAGATGCAGAATTTACACAGGGCTGTCAATAGACATGTCGATAGGAGGACACTTAGCATCTATCATCCTGAAAATCGATGCCATTTTTCAGCTATGAATCCCAGGAAATGATAGCTTTCAAATAAATGGTGGAAAGAGAAACATGACACTCCTCGGGGAGAGATAGATGTGGAGTGGCTTTTTTGTTGTTGTTGTTGTTGTTGCGCTTTCTTGCTCTTCTTACAGCTCGCTGCCCAGCTCTGTAGTTCAGTGTACAGTAAAAGGTCATGAGACATTACAAGGTATGAACATGAAAACAAGACATAAAGAAATCCTCAGAGGATCTGAAGGATCTTACTGATATCTCTTTTGATATCTGAGATTTGAAAACCAGACAAAATTGCATTTCCTTGCAGCAATGCGTGGGGATACTGAAAGCTGAAATGAAATTGCGAAACACTGCTGAAAATGTAGAAACATGACAAAAACTGCTTGTGAGCTGCTAAAACAAAAGCTTAATGTAATAAAAAACACTAAGACTGTTGCTGAAAATGAAGGAACTGAATATCGAGCTGAATATGCTTAAAATTACGCTGAAATTCTGATTTTGATAATGGAATGATGATGATGCAAAATATATGTAAATGATGCTCAAGATGATGAAGACTTGGTTGAAAAAGATGATGTGCCTTAAAATGATGAAAATGCCTGAAAGTGATGAATGATGATGCAGAACATGAAGCTACTGATGCAAGAGATGCATGACACCTGAAGATCAATTTTAAAGGGTCAAATCTTTTTGGTAGGGTTTAATGTCGTGCGTGTTTGTGGAGGGGGGGGGGGGGGGGGGGTGTCCACTATGAGTGACAGGTGGATCGTGCAATCTGCTAGTCATTAACACAGCCAATTCAGTCATTGATCGTAACGTCTGTGATGTATTTGTATGGTATATTTTGATAAAAACTTAAATAAATAATACAAGTAGCAGGTAGGGGTTATTTAAGTCCAACCCTCACTGGAGATTTGATTTGAGTCTTTCTTCATAATCTCTTTTAGCCTGATAAATTAAACAGCTGTGGAGGCTCCTTATCAGCTCGACCGTGTCCCCTAAATATGATTGGCTATGGCTCCAATAAATAAAAATAAAAATAACTACATTTAAAAAATAGCTGCAGCCAAAAGCCAAACTTGAGGCATGTCTATGCAGGTGCTAAGTCCATTATGTATAGTCTTTGGACAACATAAAGACTTACCTTCCGTACTGGTTGATGAATGGATGATTAAGGACTTGAATGGTTGTCTCACTCCAGCACGGCCTTCAGCAGCTCGATGCACTGCTCTTTCTCTTCAGGCTCAGCCTGATTATTTTCTTCCAGACGATCCTTGTACAAAAAAACAAGTGTCGAAATCCCACATCAGTCAAATATTTCTCATGACTCATCAAAAGACTAAAAGATAGGAGCATTCAAAGGAGAAAGGTGGCGAGACTCAAAACATAATGCTAAAGCTAAGCTAACCCTGACCAAATTAAGCTAACCGAGTGACATAGCTAGTGATAAAAAAAAAAGTGGCATAAAAATGGGCCAAACTGCTGGGATGCTCACCCTAACACTTCTGTCAATCAATAATATTAAATCTGCTCTGAATATTTCCAGGAAAGGAAGCAATTGAGGGCTCAAAATAACAAGAGTGTGAATGCCCCTGAGGGTGATTGGCAACTTGCTAAATCAACCTCAGAACTTTGGGACATTAATGACATGATGACACAAGTGATTTTTATCTGTTGTATCATCAGTCTAGACAGGGTTTGAACCCGGGCTCCTGTTAGTGACAGTTGGGAACGCTGTGGCAGCTCATTAATCACCCGGACAGCCTGCTGAAGCTATACTTAATCCCACGATGGTATCCTCACCATCCTCCACCGCTACTGCTGCTCGTAAAAGAGAGGCAGTGAGCAAAAAAAGAAAATGATTTACACAAATCAATCACTCAGTGCTAGCGCTCATCGGCTGTAACGCTGGCAGCCTGTCTTTACAGCTCCATTTTAAAGGGCGCCTGCTGACAGCCACACTTGATTAAGGGCTCGGGCTCGCTAACCTTTCATGTTAAGAAAGATTGTCACTGACTGACACCAACTTTTTTTTTTTTTTTTCCAGGTCGGTTCAAGGCGAGGATATTGGCATTCAAATTTGTGGCTGCTACTGTGAGCAGATGTCACCTCTGGGCTTGTAAAGGTAATGGCACCAGCAGGCCCACTCTGACTCCTGGGGCTAAACAACATACCACCACAGGGCTTCAGAGGGGGGCAGGAGAGCGTCAACAAGTGAGTGCTTTACGAGGCTGCCCTCCACACTCCTTTTCCCCTCTCTGCAATTATCATCAAAGAACATCTGTTTGTTGTTCCTACAGCACCCTCCCCTCCTTTGCAAGTGTCCTAGCCTCACCTTGACCCATACTTTCAATAGTCGTGGATGTTATGACTAAAAATAAACAGCGCAAAGGAGTGTGGCTATACCCTTTGTGTGAGCAAGGAAGGATATCACCCTACGAACGCGGTGCACTTCCTCCCTCCGCTTGTAGCTCCTTACAGGTACGTGAGCACCATCTGCGGTAGATCAGATGCGAAGTACAGACGCCGGACTTGCTTTGTTTCCCCGCTTTTAAGTTGATCCAAATGTCCTTTAGCTGCTGTCACAGTCTGAATGACCTGTCAGAGAGAAGTTCAATAGTTCCTGGCAGGCAACCCGATACACACTGAGGCTGTGGTTTGTCCTGTTCCTTCACTGCAATCTATAGCACCAGGCCATAAATGTAACCCAAGTAAAGATGCATGCTTTGAAAATGCTGGCTTATAACCTCATTGATTAACTGCTCAGAAATAAAGAATAACAAGGGTTCTGAATCGGCTTCAAAGACTCACAGTGTTATGCAACCAGCAAACACTTTGCTCTGGATGCTATCATTCGACCAGCTAGCGTTGGTCGCTTAGGTCAATTAGCGGACTTCTGTGAAAGTTAGCATGTCTTTGCTACAGGGGAACAGCCAAAGAGCAACCTGATTGACTGAATCTGTTGTAGTGTGCATGCAGACATGAAGGAGAGCAAGAAAAAATATTCTTTTTAAACTATGGGAAATAAAAAATGTTGCCTTTTTCAGCATGGCTTTAGTCTTTAATATGAAAAATGAGAGTATATGGCCTGCACTGTAATTGTAACCTGAAACTGTTGGACACTTTGAGAATCTCTGTAATGCTTTCCTTTTGCTCCCTGAGGAAATGTGCCCCTGATTTCTGCCTTCTGTCTGCCAAATAGCCCTACCTGGCAGTGCACAGCAATAAAGAGCTGTGTTCAAGCTCATAACAACGTAGTTTCACTCTTGTAGTTTCATTAGAAACAACACATCTAAATCCCTAATCTTGAAAGCACTCCGAGATATTCCTGCTGTGAACAGTGCAGATGATACGCCCAGAGGGACTCTAAACATTTCATTTATAAAGACTTTTTTGTAATGACTGATGATAACACATGAATGTGTCCCGAGGGAGAGCACCAGCTGTGATCCTCAGAAATCATCCACGACCTGTTAGGCAGATGTGACGTCTTCTCTTCCAGGAAAAGACAGGACTACATCCAACCACACAGTGTACCTCAGTGATTACGTGTCTGCAAGGTTATTATCACTGTGGATCAGATTGCATCCCATCAGACAAGCCATAGCGGCGCCACTTCAGGGATCACACTCAATTCAAATGTTTTTCGAATAAGCGTCACACGGCTTTTGAGCGTAAGACTTTGTTTGAGATTTCAGCACTCTGCCTTGCAACAAAGGTGGAGCCAAAGTGACAGCATTATAGATTACTACAATCAAATAATGAGTAAGACTATTGTTTTGTACTTTTGGAAACTGGACGGGCTCCAAACCATCTGTGTTTATCAAACCTCAATGGGCTGCTAATGTGTAAAAACAAATACAGATATCCTGAGCATTAGACCTTGCCTGGGTTACAGCGTTGTCTTTGGAAATCCCCCGAGTAAATTTGATCGTTGTTCTAAGATCATTTCAACCACAGGGCATCAGAGGGATATATGAGTCAGATGGCCAAAACGCATAATTAGTCCTGATGTTTCATCGGTGTCAACAAGGGTGTTTCCAATGGTGGCCTGGGGTTGCTAAAAGATTCCAGGTGGAGCCCATGCTACCTTTCCTTATAATCCTAAACTGTGATCGAGCTATCTGGCCAGTCAGAGGTGGGACTTGTGCTCAAATAAACTCATGGGACTGTGTTCCGATATACCGTAAAAAAGCTACCAGGAGAGTTACGGTTTCACTGTTGCGGGCCCACCACCATAACAGCATTTTATCTTCAAAAACTCTTCCAGGGACCAAAGTTTCCTCTGAGGACAGTTTGTGTATAGAGTAATGAACATATTCCACAGAACCTGTAAATGTCTCCAACTTTCACATTTCTTTACCAAAACTGCAGGTCCTAGTGCAGTGGTTCTCAACTGGTGGGTCGGACCCAAAAGTGGGTCGCAAAAAAAAACTGAAAAAAAAAAAAAAAAGTGTAAAAAAAAAGTCTATGAAGCGCTCTTCAAACATGTTGGTTTTGTTCCTTCTCTTCGTTCCGTCATGTGTTTCGAGCGTGCAGGTGAAATCTGCACTATTTTTCATTCAATGAATCTGATTGGTTGGAAAAATGTCAGAAATTTGGGTCACGATTTTATGAAGGAGTTAGTAGTGGGTCCTTGGATTAGACCAGTTGAGAACCACTGCCATAGTGCATCTTTAATTATACTGTAAACACGGTGAGCTATCCAACAAAGTGTATCCGGGTTGACGGTGGTTTGATTCAAAATGAAGATGAAAAAGAAGAAATATATCAATTAAATATAATAACTGTAACTGCAATTAAAACAAAATTCTAAATGAATCAGTTTATGCTTGAGGTTACACATGAGAGATGGTAAAACAGTTATTTTAGATCAAATATAGGCCTACATCTAATAACTGTAGATATTATTACCACCAATAACAACATGGCTGACTGAGAAGCAAAGAAGAAAATCCAGTAACACCGTCTGCAGTCTATAGGCCATGCATTTAAAAAAAAAAAAAAAAAAAAACACACAAGATGGAGGACTGTTGTGGGAGTGCGGGGGTTCACATATAAGATGGTCAGCCTGCTAGTATGTTGTCTGTGATGCCCCATAAATCTTCCTCTATCTTGTCTGTGGTGATGGCAGGAAGGGATGAGTCTCTCCCCAGCCCCCCTCTCCATCTCATTCACATGTCTATCCGCCTGTTATCCATGCCCTTGAGCAAAGATTACTGATGCCCTGTCTGTGATATATGACACATCATGTGCCACAGCGTTTCATCCAATGAATTAACCCAGAGAAGGAAAAAATGATTTCCGTCACTTCCCCGAATCACTCACAATTCCTCTCCACTGTGTTCCTCCTCGATGATATTGTGACTGTGAGTATTATGGCTCGCCTGGCTCACCGGTGGAGTGTAATCTGACCTCTGCAGGACTCTGCATTGTGTTATCTGGTGTGTGTCAAGTCATATGACACACAGACACACACACAAGACATTTAAATGGAAACTGAATAACAACAAACCACAACCAAGTTCAGACCATTGGCCTTTCATGATCAAATCTGAGGTAGATTAGTGGGGGATTTAAAAGTATTATGCTAACATTACATATTGAAAAAGCTAACTTGCATAAATGGGAAGAAAATTACCATTCTGTGGCAGACTGAGAGGAAATAGGTGGACTGAAAGGAAGGTCAGTGTCCTCATGTTTTGATCTTACTCTGGCTTTGGTGACTCAAACATATAGGGCTGGACAGGTCCAATAGAGCAGCCAGAAGAACCCCTCCATGGACAGGTAGTCGGAGTCTTTGACAGTTGAGAGAGGTGCATCTTTCCCATGAGTGGGTGTGGTTTCAACACACACTACATCCCAGAGCAGAGATTAACGCTTCCTTTTTCAAGATTCTGAAACTTAATTTTATATACTGGATTGTTTGTTCATAACTAAAATCTGCTTCTGTAATATAACAAACTAGAAAATAGACAAATAACATCTTAGTACATGGAGCTGTATGACAACAACACCTGGCACTAACTCAGAAAGCTCCCTCATAAATTGTGACAGAAAGCAATGTTGGTAAAAATATGGGAAACCTAGAGGACATGAAGCAGAGCAGTAAAGTGCCTCTTCACCACAACAAATCTTACATCAGCCTCTGAAAACTGTTTGTATCCCAGTGTTATTCTTTTAATAGTCCAGTCACCTGCCTGATACCCTTCAGCCATTTTGCTCAGAAGCTGTCACACACTTCAGCTATAATATATGGTTGCACCAATGAGAACAGCTGTAGCCAATCTCCATCCTCTCTCTCTCCTTGAGCCCACTGCCTGTCCAGCGCAAAATAATACATCAGGATTAATTGATTTCCTGTCAGCCACATGCACAAAGAAAATAAATTCTCATGCAGTCTGTTTCCTGCAGCATTATAATTTTGAACATGGCAAGTAATTTAGGTTTTTTAATTATGCATGAGAATGAAAAAAAAAAAAAGCATGACAAATAGTGCTGTCGCCTGGCCCAAGGCCACAGCTCTGGCCTCTGTATGTGCTGAGACAACAAAAGCAGTAACTTAAGCACACATAAATAATATATTTATTTATTAAGAGACTACACATCTCTGTCGAAAAAAAACTAGCGCAAGAGTCCCAGAGTCGAGGTCAAGGGCTGGCCATTTGTCTTAAAGCAATGACGTTCATTTGGAGCGTATAAATCATCAAACATGCTCACTGGTGCCAAAAAAGTCAAGAGCAGGAAAGTCAGGATCACCCTGATTACTAGCCTGTGACAGGAAAACAGATAACATGTTGAGAAAGTTCTGAAATAAAGGAAGAAAACCGCTGTATTTAAACAACAACCATTTACGCCTCACGTTAGGCTCAGGATGGAGAACATTAAAAAAAAAAATGTATCGGCCTAGTTCTGTAAATCATAAGAAAAAAACCCATGATCAAACAACGTATTATCTTTTCATTATTTCAGTATTGATTAGCCACTAAATAGACAATGGATGGTCAAGATCCAGAGGGACATTCGGCCATATTCCAAGTTCAAAAAACGTATCTGATTACAAATGAGCTACACTCAAATCAGAACTCAGAAAACATTACTTTTAGCTAGGAAGTGAGTTAATGTTAAAATATCTGTTTGATTGTGTTGTACAATATAAAAGGGAAGGCATGATAAGCTGTTAATAATGCTAGCAAGATAGTGGTTGAATGCTAACAATCCATTTGATTTTGTCGCAGGAAAGATAGAAAAGGTGTAATTTCAAAGGAAGCGTGGTCAAAT
Organism: Labrus mixtus; assembly: GCF_963584025.1. Lineage (NCBI taxonomy): Eukaryota > Metazoa > Chordata > Actinopteri > Labriformes > Labridae > Labrus > Labrus mixtus. The sequence goes on from NC_083632.1 coordinate 9,211,836, forward strand.
GCTAATATTAGCTGCTTTTTGACCGTAGCTAACGGTAACACATTTGTGGATAACATTAGCATTCACATTCTGGCTAATGCTAAGATTAGCTAATTGCTGAATGTTGTTATTAGCTATGTCTGAGAGAAGCTAATGGGTAATCAAATATGTTGCTCTACAAAGTACAGCCTGTTTATATATTACCTTTCAACACTTTACAGGTAATGTTAGCAGTCAGTCACTCTCTAGCTAACGGTAATTAGCTAGAAAATGTGTTGTTTTATAAAGTTAAGTCTGTTTATGCTTTTCCTGTTCTATCCTACAAAACGTTTAGCTGTTGTCGTACGCTAACATTGGCTGATGGTTTATCAAATATGTTGTAGGCTGAATGATTTGAATACTAAACGTCAGCCTTTATGACATTATTTAAGCAGTTGACTCCTGCCTTAATGTGATGTCATGGGAATTTGGTTAACTATAATAACCTAATAAAACATTTTTTTTTTTACAAAATCAGCCTCTTAAAACAGTGGAGAGAAAAAGAAAAAAACTCCCCATAAAAGATTTATGCCAACAGCATTTGTGCTCAACTCCTTTCATTGTTCGTCTGATTAATGAGTGGTGGAGAGAATGAGCAAGCATTTCCCTAAGTCAAGCTAAACTCGAGCCAGAGATAGAGCAGGGGAGGGAAAGAGAGAGCAGCAAACAGGGTCATCAGCAGGCCAGAGTCTTAAATCAGACCAAAGGCCGGCCGTGGTGTCAGAGGAGGGGGGGAGGAAGCTCTCCACAACAATGTAGAGGGGCTGAAGGGAGGCCTGTTTGTTGTGAATTTCTTTTTTGGCGTTAGCAGCTGGGCTTGACAAAGCAGATGTAGAGAAAGAAGCTACAGTATGAAAGGCCTCTGGGACATCAGTTTTTCCCTAACTCATCCGAATGGCATGAGTTTTACAGCTTTGAAAATGATTACAGGCTTTGTCCATTCAAGAAAGCTTCAAAAAAGCTGTTTGAGTGATTTATTCGCTAGCTGTTGTTGTCTTAGCCTCACGACTGCTTCACATCTGCAAAGTGTCTGACTCTGAATCTGTCCTGTGGCTAAAATTACGAGGTGATAAATTGCATCATGAAAGATTTAACTGCTCCGACATTAAACAGCATTCAGCATTCTGTGGAATTTCAACAGACAAATCCAGCACATCTTCTGCTTTGTGTGAAGCATTCTTTGCACAATTTGGCATGAATCCTCTCCACCCATACATCATTTTCTCTCCTCGTTTTTATCTGTTTGTTCAACACTAGCATCCACATGCAATGAAAAATAAAGGCATGCATCCAGAGTGCACCTTTCACAGGATCAAAAAAAGGATATGGTTGCACAAACAATCCAATATCCAAGGTTAAGAACACAAAGATATAATAAATTGCTTGAGTGTCATGTTCAATTTTCTTGATGGCATTACCCGGCATTATCCATAACAGGATTTAAATTGTTATCAGGACACCAAACAATCCACTTTGCGTCCAGCGAGCATCCTGCCTTCAGTGATTCATAGGGAGGAAACAACTATCACATTTTCCAGCGTCCCACTGCAGCAGCAGAACACCGGCGCACTTCATGTACTTGCATGATTGGATGAATAAATTGCTTCCATCCTGGCTGCTGCTGACACTCATGAGGATGAGCGCTATCACTTTTAATTGTCTTTCTTCCTTCACTCTGCCCTGAGTGTGCAACTCCTTCCTGTCTCTATGGAAAACAAGGCCAAAATAAATTAAGTTCAGTCTGAAATTTGTCGACTGTGTTAATGCTTTATGAATATTTCACATCTGCAGGGAGATCACAGGGTCAGCAGGTCATGATATACATATAATGACTTCTTATTTGTGACTATATAAATGCTGATCATATTACTTTATAGCACCTATGCAACCTAACCCTTATACAAGATATGCACTACTAAGCCAACAAAAGACTATTCTATCCTAATCATTCACTTGTGCCAGAAGTTGCTTTCCTACAGTAGTTGGAACATTTTTAGAAATTTAGAAACCAAATTTTAAAGTGTCTAGCTGAGCATAAGAAAATAAGATTTATAATACTTTTAGTATCTGTCTGTTTGTTATGATACTACAGCAAGCAATCAGTTAGCTTAGCATTGCAGAAATACTTGTAAAATCGTGTTTAAAATGAACTTTTTTTTTGGCTGAGCATAATCACTATCTGATCAATCTGCGGGTTTCCTAACAACTTCAAAGTGACTAATATATTCAGAGGAATATACTGTACTTTATCCAGTGAAGACTCACACTAGGCCCAGTAGTCCTGTACTAGTCTGTGCTTAAGCTTGATTGCCTCTCATCCCCATTCCCCTGCTGGCCTGCACTCACACTGCACGGTTTACCTCTTGTAAATAACATGCATGTCTTTAGGCGATCATGAAGCATGCTCAGTTTACAAGATAGGCGGACTGAAAAAATTAAATAATGAAAGGTATGCACGGGCAGAGAACAACTCAGACACTTTACTGACTTTGTGGCTTATTTGAGTCACACACATCCATAACACTCCAGGAGTTCATGATAAAGGAGGCGAGGCTTGATTGAACTTCATGTCCACGTTGTGTACCCGTGCTTATGCTCGTGCATGAGAAACTGTACCGTTCCAAGAACACCTCTTCCAACCAAAGCCAGGACCAAGGGAGTGCACCGTGATTGAGCACAGATCGGAGCAATCACACTAATCAAACCAACTGGAATTAATTAACTTGCCATGCTGTATGTGCCTTTCAAAAGTCCTGTGAAAAAAAGTAAAATGTAAAATTTGGCAAAAATAATCAGTAAGCTCTTCCCTTTTATTTTACACGCACAGAATTATTGGCCAGCATTTCTGTTGTTTATGCTTTAATCACAGATTGTTCCTTTGTAATTGTAATATATATCTGGCTAAAAAGGCATGTATGAACGCACCATTAACAAAGCTTAATAGGAGCATTGATTACCTGAGAGTGATATACCTGCTACCTACTTTTTTTGTTAGAGCCCTTGACTTATTGATATACAATCCATCCAGCTTTCTTTTTTTTTTTTTTTTTTTACACAAAATCTGAAAACAATCAGCGTGTGAAGCAGCACAATGCAGCCGCATTGATCACAAAAGGCAGCACTTTATTCCACACAACCGCAGGATTGTTTCAACAGCTGCTAAGCATTCTGGTAAAGCGAGTGATTTATGGCTACAGAGCAATAACGATGAGACAGAGTCATTACCATATCGACAGGCTCCCAGATGGATTATCCCCATTGATTACTTCACGGCCTGTTGATAAGTATTTGTTTGAAACACAAATGGAAGGAGAGCAATGTGCTTGATGGATCTGCTCCGCAGCCTGCATGAATGAAACAATCCACAAGAAACATTTCGAAAAATCTCTGAGGCTTTTTTTAAACTCAAATGTGTATCATGCTTGAGGCTATTTTTCAGCTTTGTATACTCTATGAAGCCTAAGTTACCAGATCAAAAGAGATGCAAGGTGAAATGAAAAAAAAAACAGCGGAAACAGAGTTCGCTTGTAAGATTTCACAGCTAATCACATGCCGCTTTGATTCATGTCCCACCTTGCCCGTATATCATCGGATACTTTTTTCCCCGCTCGCCACACAGGCTTCCCATATCCTGCGTCCTGGCCAAGGTCAGCTGAAGGAAATGATAACACCACACGGCAAGATTTATGGGAGATTCACTCCCGTTTGCTGCCCTGTTTACAGAATACATTGACTCCCACCAAGGAGCTGCTTCAGTCCCCGGTGGTTTACAAAGCAGGGCGCCCATCTATTGGGTGTCACGGGGCGCTTAAGCTCGTGCAGCTTGTCTACTCTGACAGGTGCTAATAGAGAACCAAACACAGGTTGCATTCAGTTTAAACCTCAAAGCTTCTCTCTGGCCTTCTGGATAACCTTAGAAGCTGAGACAAACACAAATCACAAGATGACATGTGACAACACAAAAAGTGACAATTTAAACCCAGGAGTTGAAAACAAACTATATAAGTTATGACTAAAAAAATGCACATTTTGGCTTTTGATTCAAACTTTTTACACGTTTGTTTCTGATGCCTGAAAATGTTCAGAAATCATGGCTTTTTAAACAACAGTTTCAAAGTGGATCTCAAAGTACAACAACTTCTAGCAGGGAGAATAGCATCTCCCCATGTCCAAAGATCGCCCCGGTCACCTTCTTATAGCAATGTGTAAGATCGGCAGCGGGCTGTGGTTCTTTCGCGAGATGTGCATACGGCTTCAAAGCGCTAGCCAGTTAGCCTGCCGCGCTACAGTTTGATACAATGTCTGAGGCTAAGCGACGGATGAGGACGGAGACACATAAAGCTAAGAAGAGAAACAGAGAGAGTGACCAAGCAAGAAGCCGAGTGTGTATCCCCTCAAATATTATTCATGACATGACGTAACGTTAGGCTGTATTATTATCTGTGTCATCGTTGTCTCATGTTTAGCAGCTTTACTGGGTACAGAAAGTAATCTTACCCAAGGTAAGACTCAGGCTTACAGGTACATACAAATAAATAAATAAATCCTCGACAACAGGCTTAAGACGCTGGCAGAGTCATTTTTGAGCAAAACAAGGTAATATAACAGAACATGGTCAGTCACCTCATGGGTGTTTGGTTTCTAACAATACTCTTCTGCTGGTCAACAAATGCACGTTGCCTGTGATGGGGAGCCATAACAGCACTGTTACTTACGACAGTGCAGCTGCACTCAGAGACTTTCTGAGTGCAAAAGAACCAAACCAAACCAAATTCCCACGTAATGTTGCTTTCATGTGATCAAACTGAACTAATTCAAGGGTCAGTGAGATGATTTTCATGATCAATCAGTAAGACTGAAAGTCATAAGTTAAGATGGGGTCTTATTAGGGAACTTAGGGAAAAAACATGCAGTTGGACCAGAGGTTATAAGGCCCAGATAGGTGTACTTTATGGATCCCAAACTGGGAAGTTGTAGTTAGGCTACACACACACACACACACACACACACACACACACACACACACACACACACACACACACACACACACTTGTGTCAAAAAAAACAATGCAGGAGTAATGTAGAAGATAGTTAGTGGTCGGATCAGTTAATAACGAGTATCAAGGGGTGACTAGCTTTCACATGTCCTTGGGGGCCCCATTGAACAGATAGTGAATGGGTGCTGGTGCGACGCCCCTCCTGGGTGACAGGGTGCTGCCCTGCCCCTTGCTCAGAGAGGACCGGGCCTTTAAATTGCTTCCATCTCTGAGACTCTGATTAATGAGAAGAGTTCTAATCGGAGTTCCTGAGGCCAACAGCATTAGTCTTAATCTTGCGGGCCCCATCCGGCAGCAACTCTGACATTTAATGTAGTGCTGGTGCAATCGTAATGAGAATTCATTCCCCAACAAGGGAGCAAACTCTGCTACCCCCTACACAGCTCCGGGGTTTGGGAAGGTTATTGGCCCAGAGTTTCAGGGGTTATTAGTTCTCTTCAGGCCATGAGGTACCTAAAATATCTGGTGTTTTACAGTCGACTCCGAGGCGGGACAAATTAAAGTGTGCTTGAGCACACAGACGATTTAAAGCTCCTTTACACAGCCTAGCGCTGAAATGAATAATCAATTGATGGAAAATAAACTGAGAACAAGCGCAATAACCTATAAATTATTTTGGTCATTTAAATGTGCACATTGGTCGATTCTTGGACCTCAATCTAAGAATGTATGGGTTTTTGTTTGTTTTGTACCACTGTAAAATGAATATCTTACAGTTTTTGACAGTTTGTGAAAGAAATGAGGCAGCCTGGACAGCTCCTGGAACTTGCAATAGCAGTTTATGCATTTTTTAACAATTGTGATTTTCTGCCCTAAAATTAATCATAAAGCACTTGTCAGTAATGTTTTATTGACAAAAGACAAAAGTATTATTCAGGCTGCAGTTCTATAGTCTGGCTGTTTTAGTAGTGCGAGTAGAAGCAGGTTTAAGTGAGTGTGTGTTGCACTTAATATGTATTCATTCGACGATGTGGAAAAAGAGGCAATCATAAAAACAATTGTGTAAAATCTGGAAACCTTTATCAACTGAATGAAAGCCATTCCTGCAGTCAGGCGCTCTTGGAGCGATGCAAACAGTCCTCCTGTGCTCACTTAGCAGTAAGTAAATTGCTCTGGGATTTGTATTGCCGGTACGCTTTAGCAGGTAATTCCTCTCTGTCTTTCATTTTGTTTGTCCGTGTTAAGTTCCCACTCCGGCCCCATCCATTCTCACATCCCGTTCCCGGCTTTGTCCATCCATCAATGGGCCGCACTTTGTCAGTGCTGACTTCATCCTGGCGGCTGCAATCACATCTGAGCAGGGCCCGAGTGCCACCGGGGAGCTTTTTCACCTCCCATCTGCATCTCCCTGATCTGCTGACGGGGCCCCTGACGTGCACTGTTTTCTATTGCACAGGCAAGCAGAAAAAAAAAAACACACTAATGCTGCACCTCATTTCATCAGACCACTCCTGGCCTCGTAAAAAAAAAAAAGAAAAAAAGGCAAGAGAGAGAGAGAGAGAGGTAGAAAGAAAGAAAGAGGGAATGAGGTGAGATTGAGAGAGGCAGGAGGTAAAGAGGGGGAACATTTTTCAAGTAGGATTGGCTCCTGGGTCAGGCTACAACTCAATTAGTCTTTTCTTCTTAAATACATCAGTAGACATCAAGGGGAGAAAATGTATCACTAATTAAGGCTTGATAAGGAGCAAGTCAACTGCACTTTTTGAAGAGAGACAGGGAGAGAGAGAGACAGGGAGAGAGAGAGAGAGGAGTAAAGAGGGGGAGTCAGCTATTCTGCATGAAGGTTTCAGTTGACTTTTTAGCATCTAAAGCCTTATAGAGCATAGGGTTACCATTAAGTAGCATGTTGTAAACTCTTTAAATATGCATATTAACATGCTAAGCATTTAGGGATCGACTAATGTACAGCATGAATCAATATATTGCTTCAAACAACTGTAAGTAGGTCCATGAGTAATGATTGTTTTCATTATTCATTAATGTCGGGACTATAGTTAATTTTGGTGTTTTGTCTTTATCTGATAGTAACATAGATTGACAGGAACATTAAAAATGCTAGTGATCATTTTATAATCTTGAAACCGACGCCAGAATCTGAAGAACATCTAAATATCAAGTTCAGGGAAGTAGCCAATACCAATGCTGTTACTGTTATTTGAGAAAAGCAAGCAATAACAGTGCTCTGCTTACAAAGAGTGCAACGTTAGTCAAGCTTCAAGGTTCTCCAATCACATCTTTTAAGATGAATTTATTTAAGGTAAAGTTAGTCAAACTGCACAAAATAAACAGTTTTATGTTAAAAATCAGAGTCTCTCGGACACCCCTTGGTGGACAAAGAAAGTATAGAGGGGCTGTGAGCTGAGCTGCCGCTAATGCTAGCTCGTTGGAAGGTGCTGAGTGTGCTTCAAGTGTACTTTGTGAGGCCACACAACAATGAAGCCAATCATATCACACTCATACAGGGTTAGAAACACAAGAGTAGGGGAATTACAGGGTCACTCACAATATGATACAATATGCGATAGCAATGTAATTGAACCGAGAAAATAACTAAGCAGAGATTAAAGAAATTATATTCAAATGTGAATCTACAAATATCTCCTTACATGATGAATTCAAAGCCAACAAGTGAAATAAAGTGTTCACTCAGAATACATATAAGTCCTCAAGCGTTGTGTTCATACATTTAGCTTTGCTAGCAATAACGCCCTGTTAGATTATGTCCTGTATTGGTCGTATAAAAGTTGAGCATGGTTCAGAATTTAAGCATGAATTATCAGTTTGTTTTTTGTTCTGCTTTTTTGGCTATTAGTGTGTGAAGAGGTGTTGAGGAGAACATATAGGTTAGGGTGGAAACACATATATTGGATATATTGGCCAAACAGAGAAAAATGTGCCACAACAGAATAGAGATGATTCAGCATTTAAAAAAAAAAAAAAAATGGATGGCAAACCAAAAATGATTTTTACAGAAGAAATTCACACAACTGCATTATTCAGACCCGTTTGTATCAGGAAGCACTAATTAGACTGCGGTGGAGGGTTATTAATAGGCTGGACTTTCCACAATGATCTTGTTATAAATGGGCGCTGTCAAGACTTTCCTCAACCTCCAAATGAGTATTTTCACTTCACTGCCCCCATCCCAAGAATCAGCACCAGCTCCGAATAACAAATGATTGCTATTAACGGTATTGTTAGTGATGATGCCTGAGAACAAACAAAAGTCCATAAATAACCATTTGCTGAGGAAAAAACGATACTTTAAATAAGACAGATACTAAGCAGAGTTGGTGGTAAATGACATCTGAGGGCCTGGAGAGAACATGGAGTGCTTTCTGTTTGGGTAGAAGAAAAGAAAGAAAAAAAAAAAGAGTGATTGATATGAAGTCTGATCTAAGGAATGAAAATTTGGCTCCCATGCATGGGGTGTAATGTTATTCCCAGATTACAGCTTACTCCAGAAAAAAAAAATCCCCCACCCAACACTCAGCTGAGTGGGCTTAAACAACAAAGCGGCTCCTGCTGAAGTCGTTTACCCGGACACAAAGGCAATTCTTCATATTAATTAAGCCCTGTCACCGACGTGCTCGCTCCCTCTCGCCAAGCACATGTCCGCGGCTGTGATATGTGGGCTAAGTGTTTTCCCTGATGCCTCACTCCCTCTCAGCCCTGGCTTCTCGCATAAAGCCTCTAGTGGGAGCCCCTGTTTACTGGAGTCAGTTCCACTTACGCAAATCCCCCCTGCCGTGTAAACAATATCCACGGCGACTAAACACAAACCGCACGTCCTGAGTGTTTACGGCATGAAAAATGTTTATCCAATTAAGTGACATTTCAATAACATAATCCTAAAACCATGAAGGCTTTTAACAAGATTACATGACCCAGAGAGAGGCAAGGAGTCACCGGTTCTGTGCAACGGGGCTCAACAACATTAAAAGCAGCAGAATAATGTGGCCATTATCGTTGGCAGTACAACCTTCAAAGTGGACAATAGAGGCAAACAGCGTGTCTCTAACTATGAAATATGATATTAAAAATCGTAAATATGTAAGAAATGAAACTAATTTGGATCCAAGAGGATTTGCGGATGAGGAACATCAATTCAATTTGCTTAAAATGGCACAAAAAAAAAAGAGTCTCGCAAACACTGAAGCATGAAAAGAAACAGATTTGATTGAAATGTCAACAACTCCAGGGTGTACAACTCAAGCTAGTGCATCAAAATAATGGCACACATAAAACCGAGGCCCCACGTTACCTGCAGAAAACAAATATGGAGAAGAAGGTATCGAAATAATGAAAGATTGTTTATGTATTGTGGCATGAAACGGGAGGGTGGAGGAGAGAGGCAGCAGCGGAGGCGGCGGGGAGGAGGTGATGGTGACGGATGGACAGGACTGACAGTGCGGTATTCATCCTGCACGCTAGAGCGCGCGTCCTGCTAGTGGCGGTCGACAGAGCAATAAATCACAGGCCCTCCATCCTGTATCTACAGCTTATTACATCCACCATGACAAATAAATAATAATCCCTGTCAGCACAGCCCTTTGCTCAAGGATTGAGTCTGAAAGCGTTTGCTCATCACTCCTATTCCCTGAGTGAAAACACCTGAGCAGGGGAATTGAAAGGCATGCTTTACTGGCCCTCTGAAACTCTGAGACACAGTGAGGGGAGGAAGACGACACAGCAGTGAAGGATCTGGAAATATAGGAGGGTGCAAGGTGTACAATAAAATTTCAAATGTTATGACGCTAATGTGTCACCATGATTGAAAACATTATGATGTTCTCAATGTAAGATGTCTTTTTAATGGTTGAACATGTATTTGGGTCCTTTACTTACAATACAGTGGAAATATCTAAATGTACTACTCCCTAACGACAAAAGATATGGCCGAGTAAGCATAAAAGCTTATATACGATATTGTGATGGTTATTACTGATGCATTAACATGTTAACAGATTTTTTGAGATGGTCGAGGTAAAGCTATAGGTTTATGTGTAATATTTACTTCATGAGATAATGATATTCTTGGACAATACCTGCAACTTAACAATGGCTGTAACTCACAGTTAGTATGCCGAGATCCTGTTGTCCATCTTTTACTTGAAGTTTATGGGTTTTAGCAATCCCAGGAAGTCATGCATTACAATTGACCCTCGTCAAGCCCCGCCCTCCTTGTTACTGTTACTAGGAGACAAAATCTCTTCCGCCAGTCTCCTTCCCATTTGCCTTGAGATTTGACAGACTAATTTGTTTTAAGTTGATTTGATCATTTTAGAAACTTGGCCTCAGTGAAAGAACAGAGATAGAGTAGGGTGTATAATGATAACTCAAAACCTCAAAAACATGATCACTGTCTGATGCTCGTGATGTCGGCTAACGTAAGCTGTCCTCCCCTGGCTGCTAGCCGTCTCGCCTCTACTGACTTACAACTGGACTTCATCAATGACCATTTCTGAAGCCATGGGTCTGAAATATGCCCTAAAGGTTGGCAACATATCCTTCAATACGCAATTAAGAGTTATGCGTACAATTGACAATCAGCACAACATCAGTTAGTGGCAAATGCTGCAGATCCATGCAAAAAACAGACAGAAGTCTCATTTACTGTTTCTGGACGTTTCTTCAGTTTAGGGAGCAGAATGGAAAATACTTCTGCATTACGATGTGGATATTTTTAGTCACTCTTGCAGACACCCCAAGAGGGGTAGAGACATAATTCAGTTCACAATTTCATTTTGATGCACTGAAAAGACTTGGCCCAGGCAAAAGTTTGTCTAACTGGAAGTAGCCCAGCAACAGTTGCCAATCAGGGAGCCAACAAAGGGTCAATTGGAATGACAGTTTCAGAAAATTTGATTATTTTTATGCGGTCTTTTAAATGTTTAAGGCACACCAGAAAAAAATTAAGAAATGAAAGTTTCCAAAAGGGAAAATGAGGAAATTTCACATAAATGGACATAAAAAGCCCCTCAACAAATTACAGTAATCCAAGTGACAACCAATAGAGTGTAGCTTCTTTTATTTCAAGCTATAAGTTCTTTATAATGAAAAGCAGTATTTGATTCATGAAGGTTGTTAAGTATAAGGTAACATTAAATGTAAAACCCTTTGACCTCGCTAAAGCATAGATAAATAATGGATGAATGGATAAAATGCATAAACCACAAGTACAATAACACCCCCAAAACCGTATATAACTAGGTGTATGTTGTGAATTTCATGAATGATTAAATGCTGCATAAATATGTATATCTTACAAACAGGTCTGAGGGCAGAGGACATCAAAGTATGAATGCATATCACTGTCAGGTTTGAGCTAAATCAAATATAATTTTCTATTTGGATAGATCCAGCAGTGATCTAATTGTTTAATCAATGGCTGTGCAGAGCTGCTGGCAGAATTGTTGGGATCAATACAAATTGATTTACATGTGTCTGCAGAGAAGCACATCCTCCGTCTCCCTCTGCGCCTTCACCTCCCCTCACATTATTTAGAGGACATTCTAGGCCTTTGTCCCTCATGCCCTCGTGTTTCTGTAAATTGTATAAGATCATTTAATCTTCCTTAGATGAGGAACCATTTACTTTGCACCGTCCTTCAATTACATTTAAAAGCTCTAATAAAACCAGGCGCGAGAGTGGAACGCCCTCCTCTTAATCAGTGTTGTTCTTTCAAAAGCTGAGCCTGAATGCATGACAGGCCTGTTTTATTTGGACGTTTGTAGATGGCTTGATGTGGTATAAAAAAGAAAAATGCAGATAAGAGGCTGCCATCGTAAAGGTTAGTGATCTGTAAATGGAGCTCTCCGTCTTCCCTCATAAGAGGAGTAAAACTGTAAACATGCTGACTGATGTAAGAGTATGTCCTGCCGCGCCTTCAGGGACTGTATAAACATTAATCATAGAATCACTTGGCCGTGATTAATCACGAGTATTTGATCTTGCTGGTTTCTGAGAGGGAATAAGGAGCTCATCATTGATGTCCCATATCACTGACTTTATCACCAGTTCATTTAAAGCAGGAATATGCTGCATGCAGGACAAGTGAGGGGTGGGAAATCTGTTGATGATGGCCAATGGAACAGCCTCACCAGTCACCAAATTGGATCTTTAGGCATTATTAAAGTGCTTCTGGACAACCAACAAGATAAACAAAATGTGTGCCATAGCAGTAGGGTACTAGGCTAGGAAGCTATCATCAATGTACAATGAATGTGGCTTCTAGGTCAGAATAATATGACATTTGGGATGACAGAAGCAATCAATGGCAGCGTTCTTGTTTGTTTGACCAATTTGTGTCATTAGCGTTCATTTTTTTCAATCATTGTATTAAACTTAATTCAAATCCTCGCATATCAGACCGACTGTTGTGATTGGCCTGACTTGAATCGGGTCAGATAGAAATCTGTGATTGGGAGGGGAATAGAACACATCGGCAGGACCATAATGAAACATGAGCTTGCAGATTTGTCTTGTTCCTAAGCTAATGATAATAGATTTTAGGTTAGGTTTTGTTCTTTGGTTAGTGCTTAAACCAATAGCCGATTAAAGAATTAGTCAAAAGACAAAATGTAATATGATATTCAATGACTAAGACTAACAGTTTACCAAAATGCTAGCTGCTTTCTTCAAGCAAATCAAACCTAATTAGCATGTTTAGCATGCTTCATGTTGACAAAATTCCCCATCTTTTATAATTAAGAGATATTTTATTTAGATTTCTCTGAAGCCAAAACTGATTGTGAATGTATACAAGTAAAGGGGACCTAACCCAAAGTCAGTAGGATCAGGATGTCCATTATTTCATGACATCTCTCCAATTGTTGTACATGTATTTTCAAAGAAGACCAAGGTGGTTAACCAATGGAATATATGAATGCCTTGGACTGTTGGTTGGATAAAAAGAAAACAGTCTAAAGATCTCCCCTTGGCTCCAGGAACTTGTGATGAGTATTCACATTTTCCTCTTGATATTAACCCATGTTCATGCAATCTCAAGTAAAACTAAGATAGCCTTGTCACCTGTCATGGTTTGTTTATTGCCAAAAGGACCTGAGGCATGTGCATGTTAAAGACCTAACGACCTTTGACTGCGTCAGTTAAAACAGTATATCACCTGGAAAAGGACAGAGCCCAATTAACATGTTTTAGGGAAACACTAAATCTTTTTCAGGGCAAACACTTTTCCAAACTCAAGAGAAAGGCTGAAATTCCACACAAGTCGAGAGTGGGTGCAGAAAACCACGTGCCAGACCTTTAGCTCGCACTTGACAGATACGAGTCAGCTGCTTTGAATCTGTTCATTTATTTTTTTAATCTCCTGAATCATCTCAGATACTACATTCTGATTTGGCTACATGGGGAATTTATTAAGGGACATCAGAAATTCCCTTTATTTCCACTTTTACATCTGATCTGATGCAAAGAGAAGGCACCTGGATGGGTGTAGCCTGATAAGAACTGGTTTCCTCTGCTTGCCCTGTTACATTAAGAGGGTCAGGAGTTCATGCCTCTCTCTTAAACTCTTCAGGCTGGGCTTTGAACTCCTGACCCAAAGTGAAGAGTGGAGGCGAGGCCTCCATGCACAGTAGCTGCATTTACAAATGCATGCTGACTCCATGCCAGCAAAGCAGGAATCGAGTGGAATCTGATAACATCTCGCTTTAGAAGGAGCTGCTCAGCCAGCCCTTTGTATTTTATGGGTAAGTCTCATGGTTACCCCCCAACCATAAATCATGTTAATTGGTTTACTGATAAAATGTCTGTCAGGCTCCATTCACAGAGCGCTGTGGCAACCACAGTTACTGTTTAATCTTTGTGCTGCAATAGTTCATCTGTTTAACTGACTGAGGAGGAGTGGAAAAGGGAGTTCTTCTTCATATCACAGTGCTGCACTGTGTGATGCAAATTCCAGCCGCTTGAATGATGAACGACTTTCACTGCGAAACAATCGACGAAAGACGTTAACAAATCAGCGGATCAACCTTTTCCAGGTCATCAAATGTAATTCTTCAAATTAAAATCTACGCCTTGAAACAAAAACAAGCTTTTAATTGCGATTTGTCATGCATGCCTCATCAGAATACTGAGCTGTTTCTCTTTGATTTGTTCAAAGATGGCAGTATCTCGCTCCTCGGGCCGGCGGTGACACATGAAAATCATCTGACAAAGATGCCTCGGTTATGTCTTCTCCGTTAAGTGTTTTGCCTTTCTGGCAAGGACATTGAAGCCCACAGGACTAAACTGTCCCTCGTCAGCAGATAGACCACACACAGGCGCTCATTTACCTGTCAGATTAAGATTAGGAGTGACTCTGCTCGGGGCCATATGGCAGGAAACCAGGAATAGTACTTGGAGAGGGAACTATTTGTCTCTGAAAATGTCAACGCTCATTAATCCAAGAAAATCAAGACACATAAGAGAGTGAGGCATACAAAGACAGCTCTGTTTATTTTAGAGAGCGAGGAGACTTTCTCATTACAGTAGATGATAGTTAAGCTTCTACCCTCAAACTTAACTTAACTTTTTTTTTTTTAAATGGAAGAAAACCTGCTGTGCTGATGGTTCATAGTTGCAGATAATTACACATAAGTTACTCTCCAAGTGAACGGATGCTGCTGAGGCAATGCAATGCAATCTCCTCGTATTTGGCTGGCGTTGATCTTTGCATGATTAATGGTTTGAAAGGATCCAGAAAAAAGGTCAAATGCAGAGTTGGGTATGGAGCAGCTATGCAGGGTAATTAAGACAAACATGATTAATAACCCAGGGCTGCCACTGTATTCTGTAAACAAGACGCAGCCAGATGGGATGCACATTTTGAATACTGTACATTAGTTTTCCAGACGCACAGCTAGTCGGTGCACTTTTAAATAAGCCTGATATTGATGCTGTTAACACATTGTATTTGATGTATGATGGGAGCGCATTAATGGAACTAACTTTACACCTCATTGACGCTGCATAATCTATCTGAAAATAGCATTTAGATTAATGACTAATGGAAAAGTCATTGGATGTAATTGCGCCCAAGCTTTATTGTCTCCAGAATATGATCCGCAGATAACAGGAGTACAGTATAATAGCTCCATCATGGCAACTTTCAAGACAAGCTGTGATTAGGCTCCTGACTGAGAAGGTGGGGAAGTCTCCCACGATTATTCAATCCATTATCTCGCCTACTTTCTTCTCTCTCGGCCCACGAGTGTGAGTGACAGTATAGAGGGATCAGGTCCAGCTTCCCACGAAGGCACGGAGACAGGTGTCAAAATGGTCCAGCAAGCAAATCTAACCCTCGCTAATCAGCCCTGTTGTTCCTCCACAATCCAATGTCGACTCTGCGGCTCTCGTTCCGTATGAAAAACAATTACGACGGTTTGAAGTTGAGCGCGCACTAACTCACCTGTCTCTTCTGATGAGTGTAAAGGCTGAGGGAAGGGAGGGGAGACGGACACAGAGATAAGGCGGGGAAGGGATGGAAGGCGGAGGATATCGACTCCCATGTATCCCAAAACAACAGGGCTAAGGAGACATGTTGGGTATACTTGATTAACAGCTCAAGTGAAGAGAGGCAAACTGGAAGACACAGCACCCAGAGATTTAAAAAAAACAAAAAACATGAAACCAAGAGGGTAAATCAGTTTATTTTAGCCAGGACGTTGGTGGATTTCAATGAAATTTGGGGCATAATTGAGCAATGGGCTGATTTTAGGAGCAGAGATTTCTTAGCAAGAAGGATACTGATTTTGTCTGATGTAATACTTAACATTTATAACTTTCTCTTTCTGTAGGTTTAGGTGTCCTGATTGAAATGTGGGTTTTACTTGGCCTAGATTAACCTTTTTGAATTTGGATTTAGGAACTACTTCACACTGGCAACATTTTCTATCAAATGCTTTTTTTTTTTTTTTTCATTTTTGGCAAACATTTAGCCAAATCTGTCATTATTTGTGGCTTTCAAAAGTAATCCTTAAAGTTTGACCAATTTTGTTTGACGATAAGTGTTTTCTAGTCCCACAGAACTCAATTTGAACATTGTTTATGAAGCTACTTTGCGTTTATAAATATTTGTTTTTATTAAAGTTAAAACAACAGTGTCATCTGTAAACAAAATTTAGCCCAGCTTGTCAGTTTTCTTTTCTTTTAACAGGCAAATCATCACATCAGTGAATAACAGGTTGTATTTTTATGATTTTATGATTTTTTTGTATTTTTACATCAACAAATATCAAGGAGCAGATTAAATATTACACATTATCTGTATAAATATCTATAATTTAACTCTTATAACCTTATGACTGCATCTAGCTGGACAGTGTGGGAGCAGTACTTCCACAAAAAGCAAAAATGAAAAGAGGAGGTAAATTAACCATTAATATCAAAGACCTTGTTCTTTTACTTCAAAGGCAAATTGTTCCAAGCAGGAGGAGGAGGATATGTGAGCTTCAAAGAAACCGGGATGGACAAGGCACCACACACTCGTGTATTGAAATAATAGCTGACAAAGATCCTCAGCATTTGTGTCAGTGTAATGCTCAGTGGCACCGAAAGCAGCGCCACTACCCGAGCCTCTGCTTTAATTCGTGTTGATGGGCCTGGGACTCTCTGCGGGCCGAGGAGGGCCCGCTGATGCGGTCGGCAGTCGGCCTTAATGCACCGGCTTGATGGGAGACAAGCGAAGGGGTGTTGGGGGGGGGTTGATCACAGCCAATGGGCACTTGCTGAAGTAAGACCACAGTGACAGAAAGCAGCTGTGAGAACTTTCATTCTCACTCAGCGCTAAGAAAGAGCGTCTGAGAGCTTTGACAGAGGGGTGTCGCAGAGAAAAGATTAAATGGCAGCTATGTGAAGACCTCAGCGAGTGGCAGCGGGTGGACGATAGAGTTTGAGCAGTCAGGAGGAAAGTGATGTCACTGATGGGACTCTTTCATCCACTGTGCATGTACTTGGTTTGGATCCAGGAAAGTCCTTTTGGTTTATTCAACTTCTCTGATGAATGTCTGATTTTAAGAAAAAAAAAAACGTACTACTATTACTTATAGATAATGGAGGACTTTTTGTAAATGTGTCATTGTGTTTTGCCCCGCTCCGAATCAGGGCAGCAACTTAGTGCTGGTTTGAAAAAGTAACTCAATAAATAATGTTGCAAATAAACTAGTTTGTCATTAGTTTTACAGATTAAGACATTATATATGATGTATTGTCTACATAATAGGGCAGGGAAATACAATTAAAATAAATACTGTTTTCGATTGTTATGTAGCTAAGACGCGATTAGATGAAAATGGACTCTACCCTCAGCTTTTCTGTTGCTTGATATCTCCACCGAGCACAGCACCCACAGGTAAACACTAGACCTGTCAAAGTGAAAACCAATAAGATAATATTTGAATGAGGCAGCTCCAGGAGTTATAAAGAAGTGGTCAGTGGAAGAGAAAGCATTTGTTCTGGAACTTCCCAAACTCTATGGCCCAACATTAAAAGTATACAGCAATAGTGTTTGGGAGGCCTTACCGGGTTAGTGTGTGTATGGGTATATCGTGATGGTTAGCCTTGTGCAATGTTCGCCTTTTTTAAATTACCTTTGAGGTTTTTGAACAATTATTACCACTTCTTGGGGGCAGCTGTGGCTCAGTGGAAGAGTCTCTCAACTGGATTGAGCCCTAGTTCCTGCAGTCGCAAGTGAATAGTCAGAAGGCTAGAAAAGCATTAAGTCCATTTTACTTTTTTAAGTCTAAATTGGTTGGTGAACGTATCTTAAACAAGTTCTGTTCAAGCATTGAGCCGTCCAAAGACTTTCTAGTGTCCAAGATGTTAATCAAACTGATGTTCAAACAAATGGCCTATTATAAAAACATATATAAAATTACACAATATCTACCTTTAAAAATAAACTACAAAAGGGTATATTCTAAGTCTTAATGCAACTTCCTCTGATTATTAATACAGCATATCTTTCTTTTTTCTTTTTTTCTTTTATAAGATAATTTATTGTTGCAAAATGCGGTTGACGACATTTTAACGTGAGCTATTCAACCCCTAGGAGAAAGAGTTAAAAAAAAAAAAAAAAAGCCACACCTACCTGTGTGGGATGCCTTCACTTTCAGGGTCAGTAGACTTTCCAAAGTAACAAGCTGAGCATATGCCTCCGCGTTTCCCCTTCTGTCCCAAGAAAGACCCAATTAATTCATCAATCTGTACACCTCTGTCACTGCCTGCTGCATTTTAGCCCCTCGCCAGCACAGCTCCATCCATTACCCGACCAGGTTGTTCAGCCCCCCCCCCCCCCCGCTACCACCTCCCCAGCTTGCCTGCCAGCCAGCCAGGGTGGCTGCTGGGTAATTACACATTGCCTTGACAACACACATGATTGTTTTCCTAGCAGTATATTACTTCATTAGTACTTCCCAATATGCCGTATTTTTTAAATGTCACTTTTTTTCCGCCCGTTCTGGACTCGTCTGTGTATCATAACAATCATTAATAACTGTCAGTTGGCAGCATCACTTCAGCTCTCAGGCCGCCTCATTAGCATGGCCCAGCATTTGTTCTGCACCAAGGCTGATTATTTTCTACAACAGGCCAGGCCAATTACTTTAGTGAAATGGTATCACATAAATCACAACTTAACAAGGTGGCAAATTTGAAGTTATCAGATTCCAGGAGACACCGTAACTAATATGTCACTGTCACAAGTGCTCTCTGCAGGTATGCCTGCGCCACGCCAAATATATCATCCCACAGGGTCTTGGAGGCTTTCTCTGGGAAATTACCATATTCAGAAAAGCACAAGTGGTATGAAAATGTAAAAAAGGTAAAGTTCAAGCAGCCCGGCTTTGTTGGCTTTAGGCAGCACAGAGAGTGAGGTAGATAGAAGGAGACTGATCCTGCTGTAATGTCTTTTTTGTACCATAAAACATGGCGGTTTTCTCTTGCAGACCTCTCCTTTTTACTCTTTACATGATGATGTTCATCCATCACACCACGACAGCTACATCAAACCAACAACAAACATGCAAACCCAGCAATCTTAAATATGCTGACGCCACACGCAGACACATAAATACAGACCACTTTAGCTCTCCTCTGAGTGGCTTTTTTCCCTCTGTTTAAACTAGATTTTCCATCTACTGGGAATTCCCTACAACCCCAGAACGTGTGATAAAGCACACTTCTGTCCGTTAGCCGATGACACACGAGCGTTCACAGGAGCTGTGTAAATGGGTTTCTGTTTGTTTGCCCCCGTTTCTTGTCCCGACACTCACAGAAGCTACAGTATGCGCCGCACAATGACCGTCTTCCAGCCAGCAGTTTGTAAGAGAAGGATTACCTCTCACTAAAACATTCACCTCATCTTGATGTTATTTGCTCCATTTGTTTTCAGCACTGCCTCCCTCTCGTTTCTCATTTTTAAAGTGAGGATTGAGGACAGATGGATGCAAAGTTTCTGATCTTTAGCAGAAGTTATGGAGGGTTATCTTTGGCTGTATATCTCCACTCTGGCAGCACTCCCCTGGTGATGAAGGATTAACCACCGCAGCTGTCTCTTCCCTGGGATGATGCAGTGCGCTGCTCCCCGACACGACAGCATCACTTAATCTTAATGTCCGCTTCTCCGGAGCGGCCGCACAGGACAAAGCCAATCAGCATCACATGCCACGGGGACGGACCTACAGCTTGGCCCTGGAGTTTCTCACCCTCGCAGGCCTATTCATCAACTTCAGCCACACCGATCCCAGAGTTCCCCCTCCTCGCAGACCGCAGCTGAGCCGGCCGGTGATGTATAGGACGATGAACGAGGGAGGAAGAAGTGGCGGGGTGGGGGGGGCAAAAGAACACTTATCAGATTGCACATTATGCACTGCTTTGTGTTCCTGAGGAGAAGAAAAAAGAGGAAGGAGAAGTAATGAATGCACTCAGGCTTCCTGTAGCCCGGACCACCTATTTGCTGTGTTTAAAGAGATATCTGCTCAATAGTGCTCCAGCATTACGGATGGGCTAGATCTAGAATAATGATCACTGCTCATTTAGATAAATTGCACTCAGGGAATCCATTTGTAAAGATCTGAATTCAGCTGGAAGCAGGAGGGGATACTTCAGGATGCTCATGCATAGCTACAGAGTATCCCATAATCCTGCGCAGAGTGGAGTCTCTTAAGATATGAAAACGCACTCAAAAGGCCACATGCAGGACATGTGGAATTCATCGACATGAAAGCAAGGCCGTGCTCTTTTTCTGGTCGTATGATGTTCGACATGACATGTTGTTAAAAGTGAAAGTGAAGTCAAGACGCCAGCGAACAGCGAGGGGGTCCATGCGCTCAGAAGACATGCGATATCAAAGAACAAAGTGACAAAAGATACAGCTAATCCTTTAAAGTCAAAGAAGTTTGATGGGCTGATAATAAAAAAAGCTGTGTCTTTTAACGTATCACGACCCGGCCTCATAATGTAAAATTATGCTAAACAATATCATGGTGATAACCTCCCCATATAAAAAGCAAGTACTGCGCCAACAGCAGCCATCAACCCCTGTTCTGAACCTGATAATAAAGAGATGACACTTTTATGATACCGTAATTAACAGCGCTCTAGGATGAAATTAAATCAATATGCCCATCTAATATCATTTTCTCTAGTTATGCAAATCAAACATTCAAAGCCCTGGGAAAGTGATATGAATTGCTTTCACATTTCAGTTCACACATATTATCATATCAGACCTCTTGGGTTTGATGTCACAGAGGACGGGGGGGGGGGACGGGGGGTTAACGATGTGAAGACAGAGGAGAGGAACTCTGACTGCTGATTAGCTCGCAGAGACAACAGGATGATAATGTGGGCGCTTAGATTAGAGCAATTCTTCTTATTATAACGATAACATAAAAGCATGAAAAGGATCACTTAGGCAAATAAATAGGCAAATGAAGATTCTTAAAAACAGGCAGAAACCTCAAGCAAAACCAGATTCTTTGGTGGACTGCCATCTACTGCAAACAAATGAGTAAGAGAAAGAAAAAGAAATGGATAGACAAAAAACACAGAGCGACAGGCAGACAGACGTACAGTACATGCAGATGGATAAACAGACATACAGCAAAGGAGAACAACATGCAGATGTACAGACAGGAGGACAAACAAACCATCACACAGGTATAAAGACAGGCATACAGAAACACAGAGAGACAGACATATATGAAGACTGACACATGCAGTAGATAAACGTACAGATGAGGAGACAGACAGATAGGCTGAGGGACAGCCAGGAAGAAAGAAAGACAGACAGACAGACAGACAAGCAGAAGAACAGACATATGGACAGGAAGACAGGTATACTGACGGAAAGAAAGTTTGACTGACAGACAGATGGACAGATAAAAGGCATAAAGACAGACAGACTAACAGAAACACAGGAAGATAGACAAATGGACAGACAGGAGACAGACAGATAGCGGACAGAAAAGAAGGCAGACGGATAGGCTGGAGAAAGACAGACAGACAGACAGACAGACAGTAAGAAAGACCTGAATGCAGACAGACAGACATATAAAGTCACAGGAAAATATAGGCATACTTACAGAAAGAAAGTAAGAAAGAAAAAAAGAAAGAAAGAAGGAAAGGCATAAAGAGGGGCACAGATGACCAAGCGGTAAGGTCGCGGCCTACGTACAGAGGTAAAGTCCCCCAAAGCTTGCGGCTTTGGGTTCAAGAGCAACCTGTGGCTCCTTTTCCGCATGTCATTCCCCACTGTCTCTGCCCGATTTCTCAAATGATCCAATGTCCAATCTGTAATAAAGGCAAAAAGACCAAAAATAACTCTTTAAAGAAAAGAAAAGGCGTAAAGAGAGATAGAAATAGAGACAGACATTCAGACACAAAGAGATGTACACAACAAGAGTACAGCAACAGAGATTTATACTAATAACGGCAATAATAACAGTAGAAACATAATAACTAGGATTAAGATAGTTTAAGTGAGACGATTATTTCTAATGAAGAAATAAAAAGGATTTCATTTCTATACAAGACATGTTAGCACCCTTGTTAGCATCCCTGCAGCAGGAGACGAGGTGAAAGTATACGGCCCGTCCCTTTATGGATATGAGACAAAAGGGAGGCTGGGGTGGTGAAGGCGCAGACAGGGCGAGCAGCGGCGGAGGGGGAGCCTAATGGCCGTGATTAATGACAATGGGCCAGAGGAGAGCTGGGACACAAGCGCTACATATATCATCCCTTCTCATCAGTGTGTGTGCACCTCTGCGGCCCTCTTCTCTCTGCAAACCAGCACACTACAAAAAAAGAAATCATCTGCTCTCCTACCACCAAGAAGCCTTTGTACTGTTCTTTATGGGCCTCGTGTTCGATAGCCGAGCGGTGAAATGACATGTAGAATAAGATATGATGAGTAAAGGGGAAGACGGCTGTGTGTGATCGCTCATGTTTTTCATGAACTGAATACTTCCTGCGCTTAAGTCACATTTCCAAGGTCTAATCTTCCATACGGAGAGGGATGAATTATTGGCTATTTATGAATAGAAGTGATGATGAATGGTGCTGCATTTATCTGCATAAGTAACTCCAAGGGCTGGCACCGGGGTTCAGGCAGACTATAATAAACAGAGTTTGCACTCAGGGGCAGCACTTTATTTATGAGGCTCTGAGAATAGACATTATGTGGCCATCATCAGCTCCCCTCATTCCCTTGAGGACAGGACAGAAAGTAGCTCCAATATATGGGAGAGTTTCAGAGTTTAGAGTACTCAGACCCGGCTGTATGCAGGGTTTAGTTATGACCAATTAAAGGACTTGTCTCATGGGAATTACAACACTCCCAGGGACTTGCCGTTTTAATTAGGAGGCACCTTGTTGGATCCCTGCTAAAGCCTTTTGACTTACCAAAACATGGCAAATTAATCCCCAATTAACACAACGAGCAGATTTAGTCATTATGAAACTGCTTTCCGCATAAAGGGATGAAAATATTTCATTTGTTAAAGGTTTAGTCTAAAGTCTAAGATGGGGACACCGTGTCCGTACCCTGAAAACTCTCCCTGCAGGGCCAAAACTAGCTCAGCCTCCCCTCAACTCTACATCCTCGCCTTCGCTAGGAGCTGCTCTATGAGGCTGGTTAATGACTAAATGATGCATCTTTATCCAAAATTAGCCAGGCCAGTTTACAACCTGCATGTCTGAGCGGGCTTTTTTTTCTGCTTTTCATCAAGTTTCAGTTTCAAGCATTGGCTATCATTTCTTCTCTTTCTTCCAGAGAAGATCAAACACTCTTACCAGTTTATAAGGTGGTGCAGCACTGTTACCAGTTTATAAGGTGGTGAAGCTGGAATTAACTGTTCATTTAATGGGTTATAATGGGACGGTCTATAAATAGCCCGCCCCTTTAAGGACATTCTGCATTCCATGTAACCTTTTTTAGCAGTTTCTTGTGTCATTTAGCGCAGTTTGCTTGTTATGAGTTTGGGATGTGTTGGAATGGACAAAGTCAGGTGACCTTCGTTAATGTTGTAACAAAAGTCAGGTGACTATTGTCGCCTTAGCCAGGTTACCTTCAATGCTATAAAGATAATCTAATTTCTGTGGTTGACTTTTTTCAAACATTTAGAGTTAGCTGAAGTAGGGCACTAGTATACTTGGTAAGGTGTAATAAATATAATGGTTTGATTAAGTATGTTAGTTACTGACACTGTTTTGCCTCTGTTACTACCTCTTCTGCTGGCCTAGCGACAAAACAACCTCAGCCCACCGTCATTCCTTCATGACATTTCAATTTTATCATGAGGCGTAACTATCTATCCCTATGCGTGTTTAGTCGTCTACATGATTAAACGTCTTTATCCTCGCTCGTTGGTACCAGAATTACTAGATGTTTAAATGCATTGCTAATAATTCAATATGTTGGCCAATGATGATAAAATATTATAACCAAGCTGTAAAGCAGCCACCCTCCTTATACTGTACCAGGGCTGTAGCCATGGACGTGCCGTTGCCCTGTTTAATGGGCCTTCCCTCCTGGCTCTACTTCCCTGATGTAAACAAACACAGTGAACAGATAGCATCTTCCTGGAGCAGCACGTTTGCAAAACTGAGATAAAAATGTACGGCTGTGTCAGGTTGAACTGGCATATCGATCGGAGCAATGCATTACCAAACTTAGGCAAGCGTTTGGATGATAACACGTAAGGACGACCGAGGGCTGGAGGTGCTAGCAATGCTAATGTTAGCAACACTCTTTAACCAAATACTTTACGTAGAGACCATTTTAAATAAATAGTGCTCAATATTGGCAGTTTTTCTTAACTTTAGACAAGTCTGTTAGTAGAATTTCTGTTTAATCTAATTCGAAATTAGTAGTCTAGAGAACATCCCCAGTCTTGAGTATAGAGTGTGAAAGGGGGTTTGGCCTCACATGGAAAATAAATATCTGTCTTTTGAGTGAAAGATCAGTGTTTAACTGACCTCGACTCACTGTATACACAACATGACCTGACTTCTTTTTCTCTGTCTCTAACATTCACATAAAATGAAACATAACTCCTGCAAGTCATAGACTTTATGACATGAGTAAATGCAAAAAATGCACTCTAATAGCTTGATAGAGCCACGGGGAAAATCCTAAAAATACAGGCTGGATGATTTAAAAAAAATAAAATAAAAGAACAATTCAAGATATTAACAGATGCAAATTCAAGCTCCACAAGAAGGTGTTAATTCTTTGTAGTCTGAGTCTTAGAACGGCATTTTTCCACTGAAGAGAGCATGATTCAATTGATATTCCAAGTAACACATTTTCTTTGATTCATGAGCATTTAGTTGTCAACAGGACAGCATTATCAAAAATTTGAGTTCAACATTTCTGATGCTGGGAAAATCTTGTTTCCCCCCAGTGAGTAAATGGATTTAGTCAGAAGCTGCTTTAAAGCTATTTTGCCCAGGATTTTTTTTTCCCCCATTTTCACACTGAATTCTTGATTGAAAAATAAATGCAGTAGATTATTAAAAGGCACGGTTCTTGCCATCCTATAAAAAAAAGTGTTTGCTTCTAGCAGCAGGATTTAGTTTTCCCCCTCTTTGCTCCCTAGGTTTATTGCTTATGAAATTCCTGACGCACAAACAAGGCATCTTGTGAGAAAACAAGCCATCTTTTGTCTTACCAACTGTTTTCACTTATTTTCCATGGCTGCTGCGTATAATTAATATCTCAGCGGTGCCGGGGGTTGTCATTTTTCAAATGGTTTCCCTGGAAATGTTCTACACCTCTTAATGGCCCTGCTAATGCTGTAGCTGTCATGTCTTGGACAGCTGCACTTTTACAAGACAAACTCAGCTGTGCCACGGGCCTCTCTGTGGACTTACTCACTCAGAGGCTTAGAGGCTGCTGCTGCCAGCTGGTGATAGTACACATAACATTTGATTAATCTTTACCTCGTGCCCATGACTGGAGAGTCACCTTCCAATAGTGTCCCTGGTGTACTGAATATTTCCGCTGGTTTCTGATGGATGGCACATCGGCCAAATGGCCCCAAATACAAATGAAACCAGATGACCACTTACAGGTGGCCTCCATTGTGCCAAGCCAGTGAGCAGAGAAGATTTAGAAAGGGAAGTTTATTTAAAGGGGGAAAAAAAAGAAATACAGCATTTAAGAAACAATTGGTTCGAGAATCCAAAATGTACAACAGTACACAGAAATTGAAATACATGGCAAATTAAAACAAAATATAGAAAGGACAAGATGATGTTTGTTCTACCAAAACCTCTTTCAAATGTTTTTGAAGAGAGTGATTACCCTGTTAAGGATCACAGAATAACAAGTGGGATCACAGCATGATAATCATGTCAGCAAAAAAGTACATTAGCATGGTATATCAAAGTTTTCCTTTTTTTTTTTGTAGTTTTTGGCTAATCTTTTTTCCCAACTGCATAAACACAGAGTAACCTTTACAAGAAAAAAGTTTCACTTTACCAAAATGATGGTCAGGAACAGGCTTTATGGTGCTTATATCTGGTTTACATTCATACATATTCATATGCTGGTCATATTTTATAGAAAGTCGAAGAATGTCCATTCAAAAAAGTTTTGTTGATCACAGTTGGAAAGTAAAACCCGGCATGAAAACTGTGAAAAAAATGATTGGATTCAAATTTACCACCATTTTTTATTTTCTTTCTTTTACAAAATAAACTGATCAAATAAACTGATAATCTCAAAAGCAAAGCAAAAAGAGGCTGTTCTTACATCTTACACCTCTTTAACTGCTCCGCCTGAATGACCGTTAACTGATAAATTTGCCCTTTTCACATGCAACACTGAATAAAGCTCCGCTAACATTTCACATAACACGAAAACAAAAGCTCCACTGAAGTCGAGAGATGCCCGTCCTGATGACTAAATCGCCATGATGTGTGATTTAATCAGCGGAGGAGCACAAGTGCTGCTGTTTTCTTCATTTCAAACGCTATCTCGCGCTCTTCTGAAAGCAGATATTGTTGACTGTGCGATGGTTATCATAATTCATGAGGGTTCAGCTGGAGTTCAGGACAAACACTTCACACGCTTGTTACTTCCTCGTAAGATGACACAGCACGGATAGAGACGCTGCTTTGGACCTGTGGATCATGCGTGCAGATGGTGTGTGTATGAGCGGCGCTGGGTTGGAGAATATAAAGAACTTATTGTAAGACCTGGGACTAGCTGGAGGTTAGAGTAGTATGAAATAGTGTTTATGATAAAGCGGGAAAGTGTGCGGTCAGCAGAGCGCACATAAGATGTCAAAGAGGACACAGACCTATAAAGCTTGAAAATGTCCCCTTCAATGTTTGGAGTTGGTATACGTCTCCATCTTTGTTTGAAGCACAGCATGATGGTGGCCCTTCAACCCCCCATTTTCCAGAAGCTTAGACCTGGTTGTTTGATGAGGGCTTATCCCTCAGCTGACATATTATCGCCGGACAGGCCTCTGACTGCGCCAAAAGAACAAGCTACGCAGAGGATTAGCCCGCACACTCGTGCTAATGCAGTCAAACTGTCAGAGAGATCAAAGCCGCTCACTCCAGATTAGGACCAATTAAAGTAGGTGGCCCTACACAAATTAATAGCTGGAGCGCTCACCTGTTAAAAGCAGGAAAAACAGCAAGGTCCTTTGTTCTCTGGGCTGAGGTGAGAAAACATTGGGGCTTTTTCCCCCCTCATGTGTTATGGCAAGCAGTCAGCAAACAAAATCATTTGTTTCACGAGGTTATGTAAATCGGCATGTGTTTATTACTCTGTAGCTACACCCGCATGAACTCCAGCCTCCAGAAGCGAGCCGTTATGTCCAAATGTGAACATGACAGTTGTGATTGCTGGCTTTAATGGAGCAATTTAAAATAATTGGCACTTTGCTTGAAGGCCACCTTCCCATTATTAGACTTTGATTTGGCTTTTACAGGCCTGTACATTCTGCTGCACAGTGCACACACCCTGTTGAGTTTGGAGCGGCTGCCAAATCCATTATAACCCCAGTTACAGTTTAAAGGGTAGGTCCGCTCATATTATAGAAAATGTATCTTGACACTTACATTTGGCAGCATCCAGCCGTGCGGATAGTTTTGTTTTTATGTGCTAAGGTTTTAAGATATCAGCATTAGACTTTCCTGCAGTATATACAGAATATTATCATTATATTGTTGTTATCCTGGGCCATGAATCGGTCGTAGTATCGTGAGTAACCCTGACTATTCCCACTCTGAGGGGGCACCAACATCGAGGCGAACCAAAAGTTCCACACAGGAGCTTCAAGACAAAAGTTAAATAACATCAACACATGCTTTTGTGACCTACATCTAAAACGAAACAGGAGTTAAAAGGTCAACTCTGGACTCTGGTGTTTAAGTATTGGACTTTATACATCTGAGGTCCAATCAAGCCTCTAAAACTTGGTAAATAAATGTTATTTTTGAGTCACTCTCAGCAACATTTTCTCTTCATCATCTACTCATCAGTTGTGTTATCAACCCCGTGGACTGATGAAAGCTTAAAGTAATAAACAAACTTAAATTTGGGTTTTGAACTAGGAATGTTACACAATGTTCAGTCTCAAAACAACATCAAATCCAAAGGCTTTTTTATGATTTTGAATGTTCTTTTTTCCCCCTTCGCTTACCAAATTAACTCCACATGATCATTCTTCAACTTTTGAAATTGCTGTAGTGACAAAAAAAAAAAGACGCCTTCTTGTTGAGGCCGTAGCTGTGCAGAAAGGGTTAAAAGTCGGAGTCTATTACAAATAATGTGAACATCTCAGTCTGAGGCATCTGAACCACAGCTGGTCAGATAGGCTGCAGGTCATCTGAGGGCCAACGGAGGCTCTGCTGATCAAGGCCTCTGCTCTCGACAGGGGGATGAGTGATGGCTGCAGAGTAAATGCCAAAACTATAAATTTCCTCCCACACTGACCCAAAGCTCCTCTAAAGTTTATTTACATTTTCACATAGCATCTCCCCTCCAACGTCAGTGTCAAGAGGATCTCAAAGGCACGATGAATTAGTGATTGCGGTCAGAGCGTGTGCTCTAAAACACACACACACACACACACACACACACACACACACACACACTGCCGGGAAAGTTCATTTCTCTCTGAACAAGTCTGTTGTGAGCGCTGCTGAGGAGCAGACTGAAAGAATCTTTCATTGACTTGTCTTTTCCTGTTACTCGCTCTGGATCTTGCTTTGCGCTCTTGTCCAGAAGGCTTGAGCAGAACCGGGTGCTGCATGTGTCAAAAACACTTTTCAAATAAAGCTTTGTCACGTAGATTACAAACACCAAAGGGTGAATATTGCTTTAATAATCTGAAGCTAGACAGGTTTTTATTTTTTATTTTTTTTCCACATGGAAAATAAATAAATAAGCTAAGCACCCCCACGGTTAGCTTTCCAATGGGCTTTGCAGAGAGCTCTGTTTGATGTGAAAGCCTACAGTCAACTGTGTTTGGACAGTCATGGGGTGGAGCTGCCAGGCTTTTAACTGCTCCAGAGAACACAACCCACCACAGAGCTGCACATAGGAGTCCCTCTGTCCTGAGGCAGGGCACAAACTATCAACTGAGAGAATGAGAGCAACAGAGAGAACCACAGTGAGATTTATTCCTGCACAGGCCTGGAGGCTAACATAGCAGAGCGGCTAAAACAGTCAGAAAAGAAGAAAAAAAAAAAAAGCCCGGAGGACATCTGTAGCATGATCCTTCCAAATGCGTTTCATAAGATCTGCACTGCACAGCTGCAAAAGATGAATATTACATCTTTTATTCAAAACATTTCCAAACACTTGTCAACTGCAGGTGAAGCTATGCAACCGGCAAAATCTGATTTTGTGAATTCAAAACAGATTTGAACTCAGATCTGTCAAAGCAGGGGAGTAAATCTGCAGATATACACACACACAGAGAAGGTGGGAAGAAGTCATCGCTCCTGTTCTGTGGAGTGGGAGGCATGTGACGCCTAATTTGAGAGAATGAACGCACTTAAGTTATTACTGCAGGAAGGTAATCTGTCAAAAGCAGGCTGTTTTGGCATGTTGCATACCGCAGCTGAGATCATAGAGTCAGATTCTGCTTGCAATTACAGCTGAAGGACCTTGGATTCAGCCGAGGCGGCCATTAATCCTGCTTCTGGCCCCGGACGCTTTGACATGTCAAAACCCAACTGTCCTCCTCCTCCTCCTCCTCCGTCTCCTCCATGCCACAGAGCTGGGGAAAAAAATGCACCACAGTGGCCAAACCACACCAGAGGAGTAATCGCTGCCATCATTAATGTTATTAGGCTTACTTAAGTCAGCAGTTACATTATGACTTACTTTGTAATGTATGGGAAATGACTCCGCAGAGGAGACCACAGAAGTTTACTTTATTGTTCAGTTACTTCACTCTGGGTGACTGGAGCTGACGGTGAATTATGAGTTGGGATTTTAAACAGAAGGCTCGTAGTTACTTATCAATTGCATCAAAAGCATCTGCTCAAAGTTCCTTTTCAGTCAAAATAGTTTCTAACAATGAACACAAAAATAACTTTTGAAGGCATTCTTTGATGAAATTTCTGAAATTTTCACTTCCTAAGAAACATGAAAATGTTGATGCCTCATCTTTCACTTCGGAGAATATACTCACGTCATGTTCGATGAAATGCTCAAAAAATGTGGTATGCCCTTCGCCCACAATGGTAAAAGCCATGCTTGCTAGGGTAGGACTACAACAACAATGGCCGCCTCCCGAGTTCTGTTTGTGAAAATGTGGACTGGCATGTCTCCCAGCCCACATTTTCTTGAATTTTACTCTCTTTGTAGTTTAGGGTCACTTGTAGTAGCAACCCCTTCTCATCATCTGTCCACACAAACGTTTGCGCGTTGGTCATTTCTGTGTTTACACCTCACCGCTCTGTAGAATTAAAAGGATGTGAACATACGTGTGTTGTTTCTTTACAAAGTCAGATCACCAACTACTGGCCTGTCATGTACATTACAGTGTACTTAGTCTTTTTTTGCAGATCCGTGTGCACGCCGGTTGTTATCAAAATGTTTCTGTTTTTCTGTAAATGTGAGCTAAATCTCTGTGCCATGAAACTGCTCTTTTACTTACAAACACTTTCAGCCACCGCAGCAGACTGCATTACATACAAGTGTGTGTAAACAGGACTGCTGAGTGTATTCTCTGTCCTTCCAGTTGACATCCATGTATGCAGTAACAATGGTCCCTTAAAAAGCCCTCTATTCATCCTTTGTTCCCGTCACAAAACCGTCTTGTTTACAACACAAAGAGTGTGGTTTCATCAGAGTGAAAGCAACACAGACACGTTGAAAAGAAAAGGGTCTTCAAAGGAAGAGATTCATCACCGTGTGTCGCCCCTCCCACCCACACACGCTACACCTACACATGGCTGCGATCAGGTCATTTCGCTGTTTAATGTGCTATGACATTTTATCCCCACCTTAAGCATCTCAGAGCGGGGTGTTATGCACAGTGTGGCTTCAGTGTGAGTAGACGCCTCAGTTTCTGTTCAGTGGGAACTGTTGACGTTGCCAGAACATATAGCGGTGGATGGCTTTAAATTAAAAGCCTTGAAGAGCATAAAGCTAATTTCAAAGAAATAGAAATACTTTTGAGTTCATGTGCATATCTGAGCTTCCAAAAGGATAAAAAGTTTATTTAATGAAAAGGCAAGAACTTGGTTGTCCACATCGTCTAAATAAGCCGCTATTCTGCAGGGGGGGGGGGCTCAAGTGAACTTATAGAAAAAATTCTGCACGTCACAAATCATTTGACATTCCAGGAAATGTGGCATTAAACATTTTGACACGCATCCAAATATCTGCAAAGAGGCGCATGTTTTGCCCAAGCATCTGTGTCCGATCTGAATAACTAGCATGACTTGCGTGCAGATGGTCACAGGATGTGACCACCTCCTATCGTCTGTTCCCATCCATCTACCAGTAAATAGCTCCTTTGACACCCTGTGCTGCTTTTTTTTTGTCAGAGGAGCCTCACGTGAAAGCCTCCATTTTTGAAAATAAGACAAGTAAGAAGAGGTGAAGCAGGAGCCTATTTGCTTTTTGTTTTTTTCAGCCTAAAGTCATGAAACATCACACCAGTCACAAGAAACATCCCACAAGAACTTTTGACCCGTTTGTGGCAGGCCGTAAGTCACGAGTTAGTCATCTTGATATCACTACTTTGAAATCTTAATGTCCAGCTGCCCTTCTTCACGGCCCCTGCTCAACAGCTAAATCAGATTTATAACTACTGTCACAGGCAGGGATGACAGATAAATTAATCTTCCCTTCACGAGTTTACATCTCGGGCATCTGGACCGCTGATCCTGCCCTAACAAGCGCAGAGGTCTCAGCGAGCTGTCTTTTAATGTTGATGTGTTCGTGGCGGGAGACGAATGGCTCTGTCAAAGGAATCTATTTATACAGCAGTTATATGGCAGCGCCACCAGATCCAGGACGCTGCACTTCCCTGAGACGAGGACCAGCATCTGGTGGAGGAAGTCAGCGATGACACTTCTTTGGATTTGCACGACTGTTCAATGTAACGTGTCAGTTACTGGAAGGTTAAAAAAGGCCCTTTTACTAAAAAATCCTATGTTTTCAATTCTTCAACAAGCAAGTATTTTATACTGAACAGACAGAACTACGATTATTCACATTTCTTGATTTATTCGTAGTTGGGGTAAATGCTAAGAAATGTTTGATTTGCAATGGATTCAACTCGATTAAGTGATAGCAATTCATGCTAATTGGCGGATGAAGCTTGAAAGAATGTTATCACATTTGTATTAGCATGAAGTGTTAACATTTCTTGTGATTTGGATCCACGACCGCCGTTGAGTTTGGAGTTTTAATAAATGATGTGGCTCTTATGCCAACAATATGTAGGGGAGAAGACCAGAGACCTCTATCATTATGACAATGAGCTGACATTCGCTGGTGGTTTTGTTACAAAAATGGCTGCTTGGTAGAAAAAGGTGGTTTTTAAACGTACAGATTCATTTCAACCACAACATTTACAGTCATTTTTTTTTTTCCAACACTGTGTAACAAAACAAATTACTAACAAAAAAATGGTCTCACCTAATCCCCAGGAAAGATTTCAAAATAAAACAGCTGTGCATTTGTTCCATAATACTTTTGCAGTGACGATGAATACAGAATAAAGGAACATGTCATCAAGTGAAGAGGTGAAAGTTATCTCAGGCTTTATGTAAAATATCCTCCACCTCGATAAAAACTATTTTATCTGATTTTTTTAAAATAAAATGCCACAAATAAAATGCTCCAATCCAGAGCTATACTAAAAACATAAACAATTCTTTGGCTTATGGGCCAACTTAAAGCTGTACAAATCTTTTAACTACACTTTTCAACACATCCTCATTCCTAAATGATCCATTTTCAATTTTCTACAATGTTTGTGACCATTAAGAGAGTAAAAGCAACAGCAATCCAGACTAAGGTTAAGGAAAAGATCATGTTTTGGTTTAATCTAAGTGATTAAATGACATCGGACATGAAATCCAGTTAGGAGAAAGGCCTGTGTTTGACCCTTTGGCCCTGACCTAACCTCTTCAGACTTTATATCATGTTAAATGACTTCCTCCTTTGCACCTGTTCTAATTATTGGCCATAATTACCAAAAGGATCTGCCACCTAAAAAAAAAAACATGTAAAATTAAGCTGCGACAACGGACAGTGTTTTTAAATTTTTTTTGGAGCAGAAAAGCAGAATGCAAATCATTTACTTCATAGTGGTGGATCTTAATGGAAGAAATAGTCTCTGATAGACTTCAGACACTCACATGAGCCTCCAAAGTCAAAGATAAACTTGTTTATTTCGAGGACAGGCAGAGTAGAGTAATAACACGAGCGGTTGAAAGACAGGACCACCAGGACTGCAGAACTCAAGCTTGTCATTGTGGGCCCACCCTCCTCAGCACCTACCACACCTCCTCACCCCATCACATGAATCACAGCCACCACCCTCCACTGCCTCTGCAACAAAAGATGCTTTGAGGTCAAGCTCCTCTTCTTTGTGCCCACCGCGAGAGAAACAGAACCACTCGAGACAAGGGCGACTTAAGAGCGGCTTATAATGAGAGGACGCCGATCATAGAAGAAGAAAACCATTCAAGTGATATGACGTTCAAATAAATGAGCCTCTGAAGGGTGTGACATTGAAAGGAATTCTTTCAGGTGTTGAAATCACATCAAAATCAAATTGTTTGACTTTCCTCATCAAACCTTGTAACGGTTCTTCATTGATGATAATACGCCCGAGCTTTAAGCTGCACCCCCTTTTATATTCATCGCCCCAAGAATCCTCTGTGGGGGTTTAAAACTTCAAACACCACCTCATGAAAAAGTCAGGAGGTGTCAGACATGTGTTCCCCCTCCCCTCCTCATCCCCCAACAAACCCCGCTGGCTTGCCAACACCAAAGGCCAGAATTGATTTTATGTGAAGCAGGACCGACTCCACCTCCGTCAGGGATCACCTGCCTCATCTCCCCCAGCCTGTGGCTCTGATGCACCATGAACAATTAGGGGAGGACAGCCAAATATTGACAAGGTAGCCGTGGTTTTCAGAGCACATTTTCGTTAATTATGTATCATACACGGCAACCTGCAGAGCGCGTTTTGTACGATGTGATTTACCCCCCCAAACATCTGAAGGAAGTTAAATTGTTACGGTTATATTTTCTGGCTCTAATTCCACATGGATGATCCTTGTGTATGAGCTAATAAAGTGAGGTTTATGGAAGATTCCGGACAGATTATCAGCGGTAAAAGCACTGTCCTGAGACTCAGTGGGCTTTAAAGTTAGTCCAGCTGTGCAGACTAAAAACGCAGTACGAAAGGTCATACAAGAGCCAGCAGAGATAAAAGTCTGAGGTGGCTTTCTTGTATAGTGATCCATTTACGATCCCCTTTAAATTAAACATTCCTTCCTGTTTGTCTGCATGTGCTCATCGTGGCCCACAACGGTAACACAATGCAGGTACAATACAGACCGAGCTTTGGGTTTTTAACTCTCGGCGATGACTAAGTACCGTAACACATCAAATAATGAGATGATTAGTATTCAAAGGCTGATTTAGTCCAATCAATCATTCATTAATTGGGAGACATTTTGACCTTTGATGGCAGGAAAATAAAATGTGAAACTGATCAACGTTGTGTGATTGATAAACATTATTAAAAATGGTTCCATTATAGTAGGATTTCCAGTAGCAGGAACCTCCTGAACTCAAACACCTAATGGGTGTTCACCTACATTTTTGGTTAATTGTGCTGACCTCTGGTTAAACATGTTATGTGTAACTTTTGGCTGTAAAAAAAAAAAAATACCTTTGAGAGCATAGCTAAATTGCTTTTTCTTTAAAGTAGTCAAATGGTGAAATCAAGACACGTTGTCTCCACCAGTTATTTGGATTTTCAAAGCTACGTATTTAGCCGGGAAAAGGTCAAGTCAACCAAAAATTTGGGCAACAATCCCTCATGGCACATGAAATATGGGGACACATTAAAACTGTGAAATCCAGAAATGTAATGTAAAGTTGGTCTACAAACTGGGGTGGATGTTAATGGATAGTTTGGATCGTATATTACTGATTCTATTTTCTCTTGTTTCATCAAGTAACTTTGGCAAAAGGATAATGGGTCTTGTTTTAGACCATTAACATGGAATCACAGTGTCCACTGTTGCGGACTTTCCAGAGAACCTTATCCCATATACTCGCCCCAGAATCTCCTCTTTCTGCCATTTCCGCACAGTGTGTCTATGGAGAACCCTTAAGATATGTTTAAAAAGGAAAATCTGGATTAGTTCTTAAACACTCAAGTTTCTTGCTTGGACTGACTACTTAGTTATGTCACTTTATTCCAAGACCTTAGATATTATAATTATCATAATAAAACAAGCTTTAATGAACCAGAATAATCATTTATAGATTAAACAATTCTGTTTATCTGTTTGATGTCAGCACCATTAATCCCCATCTACTGCATGTGTGAGTGACTCGTGGTTTTCTAAAGGTTACCACCCAAACCATAAAACGCTAAAAATTCAACGCAGAAAATATAAGAAACCAAAGAGAAGCTAATATTTAACGACATGTTTAAGTGCTGGGATCACAGTTTATGCTCTTACATAAACTACCCGGAAAAAAAAAACCAAGAAAAACGTTTTAATGCAGATGATTACAAACTGTAAATGATTGTGAGTAAATGGATGTGACAGACTTTTGATTTACTTTCTATAAACTTCAGACATGTTTAAATGCAGGAGTAATATTTGTCTGATGTTTTAGGATCCCTACGTCGATGTGAGCGACACGACTTCCTTATTTTTTAACAGCGGGCCCTTCAACCACTGGCTCGATGTCAACCTCCCGTTCTAATGGACAGCCACAGAGCTGACAGGCCGTAAATCAGAGGTACTATAGAAAGCCATTAGTCCGGGGATACACAATAAAAAGCGGTAATGGTCTCATAAAGCCTGCAACACCACAGCAGACATTCTGATTCTGTCTATTAAGGGCTGCACAGAGCCTCGGATGACTGAAAACAAGGAAGCCATTTTTCTTCTGTACGTTATCGCCTGGGGTCTTGTGCTTGTGATCAATGTACAGTAAAGGCGCAGTGTGCTGAGAGCTATTTATTTACACTGTACTCCAGCTGAGTGAATATTAGAAGAGAACATTGTGATTAAGAAGTGCTGCTATTGAGCTAGATGTTACAGACGCCTCATTGATTTACTGTGAGCTGGTTAGAAATGCAAGACGTGCTCAGAGGGCGGGTTACAGTATCAAGAACAACAGTTTACACGAGTTGTCTTTAAATCATATTAAAGGGATTGATCGGGCAAGATTCAAACATATTAGCCAAAGCTACTGATGTATCCATAGATAGCAATAGTTATGGTTTTATTTGCTGGTGTGTCGAGTCAGCCTCCAAAAATCTTAGACCATCCCTGTACATGATGTATTTAAGGCCAAGAGTCTACCACCACCATGCTAGAGGCACTGTGAGACTGCACTAAGGAACGGCTTTCAGCTAAATGCTGAGCATCATTTTCACCAGCGTTCAATTCATCTCAAGGTGAACAAGAATCACTCCAAAGTTGTCAAGGATATTTCACCTTAAAACCACCAATTGTAAAAAAAAAAAAAAACAATAAAAAATAAAAGTTGGTGCTTAAGGAGGTCAATGAATCATAATCCTCTCCTCTATGCTTAAAAAAGAAGCTGGTACATTATTTGATGGCGTTACCTAAACAGGACAACAACAAAAAACAAAGTGACATCTGTTTTGCCCCTGGTAAATTATTCAAGTCCTAGGAATAAGGCACATTGGTAAGTCAGGGGAACATCAAAGTTGGTAGGATTCATCTTCTGGGGACTAAGAACATCTGTACCAATTGTCATAGAACTCTATTTGAAGGTTGTTGAGCTATTTCACACCAGGCAAGCTAGCTAGCATGACTTATTTCATCATACTACTGATGAAACCCTTTTTCCCCGTTTCATTTTTATCAACACTTTGAAATCCACAGGGATGGATACTTCAATGCAAATGGAATTTAAAAAGTATTGATTAGCAGCTATCACTAAATATGTAGGAAAATATTAAATGCTTAGAAGGAGAATCTGACTTCCAGTGCAATTTGACAAATAAATAATGTGTTGACAAACACTGCAGCAAATTTGGGGCTACAGATCTTAAAAGCTCTGCATATGAAGGCTGGAGGGCCATGATAGCTTTCTATGTTCAACATAATAAATCTAATTAACCAGAAAACATCTTCTTTGAAACCGCGCCAACTTGTTTTCGCTATTCAAATTTCGGACGGCAAACGTCTAAATAATTTCAGCCACAATTTCACCGAACGGAGCCAAAATTCTCGTCCCCAAAGATAAGAAAGTCGTCTGAGTGACATTTCAACAGGCTGTTCCTAACTTACAGCCGGGATTGAACTCGCCTGGAGACAATGACAAGCTCCTCTCTGTCTGATGTCACTTCCCATTTCCAGGGCCCCGACTGCTATCTTGCTACCGGCTCCTGCCAATAATAGCTCATCAAAAACAACACAACCCTTCTTGGCACCAAAATAAAGGCAGCGGTCCACGTCGGTGCCACTCAGTTGTCAATTAAGACTCCTCTTCACACTGACACTTGTGACTTAAAAGAAACAGTCGAAGACGTGATGAATTCGAGGCGACAGATGAGACGGCGGTGCGCTGCGTTGTGGTACCATAATGCGCTCGAGATATGGATAACAACTGACACCACTGGCAGGTCTTATGAAGTTTGATTTCATTTGTCAGGCCTCCTCTACTTTGTCTTTTAGCTCCTGCACGCTCCCTCACTCTTCAATCATGGTGGTAATAGCTCGTCCTGATAGCCCGAAGACACTCTCACTCACTCTCGTTAAGGATGCAAAGCCACAAAATATAGCAGGTTCAAGTTGGCATCATGTGTTGTATCTAATGCTGTATTGTACATGTAGAATTGCATGTGGTGCGTTTATAAAAAAGAAGCTAAATGAACCTGAATGTCCACGGGGGTGTTCTCATTTCTGAATTTCCCACCACATTTCTCACCACGGAGATGAAGGCGTATCATATAAACCACAAACGACAGAGAAATAACCATCAGCCTCGGTATTTGATCACTAAGTAGACAAATGGAGCGGTAAGTGTCCAAGCCTGTCTCGGCAAATACCTCGCATGCTTGTCTCTAGCCGACCACATGACGCTAATTCCTGACTGAAGCGCTCCTCCCGCGTATTCCTAATCCGGCCTGTGAAATGTGACAAGATCATTCTTTAGGCCTACTTTAGTCTGAATAATCTGCCCATCACAGACATTCATCCCGACCTGCACAGTGCTTCCAGTGTCATAACACGCTACCTGTACATTTTCACCCCCGGCTTAGGTTCCATAAATTAAATCTAGACGAGTAAATGTGAGGGATCAACATCGAGTGCTGCATGTGTGTGGATGTAGAGAATGTGGATTTTTACACTGAAAGATTCACAAACAAAAACATGGTATCCTTTTGACTCCTAAAAGATTCAGAACGTCATTAAAGGTGACGTAAAGGTGAAAGCTAGAGCTGCAGTTCGATTGTAATGATTATTGTTTTATCGGTTGTCCGGGGAATGTTTTTGCTGGTTAAATGATCAGGAAACTTTGGTTTTCCAACTCAAATGTGAGGATTTGCTGCTTTTGTTCTGTTCTCTGCTCTTATAAACGGAATATCTTTGGGTTCAGAA
Organism: Labrus mixtus; assembly: GCF_963584025.1. Classification (NCBI taxonomy): domain Eukaryota; kingdom Metazoa; phylum Chordata; class Actinopteri; order Labriformes; family Labridae; genus Labrus; species Labrus mixtus. The sequence goes on from NC_083632.1 coordinate 9,250,742, forward strand.
CTCCTGGTTGGACGATACAAGCGCAACTATGAGACATAAACTCGGGCTACAAGAAACCTTGACGACATTATGTGATAAAGGGACGTATGGTTTTTTGTATCATATCTTTGTAAACTTAAGTTTGGGCTCTGTCTTGGGTGGTCTGTTTGGCAATTATTCACCTACAAGGAGTCATGAAAGACATTTACTGCCCAAGGATTAACTCAAAATTTGGTATTTTTTTGTTTCATATCCTTGTTAATTGGTTATTTCAGGGTTTTGAAGGACAAGTCAGACAAAACATGAACTTTTGAGACGAATATCTGAGCTCTAGTAAATCACTTAGGGCATTTTCTGGCAAACAGTTGATCAAGAAGTCAGGTAGGATCTAACAGATCCATAAATTATGAAAATTATCATTTTGAAAGGACCTGCAGGTAATCAAAACTAGCTAAAGCAAGCTAAATACCAAACTTCAATGTCATCAGAAGCTAATATGATCGCTCTCCTTTTCCCCCAAAAGCTTCGAGACAGAAGTACACTGCAGACGGTCTTACTGGAGCTTCTTGAAGTTTCCACAAAGTTGTGCGGCGGTAATATGGCAGCTGTCAGCTTGAATTGAGCCGTTGGTTCCAGTTGCTACCAGAGAAGGGAAGGTGAAGTTAACTCCTCTCTACAGCATGACTACAACCCGCCAGGAATCCTCACCTGCCTGATGGCAAGTGGACGACAGCCGATAATCTCCGAAAAAGGCTTTGCTTCCTTACTCCTGACCAGCTTTAACTAATTGAGGAGACAACGTGAAAAAGACCCTTCACTGCTGTGATCTTGGCTGCACCTCAACTTTTCCTAACTGTCTCCGTCATGCTGACTTCCGGCGAGATAGTGCGAGTTCTCCGTGTCAGCTGCGGGTTGAGCTCTTGCAAATGAAGTCAGCATTTGACACAGACGGAGGTGGGGGAGGGGGGGGGGGGGAATAGAGGAATGGGTATGACTTCTAAGTATCTGAAATGTCCTGTCTTAAACACATAATATCTGTAATACTTCCTGACACTTTCTCCTATAACCTCTTATTCTGTGCCAGCTTCTGTGGGGCCTTTTTTTTCCTCTCCTCTCTGGGCGCAGAAGAAAAGCGAGTCTATTTTCTTGTCATATTTGGTTGAAAGGCGACTCTCAACTCGGAGTCTAATTTCCTGCACTTTAAAGACAGTCCGCATGCAAGGTGCATTACCATGCTATCAAGGTGATGGGGGAGCAATTTCAAGCTGTCAGTCAGTCATGGAAATATCACAGAGTCTTAATGTCTACCGCGACCTGTCAAAGGCTCCTGTGAAGTGGCAATGAGAGTAATCTGAGTCCCATTCACTCAACGCCATTGACATGTCAGCGTGGCTCTCTGTTTTACTCTGGATGGTGGTTCATAAGGAGATGGGGATATAATATAGCTGCAGACAGAGCTACTTCAGAAGAGGTCAAACTGTTCAGAAGGTTTTTTTTAAAAATATGGAGGAAAGAAAGAAGAAAATGTACCGCTGCTAGCCGGAAACAGATATTGATTTCATTATCTATTCCACAGTTTTAGCCTAAGTATGAAATTAGCTGCATCTCACAGGATCACTTCTTGCTTCACAGACAGCAGTTAGTTAAGGCTGTTAATTTCACGATAGACGCACCACTCCGGGTGACACACTAGGCCTGTACTTAACCATTATTAATGTGACAGGCCTCAGTGCAAAGCAAATCAATTAAACAGGAGCAATCAGCGCAGTCTGGATAACGGCCTTTTAAGACTGTTTGCATGTGACAAAAGGAGGTCCGTGGATCCAGGGGCCTCTGCGCCGCGACCTGACAGGTCAAAAAGAACGCGGGCGAGAAACAAAAGCACCCTCTAACCATCATCTCCCCTTTTTTACCTGTCACATCCAGTCTGGCTGCTGACGCGGCGCGCCCCTGCATGTGCCCGGCTGCCACAAGGTGAATTTTCATGTCACGTCGACGGGATTTTGTATTCAATTTGCAAGAGGTTATTATGCTGCACTTATCGACTATCCTTTTCTAAGTTAAACGACAAGGGCTTTTGCAACCGAGTTTGGCTCAATTTTCTTTTTTTTTTTTTTTTGATGTGTTGAATGTACATGTGCAAGCCTAAAGGGTGCAGAATATTACAAGTGGAGTGGTAACTTACCTTTATGTTGTTTAGGTAATTCTTCCACTGCTGCGCGGAATCTCCAAAACAATCTGAGAAAAACAGAAAGAACACACAAAAGCGTTAAAAGATTTGGACTAAAACAGATTAAACGGCCGTATCACATGCATGCATTTGATGAATCAACTCCGTAGGAACCTCCCTACATGCAGAGCTGAATTATACAATGCACACATTATACAATTATACATTATACAACACAGTCATAATGAAACTCCTGTCGCTGTGACCCTAATTACTGTTATTTTCAATATTTAATCACCTTAACGTTTACAGCGTTGGTGGTGCCTGCAAAGACAAGCACTACTGTGCAGTATAAAAAGACAACACTTAAGATGAATCACAGAACACAAAGAAAGGCAGGTTGGAGAACTCTGCCACCAATTCAGCTCATTTAGAATTTAAACACTGCTGCATACATTTAAAAAGAACACTTGTCTTAAGGAAGTTAAATACATCACTTTTTTACTTTTTAGAAAACAGACAGATGAAGTGGACAGATGGTCTGAAAGCACTATTTTGTTTCTGTTTTGTATGTGTGTGGTCCAATGAGGAGGGTTAACATGAGTCAGATAATTGCAAAAAGTAAAACGAGAAATGAAATTGATTACAAAAAAGTTTGGGGTTTTTTTTTACTGAAAATAACTGAAAAAAAGTGCCTGGAAAATCAAATTACAGTGTTTTCGAAGAATAAAGCAAAAGCCAGGTTACATTTGGGTAGAAAAAAAAATAGCCATAGATTGTACCTATAACTAAACTGTGCATGTTAAAAGACTTCAGTGAACTCTGAATCAGTTGACCGCATTTTTTGCTGACAAAAGTTTGAGTTCTGACTTCATTTGTCTCTGAACGCATCATTGAAAGTGACTTCACAAAAAAACGTTACTTCATCAATAAATGAAAATGACCTCATCGCATATTTACAACGCAGTTATAGAGTCTTTCCCTTCCTGTCGCTATATTCAGCCCTGCTTCTAAACGCTCGTGTTTGCACGGACTCTGGCTGATTCATAAACGTGTCCTTGTGTGAAATACTATCAGGAGATTTCGAAGCTTTTTCTGTTTAAAAGTAATGAATTGCGTCGACGACACACACACAGACACACACAAAAAAAGTGCAGCCATTTAAGGACAGAGCCGAGAATTTGGTGTCTGTGGAAGCGAGCCATCCATCACGTGCACAATAAAGGAGTTTTTGCCTGACGGTCGAAATTTATGGTCGCCCTTCTCTGCCCTAATAACTCACAGCGCTGTGTCAGAGGCTGACAGCCGGAGCCCAAAAACAGCCCCCCTGTTATCAATCAAAAAACACTTGCATATGTTTAACTTTCGCCTGATCAGCAAGACGTTTATAGGCTATTGAGTAATAAGATAAGTGGGTCTATTTCTATGGGAAGAAACGCGGAGGCTTTAAATGATTAATGGGAGCCACAAGAGGAGTTTTTACGCGCTCATGATATCAAAAAAGAGCTTTTTTTTGGCTTGAGTTTGGCGGAAATGTGAGGGTGTATCTTGAATCTTTAGACAAAAAAAAAAAAACGTGGAAACATCTGAATACAATTAAACAAATGATGTGGCAGAATTAAAGCTCTTTATGACTGCCTCAGGGTGGTTTCAAATTAAACAAAGCGTAGTTAATAGTCTGACCACACCAGGCAGAGCAAACGGCCTAAATCACGACGGAGGAGGCACGGAGAGGTGCACCCTCACTTCTCCCCTCCACTCCTCATGGATTCACTTTACAGCGTTTGACCTGAATCTGACTGTGAAGAGGCACAAAAAAAAATAAGTGCAGACAGCTGACAGATAACTGGCGTGCAGGACGGGGAACTGACAGATGACACTCTGCTTGATGGAGAGGAGAAAGTTGCAGGAAATGTGAAACATGCCGATGGATATCTGAGCACATTGAAAAGGAGAGCCAATTTTTTTTCTCTCCTTTTAGGACACACACTTTTTTCATTAATGATTAAGAAAGGGTGAACAGTATTTTTTTTGCTAAATACAAATGTCACAAATAGGAGTGTAATCGCGAAAAGTATTTGTCTCATTATTTGACAAAAGTAGCACAGGGCCTATTTTTTTCTGTCAAGTAAAACGTATCGTTTGCATCTTGACACTTATCGTTTTACTTTCGTTGGCTTGTTAAATCTTCCACAAAAACCTCACCATACATTTGAGGCGCATGCGTCAAAGCGCCAATTACGCAAAGACGCACACAAAAACTCCAGATTAAAAGCTGCTCTGAGTGAGTGAAATGTGAAATGCACACTCGTCTGAGGAGGAAACGTCACATTCACTCGACCCCCCCCCCCCATCACCCTCGAGTTTTCTCTTTGATTGGGAGGCGGAACAGGCTCTGATCTGCGGACTTATTCCGATGCTGCTTTGGTATAGGAGGCGGAGTGATCTCTCGTGTAGCCTCGTAAACCGAGTGCGCTCTCGGACCTGCAGCCACACTGTCAGAGCGACACCGGAGATGAAGCAACGCGGCTGCGATTCGCACGGATTCTTCTCACACAGGCGTCTCTTTTAAGGATTTTACATCTTTTTAACTGTGGCTTTAACCGTCTGAAGTCTTTGAGTGCGGGCTTTCTTTCCTCTACACATGTATCTCTCAACCATTTTGATGAGAATTGGGTCATGATCACATCGCCCACGGTCTCTGTCCTGAGAAATAGCACGAACACAGCGTGGGAGAGCGGCTCCTCGGGGGAGAAGGGCGCAGAGAAGAACAGCAAGAATCCAACCGTCCACAACTCGGTCTCGCCCGCAGACCCTTCTCGCCAAGCCGGCCGTCTTCCCATCAAGGTCTTAAAAATGCTCACGGCTCGGGCAGGACACCTTTTACACCCGGAGTACCTTCAGCCTTTACCGTCCACGCCTGTCAGTCCCATCGAGGTAAGAGCCGACGCGATTTTTGTTGAAATGTTTGCGCACACGGCCAAGTATTTGGCTCTGAAATCAGAGAACACGAAAGCTTCTTTTCTCTTTTTACTGGATGGATGTCGTTGACAAAGTCGATCGATAACTGAAGATTGTATTCAAACGATGTAGTAAATTATTCGATAGAGGAAAGATTAGCCTTCTTGTTCTCTGATTTTTACACTTGATGTCGGAGTTTATTGTCGTTTTTTTGGGAGGTTGTTGTTTTTTTTTTGTATCGGATTCAGACTCGCTGTGAAATTTAATGACCTTGTTGTTGCAAGCTGATGCCCGTGTTTGTCATTTTCGACGCGTGGCAGCTGTACAGTCTTATCTATCTCCTGTACATCAGCCCCGTGAGTGCGTTACCTCTTAACGTGCTCATTACGCTGAGTTCTGAGTTCCATAACGAGATAAGTTTATGCGCAATGCGTAAATTGCGCGAAAGCCTTTTCTTGTGAGTATTTGCCACATAACCTGGCAATCTGAAGTGCTTTGATGGGTCATGCTAACTGTGTTTTGTTTTTGTTTCACTAGCTGGATGCAAAGAAAAGTCCTCTGGCTCTGCTGGCGCAAACATGCTCCCAGATCGGCAAACCGGACCCGCCGTCCTCCTCCAAGCTCTCCTCCGTGACCTCGAGTGGATCTAGCGATAAGGAGAGTAAATCTGGCCCGCTGAAAATGAGCGACATCGGAGCCGACGACAAATCCAGCTTTAAACCGTACTCGAAATCGTCGGAAAAGAAGGAGTCGAGCGGCAGCCTGAGTGGAGATAAAAACAGTTTCCGAGTGCCTAGCGCCACCTGCCAGCCGTTCAGCCCCAGGACAGGCAGCCCCAGCTCCTGCACCTCCGTGTCTCCTGTGCCAGCTGAGGGCAAAGCGGGAGACAAAGAGGACAAGAAGGAGTCTGATAGCAATAAAAGCGGCTCTACAGAGAGTAATGGCAGCCATAGGATAAGTGGAATTACCTCTGATGGCAGCCAACACCAAGAGAACACATCTGGATCAAAGACTGTTACATCAGACTCAATATCTGTGACCTCCTCCTCCTCCATGCTCTCCTCCGGACTGGTAGCCCCTGTTTCCCCCTACAAACCCGGGCATACAGTTTTCCCCATGCCACCTGCTGGTATTTCATACCCTGGAAGTTTAGCGGGGGCCTATGCAGGTTACCCTCAGCCGTTTCTCCCTCACGGAATGACCCTGGACCCCACCAAATCCAGCAGCCAGCTGTTAAGCGCACAGTTTGCTGCGGCCAACTCTCTGGGATGCAGTAAAGCAGGGAGCCCTTTAGCTGGAGCTTCTCCCCCTTCTCTTATGTCTGCTAGTCTGTGTCGGGACCCGTACTGCCTGAGCTACCACTGCACGAGCCATTTATCCGGTGCGTCCAGTGCGAACTGCGCGCATGACTCTGCGGCGGCGGCGGCAGCTGCTGCGCTCAAGTCCGGATACCCGCTCATGTACTCCACTCACCCGCTCCACGGCGTGCACCCCTCGGCCCCGTCTTTTAGTGGACATCCCTTATATCCATATGGGTTTATTCTGCCTAACGACCCTCTGCCGCACGTGTGTAACTGGGTTTCTGCTAACGGACCTTGTGATAAGCGTTTTTCCTCCTCTGAGGAGTTGCTCAGCCACTTGCGGACTCACACGGCCTTTGCCGGCACGGAGAAGTTGATATCGGGGTACCCCGGCTCTTCTTCTCTCGCTAACGCCGCTGCAGCCGCTGCCATGGCGTGTCACATGCATATGCCTCCTAATGGAAGTCCAGGCAGCCCCGGCACGCTGGCCCTCAGGGGCCCCCATCACCCCCTCGGACTGAGTAGCCGCTACCACCCGTATTCAAAGAGCCCTCTGCCCACACCCGGGGGCCCGGTGCCGGTGCCCGCGGCCACAGGGCCTTACTACTCCCCGTACGCCCTGTACGGACAGAGACTGACTACAGCCTCGGCCTTAGGATACCAGTAGAGACAGAGAATTATACGTTTATAAAGGAGATTTAGGCCACATGAGTTTTATATTGTACTTCATGCAGGGACTGGATCCGCGTGAGGATCAGTGTATTTATTTGCGATAGCTTCAAGCGTGACTAAAAATAAAAAATAATATAACTTTGAAAAAAGCCTCACTTTGCATTCTTTTACACAGGAGAAAATGTTTGTGTTCACTTCACCTGCTGTGTACCAAAACTGTATTATTATTATTTTTGTACTGATTTAAATGGGACCTCTTCCACTTACATGTAATTTATTTTTATGCCTCACTGTTATTTTAAAATCTGCTGAGTGATGACACAGAATAATAGAAATCAACACCAGAGTTGATTTCATGTTTCAGAATTTATTATTTTAGGAGAAAAAACATGAAAGCTGTATTTTTCTTTCCTGGGTGACACATTGAAAGTTTGGAACAGCTTTAAAAAAATGGTTACAATGCGGTGAAATTAATTCATAAATTAATTATTCCATGGCAAAATCAGACCAAAAAAAAGGCACTAACAAGAATTTATAACATCCTATTTAATTAATTTTTAATTTATTGTCAGCTGTGTTTGTCTTCTTGGACAATGGGACTGTTGGCTTGTGAGAGCTCACTATGATTTTTTTTTAAATCAAATATATCATATTTATTTATTGGGGTCAATATTTCATGTTTAGAGGATTTTACAAACATTAACACAAACAAATATTATAAATATGCAATTATATTGTGCACAGCCACGGTTAATGGTTATAATTTCATGATATATAACTTTGGTTTATTTTATATATTTCACTTTATTACCATGAGGCTGTCAGGGGGTCTTTGCAAACATCTTGCAGATGAAAAAGTAATGCCAGAGTTGTAAAGTCTTCTCAGCATTTTATATTAAAAAACAAAAAAAGTTATTACTGAGAGCATGTATGTTCTTGCATTTTGAACTTAAGATGCTCAAACCACTAACAGGCCTTAACCTACAATATGTACTATGTGTGTGTTAGTGTGTGTGTTCAGATGCATTATCCCATGCTCATCAAAACATGCAGAATCTTCTCAATCACGAGGTCATGCATTATGCTTTCATTAACGAAGACAAACGAGCGAGTGATATGAGCGAGGAGCTCCCTGAGCAAAGATTTACGATGACACCAGATGTGGGACGTTTCCACGGCGCCTGTGATCGCTGTAATGAAGCCGGGAAGCAGAGAGCATGAAATAAAGCGAGGCCTAACTATTCCAGCCCCCTTAAAACAAATCAGCTAAATCAAGCCAACAGTGTCATTATCCATCCTCAGTAAATCAGGCTGTTCTGGGGCAATAAAATCACCATCATTAACGGTCACATGTCGTATTCATCACATGCACACATCCTTCATGCAGATGAGCCCTAAACAGCTCTGTGATAGATGGTGATGAAGCCCTCAGGTCTACACAACAGCCATAAAGCCATGCAGGGTAGATCAAACGTGATGCATCTTTTTTATTGACAGTATGATGGGAACAAATGGGAAGATCTTCAGAAATTATTCCTCAATATGTAATAGATGTGTGACACAGCAGTATAAATTCACACGTCCTCTGGTGCATGAACAAATTGAACCAATAAGGATTTAATGGACTGATGGATCATCTTGCGTTTAAGGATACTACGCAGCAGAGCAAACTGTAATAACACTTGATAAAAAAAATATATTTAATGAGCAAGCATTGGATGTTATTGTGATACATTTTTTTCTTGTGTCACAACTTAGGTATTCAGTTTATTTACAGTACAATTCCAAGTGATGGGTTTCATGGTTATGTTCTTTCTAAGGGAAATCACATTAAATTCACGAAAAAACCTGAGAACAAAGCATACAAACAACCATTAGTGAACAAAAGTGATTATGAAGTAATTATCGCAAAATTATAAAACTATCATTTAGGAAAACCTAAACCCTATCTTTGATGGAAATTTGCAAGTAGTCAAATAATTTATAATGAATGTTTGGACTCTCTATAATCTAGTTAAAGGCAAATATGAATGCTTTTTTATGGTTATTTAAATGCCACATTTTGTCCCCTCTAGGGACCCATAAGAAGAGGTTGACTAATGAATAGATAATGAATGAGAGCATTGTAAAATATGTCTTCATTGATTTTATACACAATTTAACATTTGTCCTCACAGATGCACACAACATCAATGTGTCATCAACAATGTATTACATGTTGATGCACTGCTTATGAATGCTACACAGACGGGGTTAACAGTGGAGTGTGCAGATTAACGTGTGCCTCTATTATTCCAGTGCTATAACGTATTGCACTGGAAGTTTTGCAGGTTGGTATGAGAACCTTTAATGTAATCTGCCATCAGTCACTTTAAAAAACAAACTTGGGGCGCAGTGGTTAGTGCGCGCGCCCCATGTATGGAGGCTATAGTCTTCCAAGCGGGCGGCCCAAGTTCGAATCCAGCCTGTGGCTCCTATCCCGCATGTCATTCCCCACTCTCTCTCTCTCCCTGATTTCCAACTCTATCCACTGTCCTATCTCTCCATTAAAGGCACAAAAAGGCAAAAAAAAAATCTTTAAAAAAAAAAAATAATAATAATCTAATTTCTCGTATCCATACAATATTTATAATACTGCACAGTATTTATTACATCAACTTTTTTTTTGCAATAGTGGGAGTGTAAAGCTTTGTTTGAATTTTTACAATCATACATATTGTCTTAAGGAACTCAAGTTAAGATTACGATTAACTAAATTAAATTGGTTGTTGGGGAAAGATGCTGCATTCAGGACTGAGGTCATTTCTTTCTGTTTATTACATTAAGTGACTCACATACATCTATCCTACCGTGTCGAAGTCTATCAATCTTGAACAGATGATCTCTTTCCCACATGTTCCAATGTAAAATACTGCCAGGACCTCAGATAAACTGGACGTCGTCATGACTTCACGTTGAATCACGATGGCGGCCCCACCTGTTCTGCTTTGAAGTGCAGTATGAGCGAGACTTTCGGCCTTTCACCTGAGGGGGAACAGATCGGCACGTCATGTTCAAAATGGTGGCTTTTTTTGCACAGCTGCATGCCACGTGTTAAGCCGTCCTCTGGCCTTGTTATGGTTGAAGGTCCAACAGTCATGCAAGAAAACTGACTTTCCAGAAATAAATCCATGCCGCAAATACATATATCATCCAGCTTTCAAACACTTGTTACAAATGTTTTGGCTATGTAATGAATTTAACACCCTTCTGTCAGCTGTATTAATGATCCCAACGAGGGATTTCCCCCGTTGTTACACAAACATTTGCTGCCTTTGAATAAATCTTCCTCATTGCTTATGTGCTCTGGAAAGTCAGGCGGATCTCTGTTTACAGACGCAGAAGGAAAAAGCCGACGACCTCTTTCATGTTCAATCAGCTGAGAAGTGTGTCTTCCATCATCCAGAGGAACGTCGGGGTTCATGTTTGTGGGAGAAAGGCTTTCGCTTCTCCAAACAAGCGCCATATTTATCATCACTCCATCATTTCCTGTCCTTTTGACAAGGAAAATAAACATAGTACTACAAAGTTAAAGCTGTTTTTTTGACTGAGCTGCTGACCTTTTGAGGCCTCTTAAAGAAGGAAGTGAGTGTGGTATGCTGAGATTACCTTCATTTGAACAACTTTTATTCCATTCACTCAAAATAAAGTGTCTTTTTGAGTAAAAAAAAAAAAAAAAAGCCAGTCGAAAAAGAGGGAACTTTCCCTCCGAAGACAGTCTGTCAACACACAAAGCAACGGAAAGAGCAACAGTGAGTTAAACAGTGGGCCCTTGTCTTTCAGCACTCAACATGCCCTATAATTTACACACCACTGACAGCGGCCATTTTGAAGTCTGTCATAGACGGCTAACTTTTTTGTCTCCGAAAACGTCTTTCTCACTTTGAGTCGGCTTCTGCTCGGGTCCGGGTGATTAATGACTTCTGGCCTTATTGTGCGTGGGGGCTAATTAACTACATACTGACTGAAGAGACACGCTATGAAAACCTTCCTCTGATAACCCCCCCCCCCCCCCCCCCCCCCCCCCCCCCCTTCCCCCTCTCCTCCTACTCTTGGTCTTGGCATGTGGAAGCTCTTACTGACAAATTTGCAAGAAGCAGACGAACGTTGAGTAAGATGAATGGCCTCTGAGAGCAGTAAACAGCCTTTAATTTAACAGTGTTTAAATGTATGACACGCTGGCATTGTGCTTCCGCACTGTTCGTGCTCTCTCCTTCGGGAAACGAAGCCAAAGTTTTCCCCCGCAGTTAATTTTAAAATAAGACTTGGCATATTCATGTGTAGGGGAGTTTCTAGGTTACTCAGGCTTGCAAACACGTGTTCCTTGCCTTTTTAAGTTTTCTGCAATCCCTTCAGACTGACATTCTGAGACAAAGACAATCAGTTTCTTTAGCGAACTCGTCTCAAATGCACTGAAGAGGCAGCCAATAAGAAGGACGTCTGATTAAGTCATAAACAACTTTAGTAGAGCAGAAAGAAGACATTTTGTTTCACACTAACAAACAAAGCCAAACAATCTTTCCCTTTAGCTCAGCTGCCTTTGTGCCACACCTATGGTTAGAAATCTCCCCCTTCCTATTATTAGGTTTGTTAACATACAGTATTGCCGTGTTTGCACTTATGTCGACAGCCTAACTTAATCGAGTTACTATCGAACTTGTGTGCTTCGCCCAGCGCGACAGTTTTAGTGGCAGAATTATTACCTTGACCTATGAAAGGAAATTAGCTGTGGACATAACTTGGAGGCTTTCTTTCTGGTGAAATAAATAAAACCAATATTTACCAGAACTGTGACAATGATGGAAAACAGCAGTAAAAAAAATATTTCTTCAAAATGAAAAATGCCAGACAGATCAAAAGTTGTATAAAAAAATGCATAAAGCCAGCTGGCAGACCATTACAGGTGATGGACGTTTCACTTCCCTAAGTCAAATATAACAGACTGCTGTTCATTAATATACAGGGGGGCCTGCAGAATCCATCCTGCCATCTGGTTAAATCGACAGAGTAATCTACAGCTCGTGATTATGGCTGAGGAGCATAGTTTCTCTTTCATCTTTGAAAAAAAATAGTTTCCATCTGCACCGAGTGGCACATCATTTTTCTTTAAGACAAATGGGCTGTTTTGGTATGATCCAAAATTAGATCAGCAGAAAACGATCAATCTTGTGAAGGGGTCTGGGAAAAGTATCGAGGACATTTGGATTCTCCTCTTGTCTTAAGCATCTCAGCTCTCACTTTTCATTGCTTGTCATCAGCATTCTTCCCATGATGCCATCACATGGACTTAAGATGGATATGAAAATGTACCTTAATATAGTGGTCCCAGCTTTGTTCCCTGTGGCACTCCACGACAGATGGTGACCTGTGATAATATGTGACACCAGAACCAAAACCCGCACTTAGGCAAAGAAGACAAAATACTTCAAGTCTTCCTGTCTGCAAATTAGTGAGATGACACAACTGTCAGGTGCCAGCCTCCTCCTATGACAGCACCCCTCCTCCCCCCCCCCCCCCCCCCCACTCCATTACAGAAGCAGCGATGCTTTCATTGCAAGACAAAGGGGAAATGGGTGCATGTTTTTTATAGAAGACCTGTCTGTCAGCTGGCTCTCAAGTCATAACAAATCACCGGCACTCAGCTGAGGCTGAACATTCGGGCGTCAGGAGGAAGACGGATGACCTGCAGGCCTTTGAAGTGCTCTGGCAGTTCAGATGGCTCAGCGGCGCTGACAGAGAAATATACACAACAGAGCAACCAATAATGAGAACATTAAACATTCCAGCCACCTGACAGGCTGACAAAAACAGCCTGGCCTCACATCAATCATCCGCTGAGACATAACCTTGACAATTAGTCCCCTCTGATACTCCTGGTAACCCCTGGGCCTACACTGCAGTCCTGACTCCATTTAAGGAAGACAAAACCAAATAGCTCCATCTAATGCCTTAATTCTGATTGATAAAGACTAAGCGGTGATACAGCCAAAAATAAATCGTCTCAACAAATGTGGAATTTCAGATCACTTGTTTTTTTGTAAAATAATGGCTCTCCAAGGATGTGAAAACCAAAAAAAATGCACAGATTGTATTTCAATTATTTTCCTCGTGGCCTCTGAAGATGTTTGGGCTAAGAAAACAAAAAATGTATCCAGTGCATGTTTATGGCTCTGCCTACTCAAATATGTGTTTTAATGACGCCCCAAAGGCATTTGGAAGCTATATAAATACTTGTAGCAGAGCCAGCACTTAGGTTTTCAATAGAAGTCAAGGCATAGATCAGCATAAAGTAAGAGCAGTTCAGTAATGTGCGCCTAACAAGGTTACATATCTTACATCTGTATCTGTGTAAACATGTGCTAAATGTCAAGGCTGCTATTAAAAAGCTCTATAAATCCAGCTCACTAAAAGACTCAACATAATTAATCTCTTTCTTTGTCTTTTGAGCATACTCCTCATTAGCAGAGTGCAGGTTTTTCTTTAGTTGTGCCTGCACCCTAAGATCCAAATCCAAAGCAGTTGACCTTCCAAAAAAAGCAAGGGGCCATGTTGTCATCACTCTATTCACTCTAACTATGTAGTTATTGTATGACAAATGAGCCATGTGAAATGACGTTTCCCTTTCGCCTTCACACCTGTAGAGAAAAACAAAGGCGTCAGTCAGATGGATGGATGGCAGAACTTCAGAACTACTGTATCTCGCTCTCATTTGGTTAAACGGAAAGAGCTGGGCCAACGACTGTTTGAAAAAAATACTACCTGAGACGTAGTTGCAGAGCTCCAAACCCTGAGGATGATAAATGGCTTCGCTAACCCTGTGGGACTGCAGACCCAAATGAGGACGGAGCTAATTGCCGTGCGAAAGGTTTTGGCATGAATGGAAAGCAAATGCAGGCGAGCCGCGGCCAAAAAAAAAAAGAGCCCAGTTGCCGCTCTGAACTCCTGGCTGGCTTTTGCTTACAAGAGTTCACTTGGTGTCCATAAATCATGGACTGCTTACAGCTGAAACTGCCCTTAGTCCTCAACATGCAATAGACTGAGTGACAGATTCCATCCTGACTACATTAGCCCCCCAGTTCAAACGAGGCTTCTTTTTTTAAACTCTCCTACCATCTCCAACCTTGCAGGAAATGAAAACCAGATGGCTGAGGATATCTGTGTAGAACTTAAAGCTGAGCCCATATGGGAGAAAAAGACACAAAAGAGTTAAAAAAAATTATATATTGTTGAAGGAAATGACAGGGGTCAATTCCAGGTATCATGGGTTTTTGATATCCTTCAAATATGACTGTATCCTGAGGCTATGATCTGCAGCACATTACTCATTTTCAGCTGACAGCCTGAAATGTGGTTTCAGTCTGTGTTACTCCCACACATGTGAGCACAAGTGCAAACTCAACCATCAGTACTATCAGCTGCATTCATGATTTTTTAACTCTTTTCTTGAACTAGACCGCACTCCAAATGCACAAAACTACCTCCTTAAGGCTAAAAAGAAATGTTTTAATTGCATCAGGAGTCAGATCTGCATAAAGAAAAGCCATCGTAAGAGTGTTGGGTGGAGTACTTTGGTCAAGAGGAAGTAGATAAGTGGGTGGAGATGCTCAAATGTAACCTGCTTCACAATGTGAAGAGATTGTTGTCACTTTGCTCTAGACCAAATCACACAAACCTTCAGGTAATTGGTGTGCATTTGTCAGGGGGATATTTTATTGTATATTTGGAGCATAAGGGAGAATTAACAGCAGTAGGACAATGAGTGAGGGATGTCCATCTGCAATGTCAACTTTCTATTTTCTATTAAACTGTGACACATGGATGAAAAGAATAGAGTTGGTGTTATTCAACCAAGATAACTAATAGAAATCAACACGGAAAGGTTGGAACTACTAAAGCCTAATGCATTGAGTCTGTGTTCTTGTATTATCCCAATGGTTTTTCAGTGTATCAAACATTTAAACTACTTAAATACAACTTAAAGGATCTTTCAGTTGGTGTGGATATTGGCACCCCCTGTGGATAAAGTATGAAATATTTTGTCCCATTTAGAGCACTACCTTTATCTGGATAAGGTAGGTCCTATCCAGCTTTGGCTGAATATTTGGGCAAAACTAAACACAAAGGTAGACTGGAGAACTTGATCCTCGAAAGCAAAGACGAGACTAGTCTTATCCTCTTGATTAAACCTTTTGAACAGCCCTGGGGATTCTCCCATAGAGTCGCTTTCAAATAAGTCTAATTCCCTTTATACCAAATAGAGATGGTAACTATTTGCTCATGAGTCTACCTACCATCATTATAATCCCTTTAAAGTTTCCTTTTTGTAATCTATAATGTAAAGGCCGTGCATCTCATAACTCTCATCTGGTTAAGTAAACATCAAAGTAAAATCACAAAGAGCCTCGTGTGGACACTGAAAGCTGCACTCCAACAACAAACGGCTGCAATAAACCATGAAGCAGTTTACAGTGCAACGCACGCCTTTGCTTTTAATAAGGGTACTTTATAGATATTAATCTCAGGAATTTTTTACCTTACAATAGATTCCTGATGTGAGCTGCAGTCAATTATGTTTACTCGCCACCACAGAGCAGACCAGTGAAATATTCCCACCTGCCCCTTCATACCATTACATTATTTGTGATTTTATTTTATGGGGAAAGCTGGTGGTGACTCATTTTAATTCAATTGCGTGAAAACCAGAGGCCCAATCTGTTTTCCATGTTCTCCGGCTGCAGCTGAAAACACCTGCCTTGTTCTCACAGCTAATATATTAAGGAGTAAGTGCCTGAGCAGATGTTGGAGGGTCAGCAGGGAGTCCCAGGACTTCTACAGCACTCAATATTTATTGGACTGGATCAGAAGGCAATGACATGAGCCGTCTTTTCTCTTGATAAATCAAGTTCTGCGTACAGGTAGAAGCCAGAGCACGATCCACCCTTCTGGAAACACCTTTTCCAATTTGTCTGACTTTAAATCGTAACAGAGGCCAGGTATGAGCTAGAATTTCTCCCTCTAGAAATGCCAATCAGGGTGAAACCTCTTGGAAAATGTTTGAAAAAAAACTAGTTCAACTTTCTCCTTGGAAACTGTACCGTGGTGGAATCTTTTATTTGTGTTTGCTTCGCGATCACTCACGGAGATCAAAGCCCGCGCTTAAGGCCTCGGTGTCAGCTCGAGACATCGGTGACATCTTCCATTCACACCGCGTCTTCTCCTCACATCTCACACGCACTCGCTCGTCACATCCCACAACAAAGAGAGATGCCCCGAGTTATCATCCATCAAACCCGAGCCTTTTATGGCCCATCAAAAGACAATGAAGTGCCAGAGTGAAAGGAGTGTTTGCAACGCGAAGTGACAGCGAATACTCCAGACACAGATTAAACAGCGTTGGAAATGAGAGAGCTACAGAACGTTTGGGGTAATTTGTGAGAATTAGATGTTATGATTCATCTTTATGGAGGGAAGGAAGCACAGATATAAGCACAGCGATGGTCCCCACTCTGATAATTCAGGCATCTCATTTTGCTTTGGTTTTGAAGTATAAGCTTCATATGGTTTCAGAGCCAAACACTGTGTTTTGAAACTGTCTTAAACACCTCACTTCTAAGGTATGATGAACATGTTAAGATATAACACAGGCTCCTTTTCCCTTAAAGGCATCCTGTTTATTCCATCTATTATCAAAGCCAGCAAGGTTTAAGGGCCCTACTGGCAGTACAGTAGATCAGACATTCAGCATAAATCATCAACTGCTCTTTGTATGTTATCTCTCGTGGATTATTCCTCTCAAGTCAACCATCAAGCTCTGTTGGCACGCCGACGTAAACAGTTTGGTGAGCAGGGTAGATTTTGCAGTAACAGGACACTGCCGTGATTAAACTGTATCCCGTCTGTTTCTGATTTATTATGACAGCACAAACTCCCCGCAGAGCCGTGTCGTCAGGTGTGAGGACTCGTGCTGTGTGGGACACTTGATAGGCTTCAGGCTTTTTTCGCTGAGACCTTGTGAGAGAGTCTCCTGAGACGCAGCTGAGAACGCTCGAAATCTTTATTACCAAAATATACAACCACGATCTGCTAATGGGGAACGGAAGCGGAGCGTGCACTTTGGACTGAAAAGTAGCAGCTGTGATTTTTTTTTTTTTTTTTTAAAGCAAAAAATTGAAATCTGTGAGATTTTAGATCTGTACACCTGATATGGAAATATGGAAGTTTTCTCTGAGTGTAATTTGATGCACACGTTTTGAGTGAATACCAGGATTTTGTTTTAGCAGCAAACATCATGATAAAGATATATAATACACGTTTTAACCTTGTTTCTACATAAACTACTGTATTTTTTTATTTTCCATATTATCTCGTGGATGTTCAGGTATTTTTTTCAGGCAGATGAAGGCACAGTCAAAATTTAAAACTTTAAAAGCAATTTTTTTTATTTATACAACTAATTGAAGAAAAAGTGTGGCCTTGGAGATATGTGCTGTTTGTGGTTTCTGGCGCCATCTGTGGTGATAAGAGGTTATTGCTGGAATGTTTCTGAATTTATTCTTTGTTTGTATTCATGTATTTGTATGTTTACATCTGTATACTGATACTTTAATATTTCTGTTTTAATGGGGGGAGGCTGATGATAAAGTCAGAGATCAGGGAGAGAGAGTGGGGAAAGAGGGTGGATTTGAACCGAGCCGCCTGTTTGGAGGAAATCAGCCTCCTGACATGGGACGTGCGCACTAACCACTAGACTACCAGCGCCCCTTATTTTCTATTCTTATTACCTACCTAAACACTAATTTTTGCTTACTCTCTAATGTTCACATTCTGTATTTTTGTACTGATGTTCAAGCATGCTCCGTCTCTTCAAAAATGATAAAACAAATACAAAAACTTGTTAAATATCACATTAAATCACTGACAGCAAGAATGTGACATGTTGCCACTGAAACTGTGTTTTCAGAGTCTTTCAGTTAGAGTCTTTCTGTCTTCATTCTTGTCCTAACAGGACCCAGAACAGCTTACTTTAGGACAATATTCATAAAACTACTCTTGGCTGAACTGTTATGGCGTTACAGACTTTATTTAACAAGTGCATTTCAAAGTTTCCTTCTTTCCTCATTTTGATTTCAGACCTGTAGTCTGACTCAAGATTACACTATACCGATACAGTATGTACTCAGTTTTAATAAATGTACCTAATTACCTCTTTTGTAATTACAGGAAGTGAAACAATAGTACCAAGAGACTTCAGTCAAACCACAACTTGAAATGCCATTGCCAATACAACTTTACAGAGCTTCTACAACTTGTCCACAAGCTTCCAGGATCACTTTTAAATCTTTAGCTGTAAAAAGTTCCTTTTCATTTGGACATTAACAGCATATAAGGTCCAAAAGCAGCTTTTTCTTTTACAGAACACAATATGACATATTACAGAAGGAAAAGTACATGTGTTAATAATAAAATGTCTGGTGGCTGAATTCTACTAAGCTGCTTCAGGTTCCACAAAGAATAAATGTTTGCCAACTGAAACAACATCATAGCTTACCTGGACAGTTTTATGGAGCAGAGCCTTTTATTAATGTTCAAAGTAAAACTTGTGTTTTCAATACCAAGTCCAAATGTCTACCGTGAAAACACCCCATGTGGAAATACACAAAAAGAATGCCCCAAGTAGTAAGTGAAACATAGACGCTTTACTATTCAATTATTTGAAAGGTGAATGTTGATGTGATCTTCAACAAGGCCATGCAAAGGAGGGCAGTGGCTAATGGCAATGGATCTGAAAAGTGAGTTCAATTTAAGTGATGCATCTGTATTGTATGTTTTGTATTTTCTATATAAATATGTTTGCTGACACAATAAAAAATAAAGGGGTCATTACCTAGTCGGAATAAAGTACAGAATTAGTATGGGGGGGGGGGGGATTTAGGTTAAGGAATGTCACTTAAAAGTATTTTTTTCATTTCAGCTGCATGGTATGATTATATGATTAGACCCAAAACATCTCACTTGGAATCACTCCATGTTTTGGTTTTCATTTGGCAAAAGTATCACCTTGACCAAAGTTTCAGCCAGCTGTGCTGGTTTTAAAAGGTGAGGTTGAAACATGGCAAACCTCTGATGGTCAGAGAGAAGGATCAGTAGCTAAGACAAGCAATCTGCTGCAGCAACTCTGCAGGCTGAAACATGTGAAATACACATTTTCAGCACATCACAAACATTCATTCAGCAACATTTATAGTTTCAGTGTTGTGTTTTATAAAAAAACAAACGTGTGCATACTGAATCAGGTGTGTAGATGTTACCCTGCTGCCTTTGGTAACTCAGTGCCTCTGGACACTAAACAGTAGCTGCTCTGCAGATAAAGGTTGTAGTGCAGGGTTAAGTGGGGCCGGGTTACTCTTGGCATTGGCCTGTTGGTATTTAAGAAGGTTTGCTATCTTCCAGAGGTGCAGAAACACTGCTGTCTGAGGCACTTCAGGAGTCTGGACGGAGAGATAATGATCAAAAGCTTCATGTTAGACGTTAAGATATCTTAATCATTGCTTACCACTGCTTTGTCTAACATCACATGACAATGTGCATCGGCCTTTGTGCTTCATCAGGGACACAAGTGAACCTTTCTGCATCTTTCTCCTCTTGTTAAGCCATTCTCTGCTACAAAATTACATTAAAATAGTTCTAATTAGAAACTCTGAAGTGAATTATTCATGATACTATCTTATTTTGTGATCCAATTTAAGGAATAATTGAAAATATACTTAATTAACACTTTCATTAAAAGCCTCCTTGAATAATGTGTAATTGTTGCTTTTCTTCTGTCAGCCATTACATGTAATTATTGTGAAATATGTTTGTCTTGGGGGAAGAGTGGGGGGGAGGGAGGGGGGGATCCAGTTTATAGCGGTATCACCTGAACACAGCACTTTGAGCATGAAGGGACGCATTATTCAGAATAAATGGATTATCAGGGAAAAGCAGCATAAATGACTCAATAAAAGTGTTAAGCAGCCAGCCAGCCGCTGGTGGCCAACATGATTAATGGCAGGCGTTCCAAGATTGGATTTATTTTGTCTTTTATTTCCCCTTTAATGACTAGCCGCGAACACTGCGCCTAATATATCGCCCATGTTTCTAGATTACCGGTGACTAATGAGGATTCAAAACGGCCGTTATCTACATGAATGTCTTTTTATTTGAAAAGTCAATACTGGCCCGAGTGTGTGCGTGAGTAATATTCTTGCTAGAGCGACTTGCAGTGATTCGTTATAAGCCTCCCAATTAAAAGAATGTTTTTTTTGGAGCGCTTTAAGATGTGCTGGCGTTTATTAGTACACAAGTGTATCGTTGTATTTATAATTTTCTACCACTCTTCGTATTACTCATCCCAATACTTACAAGATTTAGCTCTTGCATTTCTCAACCAGATCCACTTATGAGTATATTTACAACCGGTTTATTTCACATCTGAATTATTAAAACGCTCCAAGAGGGTGTTGTCGCCTTTTTTTCTCCATGGACGATCGATGTTGTGCATTTGTAGGATAAATGAAGCCATACTTTACATGTTGCAGGTTTTATCCAGACAGTATATTCATGGTGGAGGGTTCTCAGAAGGCCTCGTGTTCAAGCAGGAGATGTAGCTCAGTTTAATGAAAGAGTCCGACTTGGTAATGACCCCGGTGATTCATAGAACCATAAAGGAAATCAATCCCACATCAGCTAAGTGCAGAAACAGGATCTTCTGCGGCCTTAAATCTTAGCACTGGGTAATATACGCTAAACTGTAGGTTACATTAAACTGGAACATGTCGTTGATGTGCAGAACAAGACGGATGAAGTTCATTACAGAGCTGAAAACAGGTATGAAGACAAACATTGAGTGCAATAACAGGCTGTGGGGAGGATGTTAAATGCAGGCCCAAGGCAGTGCTTTGTCAGGCCAGACTGTTGTGCCACCAGACTGTTGTTCTTTCCATCTGTGATTTAGCACAGCCCAGCGTGGCTAGATGGCACCCGGGAGAGGACTTGATTTTCATGTTTGCCAATCTTCCTCTGTACCTGCCTGCGGTGACCATAAATACACTTTTATGCCTCCCGGAGAAATGCTTAAAGAAGCAGTTTGTCCCAGTCCTGTATGGATTCGCATGGCAATATTCTTGATTGATGACAACGGCAAAGTTTTGAAGACGCCCCAGAGAGTTTTCCCCAATCTCATTTGTTTGGGAGTTTTACATTTGAGCATAATTCCCGCTCGGCTGTATTTATGGGGATATTGGACTCCTCCGCTCTCGAGTCTTTTGTTCCCACATTTCACTAATGAGGCAGAGCCCCACCAATGGCCCTGTTCAGCTCAAAGGGCATTTTGTGGAGGGGTGCTGGGATGTGGTCAACACCAAAAACCGAAGAGTTTTTAAAAAGATTTTTAAAAGATCTCCAGGAAACCTTCAATACGCTTGGCAAGTTGTTAATAATTTCCTCTTGGTCAGTTAAACCTTTTCAGGATAATTGATGGATTAAAGCTGCATATCATCATGCTTGGTGAAACGTTACTATGATAACAACAAGCAATTGAAACCATTTCTGATAGTAGTCGTTTATTTTTTCTAACACATAGTCATGACATAAGTAAGTCTTTTGTATTCTCAAGGTTAGGTAGGAGATTTGTGTTGTGTTTTAATGACTATTACTCGAATTAACGTTGATTATTTATTTATCAATTCCTTCAATTGTAAAGGGACAATACAATATCAGACATACATTTCATCATGTGATTTTTTCTATCCGATCTCTCTTATATCACTAGGTAGGTCACATGAAGTCATCCTACAGATATTTGAACAAAATAGATTGAGCACTTCTCCAAATTCAAATAACAGCTAGTTGTCATGTCTTCAGCACAGCTCAAAGATTACATATTCCTTATTTGGGTTCACCAAACACTTCCAATTTCAGATTAAATCTTTCAAATTTCTACATTTTAAGCCTTGTACAATATTGGAACATCAGTGGAGATGGATGTATTAAGTTCAATCTGCTGATATTGAAATTTAAGGCGCTCTGTGCAGTTTAAGTCAACACAAAAAGTTTGTTTAGCTTCACTGTTTTTCCTACAAAACCTACCACATGTCCCCAGCACCCAATATACATTTTTATTGTAGTTCCTCCTCCATAAAAGGCTTTAAAGGAATGTTTTAACATTGTGTTAATGCATTGTGTAGGAGTCATATGCAGGTTACTTGTGTCTTGTGTTTTATAGTTTGTTTACTGATTTGTTTACTGTCCTGTAATTATTGGTGTGTTGACTGAAGAGAGAATGAGGGGGGGAGGGGTAGAGTCTCAAATGGGAAACAATACAACTCAGGTTAAGGCCACTAACTGGTCCTTTGGCAAAATAGCTAAATGCAAACTTAAAGGGGACCCACTTGGAAAAAAAAAAGTTCCTCATGTCTGCTGTTTGTTTTAAACTTCAGATTGTTAACATAAAAATAATCATACAGTTTAATGTTTTTAAAATGTGATTGATGTGTAGGGGCAGCATATCATAACAAGGATTACAATCAGTCTTGTCACCATTTCTCAACCTGTTTAACCTCTCTTTAACACTCTATACTAAGACTGGCAAACTGGGAGGTCTGGTACCAAATGAATTGACCTCACTGGACAGGCTTAAACCATCATAAATACCTCCCATTACAGAGCCGGACAGGTCAATACTCTGACTGGTTGTTTTATTTGTATGCAACAAACAGCTTGACAGCTACTGAAGAGAGGTATGTTAAAAATAAGTTGTACTGTGGACCAAACAAATAGACATAAATGTGTTGAGTTGAATAACTGTTTAGGTTTAATTTAACAATCCCTGCATGCCCATGTTTCCATGACTGAGGCACAATTTCCATAAAGTAATGCCCAGATTAAGAATACACTGTGCTCATAATAAAGAGATAAAAGGTGGCTGGAGACACAAGTTCATTAACCAAACCCACGCTGGGATTTTTGTTATTATTGTCAGGATCACTGATATTAAACAGTCCTGGAAACATTTTCCATCATCAGCCTCTTACTATAAGCAATAGGGAGCTACATGACCACACAAGTTCCTGACAATACTCAACCCATTTGGATGTGTTCATATAAAAGATTCCTGCTTTAGTGTGAAGAATACTCAATGTTAGAAAGAAGGGCTTTAAGGCTGAATGTTTCCAGTTTGTGTGAAATTTCAAATTAATGTAGTCTACAAAAGCTTTACAGGGATATTTCTTTTAACAGATGACAAATGCCTTCACTGTATTACCAAAGCCAATAGACATGTCTTTAAATTCAGTAAAAACTGAAGACATTCAAAACACAATGATGTGAAAAAAAGGGAAAACACGACGAATATTGCATTTTAACACAAATGATAAAGAAAATGCTAAATTCTGTAGAATTAATTAACCAACTAATTATTTGATCACAAGTAAAATCCTCTTTATTCTCAAGTGTAATCATATTTCTAGCATGAAAATAGGCAAACTGTTAGGAGTCTGAATCTCAGTGTATTTTGTCACAATGAGTTATAGACTATGCTTTAACAGTCGAAGCATCAAGAACTTGGCTAATGGCTAAGTTTATGATGGCTGAATTTATAATGGATAGCTTTTCCTCCAGCCTTTCCATGCTTAATAAAACTATTGACATATAATCAGAGTTCCGCCTCACACATGCTCTGTGATCTGAAGCACAATCTGACAGTGTTGCTCTGAGCCAAAAGAACGTGACTGAGTGAGACGGAAAAACCGGCCCACATGGTTACCCAGATAGATGCACTGTAACGCAGCATTAGAGTCACATTACAGCGCCTTATGCTTTCCCCCGTCAATAACAACGAGATGATTGCTTGGCAGTGGCATGTCTAGTTAGCGGGACATTGTTGCGCTTGACATTTATCATAGCTTCGAGGGTCGTGAACTCTTGAAGCTAAGCAGCAACTGAATCATTAAATGTGAACGGCGGCGACTTCTCCGTCTCTGAGGCACTGACAGAAGTGATTTCATGCTGAAACAAGTGACTAACTTCCGCTAAGCTAAACACGTCTTTGTTCAAACTGGGGCATTAGGCGCTAAAAGGGACACATACACTCCAGGGTTTGGTGAAACAATGGCGTCTTTAACAAGCAGATTCTTTTCCAGATTTGATATTAATAGCAATTATTGTCGATGGATGTCTTCCTCTAAATAAAGTCATGTGTTTTCTGTCTGGAGAGGCCAAGATGGAACAATTGATTCTGTTTGAACTGGGTACATTTAGCATGCTTCGGTTCATCTTCCGCATGTAATGTAAAGCAGGGTGAGTGTAGCATATCAGAAAATTGACAGACTTAGCATAGAGATCCGATTGTCCTGAACCATATAAAAAAAAAGCAATTCCATCAATGGCTTTTAAATTACTATTTTTACATCTGCATAGAAAAATGTTGTCCTCCATACGTCACACTTCTAAATTTAAAGCACTTCCATTTTTAAAGGATATTTAATAAGAATGCTCTGTTTTCAGATGCATTCATTCAGAGTAATGCAGCTCAATAAAACAATCCAAATAGCTCAATTCCCAATCTTAAGCTTAAGCTTAAAGCAAATAGAAGGCTCAATAAAAACATTGCAAAAGCTTTCTGTGTTTAGAAAAAAATCAATAGCTAGAGGACAAAGAACCTATTGCCATCACTTAATTCTCTTATCAGTGTGATTTAGGGGACAGGGATGATGTTAAATAACTGTAAATCCTTATCTTTGACTTTGTGGGTGGTTTATGGCAGCTTCAACAGCAGTTCAGAGACAGAATGTCCATACCTTCTGCCGGACGCAGGATTTATAGCTTTATTACTCTTTGTCTAAAAGAGCAGAGAAACATATAATTGAAGGAAGAGATAGCAGCTCGCAGAGAGAGGGGCCATGCAGGAACACAGAATCATCATTGCTGGAGACGTATCACAGAGACAGTTTTATGGCGAAGGAGCCGGCCCCTCTGTTTTTTCTTTTTTTTTTTTAGGGGTCGTTTTCATGAAACAAGAGAAGAGATCCAATTTTCTGATTCATCTGCGAGCAGTCCGGATTGAGTTTAGTATTCCGACACGGGGCTTCGTAACCAGCCGTACGTGAGCGGAGAGGTCATGGAGAGGGCTCGAGGAGCTGGAGTCATGAGTTTGTGCTCACACTGTCACAGGCGCGCTCATATTTTTTGCCCTCAGTGACAACGAGCCTATTGTTCTCCCTGATAAGGCTTCAGTGTGCACAGTAATGGGAATTAAGCAGGGCATAAGTCACAGAGAAATTGGGTGACAGCAGATCAATAGATAGTGGTGAAGCCTCAGGGACCATTACTGAAGAGGACCCCTTTGTTTGTCCACCGCTGGGGGAGAGTTAGTGGGTGTTCGGTCCTGAATTAAATGTTCAAACTGAGGATACTCTGAGCTCGTATGAGAAGGGGAAATGGTTCTTACAGACACAAATTCATTAGCCTGACACTAGTGTTTTTTTAAAAAGAGGGGGATGTCATCAGAAAGTCACATCAACCTTCTTTTTAAAGAGAATTAAACCTTGCTGTTGATACA
Organism: Labrus mixtus; assembly: GCF_963584025.1. Taxonomy (NCBI): domain Eukaryota; kingdom Metazoa; phylum Chordata; class Actinopteri; order Labriformes; family Labridae; genus Labrus; species Labrus mixtus. The sequence goes on from NC_083632.1 coordinate 9,276,459, forward strand.
AGCGGCAATGCTAGCAGTGTGACCCTCTTTTACTGAAGAATGTGTCAATTGTATTTTTCATACACTGGTTAGTTTGGTCAAAAAATGGCACTAGAGCAGCTCTGATAATACTGGGTTAATTTATCAAGATTTGCAATGGTTGTTTCTGTAGACATTAGTACATCCAACCTAACTGTGTTAGGGTTCAGGCAAAAATCTCATAGATAAATACCTGATTTATGGATGTTCATGTTCAGTCGAATAAACGGTTAAACGTCATCACTAGGCAGCACCAGAATTCCTTTTCGGTTGAACAAATTATGAATATTTATATATGTTGGCCCTAAATGCCGGTCAAATGTTACGCTCAAACTACAACGCAGCCACACGCTACTAGAGTTTGTGGTCGTAGACTGGCAGTAGCTCCAGTTTATGTACCTGCTCTCCCTGCTCTACTATAAGGATGTAATCAGGCACAGTGGACTTACATCATCTCGTTGAAGCAGCGTGGTTTGACTGTCTTTTGAGCTAGAAAATGCAGTTAAAAGTTGTATGTTTTAGTATGTGGATGAATGTAGGCGGGTGTAAACTTGTGTATTTACCAGAGCAATGTGTAAGCACATTTAGAACAGGCATGTGGATGTAAACCTGCAGGGAGGACTGAAGGCTGGCGGTGCTATTACAGCTAATGTAAGACGAACTCAGCAAACCAAATTACATACTTTACCAGCAGCAATTTTAAATAAATTATTCTCAATTGTCTGTTTTCTGAGTGTTTTCTAACCTTTACTAGTCAGGTAGTCATAATGTCTGACTAAGAAATTAGTCACCTTGGAACATCCTGAACCTATTTACCCTTGAGTTGTTTGAACTTTTGGAAAGCAAAGTTCATTGTGTTTCTGGCTTATTGTTTTCTTTTCCAGTATTTGTGGTATTTTGCATATGTTGAGGCTGTTAACATCACTCGTAGAAATCAGATGGTACTGTGATGTATTCACTTGTACATTTTTGTTTGCATTTAAATGTGTATCAGTCCATGTCTATTTTTTTTTCTTGTCTCTGAACTTACCAAGGCAAATGAGTTTAAATGTTCATTGTAATGTAAATAAGGGTCTATCAAATCACCTTTAAAACAGAAACTTTTCACATAGCTACAACAACTAGATGGAAGAGAAATTATGTGCTTTTTTTTTTAATTTGGGTGAACTGGCCCTTTAGTTAGCTAAATTCCGATGTCTAAAGACATTTTCAGAGACTTATAACAAAATAAATGTGTTTCATTGTGTGTAAAAATAGTCCAATATCTAAATCAGTTTTAAAAAGCTGTAAATTCTAACATTTAAAGAGCCAGAATGACAAGGACAAAAACTGCAGTGGATCAATTTCCTGTCAATTAGTCGCCTTAATGGTTAAGCGTTACAACATATTTAGCGATGAATGAAAACATTGTGTGTGCTTTGTTAGCGGTGCTGTTTTCAGTTGTGACAGAGAGCAGCATGCATCATATGTTTCAGTGGACTGTTGGAAAAGTGTAGAGCGCGGTTTTCAAGTCGCCCTGCAGCCTGCAGCTCGAGGGTGGAAATGCATTAGCTCTAATCTTTACAGTGCTCGAAATGATTAGCCCGAACATGTGACAACTCGGATAAAACAGATTCCCCCATTAAGCTCTTAAGGCAAATGCATATTGTGGCGATCATTCTGAGACATTCCCACTTAAATGCACTGATAATTTGTTGTTCCATTGCATTACTCCTGCCCCATAACCAGAGCCAGCCCAGTGAGCAATGTGCCGATGATAACTGAAGATATTAATTAGAAGATCACGACGGCCACACATGCATTTTCACAACTAATAAATTCCAAGCCATCAGGTTGTGATTTAATTATGAATTATGTAAATGGTTGCCATGAATCATTTAGGTCTATGCATTTTATTAGCTAAATGGGAGATGGGAATGTAGGCATATCACAATGATGAGGATTTACACACTCGAGTGATGACAGCACAAGAACAAGAATATTTAGTGGCTCGATCACAACTTTGTGTAGCCCCCCCCCACCCCACCCAACCCCCCTGCTAATGGGAGCAAACACTTCACATTGATGAATTATTGACTAAAGATGTTGTTTGATGGCTATTAACGGAGTCATGTTTACCCATAGGTCTTAGGTTTTAAAAGTCTAAAGGTGTGTGCATTAGGACTCCAGCACTGCATTATAGATTGTTCTTACTAACCAGTTCACGTCATCTATTCTGTAGGTCAACCTTTACTGAAGCCTCATATATTAATGAGGATTCCCTCATTTGAAATTATGTTGAGATACAAAATATGCACAATTACTGCAAATGCAAAGTGAGAGCAATGCGCGGTGAAAACAATTGCACAGTGAGGTGAAGCGATTTGAAATAATCGACTTGATTAGTTAGAGAGAAACGACAGCGTCAATCCTGAGAGTGTGTCGGTTGTAAATAATTCCGTATGTTTGAAGCACAAAAGCTAAATGCACATTTTCCTAGTTCAGAGTAAACCGACACTTAAAGCAATAGACAGCGAGTAGTAGTAGAACGAGTTTGGTTGAGTCCAATGGTCCAGTTAAGCATAAATGTAATATGAGATGGCAAACGTCCAATAAGGGATTAAAAAAAAAGATACAAGTGTTTATCACGACTTTGTGCCACAGAAGAATAACCAACATTCCTAAACAGAGTACTGTACAATGATTAGTGTTGAAGGGATCTGTAGTTATGAATCTAAGTGTAGAGTAATAAAAATGAGTGTCAGGATTTGAGAGTGGATGCAGCAGCATGTCTGTCCATTAAATAACTGCTTAATCTAGAACTGAAAAAAAGGCTGCTTCAACTCCATTTTCTTACATTTAGGAAGGAAGTTGGATCTGTTTCTGGGAAAAAATCGAAGTTACTGTCAAAGTTTGCTGATGAGCTTTTTGATATGGTTTCTGAATGTAAATAATACACAAAGTAAGCATACAACGCAATATGACACTGTTGCCGGCGCAAGGAAATTAATTGTTCCAAAATAGCTTTTTTATTTGAATGTTTTTGAACTTCTGACATTTTGTTGACTTTAGAAATCTGTGTAAACATGAATATATATACAATCGAAAAGACATCAGCCTAAAAACTGTATAAAAGCAACACAATATACTACTTCAGTCCTGTGTTAGAGGTGAGTTACATTGTAAAAGACAGAAGAATGATGGGAGAACTAAAGACCTGACATCCTAACATGGACTTTTGTTTCAATGATTTTTTCATCGTGAAATCTATATCAGAGTATAGATATCTACATCATCCTTTCTTTCGTTCTCTCTCCCACTTTCCCTCTTGTCAAGTTGATGTAGTGCCAGGAACAAGAGGGTGTATTTGGTTTGAAGAGGGCTGTCAAATCAAACTGTCAGGCTGCACTTTTTGATGGAGTCGTATCGCTCGCTCATCTGTCAGTCAAAGAGAAGGACTGCTGCCAAAGTCAAATTCGAGAGTTGAGAGGAGCGGACTTACATGACATTTCATTGTCTGGGGGAAGCCGAGAAGTCTGACGAGTCTGATTTGAAATTTGTAGGGCATGTTTGCTAAGTAATAAAGAGTTGCAGTGAGAAACAAGACTGTGGGTCATTTCAATCCTAACAAGTTCTCTGAATGCTGTGTGGAGAAGGATAACAGACTCGTAAAGTTTCCAGTAATGCGTGTGATAAAAACAGAATATTGCCTCATCACACACACACAAAGAAGGCCCACACATTTCAGAGCACATTAATCATCCCGGCATGTGACATCATAAAACACTTCTCCACGCAGACAGAGTGGACTGGAGTCGGGCCGGCCTATAAAACTCAATCATCACAACAGTGTCGCACATTGTTCTGGCGTACCAGAAAATACCCCGACCCGAGGAGCGTGTGTCCCTGCTGGATTGTTATGATGTTTACTCACCAAGAGCCCCCCCCCCCCCCCCCCCCCGAGGCGAGCTCCACACCTCAGCAGCCAGGCTGGAAGCGTCTCAGCCCCCCTCTGGAGGTTATCTGTGCCCTCCCCCCCTGCTGTGCAGACCCTGTGAGCGACCGGGAGCATCACCTAGGAACAGAGAGAGCCTCACATTGTAAACTATCTATCAGGTGGAACGTGTACAACACAGAAACAACATTTAGAAACATAGAAATTCATGTGGTATATGATGATGAATAACACTTTCTGCATACTGTCTCACTTCACAGGCACAGGATTTGTTGAAAGTGTCTTTAAAAGCCACATGTTCTCTATCCTTGATGAGAGGTGTAAGTGTCCTTTTCTATGTTATTGTTTAGTAAGCATCACTCTATGAAAGAAGGATTATATCCCCCTCTAGTGGAAACATTTCATACATGTCTGCACTCTCATCATGCCGTACAAGATGGGGGAAAGGGGAAAGTATGAGCTACTTATTCCAAAGAGTTGGTTGATTTTCTGCAATTATGCCTTACATACACTGCCAGACTGAAACCACAATACTTTTGTTCTTAAACAGATAACGTTTGGATTATATTAAATTTGTACTAAGACTACTTTGAGTAAGAGTAAAAGGCTGAAAGGAAAGTGCCTGTTCTTCTGCTCTTACATTAATTATTCTGTGAAGTTTAGGAGTTTGTATTTAGGTGGAATGGCAAATTTGGTCCTGACACATGGCTTTTCAAATGTTTTTTAAGGAACATTTCTCTTGATGGGTTTGTCATGTTTTTACCACCTTAAGAACATTTTTTCTTAATACTAATACACAGAGTTATTTTATGTCCTGAAGACACATATCTGATGCTTCTTAATTTGGGGCTTAATTGTCTGCAGCTATGTCTCCTGAGTGGGCTCAAAGTTGGCACTTTCCTAAGCTTCAGGAGTTTCACTTCACTTCCTTTGTTTTCTTGGCCTGAAATTAATTCAAAATAAATCTGTAATGATCTCATTTTTTTAAAATGACGTACAATTTTAAGAGTTAAATCTGACCCTATCTGACCACTGATCTTACCCTAGCTGGTTAAGGGACTTGATATTTAAAAGATCTTTTACTGTTAAATTAATGAATGAAAATTAATTGCAATTAGTAAAGTGATGTGAACATAAATAAATAAAGGCCCAACCGATATGAGAATTTTAGGCTGATAACGATATTAGAGAAAGAGATAGATTGGCCAATATCTGTGTTAGATCTATTTTCAGTCTGTAGAGATAGATATCGATATACACATTTATTCTGTTAATCCCTCAAATGCAGTTATCAAACACTTGCAGAAAAGATATACATAATTAAGATGCAATGGTCACTCAACTGTAAAGTAACTGCTCATGTATGTGCATCACTGCTTGACACACTCAGTGGAGAGTGATAATGCTTGTTATAACCCAGATAGCACCCTCTGCTGGTGAAAGCCAGATAAGGAAATGCTAGTGTTATAAGAAGATACTCAGATTAAATGTTATTTGACTGATGAATAAATCTAGAAATATCTGCACATACAGTATATGGGATAAAATTAGCCGATACTGATAGTCACTTGATATGATAATATCAGCCGATATTAAATGGCAGATTACTGAATAAAGCTTCATAGTAACAATATGTCAATATATGGTATGTATGCCAATATGAATGCTAATAACATATGGAACAAAATATGTCAAGCTTTTACACAAAAAAGGGTGTACGATTAATTTTTTTAAGTGCCTATATGATATATAGGTATATTGGTTGATATTTCCTTTCTTACTATCAGTGAGAGCTCTGAAACCTGCACTGTAAGTCAATCTGACTCTCACCCCCTGGCCCATTTGATCACATTTAAGACAACCGTCATCACATCGCCAATGTCTGAGGGGAGCAAATAGGAGAGGTAGCATGAAAGTGTTCAAACAAAGCACATTTGTATGAAGACTGGCCTCCCTTAGGATATAATAAACACAGCTTCAGTGAACTCAAACAGACACTAACAGTTCCCGGGTCACACTCATAGAGCGTTTAAACAAACACATGATTTCTCTTGGGGCTGCTGCTTTTTCTCTTTCCACACTGATACTGGGGTCAAACTGGTATGTGATTAGTGTTGATTTTATTATGACATAAATAGTATTTTAGTAAAGGGAAACTGTATAATCCACTTTTTTTTTTTTTTAAACAGAATGACTGAAACAAACGCTTACAAACAGCACTAAATGTTGATTATTAGCCCATAAAGTTGAAGGCATTCCTAATATAAGTTCCAGTCAAGTTATTTAAAGTGACAGAGTCAAAATGTGCAGCATTAGTGAGCTTTATTTCTTTGACAACACTGCCCCTCTCTGTCTGAACACCTGTATTACATCCCTTCGTCACCTTTTTATCATTATTGTACTTCATTATTCCAATAATCCAAAAGTCCAATATATCATCTGATAAAGTGATGTGTATTATATTGGGTTGTAAAAGAGTTTTTTCATCATATGTTGTCAACTTAAGGTTTATTATGAGCAGAGTGCACACAAACCATTTCAACAATGAAGTTATTGTTTGTTTTGTAAAGCTTCAAGACACGCCATGACAGCACCGCCCGTCTTTGTATGATCCCCTGTTCAACAGGTCTTCATCCTCAGGAGATGATAATAGATTGGACTGAAAGATAGACTTTTATTTTTATTTATCTCATCTATTCTGTTTAATGTGTATTTTGTATGACCTCACTTGTCTGTGATGCTGCAACGCCCGAACTTCCCCTCTGGGAATCAATGAAGTAATATCCGTCAGTCAAAATGAGGTGTCAATGCAGAATTCCCCCGCACATCTGGTGTTGCAAATTAGCATTTTGCAATACACGCTAAAGGCAGTGTATGTTGCACTTGTGTATGGTTAAATTTAACTGTATGTCCATGTTTAAATAATCAAATTAATCTGTGGCTCATATGCTACCTGAGCGTGCCAGTAATAGTCATCGTGTGTCTTTTATCCACGTCATCCGTCAGGTGGGGAAATACTTCTGTACCTGTGGAATATGTTTGTGGGTTGATAGTCTCAAACAATAGAGAATTTGTTACACCTTTACACAAAAGGCTTCACTAAATTGTGTGTGTGTCTGTTATACGAGCTTTCAGCAGAGCTGAGAAAATCACATAACAATCATTGTCTGTTCATGATGACTGCCACTTTTTGTGGTGAGGTCACCTAGAAAAATAAATACAGAACATTGTGTCTTTCCTTACTAAATGTGTTTTGAATTTGTTGCTTTTTGACCATTGGAGTGCTACTTGGCAAATGATTGTTTTCTCTTAATTATCAACTTTAATTCTATTTTCAAATCACACCAAAGGATTTAGCTACATTCTTTTTACAGTGTTTTTTTTTCCCTAGTTGGTGGCGAGAATTATTCCATAACACTGTAAAAAGAATGTAGCTAAATCCTTTGGTGTGATTTGAAAATAGAATTAAAGTTGATAATTAAGAGAAAACAATCATTTGCCAAGTAGCACTCAAATGCTCAAAAAGCAACAAATTCAAAACACATTTAGTAAGGAAAGACACAATGTTCTGTATTTATTTTTCTAGGTGACCTCACCACAAAAAGTGGCAGTCATCATGAACAGACAATGATTGTTATGTGATTTTCTCAGCTCTGCTGAAAGCTCGTATAACAGACACACACACAATTTAGTGAAGCCTTTTGTGTAAAGGTGTAACAAATTCTCTATTGTTTGAGACTATCAACCCACAAACATATTCCACAGGTACAGAAGTATTTCCCCACCTGACGGATGACGTGGATAAAAGACACACGATGACTATTACTGGCACGCTCAGGTAGCATATGAGCCACAGATTAATTTGATTATTTAAACATGGACATACAGTTAAATTTAACCATACACAAGTGCAACATACACTGCCTTTAGCGTGTATTGCAAAATGCTAATTTGCAACACCAGATGTGCGGGGGAATTCTGCATTGACACCTCATTTTGACTGACGGATATTACTTCATTGATTCCCAGAGGGGAAGTTCGGGCGTTGCAGCATCACAGACAAGTGAGGTCATACAAAATACACATTAAACAGAATAGATGAGATAAATAAAAATAAAAGTCTATCTTTCAGTCCAATCTATTATCATCTCCTGAGGATGAAGACCTGTTGAACAGGGGATCATACAAAGACGGGCGGTGCTGTCATGGCGTGTCTTGAAGCTTTACAAAACAAACAATAACTTCATTGTTGAAATGGTTTGTGTGCACTCTGCTCATAATAAACCTTAAGTTGACAACATATGATGAAAAAACTCTTTTACAACCCAATATAATACACATCACTTTATCAGATGATATATTGGACTTTTGGATTATTGGAATAATGAAGTACAATAATGATAAAAAGGTGACGAAGGGATGTAATACAGGTGTTCAGACAGAGAGGGGCAGTGTTGTCAAAGAAATAAAGCTCACTAATGCTGCACATTTTGACTCTGTCACTTTAAATAACTTGACTGGAACTTATATTAGGAATGCCTTCAACTTTATGGGCTAATAATCAACATTTAGTGCTGTTTGTAAGCGTTTGTTTCAGTCATTCTGTTTAAAAAAAAAAAAAAGTGGATTATACAGTTTCCCTTTACTAAAATACTATTTATGTCATAATAAAATCAACACTAATCACATACCAGTTTGACCCCAGTATCAGTGTGGAAAGAGAAAAAGCAGCAGCCCCAAGAGAAATCATGTGTTTGTTTAAACGCTCTATGAGTGTGACCCGGGAACTGTTAGTGTCTGTTTGAGTTCACTGAAGCTGTGTTTATTATATCCTAAGGGAGGCCAGTCTTCATACAAATGTGCTTTGTTTGAACACTTTCATGCTACCTCTCCTATTTGCTCCCCTCAGACATTGGCGATGTGATGACGGTTGTCTTAAATGTGATCAAATGGGCCAGGGGGTGAGAGTCAGATTGACTTACAGTGCAGGTTTCAGAGCTCTCACTGATAGTAAGAAAGGAAATATCAACCAATATACCTATATATCATATAGGCACTTAAAAAAATTAATCGTACACCCTTTTTTGTGTAAAAGCTTGACATATTTTGTTCCATATGTTATTAGCATTCATATTGGCATACATACCATATATTGACATATTGTTACTATGAAGCTTTATTCAGTAATCTGCCATTTAATATCGGCTGATATTATCATATCAAGTGACTATCAGTATCGGCTAATTTTATCCCATATACTGTATGTGCAGATATTTCTAGATTTATTCATCAGTCAAATAACATTTAATCTGAGTATCTTCTTATAACACTAGCATTTCCTTATCTGCTAATTATCTGAGGGAACACTGGAACAAATCTTTAACTACAGTGGTTCAATTTGAACATTAATCTGACAGCTCCCACGCAGATGAAGACTACAGAACAGTGCTACTTACATATTAATGAATATGTAATAACATAATCCATTCACGATTACAGATAATTTAAACAATGAAAAATCTGAAAGGGATTATATCGAATGAAAGGTTGTTGTTGTTTTTTTACAGATTATAATTTGCTTCTGTTATTTCAGAACTATCAATAACTATACATTTGAATGTAGGACTTGAAATTGTAACCCAACATATTCACAGCGTGCACACACTTTGCTGAAGCAGATAATGTGAGATATAATTCTCCATTCTGTTGATAAACTCAGTGTACCTACTGACATATTCCCATAAAAAAGGGGGGATTTCACTTGCACGCATGCAGTGAGTCACAACAATGGGCGTCTGATGTTCAGCCCAATCATGAGACCAACTGCAGGTCATATGACTGCGATTATTTCTACATGAGCGACCGAATTTTTAAGGTTTGTTGCACAGGAAAGGGATCGTTCACGAAGACCTAACAGACCATAGACGCAACTTTGTGGTGAGTGTTTCTTCTAATGCATTCGTTTGCGTCTGAATGTGGATGACATTACATGTCAAAAGCGTCTATAACATGTTACATTATGGGGAATTTGTCAAATCCAGTACGATTACGTCTTTAGGGACATTTCTTCTACGTGTGGTATGCCTTAGTTAGATTCGCTAGAATGTTTGTTTATTATTTCCTCGTCTGATCTCTGCAAAACACATCAAGTGTCACATGAATGTAGAAGGGAGACTTTTAAACCCATAGTGCACCATCATATATGCAACAGAAGCCTCCTATGCTACACTTGTGGAGCGGCGCCTCTACTCGCAGTATTACGGTACGGGGCTCGGCCAACGCGGAAGGGGCTTGAACTGTGGACAGTTAAATCGTGTGGTAATATTGCTACAGCTGCCAGTATGTCTTTTCGTGCTGTTTCCAAAGAGGCCCTGGTTGGTTCCTTCACACTGGGAGTTGTATTTGTCGCCGGTTATTTTTTCGGTAAGAGCAAAAGGTGTTAACACCTAAAGACTAGACTTTAAAAGCTTTATGACGTCGCTACCACACCAAGGTAACCTGTCTGCTTTAAGCTGTGTGAGATTACTAACGACACTGTGACCACTAGAGGGCAGTGTGCGAGAACAGCCTTTGTCCTCTTGTTTTGTCTAAATATCGTGGCATTTCTGTACAATTCTTGGAAGTCAAATAAGTTTCCCAAAGTGGAAAAGTAAAGAAGTGACCAAAAAATATAATTTTCAAAAATAGGAAAAAAAATTATGCAAACATACAATACAAATGCTTACTATTTGGCACCCTATTTTCAGGTTACACCTAGCTTTTCAGGGTGTAACTCTCCCCTTATTGTTATATTTTGTTATGGAAGGTTTTTTTGTAAGAGTAATAAACTTATACTTAGAGGTGAAGTTGTTAGAGGCCATTATGTGGACTTTGAACAGGGATTTATCTTTTTAAGATAAGTAGAATTTCTAGTGGAATTTTTTATTTTCAATTGAATGAGTATAGTCACATTGTCTTACATATATATACTACCGTAATTGTGGTGTGCTTTATGCTGTCAAATAAGAGGTAACTGTGAATTAAATTTGAATTGTTGCGCCAAGATTTTTGAATGACTGTTATGGATTGAGATTAATGAAATCCAACCAAAAATGCAATGGGTGTGCTAATATAAGGCTTACATGACATAAATGACGTGTAGCATGCATTTACAAATAAAAAGTGGAAAATTGAAGACTTGTACAATATTTCGTCAAACCTGTTTGCATTTCACCTCTATACAGAATCGTCAAAGTCATTTCACTGCCTCGAGTTTACACAGCTGCTTGGATTAATACCAAGTAAATAACCGTTTAGTACAAAGTGCACTTAAGGTAGTAAATACAAATCTGCTAAGCCTTTAAACAAAAGTATATATAATAGAGTATATAAGCAATATGCATCCTGATAAATATTAGACAATAACAATATTTAATGTATAGATAAGAAACATAGAGAGAAAGATGCCACAAGATTCTAAGTCTAAACTGATTCATTGTGTTGCCCTCAGGTTATCAGGCTATGCTTTAGTGTCTTACAATTTCCAGTATTCATTTCTTTATCTGGATCGGTTGCAGATAGTGCAATAACTGGATTTTACCCACTGAGCTCACTTGTATTTTATCTACTGTAAATCAAATAAAGCTACTGTACAATAACTGGAACAGATGCCAGTTTTCTGAATGACGTATAGCATGGATTGCTGGTCCTGTCACACCATCGTACTCTTAAGATCTTTATAATTATTTCATGGTTCATGTTGTGCCCTCAGGAAAAAAGAAATCTCCCAGAATGATCTCCAAAAGCCACCTTGGGGGAAAAACTAACCCCCTGATGCAATATGTCCTCAATCACTCCATGAGGGAGCATCCGGTTCTGACAAAGCTGAGGCTGGTAAGGATTATTTTCTGAAATACTTTTGTGTTCTGGAAAAAAATGAAGCGCCTGATGTCATTTGATGTAATTACGTTTCATGGTGTGATTGGTGAAACTAATATAAGTGGTTTCTGCTCACTGCTTTCAGAAAACAATGGAAGACCCCATGAACATTATGATGGTTGCGTGTGAGCAGTCACAGCTCATGGCCAATCTGGCAAAACTGATTCACAGCAAGAAAGCACTGGAGATCGGTGAGGGCTCCTGACTTTACATTACATCTCAGTGTTTCCCACACATAGACTGTACCTGGGGGAATGAATGTAAATAAGATTATGGTGTATTTTCTATTATTTGAAATATTTTCAACGCATGACGCCCCACACACTCACACAAACAAGAAACAAGGTTGGTAGAACTCAACCCCTTACTAAAGCCAATCCACACAATCCAACCTGTGAAAATGTCAACAACCACATCTAACCCACAAACCGCCAACTTGATTAAAATCACCATTTTCAGGACTGAGTGGTGCAGAGCTGTTCAAGGTGCTGATCCTGCTGCCAGGAGCAGCTTTGGGAGCTGTCCAAAGCGCCCGAGATCAAGGCTGAATTAAGAGACATAATTGCTCCAAAGTTGTTTATTCACAGTGATTAAAGATCACTGGCTGTGCAATAAAACAAGAGGTCCAACTAACCAACTGCTGTTCGCAAAGTCTGCTCAACCTGGCAACTATGGTAAACAAGAATGAAACTATCATTCCCCTGACGATTAGTGTTTGGATACCCAGTTGTCTGTTTTTAGTAAAAAGTTTTTACGATTATTTACATTTAATGAACTGAGGAGTAATGTTGCCTTGCTAGTAGCTCTTTATAAACTTAAATTACACAAGAGTTACTTGCAGTCGCACTTGATTGTTTAGGTGGAGAAGCTGGTCAGTTGTTCTGGCTCTCGACTTATTTGGTGAACACGGATCAGAGAAAACAGTGGAACAAAAACTATTACACACGCACTCAAACACACACATACAATAGCGCAGTGGCCAACAGCCTCCAATATGTTAGTTTTATACCCTTGATCAGAGCAGTCCTTATTAATATTGAATGCATTTGCCTTTAGAATTAAAAAAAAAAAACACAACACAGCTTGTAAAGTGAGTAAAATTAGTTGCAAGAAAAGGATGTAATGCTGCCTGTAATTAAACCTGCACACATGTAAAGAGCTGATTGGAAATCTGGTACATTTATATGTGGCCAAGAACCTCTGTATGCAAAATCTTCCTCAACTACAAATACCAGAAAGATGACGAGGCCTGTTCAGAAAAACTGAATCTCATTCTTAGTAGCACTGTAAGCACCCATGATTGTTTCGTTTACCTTGTCACACGTTGCTGATTTTAAAGCCTCTCTTCACAGGAGTCTACACAGGATACAATACACTGAACATTGCACTGGCTCTGCCTGACGATGGAGTTTTGGTGGCATGTGATATCAGTGAAACCTACACCAACGTTGGCAAACCCTTCTGGAAAGAGGTACCAGTTGCATTTATGTTCTCTTAATTTATCTGTCTGAAGTATTATGGGGTTCAAGACATGTTTTATTGTTCCCATACTATGAAGTGCTGATCTGAGCGAAGGAATTTCATACTCTAGGTAATGTAAACTGCAGTTTTGTATAATGCAATGGTGTGCTTCTGCATGCGGAGCAGACTTCATGTCTGTTGTTTTTTTGTGACATAAAAGATTGCTGCTGCACCAGTCTGCAGCTAATTAACAATTACCGGTACAAACCACATTTTTGTAATTATCCAGTTAGAAAAGATATGTTGATCAAAACATTGATCAATAGAAACTTTAAACTAATAATTGAATTCTTTTATCAAACAAAAAAGACAAATGTTTGTTGCTTCTAGCGTCTCACATGTTGAGATTTGCTGGTTTTATCTGTAATGAGTTTAATATATTTGAGCTGTTAATCAGACAAAACAAGCAGTCTGCAAAAAAATCGCTCACTTCTAATACATTTTGTTTTGCAGTTTTACTATTTTGTCATATAAACTAAAAGACTATGGAAAATCAACAGACCATGAAGTAATACATTTGAATACCCTTGGGAAGTAATTTTCAAAAGTGTCAACAAAAAAAGCATTATTGCAAAATGTATCATCTGCAGTGTTTCCCCTACCATTATATTAGGGGGGTGGCCCGCCCCCCCTTGAAGGTCAAGTTAATTGAAAAAAATATTTATTTATTTATTTTTAGATTTATTTTTGGGCTTTTTGTGCCTTTATTGTAGAGATAGGATAGTGGATAGAATCAGAAATCAGGGAAAGAAGTTATTTAAGGATACCTGTCCGATAGAACAGGACAGCTGTCATTAAAAGTAACGCATGAACACCAAGATTCCTTCAAGTGTTTGTGTCGGCATCCGAACATTAATCTGCTGTACTTTTGATATTGAAAATGTTTGTGTCTTTTTCGTACAGGCTGAAGTCGATAAAAAAATTGATCTACGCATCCAGCCGGCACTGAAAACACTGGGTACAGTTCTACATCTCTTTCTGAACTTACTGTTCGGCATTAATCAGATGTTAAATTTCCTAATGCAACAATTACAAAAATCCTTTCCAGGGGGTTCTAAGTCTAAAGAATATTTTATCCAAAAGCCATGAATGTAATAGTCTCTCTGTGGCTGATACTCTGTTGTCTATAACAAATCTAAGCCCCATTGTTGTGTCCAACTCCTAACTACCTTTAGTCTAAATAAACTGCAGCTGGGGTTAGTTACAACAATATTTGTTAAACTAGCCAAACTAATACTGCCTTTATCTTTGGGGTCACTGTATCACAGAGGCACATTTGTGTTAAGGGTATATCCTTCATAAAAAAAATGATACCTAAAAGTTATACTACACTTTGGTGTTTCTCATTTTTCCCATGGTATATGTAGTTAAAATGTATTTATTATACGTTTTTAAACTTTTTCATTCCGTTTATCTTAGCCTAGTCATGTCTTCACCTTTGGTTTTCCAGTATATATCCACTTTACATGTGTACATTACCCTGTATATGATTAGATGCTTAACTCCATTTCATCGTTCCAGGACTTGTACTCAGTTGTACAGTTGAATCTACTTAATGTAATGAAGCAAAATGTTGGCCGAAATGCTTCCTTCGTTGTATTAGCGACAAAACTATGACAAATTCAACAAGCATACGTCAACCACAGGACGTCAACACGAACAATGTTTGGTAACAGCTGAGTTTGGGTCGTCTAGCTTAATGCTGTAAACATTGTTTACCTGGATTCCAGTTGTCCCGCCAGAGAAAACCATTTACAGCCCTTCTCTTCTTTCTTCAAATATCATAAAAGCTGAAGTACTTTCTTTATGAGTTAGCTTAAAACACAGACGCATTTGAGCTTTTTTGGGGGGTTCCGTTTACAAACTTTTCCCACTTGAATCAACCGCTGAGACGTAAATGACGTAATTTGACGTTACGTAAGAGGTCATCCGTAAGAGTACATCCATGTACTGCATGGTCTATTTCATTTACAACGCAACAGTAACATTTATAACCACGAATTCTACTTGTAAAATTCTGAATATGTTTTAATACTATCATTATTATTATTATCAAACGAATTATTTCCTCACATTTTATCTGCAAATATTTGAATGTCTTTCAGTTTTAAAGTTTAATTCTAAAATGTACAAAACAAAAAAATTATCAAAACATTATTATCTCGAATACGAAAATGTGATTTACATAGTTAGCCAGCTGAAAAATCCTCTTACTCTATTTGTTTATTGGAGTTAACATCACCTCTGTTTTTCCCTTTCAGACGAGCTCTTGACTGCTGGCCAGGCTGAAACATTTGACTTTGTCTTCATTGACGCAGATAAAGTTAACTATGACAACTACTTTGAAAGGTCTTTGAAACTCCTGAGGAAAGGGGGCATCATTGCTATTGACAATGTAAGGGCTTCACTCTAAACAAGTATTCGAAGTTTCCGCCCTTGCTGAATATCTTACACACTTATTAACGTTTTCTTTCTGCTCCTGCAGGTGCTGTGGAGTGGAAAGGTGATAAATCCATCCCCGGATGATGCAGACACTGTGGCCATTGACAAACTGAACAAGAAGTTGTACAAAGATACTCGAATCAGCCTGAGCATGCTCACAGTGGGAGACGGTGTCACACTGGCTATCAAGCTATAGGTCACCTATCCAATAAGAGCCTTGATTTTAAGGGGAAATTGTGGAGTTCCATTAATTTTTTTGTAATATTATTGCCAGTTTTACTATTCAAAATCTGTAATACCTCAATTAAAATCCATTTTACACCTACAAATGCCGCATTTGAAAAAAATAAATAAAATGATTTTTATTATAAAGTAGAAAAACTGAATATACCCTTTGATGTTGTAGTGCATCATTTTATTTCTTAAGATATATCATTTTCAAATAACAGGAGAGGATGTTGGTGGATTTAAGGACTTTATTGCAAAGGGTAGACATACACCAACACAGAAACTGCTTCTAGATTAGTGTCACAGTATTCCAAAATGGGTGGAAAAAGTGGATGATTCACTCAAGATATTCTGTCACTCAAGTCACTTGGAGGAAAGGAGGAATCACTTAGAAGCAGGTATTTAGGTAGCAGAGATCTCAAAGTCATCACACAGGATAATTAAGAGTCTACAGAATGATAGGTGAACCAATCAATACATCGGCTTCCATCTTGATATACATATTCTGTAACTACCAAATATAAATAAAATGTGCAAATAAAAGGATAAAGCGCTTAAATAAGTGTATATTCTACTGTGCAAAATAACAGCTCAGTTTTACATTCTACGTTATCACACTTCAGCAAATTAACAAGCCTTTTTGGAAACCATTCCCAGACAAAATGCAACCAGAGGAGGGTTTTTCTATCACTTATGAGGATAATTGGCAGAGGGAGTAACTCATTTATAAACATACGATTGAAACATTATTCGATTTTTATTACCATGACCACAGGAGGCTGGTGGAAAGGTTTACATCCTAGTAGTGCTCAGGGGCTGGGGTTATTATTTTTGTTTTGGCCTTCACCTTTAAAATATTCGCTGCTGACCCAATGTGAGAGCTCATGGTGAGATTCTTCAGAAAGTCCTCTTCTACTAACGCAATGGCCGAGTACATCCTCATGCCTCCAGCTCCAGGCCCAGACCAAGTTTGTGACCACCAGCATTGATGTTCTTCCCGTCCACGAGTGCAGAGAGGACTAGTTTCATACCTGAAATACAAAACATCATCATTATTGTTTTATTGACTGGTAGAGAGGTCTGTTTGTGTTTGTGGGTGTTGTAAATGAGTCTAGAATTGGTTCTTACCAGGTCGCAGACTCTGGGTGTATCCAATTCCTACCAAGCTTGCGTTATTCACCTTAGCCTGAGGAAAAACAGTCCAATCAAATTATTATAACAATTACAAAGAGATTGCACAAATTCATGATGCAGTAGATTGGGATCAAGGCAGTGCTCTCCATTGATAAAGAACCATTACTACAATTTGACATGATTCAAGCAGAAAATATGTTCGTAGATAGGGTTATGTATTAAAAATATATATAAATGTTAGGTTTAGTTCTGGTTTTAAGAACGTAGTGTCATGTTTTATTACTGAAATTTAACAGCTGCAAAGTATCCATAGCTGATACAAAACATTTAGCCAACGTTCTTCCTCATGCTCTGGAGAGTGTTTGCATCATCCGGTGTTTCCTGTGCTTTCTTTAAAGACAGCTGATAAAACCCAATGTTACCACGAATATCAGAGTTTGAAAACTGTGAGAAACATTTGGATTAATTTAAGTACCCTGGCTAAAAAAGCATATAACATGGGCCTCGTCGTTTTTTATGTATTTAAATGCCACATGTCGAACATTCAAGTAGGCAAGATAAATTGGCAAAATGTTTAAATATGTATCATCAAAACAGTTTACAAAATCCTCACAAACACTTGGCACATGACCTTATTCTTCATTACATTTCAACATTTTGAGATTCCTTTCTTGGGAGAGGATTAAAAGAGGCACTTACTGATATGGAGGCACTGGCGTCTAGCTGGTATTTAGCAGCAATTCCAAAGCGAGTGCCATTGTTTCCTGCTGTCCAGGCGAGATTGACAGCAGTCTCCAGGCTGTCGTTTACCTTCTGGTAAATAGATCCACCGAACTCCGCACCATCATTTCTGAGAATAAAAAAAAAAAGGAAAATGAGCAACATATCTTGAATTTCCATATTCTTCAGTCTCCAGTGATAGCCAACACCAATACACCAGTAACTTTTTTGTAAACTCCAGTTTTGCTATTCGTCTTGTTTGGTTCAAATACTGATATATCCTAAAAAAAAAAAAAAAAAAACAACATACACATTGGTGTGAAGCTGGAAGTCCCCAGTCTTGTAACCAACTGCAAAGTTGCTCTGTGTCATCTTGGATTTGGCTGAGTCAAAGGTCATCTGGTAGCCAGCCAGCCAGCCCTCATAACCAGCCACTCCTGCTCCATGGATAGTGGGACCAGCGAAATCTAAATCTACATCAACCCCAACATTAACATATTCCCTTTTATAAGCTGTCTTGACTTTGCCGCTCTTCTTGCTGTTAAAGAAAAAAAGAAAATTAGGTTAAAATGAGTTTACTGTACATTGAAAGCAATGTAGGATTTCACGATGAATGAATAAAAAGCTTACCCAGTATTTGGCGAAAATGTGGTGTCAAAAGTAAGCTTCAGCCCCTTGGTAATCTGAGAATGGATTAAGACATCAGTCAGACGTTATGCAGAGATGTTTTACTATCAGATGATTATCCTCATAGCAGAAACATTTTTAGTTTACCTGATCCTCAACGCAAATTTCTGTTCCCAGTGTGTTTTCTGTGGTCCACTTTTCTGTAAACGTCAGTCCGTACTCGGACCACTTGTACTTGGTTTCCAGGGTTCCAGTGACCTTGCTGGTGTCCACGTTGGATGAGCCAGAAGTTTTAAACTCCTAAAGTGATTAAAAGAAGGAATCATCTACATTTGAAAACATTGCAACAGACTGGAGTTCATCAACTATCACAAGAGTGCATTTCATTTGTTACAGAATTGCAGACGCTACAATCAATAATTTTTTTTCACTGATATCTGCATTTCATTTTTTTAGATTACATTAACAGCTCAACTCACCACTCCACTTGAAGACTTTGTCTTGACATCTAGCTTAACCAGTCCAAAACCTGCAAGGAAAACTCCATTCAGTGACTACTTCCTGATGCATTTTAAACAGCCAGCATCTCCTCTGAGGGCCAGTAAATTCACAATTATAAAACTGCTTTTTCATCTAGCTTCCAGTTACCATATCCCTTATTGAAGATGTCCTTCGCTGATTTCCCAAGGTCTGCATATGCTGGAGGCACTGCCATTTTGCCTGCAGCAAGAAAGGAATTGTAATTTGTTATATAGCGTACTTTAAAGTTCAAGGATGTGCAAAAGAAAAAAACTTGCATGATTACTTTGTTCTGTTAGCCCAACGTTGTAAATAAAAAAAAAATGTGTAAAAGTTATCTCATCCGTTTGAAGACGCTTGCGATGTCAGACACCTGCATCACTTTTCTTTAAAGTCAAACGGCCTCGATTTACTCTTTAAGATCTGATGTCGTGTCCCAAGGTTAAACTGAAGGTTTCTCTGAAAGGCTGCTTACGTTAACCAGGAACACACACAATAACATACTAAGACTAAAAGCTGTCATGGCAGACCTCTCAAACCCATCCTTAAAGTATGTCTTTATCTTATCTATTAGTAGTAATACGACTCTAATCCAGCACAATAAATGAACAAATGAGTAAACTGTTTTCATGTGGAAATATTAAGTTAAATTGGAGGATTTTTCTGTGACTTGCTCAATCGTAATTTGATGTGCAACGATATGCAATAATATACTGTCACTAGTGCGCTTGCTTTAATATTTGGAAGGATCACATGAGGGTGGTAGGGGCTTTTTAAGATAGCAAATGGGTCGTTTCATTATCGTCTTATAACAAAGTCCATTTAAAACTCACCTTTTGTAACTCTTAGGAAATATGCAGCCGGTTACTTACCGAGTATTACTGTTGTGGGTGAGTTTGCTGTCTAGTTGTAAAAGAGGGAAAAGCGGCTGATAAAGCAGTAGGGACCCGGGTATAGGACGATATGGAGGAGACACCGCAACAAGCACCCTCCTGACCTCGGCGCAGCAGGACCCCAAATATAGGTGTTTATTTCGTGCCTGTTTGAAAATCGGGACAATGTGATCATTTAGACTTTTTAAAAAATATATATTATTAAGTAAATGCTGTGTGGTTTGGTAATAGCAAAAAAAATAAAAAATCCTGTTAATTGTAAGAGCTGATATTTTCCATGTTTAATGTGTACAACCGGCGCACCGGCAAGCGAAAGTCCTCCAAATAACCATGGTAACTAATTCGCTGGCGTAAGGATATTTGGCAGCCAAAGAAAAATAGAAAATATATCATTATATATTATATTTATTTATTTATTAATTTATTTATTTATTTATTTATTTATTTATTTATATATTTATTCATGTATTTATTTATTTAATTATTTATTCATTTATTTATTTAATTATATATTATATACGTATCATTAACGTAACAGACAATAAACGACTACAAAAAACTCCTTCACATATTTTTGCATCTTTTCAGGCATATCAATTGAATATATGTAATTTTCTTTTTCTTTTTTTGTGAAATAATTTGAACATTGTTTTTTGTTTGTTGTATTTTCGTGCTTTTCATTTTGTTTTGTATTTTTGATATGTTTGATTTTATTTGATATGTCTGAAATAAATTTAATCAATCAATCAAATAGTATTGCCATAACCAGCCAGTTACTTTGAAACGTGCCTGAAGTTAGTCTGGGTGTCCATTATTCACAGTTGTAAATACACATTGTGTTCCTCTATTAGTTTAAGAGCCGTAGTCCATCTCGAGTCTTTTTTCCTGTAAAATGACACGTTTGGAAAACTTTGCTTTATTCATAATTATTTCTATGTCACTCACCCCTTAATCCAAATTAAGTTTCAAGTAGGCTACATCATGGTTGTCCCCTCGTCATCCAAGATAATAACACAAATTAAGTAAAGATTTCAAAAAGCTTTCAACAGCTGTGTAAACTGATTATCTCACATCCTTGCTGAAGACTATGCACAGTATTTATCTAGATTACAAATTAGGTGTAGTTGTGCCATGAGTGGGAAGGTGAGACGAGTGCTTGGTCTTTAATTTCAGCTTCTTTAATGTTGGAAATGACTGAACAAGACATGAAACAAGTAACATGGCTTTGCTGAAGTATATGGACACAACAGCATCACTCCTTAACAAATTGAAATGTTTTAGACTGTCAAGTCAGTTTAGAAGAATCATGTTCCTAACATGCTGTAAAAGTAAATTACAACATCCCCTTACTACAGTGGCAGGTTACACTCCATGAAATGTAGAGGCCGATCTGAAATCTACATTACACTTAGAAAGCACATTGTGTCTCAAACAAATACCTAGTTAAGAGCAACTGTAAACATATTTCTCCATGTGCATGTTGCTAGAACACTGTACAGGAAATATAAAAATACCTATCAACATTTACAAAATTAAATAAATTAATATAAACAAATACAAATTCAAGGGTACATTTTTAAGAACTATTACTAAAGGTTCATGTTAAAGAATTATTCTCAGGGAAAGCTCATAATGTAGTAGGTCAGGTCATTTACACTATGTTGGTGAAATAAAGAACTTTACACATATTCTACAGTAAAAATGAACAATTTGGGACATATTTATACAGAGAAAGCCATCATAACACTAAAAAAATTGGCAACTGGAATTATATTTAAGACAACTGGAAAAAAAAATTCCATCTTTTGGCTGAATTCAAGATATTTTTTTCTAGGTCTGGTGAGGAAAAGGCAGGCTAAGTGAAATAATATTCATAGATCTCTACTTTCCTGCCAACTTTTTGTTACATTGTAAAAACAAAATCCCAGTCTTAAGGAATGAAAAAGACTTTGAAACAATGGCAAAGATTTGTTTCTCCACATGATGAGCAATATTTGCGCTGCAGAAAAGAGCAAAGGTGAAATATTGATCTTTGAATATTGCTTAAACAGTGGTCCATGATGCTTTTGTTAAAAATAATTAAGAAAAAATGTTCAGTCAAGAATCCAATCCAACCATGGCATAATCAGGGATTGTTATTGCACAGAGGACGGAGAACTGTTGTGAATCACAAGTTACACTGCTGCTTGAAAACCTTTTTCATGTGGCTCCCTTCTTATCATTCGCTATCCTGAAAAAAACAAGGATGCGTCTCAGACAAAACGCAAATCCAATTTCTCCGGGCACGATTTCTAGAAAGGCAATGCAAGGACACATTAAGAGGCTTAAGTTTGCTGAACAACATGATTGGATGAGATTACAAGTCTACCCAGGTGGAAATAACAGACCTTTGAGTTAAAAGAAAAATTGGAATGACATTTTTGCTTCAAGAGCCAGTTATCAATAAAGTTGCTGTGGGAACACAATTGAATTATTGTCTGTGGGCATTTAGAGATGTACAATTCTACAACCTAACAGTAGCGAATCAGACGGGGCTACAACATGTTAGGTCTGGAAGAATATGTATCAGTAACTTAATTAATGCTACAAACTACTAACCAAGTTTGCATTGGCTGCTTAGGGCAAATACTTATGGGCAATGAAATACTCAAAATACACTCCAGCAGCTGTATCAACACAAGTTGTGTGTTAAAAAACTAATTGCTTTGTATTCAGTCTGAACACACCAATTTTAGGTAATGAGGTACAAAAAAAAAGCTATTGAAACTATCCCCATAGAGGGGAAATAAGCAACGGAAAATGAGACACCGTAGTGTTTACCTTCAAATAAATAAGGGTGTATATGGGTGTAGTTGAATCTGCCTAAACAGTTAAAGGGAGGCAGGGGAACAGAGGAGTCCTGAAGTATCCGAAGATATGGTTCTGTGTATTCCATTAGGCCTTCGGTGCTATCAGGACCACAACATTTGTCTTTGTTGATGTAAATGTCACACACTGCTTGAGTTGGCAACTAGACAAAGCAGACGTAACAGCACAGGCTACAAAGTGTCTGACAGTTCTGCTGATTCTTGTTCATCATCCGATCAGCCTCCTTATCACAGCGGGTCGTGAAAATGGCCAGCTGTACTCGTTGGGGACGGGCCCGTTGACATTGCACTCGAAGAAGGAGAACATGGGGAACCAGATGCGAGCTCGTCGACTCTGCTGGTAGGCCCTCGTGTTTGCTAGAGTGTGGTAGTACAGGAAGAGTCTGGTGGTGATGTAGAAGGCTATGAACACGTCGATGGAGTAGTGTTCATGTGCAGCCAGGATGAAGAAGATGCCGAAGAGATTCAGGACCCAGGACAACGTGTGGATGAAGTTCCAGCTTCTTGGCGTGTCTGTAAAATTACAACAAAGAATCGTTAAAGATATATGAAAACTGATTTGTTCTTGTTTTTTCAAGTTTTACAAAGTAAATTAAAAATATATTGCACATTTATGTAGCAGACCTTTTCTTTCTGGCTGATAGTCTTTTCAGTTGTAACACTAGCGAAGGACACCAGATGGCGACAAAAGGGCAATGTTGACATACATGGATAGCTGCTTCTTGGTCATGATTCACTACACCTCAACTTAAACACAATATCTTCAAGGGGCTTTTTAAGTATGAAGTAAACAGGTTGTGTTCCTCTCTTTAAGCACAACAAATATGAAGAAATAGCGTTCGACTGAGATGGGACTCACATTCTGTAACAAAGAAGTTGAGCATGGTGAGGACCACAGTATGGCCGCTGAACATGTAGTCGCCACATGTATGCACTCCTGTCAGGGTCATCCCGAAACCGCTCCAGATGGCCACAGCTCGCTGCAGTTTGGCCCACATGTCACCATAAATCTAGTGAGAAAGGGAAGGTGAAACGATCGCAACGGAGAGGCAGAAAAAGTAGTGCTAAGGAAATGACGTGCAAAACAATTCCCCATTGTGTTACCTTTCCTGAACATTGCAAGTGCTGTCCAGGCACAGACAGGGAGGTGACAAACATGGTGATACAGCGCAGCATGAACACTGTGCCCATCAGGCTGCACAAGCGCCTCAAAAGGATGGACCTAGAAATCATTTTAAAAAAAGAAACAGTTAACTTGTGTTTTCCTACGGTGGTGACTGAAGGAGCACACCGAAGGTATTCTACTGCACGGACACGAAACACTGTCAGGACTCTACCTGTGTTTATGAAGCAGCAGCACCAACAACCAGATGTTACAGAGGATCACTCCACATGCTTCAGCCATCGCAAAGGCCCATGGTATTCTAGGCACACTGTTGGAATGAAAAAAAAAAAAAAAAAACAATATCAAAATGTGATCTGTATTATCATCATTAATCAATAACAGAGCTACAAACAGTCTCTGGACAAGTACTGTAAATAGAGGATTTGCTGTTTGGATCATTTCAGTAAGGGCTTGACAATGAAAAGCTCTCATTAAAAGTATACACAGAAATGTACAGACAGCCCAACTTCCCAATCAAAAAGGATTTTTTTGACCAGTTGGGGATGAAAGAGATTTTCTTCCACAATCGAGGTAAAAAGCTACAGAACTTAGAAAAGTGACAGGGTAAGTAAACTACAATAATCCTTAAAAGATGGGGATACTGTTGACAAAAAGAAATGTGCAACATGACATAATATAGTGTCAGCTCAAATAGCAGCCCCCCCCCACACAACAGACACCATGAATCCCCTGAAGAGGGTTTGAGAGCAATTATACTTGATCAGCACACTGTCCAAGTTAGTGTCTTTCTACCAGGTCCAGTTGTTTTAAAGAGAAGGTGACCTCTGATGCTGAAGTTCAGCATTCACAAATGATAACCAATGAAGGAATCCAACCTCAAAAAAAACAAGCTAGGCTTATTTTAGAAGCAGCAAGGACTTGCAACCTCACCATGACAAGCAGTATCTGCTGAAGAGTGTTGGAGAAACAATGACATTTAACCTAAAAGTGCATTAGTCTGCATACTTTTTAAGTAACCTTTTTTTTTTTTTTACCAGGAGTACTACCAGATACAAACATCTATTTTACAGGGGAGTCCTTGAGAAGACAGCAGCATAAAAAGCTCCACACAGAGAACAAACAACAGACTAACATTGAGCAATATTACGTCAAATGATAAAACTAGCCACATTCAGCTTGTAAAACATGCGCACAAACTGGTCAGATGATCCCTTATCCTGGTTTTTAAATCTTCCAGACTAACATAAAAATATAACACAATGTTCTACTTTAAGTAGACTTACTATGCATACTTACAGCCTTTATTTAGTTAGCACTAAGTAAGTTCATGAGGCTTCCTTTGTCATAATATTTCTCAAACTTTCAGTATTAACCAATTCTATATCGAGATAAATATCCATATTGATCTATGTTGAAAAATGTATAAAGTATAACAACAAATTTTTAGCTCTATTAGCCCGCACTTTGTTGTTGGCTTAACTATTTAAACAGTTTTCTCTGTTTAAATATCCGTCATAGGTGTTTATTTTTTATTGTAAAAATCTAAATATCTACAGCTTATTTACACACTGACATCTTTTTGATATTCCAGTAAAACTGAACTGAATTTCATGAGAAGCTTGAAGCCGTGCTACGCTTAAAAAGTAGGTCAAAAACACTCAAAAAGATCCTTTTGAACCTAAGCTAGCCCATCAGGAATATGTGAGGACAATAATAGAAATGTGCTCCAAGAAAGTAGGGCAATTATTATGTCCACCATCTGGTGTGATGTTCGGACAGTTGGTTAAATTTGTATTTTTGTTTCACTTTCCCTTTGGAAAAGCACAAATGTTTTGTATATTTTTGAAGTGGCTCAAGTTGGAAACTAAAAGTTTTAGAGTGTCTTAGTTGTCATACACGTACCTGTCAAGGAAAATGTCAGGCAGTGGAGGGTATGTGCGCATGTCCGGCACCCTCTCGTGCACTATGACCATGACGAAGGAGGTGAATCCAAAAACAAACACCACATAGACGGAGCTGAGCACTGTTTTCCAGTATTCTGGATCCAGTCTCCTCGTCTGCTGCTTGTACTTCCCATTAGTGTACTGGTGGTACTCTTCTCCCACTGGAGCTGTGTCAGTGCTGTCACAGTCTCTGCCTGAGTCTCCGTTACAGAGCCAGTCCAAAGTGCCTCCTGAGCCCGACGGAGAGTGGCCGTCGAAGGGAAGACCCAGCTCCTCCAACACGTCGATGTTCTGTTTCTGGAGTTTGCGGATGGACACCATCAGGCGCTTGATGTCCCCCAGCACCTTGAGCTCCAGGGGCGGCGAGCGGAGGTCGTACTCGCTGAGGGCAAGCAGACTGGTGCCATCCAGTCGGTGCTTGTTGCACAGCAGGTCGACGTAGTCGCAGAAGCCCTCTTCCTTGAGCCACTTGGCGACATGTTTGGGCGTCCAGCGCCGAACACTGTGTTGTGTCATTTCGTCCTCACTCTGAAGGCTGCAGAAAAGAACATCACAAATATGCAACTGTCTGTGTCAGTTCCTTATTGACTCCACCTTTAAAAGAGAAGTGGACACTCTTTCTTTCCGCTTAATCAGCAAACACTGAGTCCAAACAAGACTGCCACAAAGATGGAAAAATATTCTGGTTTTGACACATTTTAGTTGGCAACAAACTCGTTTAAAACATGTCCTGATCCCACTGGTTGCCTAAGCATTCAAAATGAGTGCAAATATTTGAGGTAATAGTTTACTTAGGTGAGTTTTCACAATGCAAAACCACATCCCACAGACTGTAGGTGAAGGAGCAGGTGAAAATACAGAGACGAATGACCTCTGATGACTCAGTGTCCACATCTAATTAAGACTGCAGATATCTATACTGCATATATATGCAGTATAGATATATACTGTTATCATGCTTGTCAGGTTAGTGATCACATGACATAAACACACAGCTTAAACGTATTAATGAAAGTCAGCAACCTGCAACCTGCAAGTCAACCCAACATCCCAGGCCATCAATAAAGGTAGAGCCAGTAGCTAATTATGCTAATTTATTCCATTTCCCTGTTAAATAAACAAACAAATCTAGTGATTTACGTTGTGTGCTACCACAAGCATGCCCGAGGTGGCATGAAAACCAGACGATACCATCATTTTCTTCACCCACAATAACCCTGCCCTGCTAATTCATCTGCAGCTAATGTTAGCTCGGAGGCTATCTGCTAGCCTGATCAATGCGCGCTCACTCACCCGGACTGCGATTGTGACAGAGGTCGAAAAAGACACGGATTTATTGAGCTAGCCAGCTAAGTGGCATCCCGCAAGAATCTGAAGAAACCGTATTAGCGTTTGCTGCAATAACACTGGCTTGTTGGAAACCATGTCGCCCTGGCTTGCGCGCTGGTTAGCATTCACTGTTGACAACACACGATGGTAATGTCCAGAGTAGCTGCGCAAGTAAAACCTTCAGACACACACAGGGATCACACTGGGAAACAGCGACATCTACTGGTGCAAAGTGTGTACTGCAGTGTCTTTAATTCTGCAGTTTTGCGATTGTTTAGACTAAAAACAAATATTCCTTGAGCAATAATAGGCCAGAAAAAATAAAAAAATCATCAGAGGACACCACATTTAAATTAATTAAATTAAGAAGTCTGACACTGACCTACATGAAGAAAATGTATTACAGATTTAATTTTAGAACATAAACACCTGCCCTTGTCAGTAGCTTACCAACATGGGTGTTGCAAAGCCCAAGCAGGGTTTGAAAAAAAATCAATGTTTGGGATTGAAAATCGTTTAAAAGTTTAGTAGTTTTAGAATAGCTTTAGTACCTTATGTGGTCAAATATGAACAATGCACAGGGAAGTAATGTAGTTTCCCCTGTCACTCCTTCTGTGAAAGACTTGGTGAAGGTTTTATATGGAGGGAAAAGATTTGGAAATCATGTGGATGAAGTTTGGCCTAACTTATTCATTGGCGACATGTAAGTCTAATTTATTACATCACACAAAATGCTTTACTATTGATGTTTTTTGGGGGGGGCTTTTGTGCCTTTAATGGAGAGATAGGACAGTGGACAGAGATGGAAATCAGGGAGAGAGAGTGGGGATTGACATGCGGGAAAGGAGCCACAGGTTGGACTTGAACCCGGGGACCGCCCGCGTTGAGGACCGCAGCCTCCATGCATGGGACGCGCGCACTAACCACTGCGCCACCAGAGCCCCTACTATTGATGTTTTGAGTAAAAAAAATTTTATTACTTTCTTCCACAGGTCTGTAGCCAATGATCGTTACAGTCTATGGAAGCTGGAAATCACTCACATTGTGAACGCTGCTCATGGGAGGATGCACTGTCAGGGGAGTCATGACTTCTATGGCGCCGCTGTGGATTATTATGGAGTGCCTGCTGATGACTCACCGTCCTTCGACCTCTCTCGCTATTTCTTTCCAGCTGCTGAGTATATTCAGAGTGCACTTGACACAGCTGGTGGTAAATAGCCATCAATAATCCTTTTTCTTGTTTGACTGTTAAGGGATTTTTCTGCAAGTAAATCCTCAATATCGAAACATAAAATCAAAGAATCAGCTCATGCTTTTTACTCAATGTACTTTTTCTTCTTCTTCTTCTTCTTCTTCTTCTTCTTCTTCTTCTTCTTCTTCTTCTTCTTCTTCTTCTTCTCTACCAGCTCGTGTTTTTGTGCACTGTGCAGTCGGCGTGAGCAGGTCAGCCTCCCTCGTCCTGGCCTACCTAATGATCCACCATCATTACTCTCTTCTAGAGGCCATCCATAAGGTCAAAGAGCGGAGGTGGATATTTCCAAACACAGGATTCCTCAAACAGCTTCGTGCATTGGATGTGAAGCTACGCATGACTAATCCTCTGCACCTCAAAGACAAATAGATTTTCTTATTTACAGAAGACAATGAAGAATTCAGAGCCCACCAGTGGAGGCAGATACTGTACTTTGAGTTTAATCAGATCGATCTAAGAACAATATTGCAATGTTTTTTTTCCCCTGACTCTGGAGGTTTGTTTCCTGTGAATCATAATGCCTGTTCTCAGGATATTGACCCTTATATTAATAAGGGATCAGTATTATGAAGTCACCCTGAGGCTCAGTCCATTCTAACGGATGGCCAGTGTGACCGCGCCCTTAACAGTGAAAATTAGACCAAATCATTTACTTAACTTTGCATTATGTTGAAGAAATATCTCTTTGTCTGTTTGTTGTGTTTTACTGTGTCATCTTCATTTGGTTATCAACTCTAATAAATATAAAACTCACATTACAAAACCTGCTTTACAATCATTTAAAACACTTTGATCCAGATTTACACAAAATGTATTTACTTAACAATGCATTTAAAATGTCATCAATTATATAATGCCTGTTATTCTTTGTATCAGGCCACTCTGGTTTTGTTTTAACCTTTATAATTAAGCTAAAACAGATGGTTTATAATTCAGTATAACTTAGTGATAAGCAGAGTTAAGGACATGATGAAGTGATTCGATCTGAAGCCTTGATTACGTAACCCTAGTATAACCATACCGATGTGTCCCCGGGCCAGACACTTTACCCGGAGTTGCTCCCGCTGCTTCGTCGTTGGCGTATGAATGTGTATGAATGAATAAGTTACTTCTAATGGTCACCTTACATAGCAACCTCATGAATGGGTAGGTGTGACCTGCAGTGTAAAGAGCACTATGAGTAGAAGACTAGAAAAGCGCTATACAAGCTCAAGTCCATATACAACAAATAAACTTCACTGTGTTTTTTGGGGGGCTTTTTGTGCCTTTAATGGATAGATAGGACAGTGGATAGAGTTGGAAATCAGGGAGAGAGAGTGGGGAATGACATGCGGGAAAGGAGCCACAGGTGGGGGGTGAACCCGGGCCGCCCGCTTGAGACGACAGCCTCCATACATGGGGCGCGCGCACTAACCACTACGCCACCAGCACCCCAACTTCACTGTGTTTTAATCATTGTATTCAAAGCTCTAATACCCACTTGTGAATGATAAAGACGTGCTTGTTTGTTTGTTTTTAAAATTAAATTCTTTATAAGAGGCTGTAAAGATTTGTTTATGTGTCTAATCTAGTATCATTATAAAGATGATGCTGAGTTATCAAGTGTTACCTAACTGTTAAGGGGTTATGATTTCTTTGTATGACCTGACAAATACGTCAAAAACCCTAAAAAAAAACAAAGAGGAATTCTCCACCAATATAACATACGTTTGTGTCAAAGGTCTTTGATACATTAAGTTAAGAAATTAATTTGAATTATATTTTAATGTAGAATCATTTAAAACAGTAAGATATCTTGTGCTTTATTATTACTTTGATACCCTGCCATCAAGTCCTTAAGATAATTCAACAACAAGAAATCGGAACTGTGTATCTTTCAATGGTCCTGCTGTTTATTTTACATGAAGTTTACTCCAAATATTAGCTTAGCTGCTCTTCAAAGTTTGAGTTATTTTTAGGCTTTTTCTGCCTTTATTTTAGAGATAGGACAGTGGATAGAGTCAGAAGCCAGGGAGAAGGAGAGTGGGGAGTGACTTGCAGGGAGCCACAGGTAGGATTCAAGCTCATGCCGTCTGCTTGGAGGACTCGAGTCTCTGTACATGGGTCGAACGCGCTAACCGCTAGGCTACCTGCGCCCCCCCCTGCTTTTCAAAGTTTGCAAGCTGTATTTAAAAAAAATTCTTAGCAAATGTCAAATTTCTCCATTCAAGTGTAGGGTTTCACTTTGCTCTCAGCTTTTGCACCACTTTCGTATAACAACATGTTTTCTGGTTCAGTGGTCAAGGGGATTGAACTCTTATTTTGTGATGGATTCAAATGATTCAAGAACAAACCTTGTTTTTTTTCAGGAATGTTCAAGTCTTTGCAGCTTTACTTTCTTCTGTGGCTTTGATCATTTATATGTAGATGTTATTTTGATGTATATTTTCAATCCTCTACAGAGAAAACCTCCTCATAACACCCTCGGAAACATCTTCCGCGACTCAGTAGATGCAAGGCTTATTATTTTTGTCTTGAGAATCTTCTAACGTTCATTGGAAAGTCTCTTACAAGATGCAGAGCCGTGGAACACGGAGAGTGTCAAGCAAGGCCTCTTCTCGCTCAGAAGCACACATAACTACACTTGAATCTGGGTCTCATAGGAATCCCACAATCACCAGCAGGTATGGATCTCATTTTGAAAGCATTATCTTCACATCAGGTGGGATTTGTCCCGCAGAGTCATCCATAAGCAGAAGCAACACTTTAAATAATGAATCAATAACTACCTCCAGGTCAAAATGACCCCAAGACCTTTATTGACTGATTTTGTGTACAACATTTTTGTTGACTTTCTGCAACACATCATTGCCTCCACATTTTTTTTCCACACATTTACGACCCCAAGAGAAGAAAAGTCATTACATTCATTGGATTAAAGAAGAGGTTAATTAGGTTTTTTTTCTTCCGTTTGACGGCTGAAATTGACTTTCTCTATAATAGGATAGTTAAAAGAAAAATGAGCATCAGCATGACGGCTGTTTAATGTTCTGTGAAGCTTTATATTTCCACAAGATATTTATATCTTAGCAGTGAATGGCTGCTTGCTCTTACAGTGCATCTGTTGCATAAATGCAGTGGACTTTGCTGTCATCTAGCATAAGAACAGCACTTAAACATTTTGTCCATAATTACATCCAATTATCACTCCTTTTATGCAATGATTCATCTCTATTTGAGGCTTATTAAATTAGCGTCCCACAGTGGTGTGAAAAGCAGAGCCCGGGCTGCTCTGTTTGTTGTTCTGCCCTCTGCACGAGTAAGACTACACGCTAGGTTAAGCACTAAATTGGGTAACCGTCCAGTGACGGCAGATAAACACCTGCTCGTACAGATCATCTCGAGCCCGAGGTTGACGGGAACTGCTTCAATACAACAAACATTTGGAGCGGAAATCGATCAAAGAGAGGGGGGATTTGGACTGAAAATGTCATCCATGAAAGGAAAGAGAAAAGAATATCTGACTGTGAAGGATCTGCAGAAGGTTTTGGATTCTTGCAAACTACATCTCAATGAAGTAGATGAGGTGTGGCCAAAAATATACATAGGGAATGTGTAAGTATGCATTTTAATTCAGTTTTAAACCGTACTTAATGATTGTGCTCGCAAGGAAATCTGAAACCTGTTAAGTGTGCTATTTTTGTATGAATACATCCGGCTTCAAATTCTGTTATCCTGCATTCACACACTCTTTCTGTCTCTGTTTTGCTAGGGCAGTTGCCCAAAACAAGGCTGCGCTGCTGAAATTAGGTATAACTCATGTATTAAATGCTGCACACTCCAAGCGAGGCAGCATAGGGAACCAAAGCTTTTATGGCAACACCATTGTGTATTGTGGCATTCCTGCAGAAGACTCCACGCACTTTGATCTGGATGTTTACTTCCAGCATGCAGCTGATTTCATTCATAAAGCGCTCAAGTCACCTGATGGTAAGAGTCCTGGAGGCTTCTTTTGAACAGTTTCTGCAGTGAGAGTTTTAATTGTATAATCCAGCAGTTACAGGATGAAATTATTTGCTGGAAAAACATGTTTTCATGCACATTAGTTTTTATGTCACTACATAAATCCTTAATAAACCCATCCACTTAAATTCTCCCATCATGCATTCCCTTTAATGTCACCATGTAACACAGCTTTTAATGTGAGTGTATTTCCAGCCAGCAGTAATAATTAGGGTCCTACCTTGCGGAATTTAAGTCTATAATGTGACCACGGCTTCTTTCAAAGAAGTTATCAAGCAGGGGACAGATTGGGATTAAAGAGAGAGTCAGGCTAAGTCTGCAAAGGGACTTTAAATGAACAAAGAACAGAAGATGAATTGTAGGAACTATTTTTAGCTCACAGCAGGAAAAAAGAAAGGCCACAGCGTGAAACAGGCAGCCATGTATGATATTAATAAAACGGAGGCCTCTCGCTAATCCTTCCTTCACATTCTCTCTCTTTCCCTTCATCTTGTCTGTTCTTAAGGGAGGGTTCTGGTGCACTGCATCATGGGAATGAGCCGGTCATCGACCTTGGTGTTAGCTTACCTCATGATCTACCGCCACCTCACACTCAAACAGGCTTTGCAGAAACTACTTCAGAAGAGAGCGATCTATCCCAACAGGAATTTCCTGGCTCTGCTGCTGGATCTGGATCTTCAGCTGACGAAGAAAAAGAAAACTTGTCAGATCCTTTAAATAAGTTTACATGTTTAGGTCACACAGGAACACTGTTGCTAGGACTGATAATTTCAGTATATTTATTTTTTTGAAGCTAATGAATTAATGTGAAGTTTTGTTAAAATGAATGATGAAAATTCCTCCAGGCTCACAAATATCATGTTAGCGACAAGTTAGCATGTAAAACAAAACAAAAATGGTGGAGTTGAACACATCACTCTGTTGCATTTAGTTAAACTGCTCTTCCTCAGTTTTTTAATAGCATCCTAAATATAACAAAACCATTATCAACATGCTAGCATAGTTAGCATGATAGGCTACAGAGGAATAGTGAATTCAAACAATCAGCTCTCACCAAGGAGATGAACATGACTACTAATATTAAAACAAACACTCAACAAACCGAGTGTATTGACACGCACATATTAGCATGTTGACAAAGTAGGCTAATGAAAACATGTGAAGCTAACAACATGTTTACATCCCGTAGGCTAGCTTAAATGCTAAAATATGATACAATTTAGCTCAGCGCACAATTGAGCTTAAGGTTATTTGAGGCAAGCGGTGAAACATCTACATGGAAGAAAGTTTGACTAAATTAAACAGTCTGGCAAGCTTGAGTCACGGCAAAAACATTTGAGCAATTTGTCCTTCTCTTTGGCACCAAAGTCAGGCTAAGCTCTTTGTTGTTCCAACGATGCATTACCTCCACATAGCCTATAGACATGTTCTTAATTTTTTGGGTCTTTTTCTGAAAAAGACAAACAAAATAGGTCTTAACTTAAGGTTGTTTTAATTGCAGAACGACTTAAAACCTTGTTTAATGAAAGGAACAATTACTGAACAGTGAATATTTCTGACATGGACGTTTAAAAAAACTTTTTATGCCTTTGAGTTGCGTTTTCTAAATCTCATTCTTTGGCAAGGCATTTCTTCACTTTGTATAACAGCAGAACGGACCAAATGCAATGAGGAAAATGTATTACAAATCATCGTTGTTTGTGAACTCTGTAGATGACTCTGAAGCGATAGAACTTTTTTTCTATTAAATGTCAACATTCAAGTTCAAACGGGAATCAATCTACAGAAAATGTCGCTTTATCAGTAAATCAGTGTTCACAGTGTGAAATATCTTTTGTGTGTGTGTGTAGATCATGAGACTGTTTGTTCTGATCTCAACAAAATGTTTTGATTGTCATCTGTGTAAAAAGGAGAAATGTCAGATAAGATACTCGTTTATAGACAGCAATGAATCTAGTTTGTATAAATCATCTTTACTTCACCTCACACAGGTTTAGAAGAAATAGATTATCAACATTAAAGGTTAATGCAAACCTCAATGTTATAGAGAATCAGCAGTATGTCAACAACTATTTGTTTTATGATGCATGATTTCAGTCTGTTGAGTCCAAAGTTCAATTTCAACATAAGTATTACCCCAATATTTAATTTAGGTATAATAAATTTGATACAATGTATCAGGAAGTTTTGCGAAACATGACGTTTACATGATGTAAAAAAAAGTATGTATTGCTTTTATATACTATACATCTACCTTTTTAATCTTGTGTGAATCTTTTTTGCATTGTATTTTTGTGCTTTATAGCTTAGACTGAGTATGTCTGAACGGTTTTTGTTTGCCACATTTTAAAGTTTTTCTCCAAATGTTGGAATGTAAATCAGTTTTTTATGCTTGCAATTGCAAAACACTTCACATGGAAAGTAAAGCAGATCAAAAAGCCACGACCTACTGGTGTTGATTAGAACACATTTGACTGTAGAGAATGATCTACGTAAAGACAGTGTTAGATTTAGAGCAGCCCTGATATTATTCTCATGCTATTGAAAAAGCCATGTCCTATCCTTCCTCCTAAGCTGGTAGCTCGGGTAACCTTTACGGAATGCAGAAGATGATGCCAAGATTATTTTGGGCTGAGATTCAGATGTTAAAATAGCAAAAAAGGTTGCAGGGTAGATTACTGAGGAGAAAGCAGACAGTTGTGCTGTCGACCTACATGTTGGTCTCGTACAGAGAGACGCTGAAAAGCAACGTTTCCAGCCAAGGCAAGTGTCCACTACCAATATGTACAAATATGTTGGAAAATATGTACTACAGTGTCTATGAACTAGTGTTTGGATTTATTGTGTTTTATAGCATTATTTAGAAGGCAAACATGACTATAACCCCTTTTGTTATTGAGTTTGTGTGATGATACTGCATTGCATGATGGATCACCACACTTTCTTCTTTTATTAATTTGCTTACAAGTGCAGACGAACCACAACCAAAAGGCTAAAGAGGGGGAGTGTAATTCATAAACCCACCGAGAAGAGGCCCCGAGGAGGTAAAAAGCCATTTTTATTTGCCCTCCATGTTAACCGTGGGCACTTTCCCATACATAGCATCTTTAATTACACAAAAGTAGAGCAGGAAGGACAGGTTAGCCTGAGGGGGGGAAGGCTATGAAAGCAGCGCTGCAGCTCAACATGTGCACAAGGGAAATCAGTTCTCTGCCCTGACAGTGGGAGGGAGGGAAGGGTTGTACTTATAGATCAATGAGGAGAAAGAAAAGCCTCCAGGTACTCCGGGCACATGTTGTACTTGTACAAAGACACACACTTTTCTCTGCCTTCAAGACTCACACACTCGTATGCATGGAGCATATGCTAAGACAAGTGCATACACGTGCAACCATGCACATAGAGAGATGGACAAATGATGTTTGAGTGCACCTCCATATGCCACGACAGCTGAGCCAAAGGTCACTGAAACAGATTTTGGTCTCAATGACTCAACCCCTGTGGACACAAAAATAAGTCTCCAAAAACATTGAGTGCCACACTACATCTCCACACACCAGCAGAATGCAAATAAAGAGCGGATTCTTTACTGTAACAATGCATACACATCGTTTGTACGTCCTCAGCCTGCAGCAGACTAACACAGTTGCCTAAATGGATGCTAATGTATACAG
The DNA here is from genome assembly GCF_963584025.1 of Labrus mixtus. Lineage (NCBI taxonomy): Eukaryota > Metazoa > Chordata > Actinopteri > Labriformes > Labridae > Labrus > Labrus mixtus. Next base: position 9,312,605 of record NC_083632.1, read on the forward strand.
TAGGCATAGGATAAGTCTCTCCAAAGCCCAGTGTGTAGATTGTAAATGCACAGGTTAGACCTGCCTGCAGGAAAGGAACATCTGATGTTCATAGGCCTTGAATACCAATTTTCTGCATCTCTGGGGATAAATAAAGCTAGCAAGTGCCTCTGAACTGTTGATAAAATAATGAGAGCATCAAAAGGTCATCTTACAATTATGTGTTCTTTGCTACACGAGTACATTTATCGGCATATTTATAGACTCTATTAAAGGCCAAAGGCATGTTTACCAGATGTTTTAATGAACAATCCTCAGTATTGTGTTTCTCTTTCTGTCGTGAAGGCTCTCGCTACAATTAGTCTCTTAGTTGTCAATAAAATTGTTTAGTTTTTAAAGGAATATTAAATGGTGTCTGAAACTGTGTATACCCTTTATTTATACGACTTACAGCCTTGACACAACGGTTTGATATTGCAACAGAATTTGAGCTTCCACCACTGAGAATAAGGTCAAAGGAAAATGGACATGTGTGTGAATATGGCCAATTCTTGTAGTTGAGTAAATTTAAGATAAAAAAGTTTTCTGGAGTCCATATTCCAATAGTAAAAAGATCTTGCAGTTTAATAACCCCACATGCTTACATTTCCATTTCGACTAAAAGTTGGAATACCATTTGTGTTACTTCTCTGTGACAGGTTGTAAAAACAGAAGTAAAGCATACCAACATGCCCAGAGGCCTCAGCTGCTTGGCGAGCCCTGAGGGGCCAGACAGCGGGTATGAGACCCCCCCAGCTTCAGAGCTCCAGAGGCTGATGTGGACAAAGAAAGGGAGCAGCAACCATCTGGATGAGGTTCAGCACAGGATCTATATTGGAGACATGTGAGAGAATTTATTTAGTTTCAATGCTTTATGCTTTAGAGTTTATAAAAACGAGCCAGTGAAAAAAACTCATGAAGAACTATCAGATAATTCACAATAACATATTAACAATAAAATAACCATTGACCATGATTTGGCAAAAATTAGCTTCTAAGCAGCTGGTTAACCTAAAGAGCATTAAGCTACTCTCCCTACCTGGAGGGGCTACCTTCTCTGTACTTATCCTACTCTCATCCTTCCCTCTCCCTACCCTGAACCATCACACTGTAAGGCAGCAGTCCTAACCACTACAACTTACAGTACTTCCAAATGATGGTCCATGTTCCAGTGAGAGAACATGGAAAGGCCCCTGCCGGGATTTGAACCCTGAGCCTTCTAGCTGTGAGTTGGCAGTCGTAACCAGTACACCACTGGCCTGCCTTGCACTGCTCACCTGTTTAGGTTTTACACTTTCCCATATGGCAGACTTAATTATGAATGAGCAATCATTCAATTTACAAGTTTGTAAAAAGAGACACTGTGCAATGTCCATTGGGATTTCTTCATGTACTCGAAGGCGTATTGAGGTCAACAGCAGGATAGGTTTAAGTGCTGGCTTGTTGGGGATTCTGTACATTCCCATACCTACATTATGGCATTTCAAATGGTAAAACAGTTGATCTAATAGATTATTTTCATTATTGGTGTTAATTGGTTGAGCATCTCTCTAGTTCTAGCTCTAGTATCTCTAAAGAAAATCGACTGATACAACAACCAGAAGGTTTCATTACTAAAATGTGGGTCTGTAAGTTTTCACACAAAGGTGCCTCTCATTTATTTATTAAAGCTTGAATAAATAATCTAAAAAGCATTAGTACAAATATTTTATTTATCAGGAATATGACAACATCTGAATAATTAAAACACATTCCATAGTGTGGTGTATTATTAACTACCATGAACTGTCCAAATGATCAAAACTTCCTTATGAATAATAATGAAGTGCTCTTTTTCTTCACAGGTATGCAGCCAAAGACAAAAGGACTCTCCAGGCTCATCACATCACACACGTACTCAACGCAGCTGATGGGAAATTCAACGTGAACACCGGCCCCAGCTTCTACCGAGACACCAAAATCACTTATCATGGAGTGGAAGCGTTTGACATGCCATCCTTTAACTTGAGTCCCTTCTTTTACCCGGCGGCCAATTTTATCAAGAACGCTTTAAGCTGGCCCACAGGTGAGGAGCTCTCACAGTTCCTGAGGTTTTTTTCCTCCTCATTCTCACAAATTAACTCAAATTCTGCAAGGCAAAGAATGGAAACATTTGTCATTCAATTCCCATTACAGCAGCCCCCAGTTGTATTAGTCATTAAAATGCAAATCAAACACTAAACATAATATCAGGCTAATATCTTTCCTCCACAGTAATCTCCTCATAAGCTCAGACCTTGGCCAGGAAAATTGGTTTTAAATGGATTGCCCTGGTAATTTGTAAGCAACACTTTTATTGGACATGGAAATTACACAATTATGTTTGTGGCCTGTGCCTGCCCGGCCTGTTATGCAAAGTGAAGTCGGTATCTGACATGACAGTAATAAGACGAGGCCTCCTCATTCACATTCTGGCTGATCGGGGGGCTCCAGTGTGTGGCGGGGCCTACAGTAATCCTTGGCAGAAATACACAGACGCCAAGACAGTTCAATTACGCGCTCCTATGCGCCCTAATCCTCAGGCCCCGATAAGGAAGCGGGGATTACCGTGTGTAGAAACATTTGTTGCAACATTGTTGAAAAACTTTTTAGTCAGGAGTTAGAAGTCCTCTTCTCTGTGATGTGTGTGGGTTTTTAATCCACGGAGAAGCAAACAAATTAGATGTTAGAATAAAGTTGAACACTATAATCCAGTCATTGCATGGTTTTTAATATATAGACGTGGCGCTTTTAGAAGATTCCTGAGCTCTGGATTTAGCAACGGGAAGTGATGTTCTGCTTTTCTCCCCCTCATGAACGGCAGGTAAAGTCTTCGTCCACTGTGCGATGGGTCTGAGCCGCTCGTCCACCTTGGTTCTGGCCTACCTGATGATCCACCAAGACATGACGCTGGTGGACGCGCTCAAAGCTGTCAGTGCCAACAGAAACATCTCACCGAACGCCGGCTTCCTTGAGCAGCTCCGAGAGCTGGACAAAAAGCTGCACTGCGAGGCATCAGCCAGGCTCTCCAGTTCCAACAGGCGGACTTGAGATGAATCCATTAGTTGTGTCTTTGCGTAATCTACTGAAAACAAACTGCTGAATTTAAAAACATTTTCTTATTGTTTGGTCTTTAAAGGGGACATATTATGAAATGTTACAGTGTTTTTCAACATATATTTGGGTAACCCGAGTGTCTAACGACCCACAAAATGTGAAATAAATCCATCCATTTGTATTTTCGCTACAGAGGAGTGATGTCTACCGGGAAAACGCATTGCATTGCATTTAAAGAGACACACACACCAAAACGGAGCGTTCTGAGAGAGCTGGTTTATACAGGGTCACAAACCTCCTCTGGTTCTTGATTCATGTTCTATTTTGACCAAAGCACAGCACAGATGTTTGATTTAGACCACAGGAGACTGTTTTAAAAAGGTAGAAAAGGGGTATAATATGTCCTCTTTAAAGAGAAATCGCTTTTTCTTAGACTTAAATTGAAGGATTTTTTTATTGCAATAAATACATGGCATTTCAGTTTGAAAACAATGACTCTATCCTTGGATTGTTTTGCATGTAAACAATTAGGTATGAAGAAAAAGCGACTTTAAATTTAACCTTAGTTGAGAATTTTTTTAACCTATTACGCCTAAACATTAAAGTATTTTAAAAAAAATAGAAGTATTAAAGAGAAGAGTAAAATCAATAACATGAATTATGCAAATTGGCTAACTTGCCAAAGATCGATTAAAAGATTGGAACCACTTTTATTTGTGTTTGATAGATATTGAACCAGATCCAGGAAAGCTAAGCTCAACAAATAAACAGGAAGCAGAGTTAACAGCTGGCCTGGCACCTATAAAGCCAAATAAATAACACATTCTTCTTCTTCCAATTTTTCTCATTGAATCTATACACAGAAGGGTAAAGACATCAAGATGTGGTTTTAAGGGGAGTCACATGAGCTAACTATCTTTTAGTAACACAACCTGTTATCAGATATGTGTCCTTTTTAAATAAAGGAGTTAAATGTTACTGAATTTCTAAGTTGTTTTTCGGAGAGATGTCAGTGTGGCAACGAGACAATAATCCCCAACAATACCGTATGTTTCCCCAATGGTTTGTTTGGAATCACTTACTCTATTACCACGGTAAACACTGCTGTGCTGCTGCATTTAAAAATGTCACAACACAAGCAGTCTGGATTCTGTCACAGTCATCTGAGAAATAAATAGTCCAGCCTGCTCCTGCCCAGACTCTGGCATCTTCAGCTGTCACGTTCCAGCGGGGGTCAGCCCTCCAAACAACACTGATAATCTGCTCATATGGAAAACAGAGCGAGATGTACTGGTAAGGTTGGAGTGTACTTTACTTCTTTTACAAAATGATGGGAAAAGTCACATGACAACAGTGATGACTTCTCAAATTTCCATCCAGGAACGCCAAGATCTAACTGTTATCTACGTGTTGAGTTAAATATATTTAGTGATAATTATACAACCATGCTGAAGTGAAACATGAAGCCAGAGGAGGAGCCAGAGTACCAGACACCACCCACCTGCGATCTGCTCAGCCTTCTGCTGAAGAACAGACGTCCCACTGGAGCTGTCAACGAGGTTTGGCCCAACCTCTACATCGGAGACGCGTAAGTGACAGTCTCACTTCACGGCCCCGTTGCAATATGGTGATCTGATTGTGAAACTGTTGCTGCAAACAAGCGAGTTATTTGGCCAACTGACTGGATAAATATGAAATCTGTACATTTGAGTCACCAGTGATGCATTCACAGACACATGCTTACTGAGCGGGCCTCAGAAGGGAATAAAAAATAAAACCAGCAAAAGCTTCAATTTCTTGTATCTTTTCTCGTGTTTACAGTGCAACAGCTCAGGATAAAAGCCTGTTAGTGGATCTTGGAATAACACATGTGGTGAATGCTGCAGATGGTCCCCAGCACATTGACACAGGGCCATGTTTCTACAAAGACACCACCATACAGTACCATGGAGTGGGAGCAGCAGACTGTAAAGATTTTGACTTGAGCCCATTCTTCACTGAGACGGCAGATTTCATTCATGGAGCTTTGAGTCAGAAAGGTACAAGTCCACCCCACAGAAAACAAAACACCAAAAAAAACACAAAGGACTTATAATCCATATGGTAGCATTTTCTTTTTTTGTTGCAAAAATGTGCAAAAGCTAAAAATGTGATATATTAACTACTCGTTGTGGGATTAGACCAGAAACAGACCTTTCTGTTTTTAGTTTGCACATAATTAATTCCAGAAATGATTACAATAAATTAAGTAAGCTGTTTCAACTCAACTCAACTCAACTCAACTCTAGTTTAAAACAATTCAAGAATAAGTTTGTATGAAGATAATTACATTTCAGCTTAATGTCGAGTCAGGTGCTTTGCAGAATCCAGAATTTGGATTCCTGCTTATTTTTCTTCATTATTATCATAAAATGTAAGTAAAAGGAATACGTACAAAGTGACTTAATAAGATCTGCTTTACAGAGAAATCTTCATCAAAAAACAATATTTTTTCATAAAGAATTGTAAAAGGAAGGGCCTAGAAACTTGGGTGACACCATGCCCAATATACATACAAAATAAATGAATTATTTTTTTTGTTTTTGATGGCTGTGTTACACCCCTATATTATGAAAACAATGAATCAATCTTCATTTAATAGTAATTTGTGAAGCGCAAATTCATAAGAAATGTTATCTCAAGACACTTGACAAAAAGAGCAGGTCTAGACCAGACTCTTTATTATATTATGTACCAAGACCCATCTTTAATCCACCCTGAGCAGCACTAATCAACATTTAGCAAAGTTACTTTGGAAAGGAAAACACTGCCTTTTAAAACAGGCAGAAACCTCAAGCAGAACCAGACACATGCTGAACAGCCATCAACCACAACTGTGTTGGGTTTGGAAACAACCTTCAAAACCAGCAGAAACGACCATTAAAATTAACATATTTGATCTCTATGAATTACATTATGCATGCCGTATACAGACACAGCTGACATTCTGATTCTCTTTTCTGTGTAGGTAAGGTGCTCGTCCACTGTGCTCGAGGTATCAGCCGCTCAGCTACACTGGTTTTAGCTTTCCTCATGATCAAAGAAAGACTTACACTGGTAGAGGCTGCGGAGGCCGTTCGCAGGCACAGAAACATTCTTCCAAATGTTGGATTTCTGAATCAGCTCTGTAATTTGGACTCTTTCTTGGCTCTGCAGAGAAAAAACAACATAACATGAAGAAGTGGAGGGCGATCATTGGGAGAGAATTTGCTCCATTGAGGATTTGTGAATCATTGGTTTTGCACGTTTTGATCTGTTAAGTGTGGATCACAATGTGTTTACATTACAACAGACTATTTTCAAAACATGCCTGCCTAGTTTGAGATTATTCAATGTTTATTGAGGCAGCTACTGGTTCCCTATAATTTATTGTTAGAGATATATAATAAATTAGAACACTTTTCAAACTTGAGTTGTGTGATCCAAAACATTGAAAAGTAACACTTTTACTGCAGTGTAGGTTCAGAAAGAGTTGATACATCTGTCTTGTAACTTTATAAGAAATGTCAAACATAAATTCTGATTTGAATAAAATCACGCCAAAGCTTGGTCTCAGATTCCTTTACACATGACCTGAACTTGGCCTGGATGACTTAAGACTTGTGATGAGTGAAGTGCGACTCAACAAGAACTTGACATCCATTGTTTGAGTTGTGGACAGATGTGTTCAGACATACATGCAAAAAGAATTTGACTTTGTTAAACTGTACTTTCCATGTATTAACATTAAATATTAAACAATAAACAAATAAATAATAGAAGTCTAAAATGTACAAGACTAAATAAGAAAATAGTGCGGTGATGAAAATGGATGCATTCTGTAGGTTGATGTCGTATAAGGAGGTTAATTATATTTACTGATTAAGTGACTGATGTTAAAAAGTGGATCAATAATCTCACGTACATTCACTGTGCGTGTTTGGTTTGAGGTTCAGCTGTATTTCTCAGTTACACTTCTGACACTCTCTGATGATTTTTCTGCAGACCTGTCTGTGTTTGTCCCGTTTGGTTGCAGATCCAAACCAGACACTGATGGAGGTTCAGAGAATAGACTTGAATATATGGCGGAGTAGAACATAAAGCGATGAAGAGCATGAACCTGAGCCTTGTTATGATAGACCTAAGGCTTGAACTGGACTAGTCTTGAACAAATTGTAACTTAATTTTGAACTTAATACCTCTGACTTCTTTAAGACCTCTGAAATGTCTTTAGTTGAACGTCTATTTAACTCCATAACTTGAAGCTTGATTTGAAACCTGTTTATGACTTGGACTTTTGGACACTTGACTTGAACATGTCTCTGAAGTGTTGATATTGACAAAACATTAAGAAGCTTTTATGAGCTGTATTCATATAGCACATAAATCATTAAAACGCAGTTTAACCCTAAAGCTCCTAGGAGGAGTTCCAAGCTGGTTATGAACCTGACTGAAATGAATACTAATGTTTCTTTATGAACTACAAAGACACTAGTTAATCAGCAACAATATTGATAATATCTATATTACTTTTTTAAATGTCTGTAACCTCTGCCAACGGGTAGGGGTCAGACCAGGATTCACAGCTCAATGCTGAAATAGCCTTTGTTGACATTTTACAGGGCAAAGATTCACTGTCAGTAATACACCTGACAGTTAAAGCGCTGCAGAATGAGATTTCTCATCAGTAAACAGTAGTTACACATATACAGGTCTGGCTCATCAGAGATAAGAGGTAGCTTAATAACCAGAGAGGACGCCGAAATCAGCACAAACCGAAAGGTCCCCATAGGAGCTTAAAATGAAAAAAAAAAAAAAACATACACGGCAGATCAATACATTTTTTTTTAAATAGTCAGCAAAAATGTGAACATGAACAACGCATTGTATTTAAGGAGCTGAATCATAAAGAATCACTGGTTTGTTGCTCTAATTTACTGCACAATCAATGTCACAGAGGCCATTAAAACAAATGTAGCACGGCCCTGCTGCACTTAAATAACACAAAGACAGTAAAAGCCTATCAATAAACAATGCTCCACTTATATACATTCACATGTCTGAAAATGCAGTGTCTTTACTGCCAGCCAGTGTGTCTTACAGTTAAAACTGTGATATCTAAAGAGGCTTGATACAAGATGATAAAAATACGCCGGCATGGTTCTGAGTGTGTATACAGATTCAGGTCAGACTTTGAAAAGAGATGAAACGCTGAAGCCATCTTAATAAGAGATGCTCTCCAGAGCACACTGGTAGAAAGAGAGAGAGAGAGAGCGAGAGAGAGCGAGAGAGAGAGAGAGAGAGAGAGAGAGAGAGAGAGGGAGAGATGCTGTCAAAATAAAAGGAATTGGATATCACAGGTTTAATGATTTCACTGTCAGAATGAATGATGGCAGAGTATGAAGATATGAGGGAAAAATAAAGGAGTCTGATGGTGTGAAAACTTCGTCTGACATGTTAGCAGCTTCATCCAGCCGTTCTGCAATACAGTCATCATCACACTCTCACTTTGGGGGCTTGCATTTAGATCACTGAATGGACCATGCATATCATATAACGGGGAATCAAAGACATGTGCCATCCTGTGAAAAAGCTCATCTGTCTAACAGTCTGACACATTTCAGTTCTCGTTTTGGCCCCTGAGAGGCTCCAGAAAAATGCGGTACATCCTTAACGGGAGCTTACACGGTTTCTTCCCCGTGTCTGAAGATATGCAGCAAAGGCAAAAAGAGACTGACAATTTTCAAGGAATCTCTCATACGGCTGGGCAAAAAACTCAGAGTGTCCTGTTCCATCCTGTGAATTTGGGTATCCTTTGGCAAGTGCAAAGTTTGGATAAGCACGGCTTCCTGCCAGCAGCAGAGATTAAAGTTGTGTGTTTAGAAGAGGATGGCAGGGACGGGCTGGGTGGAAGTTTTCCCCACAGGCAGGGAACGTGGCAGCTAAGGTCAGGGGCCCGCCACATCACAGCCCTAAAAATATCCCCGCATTTGATGCCCCGTCACAGAGCGGTTATACAATCTGCGCCTGCCAGAATTAAACCGCGTCAATGTTCTGCCTTTAAGGACGGCTTCACAACAAGCTGCCAGGATGATGAAAACACAAATTTCAAGTAGCAAAAGTAAGGACTTATATCTCTTGTTGAGTAGAATTGGAGATGCATGTGAAAACAATAAACAAATGTTGTATTTGTCATGATTGCAGAGGGAGAAAGTAGAAGGGACAAAACAAGTGTGATATTTCTCCTCCCAGTTAAGCTAATAAATCATGTGTGAAAGGAAGCCACAGTGAGAAAATGGCTTCTCACAAGTCAAAGACCGGCACAGAGATAAATGTAACAAAGGAATCCAGTCCAGTGGATGAATATGTTACACCTGGGGGCTATGAGCTGGAGAAAATCCTTAACCGTGGGAGTGTGGCTTACACTCATGTCAACGAGGTCTGGCCAAATGTCTACATCGGGGACGAGTAAGTAAAAAAAAAGTATTAACTTACGAAAATGAATAAACTTAAAGAGGATTAAAGTAATATTCACACCAGCTTCTTGCAGGGAAACTGCAAAGGACAAGTATAATCTGAAGAAGTTGGGGATTACCCACATCCTGAATGCAGCAGAGGGAACGTGGAACAACGTGGACACTGGAGCTGGTTACTACACTGGCATGGACATCGTCTACTATGGCGTCGTCGCAGAAGATATCACTACATTTGACCTCAGCCAGTATTTCTTCTCTGCTGCTCAGTTTATAGAAGCAACACTGAGCAATCCTCAGCGTAAGACAAACAAAACGTTCAACAGATATTAAACCACATTAAAGAAAAGAGACATGCTGCAACTCAACTAACCGGTTATAGTCGAAAACAATGCAAATTTAAATTCAGACTAGTCGACTTTTATGTCAAAAAATGATGTCAAATTGGTTTGCAGAGTGTGGCTAATGTTAGCAATGCTAACACCTCCAGCCTTCTATCCTCCTTGCAGGTTAACATCAACATGGCATTGCTAGGATCGACTTGACCTGACACAGCCATCATGCCACTTCATTTTCTAAATCACAATACTGCCAAACCTATCCGTGCTATCTGATGCCATTCTTCCAGTGTGCTGGTTTACATCCAGTTAGTAGAGCATAATGGCAGTAGCCATTACTCAGAGCGACAGTCCCTGCTAGTGGCAGGTAGCTACATTACAGCTGAGACTCAAAATTACACCAGCACTGTGGGCCTGAATTGATAAAAACATAACTGATTAGTTCATCCAACCAATAATTCTGGAGCCGGGAATCTCAAATGCTAGTGTAATATCGTACTGCTGTATTCCAGGTTAGCAAATCCTAGCAATGTAGGGATTCTGACAGTGTGCAATAATTTCAAGGCTTTTTGATAGATCTCCTTGGAGGAGTTAGAAAAGGCTGCTGGAGAGACTGACCTTCTACTACAACAAGCTACTAAGCTTAAAACAGGGATAACATATTTGAAAACTCTTCTGGTAAAAAATGAGTCACTACATGTTATGTTCGTGTTCAACCACTTCTTAGCTAACCTTGACATTACCTTGACATGTATGCCTGTATGTTCTTGCTGTCTCACACTGTCAGGCAGATGTTAAGTAGGAAGTGGTTGAATGCTAATGTTAACCATGCTAAGAGTTATTGAATGTGTTTTCTTAACTAAAAATGTTCCCTGATGTCCTTCAGTATTTTTACAACCCTTTCTTTTTTTTTTCATCAGTAAGCAATGAAATCGTTGTCAGTCCCCACCTTTACAAGTACATTTTCAAAGGACTGTATGTCGAAAGCATCACCGACTAGGCTTTGTAACATCCACAACCACCTCAGTGTGGAGGAGGTAGGGAATTTTGTTTTTTATTCTCCAAAGCCTTGAAAAAAATAAGTTCTGAAAACCTCATTTGAAATTTCAAACACCTTCTTTGTGTTGAGTTAATGAAAAAAAAGGTACAGGTAGTAGGTGCCGGGGTTTTGAGAGATTCAACCTTAAACTTTGGTCAACAACCACAAATGAGTTTTGAAATAGGAGCTCAGAGAAATGAAAGACATTTGAAAAGCTCAACATCCCTGTACTTTTTATTGAAGACAAAATGTCCAGATTTCTAGTGTTTAACTACAGACAGCTCTGGACATTTTTATTAGATGTATTTTAACGTCAAGTTTGTTCTCAAATACTGTACAGGGAAGTTTTCTCTGAGAGCAATTCATGAAATTTGATGGCAGAAATCTAAATCACAAATATCTTAAAACCAAAAAATTCTGCAGGGTTGGATACCACTAACAGGGAAGTGGATACAAATATTCACATATTTGTTTGACGTGGCCTCTTAAGATGACCAAAAGTAAGCTTATGAAACATATTTCTGAGTGTGTTATTTATTTTATCTGCAGATAAACTGCTGGTGCACTGTGTCATGGGAAGAAGCCGTTCTGCCACGCTTTTCCTTGCCTACCTCATGATCTGCAAAAACATGACGGTGGTTGACGCCATCGAGCATGTGAAAAACCGCAGAAGGATCATCCCCAACTGGGGCTTCCTGAAACAGTTGAGAGAGCTGGACATGCATCTGCTGGAAAAAAGGGAAGACTTCACAGAGAAGAGCTGATTTTAAGAGCTTGTCAGGAGAAGCCTCGGATTGAAGTTTGGTTTCAGTACGGTTTCAGAGACAAGTTTCATTCTAGGGCAACAAAGTCTGGTAATTTACACAAGTCTAAATAAGGTCAAACAGTAAAACAAGTTAAAGTGGCGTCTCACTTTTATAAGATACAATTTCAAAGTCATTTTTGGCAAGCCCAAGTTCTGTCACAAGTCTTTTGGGACAAGTTCTTGTGTAAGTACCATTCCCATCTGCCCTTTTCCAATACAAGTTGTACAATTCAAGATATTAGTCACTTTAGACAAGTCATAATTGAGTCACAGGTCAATTGAGAACAGTTTAGATCAGAAGACATTTGAGTCAAGTACAAACCAGTCACAAGTCATCCAAGTTTCTGTTAAGTATCAGAGAATATTTCAAACCAAATATCAAGGAATTGAGAATGGTCTAAATTCATCTCATGTCATTGAAGTTTCACAGTCATTTGAGATAAATCCAGTTTAGGTCTGAAGCACTTTGAGACAAGTCAAAGTCACATCTTTAGTCATTTGAGAACAGAAGAAGACAAACAAAAGTCATTTAATTTTAGACAAGTTCCTGTACAGTAAATTTAGGACTCAAGCCATATAGGTCAGGTCCAAGTCAAGTATCAATGTATTATGAGGCCTGGTCAAGTCTCAAGTGCCTGGTCCGTCACAGCAGGTTGCCAGCTAAGTTTCACATCCTTGACAAGTCTGGAACAATGTCAGGAGAACATCAAGTCTACCATCTCATCAAGTCTCAAATCCTTAAGTACAAGTTCGAGTTGTATCACAAGTCTAAATATGCAGATTATGTCAATACTGAAGTGTTTGATTTTTCTGTATGTAACATTTGATGTCGCTTAGGAAATGCGTTTGTGAAAAGTTTTGAATGACTGAGAGAAGTCCATGTTATACAAATGCCTAATAATAATAACAATAATCTAAATTTGTTTTGCGATTCAAGCCCCACCTTTCATATTTGAGTTGGATTTTTCTGCCAAAAATGTAGAATGTTTTTGCCTTGTAAATTCTAGTTGAAGTTGAGAACTTTTTGCATATTTTGTTAATATGAAATATTGTGAGATGTTTCTAAAGAGGAAACCGATGTCCAGATTACCATGAACTCTGATCCTCATCCTGTGACATGCCTCAGGCTAGTAAGTATTTAAAATTAAAGGAGAACAATCATGAACATGGTCAATCATAATTTATTCTTATGCTAAAATGTACAGCATTTTTAAGTAACTGACAAAAGGAGAAAAGTCATAAATACAAGAATGTCATTCTGTCTGATTTTTGTGCACATAGCCAGGTATTTCCCCCCTGTTCTTACCAGCAACTCTGTACAGGTACAAAGGCTACAAAAGAGCAATATAAACAAAAACACAAGTACAAGTTGCGTTTTACATGCAATCCATTAGCTTAGTTTGGTCTATTCACAGGCTCTATTCTTCTACATTTCAGTAAAATATAAATCCAACATTTTATAAAGATAGAAAACAAATCTACAGATGGAATGAAAACGTAGCTTTAAAGGCATTATGTAAAATATCAACTTTGGACTAAATTTATATTTTCTTTATTGTTATTCGTCAATATAATCATTAGGTTCTTTTAAATTCTGCCACACTTCTGGACATTTTGAAATGTTTTAGAATTCAGGGTACAAACACTGAGATATGCTTTGTTATTTCGACAGAGATCAGTCTGCTTTATTCAACAGAAAGCTGCCTCAAGGAGATCTGTTACAAAAGACTTCAGAATTATACATACATAGCAATAAAACCTCTCAAATCGAACAGAAAACAGGACTAAGTTTACATTTTTTTACATTATTAGAATTAACAAAATATAGTTTCATCTTGCTCCCTTTCGAGGGAAACCTAATAAAGGCCAGATATCTTTAAAATGGCTTGCTATTAAGCACAACACTTGTACAGTACTACTCAATGCACTGTCACTAACAGAGACTGAAGCATGCTAGTTGTCACTTTACAAAATAAGTACAATAATTTAAATATACAAAGGCATGAGTATAGTACAAACTAATTGTCAGCACTGTTAGACAGGTACACTGAACAGGTTCAAACTGCCTCTAACTCCTCTTGTAGCAGGCACATTAAATGGCTTCATTTGAGGCTGCTACACGACTGATGAAATCTCTACCTCTGAGCTCTGAACCCGCCTGCTCTAAAGACACATCAGAGACACTAACACTAATTAAATAGATTTTCATCATATTGATGTAAGGCTTCCCATTTGGAGAAACAAAAATACTTTTTAACAATAGCTTCAAAGTTTACTCATTGATGAAAATTTTTGCATTCTTTCCAAGTGCTGCTGCTGGTTTTTAAGTAATAAACAATAATAAGAAGACACCCAAACAAAAAAAAGGCCAGATCAGTGCATCTTTAAACAGCAAAATGCACACGAGAAAAAAACAGCTCAGTCCTGCGGAGAGTTACCGCCTGATGAAAGGCCCTTTCAGGGACTGCTTGGACATGCCTGTGTTCATGTAACCATGGTGACCAGCTGGAGTGTACACCATGTTGCCATGTGGTGGAGCCTGCATGGACTGCTGGGGGTATGGCTGTGTTCCCATCATGCCCATCTGCATAGAGTACTGGGTTGACTGGTTCATGTAGGCATGGTTGCCATGGTAGCCACTGTTCATCATGGGCTGGCTCATGCTGTAGCCGTTCATGGCGTTAAGGGAGGGCATGTTCATGGAGTTGACGTTGTAGGCTGGTGCCGGCATGATGTTCATGCTCATGTTCATGCGCGGCATGGTGGCCAGTGTCCTGGATGGCGCCTGCATGGACACAGTCTGCGGCGGTCGGGAGTACATCTGCTGCTGGTGGTGCGACAGCGGGGCAGACTTGGAGCGTGCTGAGATGTGACTCTTGGAGGCCATTTGGGGCTGAATCCTCTGCGATGGAGGGATGCCCATGTTACGCTGGAGCATCATAGGCGACGGGGAGCTGAGACTGGGGGGCGGGGTCATGGTGGCCTGCACCTGTGGGTTGGGGACTCGATGTGAAGTCTGGGACAGAGAGACCAGACTGGAGTGCTGCGATGACAGTGAGGGCGTGTTTGCATAAGATGTGATGGGGTGTGAGGCCGAGTGGTTGAAAGGCAGCGAGTGAGGGTGGTCGATGAACGTGTTGGTGAACTGCTGCAGTTTAGCCAGACTGAGGCCGGATGACTGCGAGTAGTGCCCGCTGCCATACTCCCCCTGGTGGTTGATCCTCTCGTAGAGGGCAAAGTTCGGGTTGCCAGATTCTGGGATGTCTGCCAGCTGCATGGTGGTGGTGAAGTTGGTGGGTATGGCACATTGCGCCATGGGCTGCTGCTGGCTATGCTGACTGTGTTGATTGTGAAGGCCGTGCTGAGCGTGCTGATTGTGCTGGCTGAGCTGATTGTGCTGCAGGTGGTGATTGTGGTGATGACTATGCTGGTTGTGAGGATTGTGTTGACTGTGCTGGCTTAGCTGATTGTGTGGACCGTGCTGATTGTGTTGGCTGTGCTGATTGTGAGGGCCATGCCTGCTGTGGGAGCTATGCTGACTGTGTTGAGAGTGTTGGCTGCGCTGGCTGTGTTGACTGTGCTGGCTGTTGCTTGGGGGCCTCTCCACCACCACGCAGCCCTGCGGCGACTTGACGTTGCAGTGTGGCGGCGAGCTCAGGCTGTTTGGCTGAATCATCCCGCAGCTGCCGGGGTTGACGGCGGCCATTTGCTGGCTCACAGCACAGCTGCTCTGGGCCAGGCCGCTGGGGGGGATGCTGCCATAGGAGCAGCTGTTCTGGGTGGGGCCTGCCCCACAGATGCTGCCCCCCAAGGTGGAGTCGTAGCTGCTGGGGTTCTCGTAGTTCTCGGTGGTGCTCTCGATACTCCCTAAATCGCTGAAGCCGCTGTCCACCACCTGCTGCGAGTGATCCGACACTGATGGCACGTCCATCATGGGGCTGGTCTCCATATTGTGGAGCGAGGGTACTGAAATGGCGCTATGGTCAGGGCTGATCTGAGTGTAGCCACTTTCCAGGATGGAGACAGCCGGGCTGTTGACAGAGCGTACTGACTGGCTGGGGTGGGACTGTGCAGAGGAAAGGGGACTGCTGTGGTCTGACTGGGGGCAGTCATCCAGAGCGGTGAGCTGGGGGCTTTGGACCACATGGGTGTAGGTCTGCAGACTCCTGCATGGCTCCTGGCTCTCCACACAATCTTGGAACACATTTTCCCGCTCTGTCTCCTGCGTCAGGGACTGGACAGCTTGAGCAGTCTCTGAGTCAATCTCTGCGCAGATCGGGGGATTCTCCCTCAGTACGGGACTGAGGGCCGGCCTGTCAGTGGGCAGAGGAGGTGGGGGATCTGGGTGAGGACTGGGCGTGCTCTCTTCCTCTGACTCAGAGTCTGCAGGGTTATCAGAATCTACAGCTGCTACTGAAGCCACTGCTACTGCCTCAGGTTGTGGTGTTGCTACTGTGGTTTCTGTCACTGCTTCCTGGATGCTGTCTTCAGCAGTGGCTGGTTCCTCTTTACTACTCGGCACAGTAGAAACCTGCTGACTCAACTCAGAGTCGTTGTCTTCTTTTGATTCTAAAAAAGGTTGAGAGCATTCCGGTGTTTCTTTCAAACTCTCTTCCAAGTCTGCTTTGCCGCTCTCAGGTGCTGCAGTCTTGCTATGACTATCATCTTCGTCATCTGCGTCCTGATCTTCTATTTGTGTTCTCTGCTCGTCCTCCTCCTCATCTTCCTCGTTATCATTCTCCAGTGATTCAGCACCCTCTCTTATGTGCTCCACATCTTTGGCTGGAGAGTCCTGCCCATGTTCGCTCTCTTGTTGGTCATCCTCACGTGGATCTGGGGATTCTCCTCTCTCCTCACACATGGTGGGCGACACAGCAGCAGGAGATGCAGGCGAGCATACTGGAGAAGCCACTGGAGACGCTTCCGGTGAAGTTGACTTCTGGGAACCATTGTCAGCAGGACTAGAAGGCTCAGAGGGGAGCCTGTCTAGTGACATATCCGGTGTAGCCGACCTTCTGCCCGCCCTGCTGCCCTCATCTGCACTGACAATATCCTGGTCAGGTTCCTCTTTTGCTTCTTCAGTCTGAATGTGGTGCTGCTCAGCCTCCATCGGGGTCTCAGGGGGTGTGTAGAGGTTGAGCTTGAAGCCCATCTTTCGTTCATTCTTTAATCTCCATTTAGGAGGGCCACGTTTGACTCCCTTTGGCCAGCCTTTCTTCCTTTTCACTGGACGTGGTCTGTTGGGTCTCTTCGAGAGAAGGTCAGCTCCTAGAGATAAACACAAAAACAGAACAACATTTTTTGTAATGTTAGCTGGAAACAAATAAAAACATTCATCAAACACTATCGTTTGATAGATTCATTTATTACAATGAAGTTGCAAATACCTTTCTTCCAGTGTTCAAGATTGTCTTTCTGTGCATTTTTCTCCAGCCTCGGGCGGCCTCTACGGCGTTTCATTGGTGTAATCGGTGTCTTGTCCTCCTGTTCCTCCTCCTCCTCCTCTTCATCCTCCATCTCGCCCACTCTGCAGGTGCGTTCCAGCAGGGGCATAGGGCGCTCATCCTCTGAGTTATCGAACGGCTCGTTCAGCACCTCTGTTGTCTCGGAGATGGTTTCTGTTGTAACACTGCTGTTTATTCTCTTTCTCTTACGCCCTCTCTTCTTGAGCACAATGGTTCTCTGAAATACAAATAAAAGAACAACCAAATGAAAACCTCCAGTAGAGTGGAGCACCTTTTGTAGAAGTCTGAAAACTAGGATACTAGTTGGATGACCTTTGCTGAAGTATTCTGCAGAAATTCATTCAGGCCTTTTGCGCTAAATGTAAAATGTTAAAACCACACTGCGAGACTAAATGGTTAAGCAATGCAGCCTGCTGTGGAAAACCACAAATGAGACAGGCAGAGAAAGCAGAAACCACAGTCTATATTTTACATACTCCAGTTGTCTCCCACCGGCTGCCTTCCACTCAACCGCTCTCCTCTCCGAAATCCTTCACAAGCGGAATGTGAAATCAATTCTGTAACTAATGCACTAAATAAATTCCCAACAGCCAGTGTCGTTCTTTTTCAGGTTTCCATACTGTTTTTGTTGAAAAAGGTCTCCCTGACATCATGAAACCTGCTGTAATATTATCTCAGGCACAAGGGGGCAGTGCCATATAGACAGAACAGATGTTGAAGGCACAGAGGAGGGCAGTAAATTAACCATGACCATTGACAATAGTACAAGGTTTAGGCTGCACAGGCTCGACACCAGCAGTGAAAACACAATCTATTATCTACAGCTGCAGGCACACAGGGAGGCTCCAGATGACAGGAGGAAGCCAGTGAACCCTTCACTGAATTCATGAATATTTATCGAACCTTTCCATCTCACCACAGTACACAACATGGTCCCTAATGAAGGAAAATATCTAATAATATACATTCAATTCCACTTTGTTATTTAACCAAATTCCACATAATAAATAAGATTAACTCACAAGGGAGAACAGCTGACTTGAGGGAATGCAAAAAAAAAAAATGTGATTCATGTCAACAAACAGAAAGAGTCACCTTTCTTTTGGCTGCAAGCATTGCATGGGCTTTTGTAAGGATGGGTGGTGAGCCATCGGAGGCGTCAGAGTCTTCCTCGTCATCGTCATCGGCGTCATCATCGCTCACTTCCTGCTTCTGTTGGATGCGTCTGGTCCAGGAAAGTGCCGGGCGGCGTTCGTAGGTCCTGAAGGGGACCTTACAGTGGACTTTAGTGAGAGGCTGCCTGCTACCATGAGTCATCATGTAGCCCTCTCTCTCCTCCTTCTCCCAGCAACTGGCCTGCTCCTTCAGCCGCTCAGCCTGGTAATTAAACAGACAAGACGCATTATCTCTGGGAGCGGCGCACGCACGGCTCCAACATCTGAGCAATGAGGCTAATGGGAAAACAAGGGATTGGAATTAACATCATGACAAATGAATCACTGCAGGTTTCTCCTGATAATAAGAGCAGCGTCCTGATTGGATGTATGCCCGTCATGGAGGAAACATTTCCGTTAAGCAACCGTGGAAGGATTGCATTTCATGGAATATTCAGCACTATCAATTATGTAGTGAACTGATTTAGAGCAATTTTGCACAACATTAAGTGCCTGCTGACAGGGAGAATGCTTTCCCCGGTAATGGCCTCTATTTGAACTCTCCAGCTAATCAAACAAACATCCCATAATAGCATTGTCGGCAAGTGTAAACAAACAACTAGCGTCTCCGGATTCAACCTACATCCATCTCTGCCTCCCTCTCCTCCTCAGACAGGACGGCATTGTGAGTGGTGGAAGGCGTCCAGCTCAGGGCGTCGGGGTCTACCTCGTTCTGCCGTGGGTTAGCCCTCAGGCTCTCCATGTGCCTCTGAATCAATCGCTCTCTTCTGATCAACACAATCCTAGGACACAGAGAGAAAAGCCCATGAGTTCATGTCCAGTAAAGATTGCACAGGCCAGGGTAGACAGACAGAAGGGAGACAGAAGGTGGTGTGTGGTTAAATATGAGCACAAAGACGAGCTCATTGAGACAGCAGGTGCTCCATGTCCTTGGGGGTGCTTAACCTGACTTACTTCTGTCAATATTCAGCGGCATTAATGGATATGCTGTTAAAAATACCCGCTGGCCTGGATAAGTCAGACAGCATGCAGAAGCGGCAGCACGGGCTGAAGGAGACTGCGACTGGGAAACTGACCTGCCATCCTGTCTGTCAATCATGCCGAGCTGCTGGAGAGTAGCGGCGATGTCGTGCGGACACATCCCAGTGGCCCTGCTTATTCCTTTAACACTGATGTGTTTATCCGGGTGCTTATAAAGGTACTCCAGTATGACACTTTTCCAATATGCCAGGTAGGATAAGCGACCCAGATCTGACAGCGGCTTCTCCGGGGAGCCGGCTTGTCCTTCTTGCCTGGTGAGAAGGTAACCTAAAAAGACAAGATTCAAACAAAAACAAAATGCTTTAGTCAAGCTGGAGGCGGCTGCTGGGTTATTTCAGATGCATTTAAGTCCCTACACCCCCTCCCTCATGGATTACATATTCATGTAAGGATGTGACACCGAACCCTGGTTGGGATTTCACCTTCAAATAGTATAAAGAGAGGCGAGGCAATCAGTTTTTCTCTCCTTCAACCTCTGTCAGAAACTGTGATACATGCTGGCAAGGGCAACAAAGGAGGCTGGAAGAGGGGAATAAAGAGGAAACAAAGCGACAGAGCGAAACAGAGAAGCAGCTGGATGTCATTGCTCACAAGAGACTGCACTTAGGGGAGATAACGAACAAGAAAAAAAAAAAGCCCAATACTAATATGTATCTGAGTAATTAGTTTTATAGCGGTCCTGTCAAGGGTCATCCATTATGAGCCGCATGAAATTAATTAATGGCTTTTAATGTGCACCCACTACCGAGAACCAAACAAGCAAATCTAATCACCAAACAGTTAACACATAATATTCCAGTAATCACGACAATATTCATTACTAAAGCTAAGAAGAAGTGGCTGTGATGAAAAAAAAAACACTTAGCGGTGAATATTTAAATATTTTCATTTAAAAAAAAAAAAAAAAGCTTGTCATATTTCATTCAGTGTCATTTAAAAAGACATATTACCATTAATAAGCTGATACAAAAGAGCCACTCTACTTCCCTTGAATTATGATATGAAAGAACCATTTTTCACCCACTGAGGCTCTGCTCTCACAGCTACCTGAGACAAACTGTTCCTCTAATACAATCCAATATAACAGAAAATCTTAATCTAAACAACTTCCAGCTCCAAAGCTACATTTTCCAATAAAGCCTTCAAAGAGCTCAGGACTCAGCTGTGTTCAATCTCCCTTAATCCCTGTCTTTGTTATCAGCACACTCTCAATATCACAGATCCTCTTGCATCTATGAGTCTCAATGGCTCCCAAAGTGAACAGGAAATCAAATGCTCCATTACCGCCCGCCCACCCTGCACCAGCTTCTTTCTCCCCCCCCTTTCTCTTCATCACACACAAACTCGGCAAAGAGACATCTACTGAAAACAATAAAACGCCTATAACGACAGAAAGAAAACTGGGCTGCCTAAACACAGAAATCCACTCAAGGCAGCAACTGTTTTCATATGTGGACCACAAGGCTTTAAATATTATATGTGCTGCATTTACTGGACTAAACATAAAAGCAGCATCTACACCTTCATGCTAGTCAAGGAGAGAAACAGGGTTATTTTCTATACAAAAAAGCACTTAAGGGATGATTAGGTTAAATTGTATTGCCTGTCAGATAATTTATGCAGTATGTAATGTAATGTTTTCTAACTCCTAATCTTTTGTGATTGCAGAAGCACTGTACAAGAATGCTCTTGATTAGGCTACTTCAAAGTTTGAACCAAATAACAGCACCTTGCCACAAGCGACAAATTCATCCCCTCTAATCTGAAAGTGTGTGTAAAAACCGATGAGAAAGAATAAAAACCTTAGTTCAGTGGTCTGAAAAAGCATTAAAGAACTTACTGAAATCAATAAGGAACCTTCCAAATCCTTGCCTTTGGTACTGAGGCATGATCATTATGCAGGAGACATTGTACTTCTGCTGGCAAAGCTTTTCCTGAGGGAAGGAGAAACAGATCAAGTATGTCAGAGCTCTGCTGAAGCTGGCAATTTACTGCACCTGCCATTGTCCTTGTCTGGAGACGTGCACGTATACACATGCACACCTCACAGACAGTGTGATGAGTTTTCACTATGAACTATCACTCTGTTCTGGGGTTATGGCTCCAGTGCACCAAAATCATCTTTCAGTCAGTTTTTGATTGTTCTATTAAGCTTCTCACATTAAAAGGTCAGATTGGTAGGGAACCATGTGTATCACAGTTTAAAAAAAAACCAAATATATAATATACATTTTGTAGTTATTGCTTCATAGCTGTCCAAACCCAAGCGTAGCTATTTGACTGGTTCTCTTCTAGAAGTTTGGGGATTTTATGACAACAAATAGTTAGCATATTTTTGTTCTGGTAATGAATGCTTCAACAACTTTTTTATTATTGTACCAAAATTTTAATCAAATGTCACTCAGTTGTTGAAAAGGTGTCACAGTTTGCAGAGGCTTAAAGCGTATCCAAAAATGTCCTGAGTTTAATTCAAAAGGGTGAAAACCTACATATAATTGATGTACAACAGAAAATCTTCACACTTTAAAAGCATTTCTTTGTGTGCGCCATTTTCGCTTGACTAATCGATTTCATCTTGTGCTCACTTAGGCACCGCTGAGAATCAGTTAAACTGAAGTCGCAAACATGGGTTGGCTATCAGTATCATTGAAAAATGACGTGTGGTATTCTTTCATTTCCCATTTAATCGCCCTGTAATTCTTACCTTGGAGAAATAGCCCACAAGATGACAGCCCTTCTCATCGTTCTTTGTAAGTATGTAGAAGAGGAAAGGCTCCACATCATAATACAAGGTCTTGTGATCCAGGAAAAGCTTGGCTAACAGGCAGAGGTTTTGGCAGAATAGTTTGCTGACATTTCCATCAACCTAAACACAGAAGAAAAAGAGCAAGAGGACAGTGTTCAAACAGCTCCCACATTTTTGTTCTCTCCCTCCTCTTCCCAGAACCCATTCAGTGGAATCTCATGCAGCATACAGTTATTGCTTTATTGCTGTAAAGAGAAGCTGACCTCAAATACGGAAAGGTCGTCCTTTCTGTAGATTTCATTGGCTGGCGGATGGAACCAGCCACACTTCTTTGTGTGTCTCTGGAGAATGTTTTTGCTTCTCATGTACTTCAGACAGAACTCGCACAGATAAAGCTTTTGTAATCTGACCAAGACAAAAGAGAGAGAGAGAGCGAGCTGCGGTTTTTACTTCAGCGCGAGATTGGTTTTCAAAAGAATATTGAAATAAAATGTTAGTCCAGTTACAAAGAGCATCATTGGTTATTTAAAAAGAAGCATTACCTTGAATATTCAGGTGGGTAAGGCGACGAGTACCAGGTCTGAATCTCGTACTTCCCAAATTCAATGAAGGCAGGGCATCGCATGGAGTCTGTATTCATCAAAGATCCAGTTCTCTGTGAAAAGATTATTGAAAGCACATGAATAAATGTGGTGACCCCGACGAATCTATCTTACACTTTACCCTCTCCATTCAATCATGTAATGGCTGAAATCTTAAATAAAGATTTACAGTTCACACGCTGAAACAACAGATATATCAAATCTGATCAACATATTTCACCAAAAGTAATTACAAATAAATCTATAGTCCCTGATACTGGGTAAACTCCAGATGCATTAACTTTCAACACAGTTAAAAAATACGAGATAAAAAAAGGAAATAAAAAGTGTTATTTAGTATTACACTTGAGCGTATGTATCCTGAATCGAAATAATGCTTTTTCAATAAGTATAACTGTAGTCCTTGGCACTCTCAAAACCTCCATGCTAGTCAGAAACAGGCAGGAAAATAAAATGAGACAAAGACGACAGTAAGTCACGGTCAAACATTGTAATCTAAGTGAAAAAGTTCTTAAGGAATTGAACTCTATGTGCGAGCTGCTGTGGTTAAAAGATGTTTTCCAATCTAACATTTCCTGGGCTTCATACTTCGCCATACTAGTAGTTAAAAGTTAATAAAAATATTTGTGGTACTTTTTCAGTTATATTATAACTGCGATGAAGAAGCATGCATATCTCTTAAATACACTGCTAGCTGCTAGCGAGGAAGCTATCAGACAGAAATGACTTCAGGTAAACCCCAAAAACAAAAGACTGCACATTTCTGTGGAATAAAATAGTTTTTCAGTCCTACTAAATTGCCAAAAACTGGAATAAATTGACTTAACAAAAAGTAACCCCTTGGATGTGTCACTGAAAAAACCCTTTTCCTGTGTTGCCAATGACAACCATTTTGTTTACATTGAATATATCACTAAAATGCAATAACATATTAGGTTTAAACAGTAAGTGTAAAGTGTCAGGTTAGGCCTTAAATTGATTTCTAGGCACCTGTGCGGCGAGTTCCTGGACATGTGTGAACGTCTCGATGTCCTCCTCTGTGACGTGCTCTCGGGACATGGCGGCAAATTCCACTCGAGCCTCCTGCTTTACTTGCAGCTCCCCGTTGTGGCCTGTTACGGGCACAACGAAACAACATCAGCACATCAGATAGCACATCGACAACGGCCCGTTTGAAGCAGCCGTGGCAAAATAATCTCATAAATGCATTCTATGCAAATGTGCTTATGCTGTGAGTGCTGCTGCTGCTGTGCCTGTTTGAGGCCGTGTCTCTGAGGAATTCCATAATGTATCATCTTTGCATGTTTATATGAAAATCCCTAATGTAATGAAGTGAAACTAAATCACTCTAATTGCGTAACTGCTTTCATGTGCTTAGTCATTCACCAAGACAGTTTCCCATGAATGAAGAAAGCGGATGCAGTGAAGGGAGCGAGTTTCGACATGAAAAGCAACTAATGTTGGAAAGCAGGCAGTCATTTTATGAAAGACATCAACACTATGACTTAACCACCAAAACAAAGAGCCATTACAAATGGATGTGATGTGTCATTAACATATTTATGGAAATGTGCTGTTGGGTTAATAAGTGTTTGTGCAGTGTATTGTTTAAAAGAGCTTGAAATGTATATCCGTTCATTTTGGCTCCGTGTTATTTCTTTAGGCAGTGAGTCCATGCCTGGAGACAGTGAAATGTGAGGCTTACTTCTTTTCTATAATCATCATGTCAGCTTTGAGTCAACTTGGGTGGCTGAATCACAAGCTTGTATGTGTCTAATGACTGCTGGAAGTGAGGTTGAGTGGAGACAGAGATTTCAAGGGTGAGGGTGGGATGAGGAAGAAGAGCACTGATGCGACTACAGCCTTTACTAGGTAAGCGATCACAACGTGTGCACTACTGCAGAGGGGTCAAGGACAGAGCAAAGGAGCAACATGAGGGAGTTAGTGGGCCATGCACTATGACAAAAAGCCAACGGGCGAGAGGATGGAAGCCACGTGAACTCCGCAGCCAAGTCAAAAAATATACGCAACGAAACTTTGTTAAGAAACTAAAAGAATTCAAATTAGGCAGAAGATTAGTAGTCTGTTAGGATGCTGAGGGTGTCTTTCAAAGAAAAGATTAGCTCTAGTCTGGAAAAAAATATATAACTGCGAGTGTCAAGCTTTAAAAATAAATAAAGAAGAAGCTTAAAGGTGTGGAGACGCAGGTCTTGGCTGGAGTTTCGAGCCTTGCTTACCATGATTATTCTCAGGCTTAATTCTTCCATCTGTCAAGTCTCCCTTTCCTGGTGAGGGGGCTCCCTTCTGAGGGCTTACTTTATACCTCAGCCTGCCTAGTGTCCTGTGCTTTTTAAGGAAGGGGTTACGTTTGAAATGACTGACCATCTTAAACGGATGTCCTCTGGGTCGGCCCAGCCCAGCAGACGTGGAGTGTAACCTATTTCTATGAAACTCGTTCTTCCCAAAGCGCTGGGGCCCAGATTTGGACGCATGAGGGGAGTCTTGCTTATGGTGCATGCGCTTAGGCGGGGCATAGCAATGTAGCCTCTTTTTCCGCGACTGTCCCTGAGTAGTAAAAATGTGAGAGAGTCCGTCAAATAGTCCTTTAAGTTGGCTGCTATTGCAGAGACTGCTCAGGGAGGGAACACTAGACTGGCTGGAGGAGCTCTGAGGGGAGTTAGCAGAGGTGGAGCTGCTGGATACCTGCGAGGGGGGGCTAAGGCCTGGCAACGTAGGGGCGGGAGGAAGTGCAGAGGACGAGGGGGTTATCTTTTGAGTGGGGTCAGCAGCAAAGGCAAATGACTCTGGAGGCTGGGACAGCTCGGGTGGACCCTCGTCTATAGAGCTACACTGATTGGCAGGTGACTCTACCGCTACAGCGCGCGAGCGACGGCCAACGGGGGAAGGGGTAAAGAATTTGGAAAGCCCATCGATAAGCCCTTTGGTTTTCTTGTTAACGGTGAGTGTAGCTGGGGTGGAGGTGGGCGTGAGGGGGGGAGTGGTGGTGGGGGTGGAGGTGGTGAATTGGGTGGCGTCGACCGCACAACAGGGGTCTGCAACAGCCAATCTGTCTCTGGCGTCCTTCACAGATGCAGCATGACCAGATGAAGGTGTAGAACAGACGGTAATCTTTTGACCCCTACCAGGTGACCCTCTTCCTCCAAGTGCTACCATGGAGCCGTCACCACTGGTTACAGACCTGTTGAGACAACAAAAACAAGGTTGACTGGGTCTCACATACAGACTAGTTTTAAGGTACTTCTAGTAGGCCTGCATGATATGAGAAAAATATGTGATGTGAGATAATATTGCTACATTTTGCATTTATGATATAAAGTGCAATAAAAAAAACCTAAAATTAAAGAATGCATATAAGCTATCACTCTCAGTTTTGCATGTTGAATTGCTTTTTCTCAGAGTTTTACATAATACCTGTGTTTGCAACATGTCCCTCTTGAATCCATAATGAATCCCAAAGGCGTTTCTTTTTAACACTAATTAATCTGAGGGTAGTGGACAGCTAGCTTACATCAACATGGTGTGAAATTATATCCTCAGACTTCCGTCCAATGGGTAAAATGTACACATACGGAGTGAGGATTAATTGCTTGTTTACGTTTATTTTACTTTCATTTACTGTAATAAATTGGAACTTTTGAGATGTGTCTGTTGTAAATGCTAATATTACGATAACGATGAAAATTGAGCTTCTACTTCACTACATTGCATTTTTTGACATGTGTAACTTTGCAGATTACAAAGACACAAAGTATTTGACCAATCTCTCTAAAAGATCATGTAGTGTTGTAAGTTCACCTATCAACAATATAAAAAGTGATGAAACTCGCTCAATGCTACAAAATGTAACTTCTGCTTACACATTCTAATGTCTACTAATAAATGTCTTTGCGTAATCACATTAGGCTCACTAAAGTTAAAGATAAGATCACACACAAAAACAAAGGGTCTTTTAAACCCCAAAACTTAATGATTGCAATGACGGTACTAATGCTAAGCTAATCCAATTCGGCTCCTTTTCAGCAATCTGACCATGTTTTAAGACATCAGCAACTGATTTGGAGCACCATGAATAGCATATTATTACAGTTAATAAAATGAAAGCTTATGTCCAGATTATTGCACGCTTACATTCTTTGTTTGAGCTTATTTCTTGGCCTTCCGACTGGCTTTGCATATCGACGTTTGATCTGATCGGCTTTCTTGTGCAGCAGTTTCTTCCCATTCTCCTTCGGCCTGCAGACTTGGCAGACCCAGGTTCCTGGAGAGCATCCAAACACAGAGAGGGGACCGTTTAGGTGGGTTCATCAATTCAGAGGACATACAGTACATTCATTCGAAACATTTCCTTTAATACAGAGGGCTGGCGTGCATCCCACCAGCTCACAATGACAATCAATTACTCAGCACAAAGTGAAAATCCATAAGAAAAACATTGGGTCAATTCTCCGTCCAGTGAAATAGACTTCATGTCGGCTTGTTGAGCAAAGCTATGTGACTTGTATGAGTTGCTGAGTTGCGTGCCAAATGTCCTACTACAGTACATGCACCATCATTACAAGCCTCGCTGTAGGGTCAGTACTGTAATCCAGAGATAGCACATCTCCCTGGGGATGTTGGAATAATTTGATATGCATGCAAAGCTCCTAATAAGCCACCGCTGCCTCTCTGTGTGCTGAGTGACAGCCCCAAACAGCCGTGTGTAAAGAAAAGGCTTTGAAATGACAGCAGAGAGGGAAACAGAAAAGCCAGACAGTGTAAACACCTCACCTTTTGGCATTCTTGAAAGCGGCGGGTCGCAGCATTCCATGTGAAAGCCCCGATCACATGAATCGCAGAATAGCATCTCATCCTGAAAGGTAAACAGCAGGCATGTGTAAGGAATGTTGCTGCTGCATACATGTAACACTCCCCCCGTCATTTAAAATCTTTGGAAAAAATGAACCCAATCGTGCACCAGAGAGGCTATAAATGTGAGGGAAAACCAACAAATCCTCAGGGATGCACAAAAAGAGATCTATCTCAAGCCAACAACACTGAGAAAGTTCTGTGTGCAACATTATACTTACGGCATTTTTCCCCTGTATTCGACAGGAGCTGCAGGTTTTGCATTCAATACACTGCCATCGTAATCTCTTCACATTTGAGGTTAATTCTGGGGAGAACTTCAGACATGATGGATGCCCTTAAGAAGTAATTTAAAATGCACATTAGCACAAGACATTTGTAACAAGCATTAACAGTAACACAAAACTAAAGACAGGGCTTTCTATTCATTCGCACAGTGAGGTTAAATATTCACATATTAAAGCATAATAAAATGCCAACCCTGTGTGTGTCCACAACCCTTTTCCCCCACCGCCACAAGTTGTGTCTAAAAACAGTATGATCAAACATCTGAGCAGCTAATTACAGATAATTTGATCTTAATGAGGCAGAAACAGTAGCAGCACTCATTCTAATGGAGGCTGATCCATGAAAGTCATGTAAAAGCCTGCCTTCTCCCTCACCCGGCTCCCTCTCATGGTTGTAAAACAGCTGTTTTACAGTGAGAGCACAATTTGTGTACACTAGAAGCGGTTAATGAAAACCACCTCGACGCTACTTAGTCAAATTTGAGCCATAAAAATGTCACCAGGAGAACAATTCCTTACGGCATTTAAAATAATTGGTCAAACATAAATGACTCCTTGGTAGAGGTAATTTTATGGGGAGTTAGCAGTTTTGTCTGGAACAAAAGACCAGTAAAGGAAATGCCACCAATCTGCAGCGTGGAAAAGGGTTGATCTTTGATCCGCTGTGGCTGATTTGCTCTATAAGAAGAATATGAATTGAGAGAAAATGACTCGGGTGATTTTAGTTTCTAACAGCCACTTATGGAGCATCTGCCCTGCTTCAGCTCGCTGAGGGTTGCAAAGCAATTTAGACCCCTCCAGCCACTCCATTTGAACATTGTTCTACCATTAAATCCCTTGAAGGGAAGTGAAAAATGTGGAGCAAGAATGTGACATCTGTTTAACCGATGGTGAGATCTGCTGCTAACAGGGCTGGGTGACAGGAGAGGATACTGTACTGTATGAGGTGATGGAAATGTGTCAACAATCACAGAGTTTTGTTTTCCCCCTTTACGCCAAAGTAGCTTTAAGTTTTTGCAAGTAATTTTCCAAATCAATGAGCAGGATTGCTTGGTGAAAATATTATATGATGATAGGGAATGACTTGCGGGAAAGGATACACGGGTTGGGACTTGAACTCGGGCCACCTGTTTGGAGGACTAAGCGACCTAACTGCTAGACCATCTGCCCTCCTATGAAAATATTGTATTTGAGGGTTTAAATGTGATTCAGAACATGATTTTTAACGGATTTCAGGCACTTTTTCATTTCATAGATTTCTTGACAGAGTATGTGTCCCTAGTCACACACCCCCCAACCGGTTACACACTCAAGTTAACACCAAGTTTCATTAAGATTATTCTTTTCATAGTATTCCATTGACATCTTCAGTTTATGTTTTTTATATATGCTATGTATAAGCTTTCATATATGCTATATGTCTGTGTCTATTATTTTATATGGGCTTTTATGTGACATATATCACATAAATATTCTCCTATATACTGTTATATTGATTGACACTATCTGTACCTTCACTGCTCATATACATTCATATTATGTTGCTTATGAGTCCTTGTTGAAACACAACCAAGCACACTGAGTTTTGTCAGGTCTGCAGCATGTTGTGGCTTGTGAGAACATTGAAAATCTGAAGCGTTCACACAAGGCGACTTACCACTGCTCCCACAGTCTGCACAGGACAGCAGCTCTTCTGGCCGCTTGTCCCGATTTGACTCTTTCGTTCCAAGACAGAAACTGCATATTGGGATGGGGTCGACCCGGAGCTGGGTGGGAACACAAACAGAGAAAAACTGTTTAAAAACACAGAAACAGGCACAGGCTGTGTGTGTGTGTGTGTATGAAAGCCTGTTTGTTTTCTGATTTTTTTTTTTTTTATCTTGTGAGGATTTTTGAGATCACTGTAGACATATTGTCGGTCACGGCAAGAAGATAAAAAACCAGTGTGTGGGTAAATGAAACAGCCACAAAAATATGAACTTGAAGCATGGGCTCGGAGAATGAAAAAAAAAAAAAAGACTAGATATCAATAATAAATGCATCTCTTCCTCAGAGATATGCTGTGTTTGAGATCCACCTCCTTTATCCATTACATCTGCATGGGTAAGTGATCTTAGTAATCATAGTTTAAGGGCTTAATCCAATTCTTAAAGCTTGCACTCCAGTCTGAAAGGATTAACCAGCATGTAATCAAATTACCTCCATAATAAAACATGCTCTCATTGTTACTGCCATGATCCAGTGTAAATGTTGCAAGTCTCAGAACAAACACTCATTTAAGGGCTTACGGGGAAGTTCACAAGAAGTAAAATATGAGCTCAAGGTTTAAGAGGATTTTCCCATTGATCGCTGAGAATGAAGAGGCGCTGACTTCACAGAGGAACAGTTAGTGTCATCTCTTCATAAACACAGCCTGTCAAAATGAACCAATCGCAGCGCGGCATGAACTCAACATGGACGCAACACAGCTTTCATAAGGCGTCCCCTTAAAATATGAGATCATAGAGCCTCTAGAGGAGCATCAAACAAACCACTGCCTCCTTCACTGCTCGAGAGGAAGTTCTTAACGGAAAATAACACTCACAGGGTGTGACCATAAATAACCAACCTCATCATCAGTTTACACACTAAGGCCTCGTCGATTGACTGGAGCTTTGAAGGGCACTCTAGGGATGCCCATAATTAGTTCCTGGTTTCTATGACGCACGTCAGCATCCGGACCTCAACAATATTTGCAACTGCCATATCTCTATCAGTCCTGACCTTAAGTAGAATGAAGGGACAAGTTGTTGTTTTTTCCATCCGTCAACAAACACAAAGCCACGAGAATCTGTCATTAAAACGAATCCGACCGGGGGAGAAACGATTCAGCGGGGATTTGGTCATCGTTCCTGACTGTTGTATCAATTAGTTGTTATGGTGATGGGAAGCAGTTTACTGCCGCGTCAATGATTACTCTATTTTCCAACCTGCCAGGTCAATATTTGTGAGCAGGCTCTGGCATTAGAAGCAGTCTGCAGCTCACACAGCTGTGAGTATAGACATAAAAACAATGAAATGCTACTGTGCAATGAGGCTGCACTTGTAGGATGTAAGAATGCTGCTCAGAGGTAATTAGTGATCTTAGAAGAAATTAAATACATTTGCTTATACTGAAGTTGCAACTACAACCAAACGGACCTAGTTGTAAGTAATCCATATGCATCTAGGTTCTAAAACAAGTACTGGTCAGCAATGGCCAAAAAGAAATGTGTGAACAGTTTTATGTTGGTCATATTTCTAGCTAAAATGACAAACTTTTTCTGGCTTCAGCTTCTCAAATTTGTTCTTCATTTTTTTAATTTTAGAAGCATTCTTCTAGTTTATGGGTTGATCCAATAAAACGGAGACTGACCATCGTTTGGCTGCTATCATCTGGCAGATAAAGGCTCATTGAGGGTACATCCATATCGGTATCTATTTTCAGAAATGCATCCGTGTGTTAATATTCATAAAACATTTTGTTTTGGAAAGCATCTTCTTGAGTACCTTTGCATAGTCAAATTGATGGTCATGCATGTACAATTCCAAAGGAAGATGTATATTATGAATCCTATCTAAAGGTTGACACGAGCTAAAGTTAAAATAGAGCAACAAAAATAGAAGTCCTAGGCACCCAACTTTCTGTATTTTCTTGCATGAATTACTTGTAAAAAAATTGCATGAAAACTTCTGCACACTGTCTAATTGCACATTGGCTACATTTCAGTACAGAAAAGTTTCTTATGTATTTGTGCAATTCAGACAGTGCTGGCTCTTTCACTTGCAGCAGCTTTTGGTTAAAGTTATGACCAAAGAGCTTTCGAAGTTTTAAGACTTTGGTACTTTTCAATACTATTGATCATTTTGGCATACTTAATCCTGGCTTCCCAGAATCAGTAATGTGTATTTTTTCCCCTTTCAAATCAGCGCAGATATGAGTCTAAAGAATCCTCCATCAGGCTTGTATTTAATAAACAGAACAAACTGACAATGTTCATCTGTGAGATCTCATGATGTGCAGTTTTTCTAGACATTACATAAATCAAACAAACTACTTTAAGGAGCAATGTGTAAGAGATGGTAAATGGACTTCAGCTTATATAGCGCTTTTCTAGTCTTCCGACTACTCAACGCACTTTTACACTACATGTCACACCAACCCATTCCCACCCATTCACACACTGATGGTAGTGGTCGCTATGTAGTATCATCCATCAGAAGTAACTAATCCCATTCATACACCGCCACCGAAGCAGAGGGAGCAATTCAGGGTTAGGTGTCTGGCCCAAGGACACATCAGACATGTTGCCCAGCTGGGGATTGAACCCTTGACCTTCCGGTTGAGAGGCAACAACTCTACCAACTGAGCCACAGCCGCCCATGATGTACTGAGTTAAATCCTAAAATGACCTTACTATATCATCAGACATTAAGGTAAGCTATTTTTAAGTGCTGGCTACTTTGACAACAATGCAGCAGCCAGTATGTCCTCCTTCTGAGTCTAGGTTCCAGTCTGAAATGGTATGTGTTTGTTTTGACCAGAAAAGGGAGGTGGTTTTAAGGCACCCCCACACAGCTGTTTTGGAAGCCACTCAATTTGCCAGGCAAAAGGTAAACCAACAGGTGTTGCAGCGATGGAAGCAGGCAAGCGAACTGGTTCAGTAACGGATTCTACCCGACCTTAAAAGCCTCCAAATTTTTCTAAGAAAGCTCCATGACCAGAAACGTGGTAAAACTAGGATAAATATTGGAGATGCTTTTGAAAAACAGAAAGAGGTAAGAGCGCAGAAATGTTTCAAGACCGATGCAGAGCTGGTTAAACACTGAAGCTTCCGTGTGCACGACATTGCAACCCACGTGTGCATTGACTACAGGTAGGGAGGGGCAGACAGCTCTGTCCAATGTTTTGGATTTGGACTGCAGAACCCATTTTAAACTCTGCTTGTTAGATTACAGTTACATATTGCTCCTTTAAAACACTTAATTGTTAGTTGCAGCCCTAAATATTAGCCAAATGTTTTATTACTGGAGTGCATTTAATCTGTCCATTTAGAGCTCATCAATGTTAAATGTGTATTCACTCATAGCAGAGATAAATATTAGCTTATTTTCTTGATCCTTTTGAAGCAAGTTCACCTTATTACTGCTTAAAGATGCATCCAAAGGCTTCAGAAGATCAGCCCTCTGTGTTTGAATTTCTTAAGAGTGATGGCTTCTTGCTCATGTGCAAAAAGTGCATGTGTCATTTTTGTTATGTTGCCTGAGGAGGAATCTTTAACCAATGAGTAAACAAATTCCTTAAGAAATGCCATGAATGAGATATCTGCGAGAGTAATACAGATTCAAGAAGGAAAATTATTGTAAAGAGTTGCGATTAATAAGACATCAGAGCTAATATTCAGCCTGTGCATACTACTGATGAAAGGCTCAGAGCTGATAGGCATGTTTTTTTTTCTTTCTAATAAGTATTCACTTCATAACGTAAGTCTCCATTGACTGAGCTATGAAGTCTAATCCTGGAACTGGAGAATTAATTTCCATCAGGAATATTCTCAGGCCTGGTGATTAAAACCAACAGCAATTTGCAATCTGCAGAGCACAAAATATGTGAAAAATAGAGAAACAAACACAGCTGAAGAGACGCTGATGATTTACTTGGGGATTCTAAATTAAGTACATTACAGGAAATTATGCTGCTTCAAAAGAGCAGGCTGTCCTGAGTGAGGGGGTGGGGTCCTATTAGAAAACTGCTGGTAGAGTGAGCCAGAGAGAAAAAGAGAGAGAGAGCTCAAGTGGTTGCATAACACAGCAGGAGAAAAAAAAAAATACTCTCATTCCTTGCCTTTGTTCCTGCCAGAGTCTCTTCAGAATCTAATAAACTCTAAACCAAGACTGCTCCTTTTTTCTCTTCTTTTTTTTTTCTTTTTTTTTTTACCTCAAAGTATCTCTCATTCTCAACACACACACACTTGTGCTTGAACAACTTGAGCAGGCAGAGCTGTCTCATCCTTTGAAGTGATCTGTAAACCTGGACCGGGCTAGGTGATGTCATCAGACCGCGAGCGATAGGGTGAAATGTTCCAAATGGAAAACAGCAGGCAGGCCCTCCTCAGCTATGAGAACCACTCGCAGGACACTGTGTCTCTAAACAGTTCTCAGTTTCACTTTTGGCCTGACCACAGACACAGTCACAGTTGTGGCTGCAGTATCAAGGTGTCGCTTCCTGATTATTCGCTGTGAAACTGGTGGGGAGCAGGGTGACATCTCTATAGCCTGATGCTCCTCTCCACTTCAGCTGCATGACTTGTGCATAAGCTAATAGACCGCACTTCATCTTGATAACCCTCAACACACACACGACGTGCAAAAAGCCTTCACAAACAAACTACCTAGATGACTGTACACTGTTCTCTAGGGCCACACAATGGAAACTATTTTGCATGAAACACTCCCCTGTCTTTAACAGGATTTTAAAATCACAAGAATAAAAGTGCTGTCATTTTACAGACATTTATCTGCAGCATGTGTTTCAGCTAAGCACAAACAACCTCTGCCAACTCTAAACCACTCCTGCACAGTGGAAACAATGCAACCTGGAAGTTTGTTTATATGGCTTTATTTCCTCTGTTAGCACAAAGGTCACATGTAGTACCACGAATACTTCAGCTGCCTTTTCTCAGCACTATTCGTAAAGACTAGTTTATGCTCATGCCCCTTTAAATAGCAAACAAAATATCCCAAATCTGTTCACTAATGCTCTGCCACTCGAAAGACAGCCAGCCACATCCCTTAAGGTCATTAGGCTCGAGTTACATAACCTGTGGGAAGCCTACAGCAGACTGCCTACCACACACTGTCAGCATGACTTTCTGATTATCCAAGCTCTCTTATTATGGAGACCAGCAGAAACACAAACCCCAAAAGGACACTCTCTAGATGGCGTTATTGCCAACCTGCCAAACCAGAGTACCAAGGATTAAGACCACAATCGTAAAATTTCAAACTAACTATTTGGTGATGAAATAATGGAAATTTGGCAAAGCTAAGGTCCCAAAAGCATCCTGTGTTCCAGTAAAACAAAACTTTTGTACATATGGGAGCTGTATGAAAAGGTGGAGGTCAAAGACAATTTAAAATAAGAACATCAACACAGGAGTTTTGCTGTATCGGTCATGGGGATGTTCCTTTAGGATAACAGCAGCATATGTCAAACTCTCAAAGTGATATGAGTGTGTATGCGGAGGCCAAGGTGTGTGTACCTGGTCTCGCTCATGTGGGAGGAGGGTCACTGATGACAGGACCAAGGGGGAAGCACTTGGACACCTGGCGCCCCTTCCCTCCATACTGCCATGGCTGAGCTTATATCGCGGGCCATTTTTGAACAACCTGCCGTTGTTAACCGACCGCTTGGCAGCCAATCGTAACCTCTGCCGGAAAGCAGGGTTATCAACAACGCTTGAGAGGTCATCCTGGTTCCTTAGATACCTCTCGATGTTCTTAAGCGAGGAGCCATGGGTATCATCCAGGCCCTCTATGGCCCTCTTAAGTATTTTATTCCAATCAATATGTCGCAGATCGCTTGAATTCCATATAGATTCCTTTGATGGCACAGATACGTTTGCAGGCGGGATTGATCCAACTCTCCCAGGATTTCCTGGGTCCTTATAGGAGGCGCTCCCCTTATTTGTAACCTTGAGAATAGAGCCATCATGAACACTTAATTCCAACTGCTCAAGGACGGTCTTCTTGTCCAGTCCATGCGATGTGGCCACCGCATGACAGATTCTCTCCTCTGAGGGCCTCTGTTTTTGCCTTTTGATTTTCTGTATTGCTTCAAGAATCCACTCCGTGTACAGAGGGTTTGCAAGTTTTACCATGGTTGAACAATTAGATTCACAAAAACGTGATCCATACAGATTCCCCCTTTCCGCTGCAGAACACTGGGTACATCCACATCCTTTATAAGGTCAAAAAAATTATGTTCCAGCCAGCATCCACATATTTCTTCTGAATCCTTGGTGTCTCACATTGAACTTCAAAAAAAAAAAAATTGGCACGAGTAAATTCCACAATGGTAGTCACCAGCTGACCTGGAACTTTATTTTCTTAATCCCAGATTAAATCTGTAAAGGAAAAGAGAGAAAATTATTTGGTCAAATACACTATTAAATAAATATCTGTCATGTAAATCATTGTTATTTCCTCTTTCTCACATTCTATAAACTAGGTTACAGCATATTGGATGTAAATGATATGCCATAGGAATGCAGGACTTTTAAAATGTGTTTAAACAGATGGATAAAAACAGATGCAGGAGCTGTCATGGCTGCTAAAAGAAATTTGAGAGACTTAATCCACAGACAGACACCATAATCCACAACACTAAACCAGATGTCCATTTCAAAATGGAATAAAAGTCATAACTTCTACACAATGATTGGTAGGCTACGTCGAAACTCTTCCTGAGTTTTACAAAAAAAAAAGTAAGGCTTCTCGACGGATTTAATATTTTCGGTTTCAGATACCTTCACGACATGGGGAAAAAAAAAAAAAAAACCCGCATACAAGTTAACATTTATTTCTGCAGCACGTAATATCCAAAATGTCACCGTGACATGTTCTGAATGTAACACCCGCAAACTGACTGAAAACAGGATCACAACGTAAAGTTTAACCGTTACTTGTCCGCACGCGACTTTTGACAGTTCGACGGTTTGCGCGACGACAAAAGTGATCAGCGCGAGCGTTTAATGACAGACGTAATAATCGACGCTTTTTTTTTTTTTTTTACTTCCTGACAGCTGCCGTTTGACGTCTAAAAGGGGGACGTTCGCGTGTATCCACCGAGCCGTTTATTCGAAAAGAAGAATCCGGTTATAACTACGTAACAAACCCAAGAGTTGTGTTCCGCTGAGTTGAGCACATAAATGACAGTGTTGCCAGCATTACTGATGTCACCTAAACAGTCGCCATTTTGTTACAATGTTGTAGTTTACATGAATCCGACATGACGCTGATTACAATCCAATGGAGTCTCATTAAACCTTACCTACACTAATGTGCCCTCCCTAGCAACTTCAATATTGGCTGTAAAGACAAGATCCGATTTCTGGTTTGATAAAGCACATGTCAATCTTTATGTATGAGCTCACACTAAGAGGCACGGCACTGGCTGTATGATCTGTCACTTCACTCAGTTGACCCGCCTCTTAAGGTGCCTTCAGTGATGAATTGATATCATGTATCCCCAACACTCATAATATCTTAACTAACACCACTAACCGCAGCGACAGGGTGTAATTAACACATTAACACACTAAAACATGTACAAACTGGCTTTAAAACAATTAAAACAAGATGAGATTTAAGCTCATTTTCAAAGCGTTTAACACCGCGCCACCTTTACTCAGATTCCTCCTTGAAACAGTTGGTTACACTTGAAAGTGATTTGGAACATTTTAGACTTTAATTGGCTGTTTGTTAAATCTATCATTTCTTTGCATTAAAAACCCGCAAAGGCTCTACCGCTTTGGCTTAAAGTGGAACACATTACATTTTTTTTTTTTTTTTAATCAATTCTGAGAAGCATATAATTCAAGACTCCTGCAGGCTAAAAATGTGTCTAAGCTATCGCCTTTTCGCCCCTCTTTATCTTCCTCCCCTTTTTCATTATTTCCCCGAGAGGAGTCGTAATTCTCCTGATATTTAACATTTAAACTACGTGACGTTAAATACACAAAAGATTTAAAAAAAAAAAAAAAAAGTGTGTTTTATGCTCGCTCAATGTCTGCCAGCGAAATCATAAACGTCCTGTGTCGCGCTGTGCAATGATGGCATGACCTCTTTTATCACCATTAACTATCAAATATCTCCAATGAGGGGAAAACAGTGAGCCCCGGAGAGAAAAGACATGTTCAGCGGGGAATACAAGTTAACACGGCGGCCAGGAAGAGTAGCTCCTTCATCACTGCTTCTCAATTATGTATCGCTAGTTTCTTTAGCTTTCCCTTTTCTCCGCTCTCGTTTTCCATATTTTATTAAGGGAATGATACACAGTCTCCTTGGTGGTTTTTCACACCGTTTTCGTGCATGTTACACAAACCGACCTTACCTATGAAATATGTCGCCTCCGTGGGCGAGAAAAGCACAACAAATTAACCAGCAAGTTTCATGCAAGGATGAACATATTACAAGTATGAAAGAAGCCTTTTAAAAAAAAAAAAACGAGGGCACACGGGCTACCGTAAATATTTGCTGGTAGTTTACCTCTTCAAGTTTTTCCCCCCCTTGGATACTCCTCTTCATTATCGTCGAAGGATAAATGTGCAGCGACATATCCAAGCAGCGATTTCGTGGGATTTGATCTCCTAAAACGAAGGCTGGAAAGCTTGCGCCGAGACATGGAGAGGACCTGATAACAACTAATTGAAAGGTTAATCTACATAGCAGCCTGTGACAAAGTGGTACCCTCCCCCTTCTTCTTCTTCCACTGTAGACATCCCTACTTCAGTGTAGTGGAGCGGACCGTCGCCCCTTTAGTGCGCTCCTACAATGATATTGTCAATTTCACTTCCCCCCCCCCCTCCATCAACATGTCCAGTGATGAGCCAGGAGGAACATTTTTACACTTCAGAGTATTTGTAGAACAGTCTCATAACACTTTAATGCCATAACACCCCTATTAGCATGAATTCCCTATGGGCATTTTAACTTCCATTGATGTGCACTAGATATACGCTCAAATGTGATTGATTTTGACATAAACACATAAATCCACTCTCTTATTTTAAAACGAGCTCTTCCTCACTTTGCCCAATATTACCCAGGGCAGTAAGGGGATATTATACACTAACACCATAATCTGCTAATTAACTTCACCATGCCCAAGGAAGAGCAATAGTTGTTAGCAATAATGTAGATCATTAAATTTTCAGTCTGTAGATTTGCGCTCTCTCTCCCTTCACTCAACTCCTTTAGCAGCATCAGAACTGCCAGAAAGCTCATTTTTCATGCAGTAATACAGATGTAATTAGAGAGATAATTGGTAACTTCCCATCAGATTATAAACACATGCTTTTACTGTACTGGCAGCTTTAAAGAGACCTCAAATGAAAACAGTTTACCCTCATAAATAAAGACACATTTGATGTGTAATTTGAATTGCCTTCGTTTTAATTCACGTGTTAATAGTGCAGTCATTTTGTCATTATATTCATCAGATGCTCTCATTTATATTTCCTATTTACCTGTATGCCTTTGCCCTATTTGCAGTGTTTATATCATTCAGCATCTTGTTGCCAGCCAGTCCTTGACATTTATTGCAATTTAGAGATGAATTAACACCGGCAAATATGTTCAGATAAAATGTTTGATGTGCTGTTGCAGATTTGAACACAAGCAGGTGAAATGAGAATAAAATCGGGGTGTGATGCATTTACGGCTGGTGTCTGACCAAAACCTGCTTGGGTCTGGTTATAATGAATGCCACCCTGGGCCCCAGCAGGTCCTCCACTGCTGCATGGGTCCAGGGATAATTTGAATTGGAGCATGTGCCATTGCAATCTGCCCATCCCCCCTATCAATCTCTGCCAACTGCCACACTGGTGTTCACAAACACTGCTGCCCATCTGCGGGGCAAAACACTGGCCAGGGCCCCAGTTTAGCTGCATTCAGGAAGAAAATATACTCACTTTTGTAGACGAGTTTAACAAAGTCGAGTTTCTAAATCACCTCTCTCTTACTTCATTTCTTTTCACAGTACATTTAACTCCTAACAGTAAATGAAAAAAGATTTTGTAGATGGCTTCAACGCAATAAAACCGGCCTTAAAAATTTTAAAGACGCCTCAAGCTCACAAGCTTAAAAAAACTAGAGAATAAAGTATTACTAAGAGTTAATTAAATGCACAGATTGTATGTTTGTTTTTCCACCTCTTGCATTCATCCAGCCAGGGAAAAGTTTATCAGAAAAAGTGAGAAAAGTACATTTAGTTTCCTTATTGTGGCAGGCATTCTCATTACTTGATCATGGCTCCCTCTTTTTGTGTTTGTGTTTTGCCATCTGTCATCTTGAGAGGCAAATGAACCAGCTGCCATGGAGTGTGATCTTGCCCAATCAGAAATGTGGTCCTTTTCAAAGCGCATCTGTGTGAAACCTTAAAAAAAAAAAATGCTGATGAAAAAAAAGTGTCTCAAAGTTGTTAATAACATTTTGGCCGGAGAATGTTTTCACCTAGACGCCCCCGATTAGCATAAATGCATAAACTACGCCTCATTAGACGAAACAGAGCTCTTGTGCAAAGGAGTGTAGAAAAAAAATGGAGAGAAAATAAAAGAAAATATGATGTAACAGGTTGTTCAAGGGGAATAAAAAATGTTATTCTCTATCACAGTTCTTCTGTTGCACAGATGAGTGTTTAATTGTTTTCTACAAAACACTTGAGACACTGCCCAACACTTCTGCTGGCTCATAGTCAGTGGGAGAGGAAGGGGGGAGGTGAGGAGTATAGGGAGGGAAGAAGGAGAGGGTTAGAGATTGGGGGGCCTCCCTCTGATCCTCGTCTCCAACCCCCAGCGACAGCACAGCTGGTTACGAAGGATCAGCCTAATTTTCAGGTCTCACTAATGATCGCCAAGAAGAGCAACCACTAATCCCTTAACTGAGAAAAATGATCTCCTGCAGCCCCGCAGTGCAGCTCCACACCCCGAGAGTCCAGTTAGGCATGAGTGGGAGTGACTGAGCGGAGCCAGGACGCCAGGCTGGTCCTGGTCTCCCCCTCCCAGCCCCTCCCCATAGCCACCCTCTATAATGGAGAGTGTTGAGCTGTCCAAAAGTGATTAGCATGAGAGAGCCTCTGACTGATTAAATAATGAGGAATATACAACAGCTCTGTGTTATAAGACGAGTTCAAC
Source organism: Labrus mixtus (assembly GCF_963584025.1). Classification (NCBI taxonomy): domain Eukaryota; kingdom Metazoa; phylum Chordata; class Actinopteri; order Labriformes; family Labridae; genus Labrus; species Labrus mixtus. The sequence goes on from NC_083632.1 coordinate 9,353,485, forward strand.
ATTTTACTTTTATATAAACAAAACTGCAATTAATGAAAAAAACAAACATTTTATCTGGACTCAGTTTTGGTTCAAGAGCAAAATGCTAGGATGAGTTTGATATTCTTTTATTTGTGTAATAACAAAAGACATTTTTCCCACACTTTTCCCAGTGAAACTTTCACTTCTAAGAACTGAGAGAGACAAGTAACGAAGACCCGTTCCCTTATTTCCACAGTATGTCAGCTGAGTGTTAAAGGAGTACTCAACTGAAAATGTACTTCTTTTATTAGCATATAGTATCACAACGCTCAGTGCCTGCAGGCTTGAAAGAAGGCTGTAAAAGTTTGTAACTTTCTGCTGTGTGAAGGATGGCACTGATTCTTGGCACTTCTAAAAAAAAAAAACACCACATTAAGTCTGCTCATGGATGAAAAAAATGAATGATGAAAAAACTCCAAAGGAACAAGTATAATAAGCAGGTTATTAGCATGAGGATTATTATCTTGAAGATAGTCAAAAAGAGCGGAGAAATTAGTCGTGCAGTAGGAATGTTTTGAAAAGTTGCTGTGAAAGTTTTTGGCCATGACTCTGGGTCAAATCGATTCTGACCACATCAGCCGTCCTTCTCTTAAGAGCAAAAACACAAACTTTTTTTTAAACCTATCCTGCGGGATAATGTACTTCTCCACCCTTGGTCGGTTCGTATAACCTAAATTAGTATATATTGCAGAACAGAAATTAAAAAAATGAAATCCCAATGACTACTTGTACCAACTTTCAGAGCAATGAGGAGGCAGAACGAGAGTGTGTTGCTCTGTTGTGGACGTCCTGAGTAAAACATAAAGAAAAACAAGGATCAATGGTGAAGAAGTTTCTACACATGTGGTGACATCGTTCAGGCCTATAAATAATCAGTTTGAAAAACAGGTTTTCAGTGGAATACTCCCAACTATATGATTCTAACCTTTGTTAGCAGCACAGTGTTTAAAGCGATTAACACATCGGAGTGGCTTATTTGAGTTTGATTAATATTCAAGCTGCACCATTAAGTCCCATGTAGTCAGTTACTGTAAATAGAAAAAAAGTACATTAATTCCTGAAGCGAACATTTACAAGTATCTTGTGGAAAAGACAAATTATGCATAGATGGATGCATCACTGAAAGTCTGGCTTCTCTGGGAAGGTGCACCCGACCCGTCTGATGATGACGTTGGCCGCGTAGTGTCCCGCGCGGATGCACTCCTCCAATGGGTGCTCTAGCACCAACGCAGAGAGAAACCCTGGGTAGAAAGAGCAAAAGAGGTCAACGTGTAACCACCCATAACCCTCTAAAATAGTTTGAGTAGCAGTTAGCATTCATGTTAGCCTTATATGAAGGGTTTCTGGAAATGGAGACTTTTTTTATTTCATTCTCAACATGAACCCGAATGCAGACGCTTTTTCTGCAGGGCTCTGATAAGCTCATACGGGGGGAAAACAGCAGGCCAAATGTCACACTCATATAATCTAGAGGCTATACTTTGTTAGCTAGTTGGCCAGTATCAAAGGTTAATTGGAAATGTACATCGAAATCAAGCTGTGTAGGAGATGATTTTCAAGGCCTACCTCCCACAAAGGCGTCTCCGGCTCCATTAGTGTCCACGATGTCATTCTGGTCGATGTCAAGCACGGGAAACATGGTCACCCTCTCTCCTGTGGTTGAGACACAGTGCAGCTGTTAATTAAGCCACAGTTTGAGCTTACCATTATTATGACTTCTTTGATTGAAACTTGATGTTATAAAACATTGTCAGTCATTTGCCAGATCGTTGAGTTACAATCAAAATGAAAGAAAAAAAAAAAAGAGCTCTCAGAAGTTTAAATTGTTTTTTTTAGTGTGTGGCATTTTTGACGATCAACGAATTTTCCGAGTTGAGTTCTTTTTTTTGGTAAATTAGAAAGAACAAAGTCGTTACAATAAGGCCATGTCCTGCAGTGATTTGACCAAACGGTCCAAAAGCAACAGATGATCAATGCAAACAGTCTTAACGCTGTGCTGCGATGAATGAAAAACAATGCAACAACAGTTCCTTTGAGTTCTGTCAGTTAAAAAAAGGAAACCATTAAATGAGGGTCCCTGCATTATTTTCAGTGAATTATATTGCTTCAATTATCAGTAGCATATGCACTTCAAAGGGACTTCCAGTTTAAAGGATGGGGGGGTGGGGGAGAAAAAAGAAACAAAAATCTACCAGATGACAAAGTCTGGAGGTGTAGAGTGACATTAAATCAGCAACTCATGTCAGAACAATCTAAACCGCACACACGATCTTCAAACGATCTGAGGGCTCTGGTGCCGACGTGAACCATCAAAAAGGTGAAGGAGACAAAAGACTGACATGCGGATAAAAGGAACACGAGGAGGCTGACAGACCTCTTATTGAGAGAAAAAGGTTGGAGTTAAAGGAGAACATGAGATAAAAAAAAAAAAGAAAAGAAAAAACAACAACTACAAAAAAGTTGTTTAATGAGGCTCCCTGCTAATCTAACAACGTCTCAGGGAAAAAGCTGGACAGAAGATATGACACCCCCACCTTATTAATCAATTAATTCATTTCTGTCCTTGTCCTTCAGAGGGGAAAAGACACACAACCTGCAGCGGAGCATATGTTCCACACATGATGTCAAGGAAATGACTGTAATACACCAGCTATAAGGGGAAAAACTCCCATCAAATTGTGGTTAAAAAAAGGACATCTTACAAAGCAGAATGTGACTGTGTTAAAGGTTGGGCGCCGAGGATGTTACAGATCAAGAGATGGATTGTGTTTTCATAATGACACATTCTCTCTTGAAAAGAAAGCAGGTGATTGTAGCTCTGATAATAAATTACAAAAAGACGAGAATCCTTTTAGGATCTGCTAATTAGCGGCAAAACGACTTTACTTAATTAATGCCACAGACGAAGCTTGGAGAGTCCTCCTCCCTCTTGAAAAGATTAACCGCAGTGGAAAATGTGCGAACAATAAATTACAGTTTTGTCAGTTGTGCCACGATGAGGAAACTCAAGTTGTCAGATGTGGTGTGTTTAAAATGTGATACACTTTTTGCGGCTATAAAACCGGATGCATTAAAACTAGACGCCGCTGCTACTTGTTCAGAACAGGTTGTGCAGTTCATTAGACCCCAAAAATAAAATCTAAATGCCTGTGTAAATATGTTTGCGGCAGTTAAAACAAATGGGTTCTGTCTGCAGTGTGTGTGTCTTACGGGAGGAGTCAGGTCTTATTAGAAAGAAGGAGAGAAATAAGGTTGCCTCACACATAAAGTGTAGCTCACAATACAACCAAAACTAATTACATTGTCATAGGCCTCTGCTGTTCTTTATGCTAAGTGCCAATATAACATTAGCATGCTAACACTCTCAATTTGAATGGTTAACAAGGGCAACATTGTATTGTATTTGCTAAACATCAACAGGATTTTAGCATGGCCATTGTGAGTTAGTTAGCATGCCAAGGCTAGCACCTTAAGTGTGACTGTGTCTCCTAGCAATAGCATCACAGAGCTACTAGCATGGCTGTAAACTTAACGTGTTGCGTTACTATTTACTGCTTTACTGCACAGTTTTAAACCCACAATCGAACACTAGCACCAAACGGCTTCAGCATTTGGAGGAACAGACTAACGGGTACATTTTTGCTCATGCCTTGTTATTTCTGTTGTTTTTTTAATATGACAATCCACTTCAGTTAAAATAATATGTAGACGTAAACATGTCTATCTTGATTTCAGCCCCCAAAGAAACATAATCTAACATTTTGGCCTAAGTTCACTGTAAGCAGCATGAAGTTATTGATGGTACAACACAGAACTTTCTGAGCACTGTTTGCACAGCACCATAGACACCCAGTATTTGTCTTCCATCTATCATCATGTCCAAAGTTTGTGCTTTGCTGTTAGGGGAAAGTTCACATAACCTCACTGATGCAAATTATTAAATTTGACTGACATGTTGACTCAAGTTACAGTCCAACTTTTCCCCACCCGTCTGTAACTGAGATCCAACTGGCAGGAATGGTAACCAAAAAGAAAAATGAAAAAGAAAGGACAAACTCCTGCCAACACTCTCTGACTTTGTTGTTTCTGGCGCGTAGATGCTCTGAAAACATCACTTTGCTGAACTCATTTCACATAGCGCTGTAATGAGATCGGCAACATTATTTTCAATCAATAAAAAAAAAAAAAATCTACTGCACTTTTTTTCCTTTTCATTTTCAAAACTGAAATATCTTTGTTCTCAGAGTTTGGTTTGACAAAAACAGCATATTGCAGTTGAATGTGTGGGTGAGTGGTATGGCTGTGCGTTGACAGGTTATACCTGCAGCAGAGAGGGGAAAAAAAACTGCATTAAAAAACTCAAAGGATTTCAAATACCTCCTTCGAGTAAGCTATAATTGTGTGCTTTTGTTAATTCGCTCTTTATAATTCTCTCATTACAACTCTCTCATTACAACTCTTGAATGGTGGTGATTAAACTTAAGAAGTTCTTTCAACAGGCGTCTCTTTGAAATGAGTATCAATTAAGTCCTTTATTATTGGCTATTCTTTTTAACAATGCCAATTCACAGCACAACACTGACTGAGAAAACGCACTTCTGTTAAAAAAAAAAAGTGACTGTACATGCAAATAAGACGACCTCGGCTTTATTGGAAAATGAGCATATGGAGCGTCGTTTGTGATTCTGAAATTATTACACGCTGCACTTGGTTGTGTTCCAGGAAACACTATTGTTGCTGCAACAGAAAGCAGGTAGATCAAACAGTTGGCAGGTTCTTAAAATTAACTTTGATCCTGTCACAGTGAATATTCTACACAAGTTCAACAATTAATATGTCATTTTAAGCGCTAAGCTGCTAAGAGACTGGGAGTTGCACACGACTGTTTAGCTAAAAAGGCACCAGTGAAATGTTGAGTTGAAGTACAAAACATCTTTATGTGAGAAACTTCCCCGAGAATACTTCTTCTGGAACGCTTCCTGTTTGCGTTGCAGCCAAACTCGGATCCACGGAGGGAGAGGGAGAGGGAAAAAAATAAAAATAAAACAACGTTACCGCTTTCTTGGCAAATGCGACAGGTTAGGAGCGAGCTGACATTCAATCTGTTTGTTCACAATCAAGTTAAGAACAAAAAAAAAAAAGAAGAAAGAATACATATGCCTATAATTACTGTAACCACAGGCAAAAGATCATCGCCAACCAATATCCTTTTCAGACGAGACTTGAAAGAAAACACTTGAATGTGAGATGCCAAGGGGAGAGAGGGAGAGAGAGAGAGAGAGAGAGAAGGGTCTTTCTCATAGCCCAGAATGTTAATTGATTTAGTCTCTCATGAAGTATTCAACATAAACATTCAGCTTTTTAAAACAGACTGTTAACATGACTCCAAGTAGATTTGTAAATCACCCTGCAGCGTTTTTATCTACTGTCAATTTGTGCAGAATGACAAATCAAACTTTTTGCCTCGCTGTATTCCCTCCTCACTCTGCCTCATGTGATTAACATGTATGGATCTGGGTTTTTTTTTTTCTAAGTCGAAATCTGCCTGCTTAGCCCCCTCGAGAGCTCTAAAACTCACAGAGGAGCCGAGTCAGGCTTTATCAAGTCCTTATCAGCGATTAGAGCGGCGACCCCCCCGGCTGAACGATGGTTTATTAGATCTCCTCACCGTTAAGGTTCAGGGCACAATGATCTTAATTACTGCTGTAATGGGAGTATAAGCAAAAGCCCGGCGTAGTTCAGCAGTGTCAGTGGCAGCTAAATAAAAGGGCCATTTCCCCCTCCCTGCTCCCAGCTCTTTTAGAAAGGCATGTTTGAAGCGCTGGTGTGATGAAAGGCAGGGAGAGAAAAAAAAGAAGAAAAAAAAAAAGAACAATAACAAATTGACATCTCTTTTTGTAGAATTATACCACAGGGGGAAGGCATTTTCCAATCCTTAATCACTATAAAATGGTTTAACATGACATGCAGAGGCTGGCAAATGATCAAATCCTGACAGGAGGACAAATTGCAAACAAAATGAGAGATCAAGTTTATTAGAGCGCCGCCTCTGGGAAATGAAAATCTTTAATTCTCTTTTTACATTGACATTTATTTGGCTGCCATGAATAGCGGTGTTCTCACACGCACGCACAAACACACACACACACACACTCACACCGATCCTGCTCTACAGACTACTGTAACTGCTCCAATGCAATGATAGCACAGTCAATGACATTTATCATGTTTGCCTTTGTAGATGACATCTGAAACACATTGTCTTTCATCCCGCCTGCATTCATCATGTATTTTATATAAAGTTCACAGCGGCGCGCGGCTCTGTCTCCACACAGGAGCAATGAGAGGAGCAGGCAGGAATTATCCATCACCTCCAGCACAATGGATGGATTCTTGTTCTTTTTAACCGTCAGGGTTTCTGCTTAAAGATTCTTTTCAAATACTCATGAAAGGAAATTTATTTCCAGGAATTCCACTTTGAAAAAGAAAATGGACGGTGCGCGTTGCCCTGAGGAGTGGAACAAAGCTCTCTGCACTACATTGTTTTTTTTTTTTTTTTTAAATAATGTGCATTATTTGCGTAGATTTGGCATATTGTAACAATATAGTGTATTTCAAAGACATCCATATCATTAGGCTTTATAAGCCTCATAAGCAATAATAGACTTGTTTGTGTTCCCTGATGTCTGCATGTCCAATGGTCTCTATCCTTTTGGCTCAGGGACTGTTCTCCAACAACTATTTGCTAACTGTGTCCCAAATTTTGCATAAATTAAAGGTTGTCCAATACTGATAGCATCATTGGAGATGCCTCTGAAAATGGCTAAAATGTGGTATTGGCATCAGAACGTTTGCCAGTCTGTGCACTAAAAAAAAGTAAAATAAATAAGATTAAAACTGACTGACTCAACTAACTGAGCTGCGTACGTTTAGCCATGTTTGACACAAAGAATTCCCACAAATTAAACAACAACTTGTAGAGGGTGCAATGCTTCAATTTCGAGGGGTAGGATTGCCATAACAGGGTTAGTTCTAGGCCCCTCACAGTCAATATATTTGAACCTTTTATCACACAGATTGACACTCATTGTGAGTACATGGATATTTGAATGTCCAGGAGAGAATGATACATGGTTTTGGAACATCGCTGGCTTTAGGTGTGAAGTTGGGTATGAGCTTTTAATTGGTTGCCTACTGTGTCTGTAAGGTGGAATATTTCTGGGCTGTAAAAGAAACAAAACAAAACAAAAAAAGCCAAATACGATGCTAAATAATCAGTGTAGAACTGCACAGGGGCATTATGTGGGTTAATCACTACAAGCAGCTTCCCTTTCGCATAACACTTATTTTACCCTTTGTAAATAAAAACAAATATCGATCATAACCACTTTAACTTTTATAACACCGAGACAGATTTTCTCCATGCAACATTTGCAGCGCAGTTTACAGACGATATCCCAACACAAAATACAAAGAAGCCTCAATGAGTTATTGATACTCTAATAATACCATCAGTGACACACTGTACACAGCGTCACTTAAATACTCTTGCAGGCAGTATCAAATTGAGGACACTGGATATAATGTGAAGTCAGTGTCCTGCAGTGCTAACAGTCCCTGCCGTAGCTGTGCCTCTCTGCGGTCCCCAGTGATGAGTGATATGTTGGAGTCTTTACCTGAGGCCATCTCTCCTCTCACACGACTAGTCTGAACTGCAAGGGCAACGAGGAGAGACACCCTGTGGCTCTGACAAAGGCACAGGCTCCCAGCAGTAATCTGAAACTATGGTCTCTCCCAGCACCGCTTAAACCTGCAACCCCTGCTCAGATATGATGACACCGCCTTTTTAATGTCCGGCTCACAAATATAACCTGAATCAAAGGAGATAGGATTGATTTGAGGACTAAAAGTTGTCAACCCCCGTCTCTCCACAAGGTCACTCTGCCAGAATTTGTAGGAATAAAAAAAGAAAGAAAAAAAGAGCAGGATGTAAGAGATGAAGCATTAAAAATTGCTGAGGACTGGCTTGGAGACTGTCCAAGACAAAGTTAGAAGTACTTCACAAATCAATGCCTGCTCTCTGCATCCCCCACACTTCTTTTATGCTCTGAAATGACAGAACGTAGTGCAAGCGTTCTTTTTTTTTTTTTTTTTTTTAAACATCTGGCGTCAATATTGCAGGTTAACTTCAAAGAAATTACTGATAGCATTCGGCTCTTTTCACTTAGTGACCCACCATCTATTTAAGGCTGCAGTTTTTTTTTTTTTTTTTGAGATATGAGGTTTAAGCGGAGGGTAAAAGATGTCCAAAAGGGGCCAAAGTTGGGATAGCTTTGAGTGGTACTTAAGAGGAAATATGTGAGGATAAAAGACAGAAAAAGGAAAACAAAAAAAACAAAAAAAAAAAAGGCCTACCAACTGTTGCAACAGTGTCGTCCTTGCCCTGGGTGAAGACCACCACTCGCTGCCTCTTAGTATTGTCCTTGGGGAGGTTTTGGGTCCTCTTTGCAATCTCTGCAATGTCCTCTGTCTGTAAACACAGGGGGAGTGGTTAGGCGAGTATGTAAAAAGTTGAATGAACGCATCATGAGGAGCAATTTCTGACGAGTTAATCAAACATCACAAGTGCGACTGAGATGGGGTCAGATTTCTTTCAACCCTGCCAGACGGATCAAGTGATAATGAAACCAGATGGGGCTATGAAACGGCTCAGAAAAAAAAAAAAAAAGATCAATAGGAGCGCTCGATGATGTTTCCACGCGGCTACAGGAGAGCTGTAAAATATTAGGATGTCATATTCCCTAAGTGAGATGAAAATAAGCGTGTGAAGATATGCTGTTGTCAGATAAAGCTACTTCTTGGTGCGTGTACTGTATCATTCTCTTCCTGAAACAGGCCATCTCTCCTCAGCATCTGCACAGAATGGATATTCTCGCCTGGAGACGACAGAACTCTCCGGAGTGCTTGCCTTTGATCATGAGAGGGATAAAAAAACCCACACCTGTCAGTGCTACTTTATTATTAACTCATCATGATGTACTATGAGCAGGTGGAATGTCTTTATCGCCGCCTCGCAGTGGGGTGGACTCTGCTTTTCTGTAATACGGCACACTGAGGAGTTAGCATTAAGGGTCGCACACGCCTCTAGCATCTATATCAAAGCTAACACTTCAGCACCTTTAGGGTGAGCAAATACTGTGGTTATGGGAGTAATCAGAGAGATAGGCTCCGATACCACCAAGCCACACTGGCTCATTCAAACCAATGAGCTTTTACACCTCTAAATGCTTCCCAAATGTCCTTTAATCAGCCCTGAGAGGTCCAGAGAGACCCTGGGCTGAGGAAAAATGGGTGTAACACTCTAAGTAAGTGCTAATGGCGAGGTTAATACAGAGGCTGTTAGCAGGCGATGGCAGGAAAAAAAAAAAAAAAGGCAATTTGTCACTGTGACTGGATGTAACCACAAGCACTCCTCCAGACACTGAATGCGAAAACCACACAAGGCTTCGCCACATTGTCACCCTCCGGTTTTATGTTCACCAACATAAAAAAAAGGCGCTCTACTCGGGTTTAGGAGCTAAAAGGCTCTAAGGGCCAGAGGTGGCAGGGTTAGCATCATGGCTGTTGAGCAGGGCAGGCTACAGTCGCATAAACACACGTGATCAAACACTTCTATGGTTTGCATTGCACAAACACTCACCTGACAAGATCTTATAGCTACGGAATGCAGCATGATAACAGAAGTGCAGAACATGAATTGACAAATGATACGGCCAATTTAGTTTACTACTGGGAAAAAAAATGGCAATATTTACGATTGTGCGGCAATTGATCAGACATAAATCAACAAACCGTGAAATATAAAGGCTTTACGAGGGTGCTAAATTGTGTTTATGTGCTGAAGTCGGAGAGAAAGTGATCGTCTCCACTGCAGGCTGTTTGAGAAACAAAGCCAGGGAACGATTCAATTAGAGCTGCGATGCAGAGAGTTCTCTGAGCATTTAAAAAAAAAAAAAAAAAAAACACATCACAATCAGGCGACTGTGTTCAGATCGGTTGATTGCTGTTTTGGAGAGAACGAGGTTTTTATTTTGTGCTCGCATTGAAGAAGGGATGCTGATGTTTTTGTTCGTCAACGATAATGTGATGATAGTAATGTTTTCGGAATACATTGAAAATGCAACATGAAGCATCTTTGGGTCAATTATTGACAGTGTAGCAAACTTGTGTGGCTAACTGACTAGCTCACTTGAAATGATCTTATGTTCAATGTTCAATGGAGTCTGTCAGCATTAAAAAATAAGAGTTAAAGCTGAGCTGTTCAGGAGTTTTTAGCAGGTTATGAAACAGACTGGCATTAACTTGGTTGCATCTTGATGAGCTACAAAATCAAGCGAGAACATCAACGACAAGATTGACAGTTTCCAAAAGTTTTCTTTAATGCCTGAAACTGCTGCCTCGGGGTCGGTGTCCTACGAGGTGATTGAAACTGGATGCTTCCTTTACATTTGTCCAAAATAAAGATTCACAGTGAGTGATCCATTTCTTTGTTAAAAGAAAGCATGTTGAGTTTATTTGGGGGGGGGGGAAACACACACACACACACAGATGTACATTGACACAAATCGTCCGTACAGGAGCTTTAAACTGCAAACTTAACAAACTGAATATCGAGCTTTCATGCACATACAATTTTAAAAGATGAGTAATGAATCTTGAAGCACATATTCTGTGATGTATTTGAAAGCGGCTCAGGACTGTTATATATAATGTAGCACTGTTGGACTTCCAATCTGCCACATAACGGACACTCTGTACCCGTACCGCACAAGTAACACACACTATTTACTTGTGTTATACTGCGGTGTCTGTATTTAAAAAAAAAAAAAAATTCATCTTTAATGTGCTTTTTTTTTTTTTTTGGCATGTTTATGTCTAGTGTTGTTTGGATGATTATCACAAACAAATGTTCACTGTATCAATACACAGACAAAAAATATCTTAACCTGTCTTGTAGAGAATATTGACTTAATACATCAAATCAGAATCATCAAATTTTACACGTGTGAATAAATATATCTGGTGCATGTAGTGAACGCTTTAGTTGATGCAAAGCAAATGTTGTGGTGACATGTGCACAACGTTTGGAAATGTTCTGCACTCAGTCAAGTTTGTTCTGCATGCATGAACGACAACTTTTCTTCAGTATTACTGATGTAACTTAAGAACTATTATTTCCTGCTTTATATATGTTTTAAGAGGAGACTGTATACTTTATATGTCTTTGTACATTAAATAATAGTCCATACAGCAGAAATGTACTGTATAAGGGCATGAAAATTGACATCAGAAAGTGGCGAGGCTTGTGTCAGAAGAAAAAAAACAACCTGTGAACGACAAAGAAATGCAGGAAGTACAGCACACAGCGCTAATGTTATCTGAGAAATCACATTCATCCGATGCAATTTTGCAGAGTGTTCTGGCAAATCAGGTTGACACGGAAAATGTCAAAGAATTGTAACTACTAGAAGAGTCCACACTTTGCCCTTTGTGTTTTTTTTCTTCTTCATGTCAGCCCCCACCCACCCTTCAACACACCCCCGCCCCCGCCCCCCCCCCCACCCCCACAACCTCCCTCTTTCCTTCATCCCTTCTCCTCTCTTAAACCTGTCACTGCCGTCAGGATTGCATTTCTATTCCAGTCACGTTGATCACACCGTTAGTGATTCTGGATGACAATTATTCACACGGCGCAGAGCCACACATTCAAGGCAGCTCTACCTTTTTTGAAAGAGAGTCGGCACTTAAAATACCTGAGCCCATTTGCAAACACTCCCAGACACACACACACACACACACACACACAGCCTATTTGTGTTTTTAAAAATATGTTTGAGGAATATGCAAAGTACAAGGAAATTTTAGACCAAGGGATGCTTCATTTTACACTGAAGAGGATTTAAAAAAAAACATAGTGTACGTTCTATGGGGTAGAAAGCACTGTAATTTGATTTACATAATCTAAAACCACAGGTGGATATCATTAAAAAGACTGTGTCTTTTCAGTGTGCTGTAATGCAAAAGCAGTGGAGGGGAAAGAAATACAGTATCATCCCCGAGTGCAATGAAGATAATGAGGAGGCTTTTTAACCAGGCAACCTGATGAGCCCCGAGCCTGCAGAGAAAGGTTTGAAACCATGCCCAAGTTCTCAGCTTCCCAAGAGGCTTTTCAAAATTCAATAAATAACATCTGTAGGCGATGTTGGGTGCAGACCTAGCAGAGTGCGTCATAACAGAGAGCTGGCTGAACAAAGAAACCATGACGACTGCCAGGTTTCCATAGCAACTGCTGCAAGGCCTGGAGAGTATAATAGCACATCAATCACTGTCCAAAAAGAACTTCATTATCAGCAAAAATAAACCTTTATGGATCTGTTTAGTGTGCAATTGCCGGTCAACTCACCTCAAAGCCCAGCACTTTGGCAAATGTGGCCGCCTCCTGGAAGAGAAAAAAAAACACACACACACACACACAAATGAGCAGTTAATTAAAGAGTCACAAACAGAGCAGAGTGTCACGCACCAGACGTGAAGTAAAGACATCTCGCTTTTCCTCCTCCTCACATGTGCGGCTGTGTCACGTGACAAGAGGGTAACCTGAGTTAGTGTTCCTCTGCCAGCTCCTGATTTAATAGGCATGCAGCCCACCCATTTAATCTATTGCCCCACTTCATCTAGTCTTACCACAGCAGCATGAGATAACACCACGTCAGCCTCCAGCCATGAAACTACCACTGAAACCATGAATATCTGCTGGTATGTGGGAATCCCCGGCACTGCAGGCATTCAACACCCACTTTATGTTTCTTTAGTCTCTGAACAGGTGCACTTTTAAAGCCTACACCAGTGTTTATGCAGGTTTTTCCTACTAAACTAAAGGTCATGTAAACTTTACATTGATTTTTTTTTTCTTCAAATTGATACTGTAGTTTCATATTTTTTAGTTTTAAGAGGCACATTACAAGGATGTTCTACTAGTGTCCAATCTACCGAACATCCGCTTTTTTAAGGAACACTTAATGATGTTCAGAGGCTTCATACTACTTTGCAAAACATGTAAATGACGCAAATAATGTATTCATCAAGAGTGCCATAGTGTTTTGTAGACCTTGTTTTAGCTTTTCACAAACTTCAACATCGTAAAATAAATACAAAGGTGGATGTGTTTGGTGCGACTGTTGACGGTCCTGTTGAACTTTCCTTAATACATTTGTGGTAGTTTAGTTCGACGTATCTTGCTAAACCAACATTTTTTAAGATTCATTTCCTAAAAAATTGAAGTTACTCCTGCAAATCTCCAAAACTCCACCAAGAGCGCGGTCATATCCAAAATTTTCAGACACACAATGAACAACAAGTCTGCGAAAAGACGTACAATTCTACTTCATTTCCATTTTCTTTCAAGTTCTTTTATCATGGCGTGGTCAAGATGTGCACACTTTTTATTTCAGTCTTCAACTCTTCTTCAACTCCAGTAACTTTAGTTTAGGAGTTACCAGATCAAAAAAGTTTAGGTCTCAACTGTATCAGAACAAATGGACTGCATTTTTGAATTGCCTGATATGTTTGAAGTGATTGATTAATGGAAATTTATGGTAGAAAGAAAACAAACTAAACCAAAGGCTATCCAGCAATTCTCTACCAGGTTCAGATGCTGCAAATTGATTTCTGTGTAGAAATGAAAATAAATCAATGAATAGGATGCTTGAAATAGCAAGGAATAAAACCAAAATCTGAAAACGCAGCAGCATGATGCAATATGTTGAGTAATGTCCAATATGTGATGGGAATTTAATAGGCTGAAGGATGCTACGCCACCGGTTTGATCCTCTAACTGGTGACAGAAGCTGTTGCTCGTCAGCTCAGAACGATGCCACAAATCATGACGGACAACCTTGTGCACTAAATTCACTTTTGACCCCAGACGGGGCAATAAGTTGATGCTATGATTCTAAATAATCCAATTACGTGCAGAAAGGGGGTTGGTGTTTGTGTGACCTTGGGGAGAGGTTGACAACCTGGTCCTCAAACAGAAGGGGAGAAGATGACATGGAACAATAAGGTTACAGGTCCCTGGAGGAAAGCCTCATGGCTCTCTGCCTTGAATCAACATCACGGCGCCAGCAATATGTCAATTCATCACCCACAACACCCACTCCTTACACACAGGAGGTGGAGAGGCTAGTCAATTAGCCCGCGCAGCCAAGAAGCAGTTTTATAACGAGTAAAGGTGAGTCGTCTTTTTTTTTTTTTTTTCTTTCCTCTCCCCTCTTTGCTGTTTCAATCTATCGAGGTCTCTGGTCTCACATTTGTTTTCATTTATTTACAACCACATATTGACTTTTCTCCTCAGAAATGTTCCATCACCGACCAGCATGAGGCATCTCACAGGAGACGCGAGCAGCTTGGAAAACGTCTTGTCAAAACAGTGATATTTCATCTCAAAGCGTTTCAGAGAGACACATGAATAAAAGGCTGGAATAACAATGGTGCTGCTGAGCGGCACATGCCTCTTTTTCACTCTCCGTCTCTCTCTAGTTAGCAGCTTTAATATTTGTGAGAAAAGCCTTTGGAGAGAGTGTGGGCGTCAGAAGAAAAGATAATTGAAGCAATGTCTATGAGCCACATGTGTACGGTGTAATCCCTTTCAGGAATTTATTAATTTCTATGAGCTGTTATGAATGCCAACATCAAAAATATTTGGTAGCATAAGCTCAGCTAAACCTAATATATTGGTTTGATAAATACTGCATGCTGGTAAATACGCAATTACCGGGACTACACAGGCAAGCCAATAAAACTGAAATGATAGGCAATAAAAGTCTCAATTCCATAAGAGGCTTACAGCATTAATATTCAGGAATTTTATGTTCAAGGCTGTGTATGTTTCACATTTGACGTGTGCTGTTTTGGTATGTTGCAGAAGACGCTTTTTTCCCCCCCAAATAACGGGCCCGCGTGCTTCCACAGCTGTCGCAACAATGACAAGTGCTTCGAGTGACATCTGGGCAAAATCCTCTCGCGCTCAAAAAAGCATCTCGTTTGTTCAGAGATTGCAGTGATTGCATGCTCGCCTTTGATGATCCGCTCCGACAGAGGACTGTTGCAGATCTTTTTTTGGGGGGGGGGGGGGGGGCCTGTAAGATTTCCTCCTCCTCCTCCTCGGGCAAACAAGGTAAAAGATAACAAGGCAGGCTGAGTTCATGAGCCCTCTGCAGCCATAGTTAGTATAAAGCTATCAGAATGTGTGAGATGTTGCTGCTGTCAGAGGCTTAAACAGTCAAAGGGATATTTTTAGAGAGCTTAAGCTAATAATCCATAGCCCAGTCAGGGGGGCGGGTGTCTACAATATCTTGCCAAGCAAAATGAAAGTGGAAATACAGACTTCATGCAAAGGGCACTTTTCAAAGCCTCACACTTTGTTTTGCCTGACATTGTATGTGATGAGTGCATAGCAGGCCTTGTGTAGTAACAGTGCGTGCAGCCAAAGGTTGTGGGTATTCTCTGTGATGTTTTGACATGCTGCAGAGACTTTGTTTTCATTCTTTCAATGAAGCTCAAATGCTAAGTTGCATTCAGTCTTTGTCTAATACCTTCTCATAACGCCGAGTAAAAAAAATCTTTATCTCATAGATTATCTTTAGAGCGACCTGCAGTATGGGCACTTCTGATTCCTGGACTGATATTAAAGTAGTGAAATCATTAGTACAAACCATGATCATTGAACAAAAAGTCCAATAATAAAGAGACCTAAAGTCAAAAGACTGTACAAGGCGAGAAACCAACTATAACCCCGACTGAGTCTTGCGAAGGAGGACACGTTCAATCTTAGTATTTGGTAGAATGAGATTTTAAAAAGGTAGAAGAACCTCCAAATAACACTTAGCAGAATCCTGAAGATTCACTCAGTAGTTTGTTTTAGCTGAATAACTATAGTGTTTTTGTGTTACCATCCAACTTCTTCTAAATACAAATCTAAATGTTACATGCTCCAACTAAATGCTACAACTAGCAGAACTTTGCATCTTGCTATTGTTGAGTCCTGTGATAACAACCATTATCCAAGCAGAAAGTATTAAGTATAGGTTCTCCAAAGCCAAAGTTTAGACTAACTTTGGCCACCTGGTGATATAAAAACAAGCTATAAGCAACTTGATATAAGATGAAATGCTAAAAATATTAGCAAACAGCAGCATTAGCATGTAGATGAGGATGTATTCCTATCCACTTGGTGATGGAGACTGTCTGGAACTCACTCTAATTTTAGCTCTGAATTTGGTCTCTCTACTAACTTGTGAGAAAAATTCCAGGTCATTCGGCTGATATTCACTATGTGCACAACAACATGCTAACATTGATCAGCCACTAGGGATGTGCACAGTTAATCTGACTAGTTTTATGCTGGAATTAGAAAACTGTTAAAAATGTATCCTCATGAAGGATTTAGCTGCAGACCTCAAATCAACACGACTGCAGATCTTTCAAACACACACGTTTTATATATTCTTTAGCTGAAAGTGAAAAAAACAGCCTCTTTGCTAATATTTGATTCAACTTACTGTAATTCCTTACCTACACTTTCCCTCAACTTAAGTGAAGTAAACTGATCTATGGTTGCAGGTATAAGAATTACATTCCTCGTTTTGAAAGATGACTTCAAGGCTCTGTTTAGAGGAGTTTTTGGTGTAAATAAGCTTCCTAATAAAACTAATAAAAATATAGATGTGATCAATGGTTGATACAAAATGATCCAGTACATGTACTTTAAATATGTATACCTAATGGATTCACTTATGCTATATTGCATTTTTTTTTTTAAATCATTTATCATAGAAGGCACCCATTTTTTTCTGTTTTTTTACATACTAATCCCTGAGGGGAATTCTAGTTTTACACTCTGTTATTGAGAGACATGCTTCTCACACATGTAGCCCCGAAATACACACACGCACAAACAGAACCCGTGGACATGCATTAAAGGAGAGATGCACACCAGAGCTGTTCGGGGTTCGTTGCCTTGCTCAAGGGCTCATCGGCAGTACTCAGAAGGAAGTGCCCTGGCACCTCTCGAGGTACCAGACCAACTTTCATATTTTGGTCCGAACCAGGACCGGAACCTGTGACCCCCCCTGTTCCCTACCCAAGTCCCTACAGACTGAGCTACTGCCACCCTAAGTTGTTGTTTACTTTAAAAAAAACAACATCATCCTTTTGCTCGGTCCACTTTCCTGACTTCCATTCTTACTATATCTGGAAACAAATACCTGTATTTAAAAACAGGTTAGGTGAGGAAACGCAAAAGTAGAGGTTATAATACCAGAAGTTACTGGCTCTGATCGCTAAATATTCTCAGCATCAAACCAAAGCAAGCGTTTAGTTTTCCTCCTCTGTGTAACAAGTTGTTGAGCATATGTCACAGCAGGAGTGAGAGCACAAAAAAAAAAAAATCCAATTTCAGTGTTTCCCGAGAATCTAAATCAAAGAGCAAACCTCAGTGCTGAGGTTAATAAAAGTTGATAAGCTGAAAAGCGTAACTCCCTCAGGCCATTCGGAAAATAGGCATTTGCTTGACCGTGTTAGCCTAAGCTGATGCTGAGGCAGAAATTGAATTGTATTTGACATTGTGTGTGTGTGTGGGGGGATACAGAGGAGGGTAAAGCCCTGACAAGTTATTTACAACAACACCTTTGTTGTCTCCTTCCTCTCTCTGCATTTCAATAAGCATTCATATCAAAAGAGATAAGAGTATTAAGTCGAACAGTGTGAATGGAAAACTCATTTCAACAGAATGTAGAATTAACTTGAAAAACGTTTAAAAAAAAAAAGAAAGGTGGGGGTGCTGATGACATAGTGGTTCAGTTGCACCCCATGCATGGAAGCTATACAGTCCTCCAAGCGGACGGCCCGGGTTCAAGTCCGAACTCTGACTCCTTTCCCACATGTCATTCCCCACTCTCTCTTTCCCCCTGATCACAACTGTCCTATCTAAATAAAAGCAAGCGCCTAAAAGATATGATGATCTAAACTGATCATTTCACTTCTGGACTAAAGTGATGTTGTTTTTTTTTTTATCAGAATGCATCTTAATCAGACCTTGTTCATCTTAAACAGAGAGTATGTTAGACTCTGCAGATGTCTATCTGTCATTTTTGTCCAACGTCTGATGCACTTCGAGTGGCACCCCTTAAGTCACAATTGCACTGGATCCAGGTTCAGTTTAAATGTAATTATGTCAACTATCCTACTTATTATAAAGAACACCTGCTTGAACAAATTTCCCCCTGGGATTAATAAAGTATTTCTGATTCTGATTCTGATTAACAGCAGAATGTCGTACCTCTTACTTGCTTCATTATTATCCTAGGAACTCTTCCCTGACTTATTAATCTGTCCCTCGTGCTTTTAGGTTCAAAGCACCTGCTGCCTGGAGCAATTCACCTGTTAACATCAGACCCATTCAATCAGTTAGTTTGTTTGAAATGATTCAGCTTCTTACTTTAACATGAAATATTTTTGTTATCACTAATGCTGTCACTTTTCTATTTCTATGAACATCTGATTGAATTTAGTGATCCACTCACACTCTTTTCCTTGTTACTTTGGCCATCTTGTGGTTGTAATGTTTCCCATACCTATGTGTTTTATCCGTGTCTTTTTTTCTCGTGTCTGTCAATTTAATTGTGCTGTCGTGTTTAAAATATGTTTTCTGAGGGCACGTCTTTGAAAATGAGATGGTTCATCTCACTGGACTTCATCTTATTTATCGTAAGGTATTTATTCCATGCTAATTTGTAAAGGGACAAGTATTGAGTTGATTGTTGCCACACAACACAGAATTGATAGCCTATGCTAATTTGCAATGCCTATTACTAGATGGTCCTTCACAACTATGATACAAAAAGGCAAAGTAAAACAGGAAACGTAAGAACATATCTTAATCTTAACAAATAAAATGATCAAAGAGTAAAGAAGCAGGAAGGAGAACCCACCTTTGCTTTTCTTTATTTCTCAGCATTTTGATTAATTTCAAAAGAAATACAAGTATTTCGTTTATAATGGCTCAATGGAGAACTTATTTCACCAGTTGTACACTTAACTTGAAAAATAATACAGCAATATAGTAGAGTTGGAGGATATGAAATGTATATCTAAATTAAATTTTATAGAATATCTGGCTTTGTTACTAAACTGTGCCAACTAGAGGAGAACTAATTATCAGGTCTGGTCAGATCAGACTGAAATTAAAAATCCATTACATTAGAGGCTCTTTTAAGCTAAATAGAGCTTGACTAGGTCATGGCATTTCAAATACTTCACCCAATTATCACTACTTACAGAAATACACAACAATGGCAGAGGACATGTTTTCTTCATGTTTGCGCAAGACATCACTGAAGCGAGTCAGACAGCTTCAGTAAATGCTCAGTAAAAACAACATCTGGCATTCAACTCGAGCGTTTCCTGCCAGATTACTACAGCATACATTACAGGGTGGCAAGTGTGTGTGTGTGTGTGTGTGTGTGTGGGGGGGCGGGGACGGGGTGGAGAATGAATAACTAATCAAGGCGATGGCATCAGTGGGGGATTGTCAGCGCCCTTGACACGGCCTCTGGGTCACAAACATGACTCCTCCTGGATGTCAGGATGTCGACCCCCAGCAAGTGAACAGGAAGCTGCCACCTCAATGATATGTGGGCTAATGGTACGATCACGCTAGCTGATAGCACCTTGCTCACGCTGGTTTGGAAAGAAGGCGGCCGCCTGCTACTGTGCTGGACAGATTAGGAGGAATAAATCACCTGTACCGAGCCGTCCTGGAGCTCCCAGGAGAATGCAGCAATCCTGCTCAAGCATGACGTGCCACAAACATGAGGGTAAACACACGCCGAGGAACACACTCCACTTTTACTGCCTCTGGGAATTTACTCAACAACAACTGATGGCATTTCGCTTTCCCTCTTACGGAGCCATTAAGTGGCATGTTTCATCGCTACCTGCTTATTTCTTTTCTTTTTTTTTTTTTTTTTACATTGGAGAGATCGTACAGGTTCAAACTGAAAGTCAGTTATTTTTTTGCAACGACAGATCTACATCTGACAGTTTAGCACCCAAATGCATCAACTTAAATGTGTCAGCGTCTCTCTTAGGTCTTGAAAGTTGTCGAAAAAGCACACTGAACTGCACAAAATAAAGAACACCTGCTTGAATTTTGTATTTAAATAACTCCATTATTTCCCCCCTCTTCTTTATCGCACTGTTAACCAGATGGTGTATTGTTGTGAGATAGAGCATTTACATTTTGCAAAACCTTCTGCAGTGCATAAGATGGTATTAATTTTCAGCTTGTATCAAACCCCTCTGCTAGCCCGAGGATATGTTCATTATATAATGCAACGCTGTACACTCCAATGTCACTTGTGCTTAGAAGTCACATTGGTTTCCGTGTGCCCTCAATCCAAATGCATTAAAAGTGAATATTTATTCAAACGACGAGTATAGTTTTAAATATCGGTTCCAACATGATCCATCTGCACAGATGTTAAAGTGCAATAAACTCAATATGTTTGAAGGCTGAAAGGTTGTGCTGTATGAAAACAGCCCGCATATATATTTTCCTGTATGTTTTGTGAAGTTTAACAAAAGATGTAGGCCACTTTTCAAAGAATTATTTTGGGGGTTTTTATGCTTTTAAGTTTTTCCCCGAGATTAAGAAAAAGCTAAAGACCCAGCTCTTTCATGAATACCTACTAACTTAATGATGATGGTCTCGATATCATGGATGATGATGATGGCTGTCACGATTGTTTTTGTTTGATAACGATGACTTGTAAGATGGTTTCTATACTGATTAGAGCTCTCAAGAATTGCCGTCAATGTTGTGCTTTGCCTCTGTGCAATGCCTGTCAGCACCTGTGTGTCCAATCGGACTCAAAGCTGATCGTTTGCTCTTACTGACATTGTTCCCTTTTTTCTAGATCCTTGCTTGTGTTGTACTTACGCTCTGATGTACGTCGCTTGGGATAAAAGCGTCTGCTAAGTGAATTGTAGAATTGAATTGTAGAATTTACAGCGTTGGGGGGGTGGGGACAAGCCGACATGCCGACATGGTGACATGACGACACAAACACTTAAAGGAAACTTGGTGTTCATGAGTTACTTTTAATGACAGCTGTCCTTTTCTATCGGAAAGGTATCCTTAAATGACTTCTTTCCCTGATTTCCGACTCTATTCACTATCATATCCCTACAATATTTTTTGTACAAAGGCACAAAAAGCCAAAAAATAAATCCCCTTCAGGGGGGGCGGGCCGCCCCCCTAATATAATGGTAGGGGAAACACTGCTTTTATTGTAAAGATAGGACAGTGGATAGAGTCAGAAATTAGGAACAGACGGAGAGGGAGTGACATGGGAGAAAGAGAGCCACAGGTCGGATTTGAACCCGGGCCATCCGCTTCGGGGACTACAGCCTCCGTACATAGGGTGCGCGCACTAACCACTCAGCCACCGGCGCCCCAATGTAGACTGCTCTTCATATTAAACATGTTAACGGTAGTTCAATTGGAAGGATTTCAAAGGTGTTGTTCCTGATGAAAACAATGCATGCAGACTGGACCAGTACTGATCTCAGGACTAGTATGTGAGTGTGCAAATGGGCATATGTTAATGGTACAAAAAGGCTAAGACAAAACAGTAAAAAATATGATTTTTTAAATTGATTTTTTCCTTTTTTTTGTCTATACCTAACCTGAGCAGGGCTGTACACAGCTGCATTTCACTTGCTTGCCTAAGTGCCTGTAAATGTCAACATTTATTTGATCTATCTAAAGTGAGTGACTAAGACACCTTGGCTGTTTGATGCTAATTAACATGAGCAAAGAGCAGTGTTCAAACAATTCAGGTAGCAGCTTTTCATTTGTAGCTCTCACTGGCTACGATGACAAACATTGCTGATGGCAAATCATTTCAGCAGTAGGTAATTAATGTGAGTAACTTGATGACGGGCCAAAACTCATCAGTTGTTTGGATTATGTGCTTTATTCAGTTCACAGCCAAAACAGCTCAAACTGCTAATACGTCTCCTCTCTAGCACATTCCATCATTTCATTTTCAGGAGTCTCATACTACCCGGTAATTATTTTTTCTGAAAGTGCTGCTGACATTAAAAATGATGTTTAGGATTTATCAGTCATATTTTCTCTGCCTCAATATTGTCCCAGGAGTAAGCATCTGGAAGACAAAAAGAAGTTGTTTTGTGGGTTTTTGTAGGCAAAGAAACGCCTTGGAAAAGTGATGCCTAATCTCAGAATCAATAATGCCTTCTCAACTTCTCAAGTCCAGTCTTCACTTAACCTATGAGCAAGCTAGCAGCCATGCATCCTTGTTTTTATCTATATTCTTAATTTAAGCCTTATTTAACATGGTACAGCATAAAAGAACATTGATGGGAATTTGATTCATTTGATATCAGCAATACAAGTACACTCAGAAACAAAATATTTCAGAACTAGGACCTTTTCTTTTGAAGAGCCCATATTATGCACTTTTTGGGGTTCGTATATTTAATCTATGTACCTACTTTTGTACGTTCACAATAGCTGAAATTCAAAAAAAGTGTCTGTTTTCATGTACTGCTCCTCCTTGCTCCCTCTACGCTCTGAGTCCGTCAGCTAGACTCTGCTGAGCCCCCACTGTTAGACCCCACGTGGGCCAAGTCTGCTCTGATTGGTCCGCCGATCCGCTCTGTCGTTATTGGTCAGCACGCTTCTCGGAAATTTCAACATGAGCTGCGGGGCTTGCCACAACGAGCCAATGGGCTTAGATCAGTGATCTCACACTGACAATGACGCCGCACTGACAAATTTTTATCGAGGGGGGCTAGAACCGAGCGTTACATGCAGCTAAAGCTACAGCTAACAGCGTTTCCGCGGACTTTGAATTTTTGCACATAGATGTGCCTAAACATGCACAGGACACTTGGAAAACACACTAAAGAGCATATAAAACCAGAAAAAGCAGAATATGGGACCTTTAATGAGTTGGATACAGATTGAAAAACAGTTCTGTAAAGATACACAAGTATTTAACTGGACTTTGGCTTTGGTGGATATCAAATAATGAAGGTCTGATTGAAATTTGGCCCAATCACTGACTGTGACAAAAACTAAATGACAAATAACCATACATTATTGACTGGTTGTACATTACTGATGTCAAACAAAAGGAGATGTGTTTAATGGCTGGACATTTTTACTATTAAATACTACAGTGTTTGCCAACTCCTCAGAGTCAGTAGTTATAAGTTGTACCAAATTCATTAGACTGTGCTGCAAATTGAACGAGAAAAAAAGTGCAGGGTCGACCTACTCTTTCATGTGACCAATTCCAACAGTGCCCTTGCATGCCAGTCCATTAAACAGCCATGGCAACAGCCTGTGCTCCCATCTATCTCCGTCGGCCTCCAAGGGCAGGAGAGCGTTCTCTTAGCAAGCCCACAGGGACGGCAGCAGCACCTCCAAGCACAGGTCCAAAGGTTAAACAATCGGAAACATGTGCAGTACATAAATATCTCCGCAGATAGCAATCTCAGCATGGTGAAAGCAGGGTTTGCATAAGGGACTCAGAACAGAGGATGTAACCTCAGATCAGAGCGAGAGGGAACGGGGCAGGCATTCAGACGGCTTGGCGGAGCTAATGGAAGCCGAAGCAGCAGTGGTAGCAGCTTATTGCAGGGGGGAGTTAGTTATCAGGCTGATGGCCTTATCAGCACAGAGGGGTCTCTATCACACATCTCACCTCTGGGCTCTAACAAGGGGTCAACAAAAGACATCAGACTGCTAGACACTGGCTATCTCACAAGGGACAACACTGGATGAAGGAGTCATGGTGCATGAATTTGACACCTTCTAACTAGTTTTATAACTCTCATTCATTTCTTTCCAGCTTATTTAGAAGTAAAATACTTTCTTTTCCAACATGTAAGGGTAATCCCTCATCTCTTTCTAACTTTGACAAAGATGTTCAAGCAAATGCATAAAGATCAGGTTCGGGTTCCTTTATTTGTACCCGTAGGTAAATTTGGTTGCAGGGAGAGTCACCTAGCACAACACAGAGATGAGCAGCGAGGGCAGACCCTTCTGATGGGTCTCCTAAGTTCACCTGAACAATTAGCTTGTGATAATAAAATCAAGCTTTGAGCACAACAGAGTGTCCTCAAGTAAAGTTTGAATTCTTCCTCAGTAAGTTTTAGCCATTGTTTAAAAGGTTGTTTGGTCCAGGTCCACCTGATTGAATTTTGTCAGGATGCAGGAGTCCCACAGTTTGAAAATTAATGTTTCTTATCTCACGCATAAACAGTGTCAGAATTACAATCTTGGTATCAGTTATTTGGGATATTTTTAGGGTCAATACATCAATTTATCTTCAAGTTAAATAAAAGATGTGCTGTGGTGTTGTGGCGCACTAGTTATACAGAGTATCTTTGTTAATCACTTATGGAGATTAAATTCGTTTTTTGTAAATGTCTCCTTGTTTAATTTCGTTTCGTTTTTTTCTTCATAGCTAACGGAAACCCAAATGTATACACTATTATTATTATTACTTCTTTAAGCTTTGAGGTAGGAAGAAAAAAATGATACTGCATTTTCAATTTACTATTTAGTAAATAATAATGTGAGTCCTTGGCATTTTAAGCTGTTTGCTTACGCTGCAAGTGACTCAAAATCTAATCAAAACACACCTACATAGTCCTGATAAACCAGAGAAGTTTGTTTAAACGACTGTTCATTTGTACCAAAAGACGTTCTGTCTCTTATTTCAAATGTTGATTATATAGTATTATTCAAACAAATGCTATTTTACACTCCTAGATTTTCAGTTTCCATTTTTGTAGTCATATTAATTAAATCCCAATTTCTTTTCTTCTTGTTTTGGTTCTTTTTTTGTAAATAGATGCAGGCGTATTTAATTTCTTTGGACATGTTTTTAGCACAGACTACGGCTGCAATAAATGACCTTTGAACGGTGATAATGAATATGATTTATTTATTTTTCACTTAGTCTTTGTTAATAGTATGCAAAAAAAAAACTTTTTTGACAAGTTCAACCAAACTTCATCTCAATCCGCTGGTATCTCGCAGCTTATTATCCACTGAATCCAGCAGACATTTGGGTTGCAGGCGCTGAAGACAAAAGGTCAGGGAAGCAAACTGCTTTTTTTTTTCTCCGCACTGAACTGTCGAGAACAGTGACCATGCCCTCCTGTGTATAATAAACATATGAGCATTTGGCCTGCTCTATTTACCCCCTAATGAGAAACAAAGATCTGCTCTGGAGGGACTCGCACGCTTCAGACAATGAAAAACCCAGAGAGGGAAAAAAAAAAGCTACCCGACAAATTCAAACCATTTGTGTGCACAGGGGACATGAGAGCTTTGTCTGAGTGGATTGGCCATACAAAACATTAAGGTTATGTCCAAAATGTTCCCTGTTAATGTGACACAAGATGGCCATTTCCCAAATAAAAAACTGTGTGGAGGGCAGGGGACTTTTACATCTTATTTCACTTTTTTGGGAACTGATTTTGTGTCATTTCAACTTTTTTTTTTTTTTTTTTAACCAAATTTTGTGTATTGATTCCCATAATTTTATTGTTTTAATTTTGCATTTTTTTGCAGATAAGGGCATATGCGACACCTTGGCTCAATAGATTTTCATAAGGAAAAAAACAGGCTGCAACGTAAGGCACAATGCAAATTAAAAACAAACAAAAAATCCAGAAATAATGCAATGCCAGGAAAAAAACTCCCAAATAAAAAAAGTGCTGCACAATTCAAAAACAAATGCGCTGGCAGACACATAAACGATACAAAGTAAAATACACTAAAACCCAGAAAACAAATGCAACAGACTGCGCATCCAGTCATCACAGGAGAAGTGCTCCAGACCAGTAGGAGGCGGTGCTACTTTGAACTGTAGCTACTTTGTGCTACTTTTAGCAGCATGTTTTTTCATTTACAGAACTGTTGAATTTGTTTTGGCTTTATGCATGTGTTTCTTGAATTTGGATAGCTTCTAACTTCATTGAAATCTTTTCAGGAAGCTGCAGTGCATTGGCCCTTGTTGGCCACCGTAGTTTGTTCCTATTTGAAGCGCATCTTTGTATCAAAGGTGCTTTATGAATAAAGTTGAGTTGATTAATCAAGATTAATGATGAAAACAACAATTTTATTCTATTCCAGAAGGGGAACTGTAACATGCAGACACTTCCAAACCAAACACAGAGATTCCATTAACCGTGGCTTGTGACACACTGAGTTGGTGTCACGGTTGGTTAGATCATGCTTGTTGATTGTGTTTTTGTCATTTTCTTATTCAGAGCCTTCCATCCATGACAGGAATAAGGGAATCCTCCCAACGACACTGGAAAACATGACTGTATGGCCTGGACTGTGGGAACACAATCATGAGCAGACAAGGGCCAGGCCAGTCCTCCTGCCAACTCTGTGTGGATAAGAGGATTGGAGAGGGGGGGGGGGAAGCAACCAGCCAAACTCAGAGCAGCAGTTAATTTGGGGGGAGGACGGGCATGGGGAACCCGTCGGTGTTCAAACTTCTATGAGTCCCTCAAGCAACGGGCTGATATCCTGCACTCCCTCCTGCTGTGACAGAAATACACTGGCCTCAGCGCCAGCAGAACGTGGGCACTATTGATCTGCTCCCAGTGCAATATCTCCTCTTACATCCATAATTATTCTCCTTCAGAGGACTCCACCGTGTGCCCCGGCTGCCCGACCGGCAGGCTGGCTGGCTTTCTATCCGCCCCCTTGTTAAAGATGCTGTATGGTCTCACATTTCACGTTGCACTGCCAGAGACCCCCCTCTCCTAACCCCGACATTTTCAAATATTTCATGGTTCAATCCCAGGGTTGGGGAAGGCGGCTTGGGCACGGCACAATTACAGTGGTTAGTCGGACTCCTCTGGTGGAGCCATGCTGGCTCCCAAAGTACCATGACTTGCAAACAGACGGGCCAGGAAAAACAAAGGAATGCTGGAGGGATCGTTCTTCTTCTGTACTAAATCCTCTCACTACCTCGATGCACACAGGGAAAGACTGAAGTTTAATTGTAGCAGATGCATTGACTCGTAGAGACACTTTATTTGATATTTGATAGGAATGATTTCCAACCCTTTTTTTGTGTGTGTGACCCTTCAAGGGTTGACTGTGTAACCTTTTCCAAGAGAAATAAAAGATTTATTTTACAAATAAGAAGTGGAATTCATAAGCAATAAAACGCTCCACTGCTCATTTTTAATACACTTAATCCTCACTTGGGAAGGACGAATAATTATTAAGCTAATTGAAGGCAATGTTAGGGCAAACTTTGAGCAGATATTGCTGTGAAATCGATATTATTGAGTCTGTTTGTGAACTTTGTTTCTTCAGCTCTTTTGCTACATAGAAGAGTGACAAATGTTTCGACGTTTTTTAATACAAAATCCGACTGAATGTTCACACTTTCTCAGGACTCTGGTTAGCAGTTTCCTGCTGGTGGCATGGATGAATTGGCTCCATGCTTCAAGGTGATGCCCATTTATTATAGGACCAAACACCGAAAGTTGTGACTGTGAATCCAAATCATCATTTTGAAGAGTTTGTGATGCTTATAAAACGGTCCGTGCTGCATCTTCCACTTCCAGACTGCCGTATGATGATACAATTAATTTGTTCATTTGCTGGATAAGTTGATATAGTCTAATTCCACTCTGTTCATGCAATGCTATAGCAACTGCTGTTGCTATTGTATTTCTCTTAGTACCAGTTAAACTTGTTACTTTTTGTCTTCTGCTACTTCTCTTTTTAATGTTTAATGTGTATTTAGTTATTTGCAATTCAAATTAAAATGAGCAATTCTGAGCATTTGCTCATCATACTAAGAAGGTCCTTGGTTCATTCACATACAAATTGAATGGATGGATGGAGATGGGCCGAGTGTTATCATAGGTGTTAAGTGGGTGCATGAGGCATGTGTGGGAACCTTGACCTAAAGTGTAATGGGGAATTATAAATCACTGATGTAATTAAAGCAAGAAACTCAAGACAATATTAGAAACCTTGCCACAGGTCATGTCAGTGAGTTGTGAGCTGCTTAACTAATTAGCGATTGGGGAAAATAAACACGTAGCATACACTTTTTTAAACAATCCTGTATTTTACCTGTTTTAGAACCACTGATCTTGCATTCAGCAAATAAAAAATAAAAAAATACAAATAAATTCAACAAACCAAAAATAAGACAAGACAGCTTTTTGCATTTGGCAGATTATCAAAGCTAATGTGCGCTATGACTCATCACACAACTCTCTGACTGTACGTCACACTGAAGGTCAGCGTACTCTGGCTCTGAACGGAAGGCATGTGACTCATCACAGAAATAGCACATTCAATTAAAATTCAGTTGTGAAAGACACAAAGGAGAGCAGCAGCTAATACTGCATGTCTTTTCCTCCTATGACACATTGTGATTGTTCCGCTTCGCTTGCTTTTCGAGATGCTTCTGTGTTCGTCCTCCCAGTTGGCCTGTGGGGCCTTGTGAATAAACACATGGAGGTTAATGTCTCATGTTCTTCGCTGTTCTCTGCAGACAGCTCTGACAGGAGGAGGAGAGAGAGAGAGAGAGAGAGAAGAGAAGAGCCTTAAAGGAAAAGCTGTTTCGGTAATACGTTAATCTGGCTCTCACATCTCTTTGTTTTAGGCACAGAGAAGGGATATTTTCCCCGAGACGTACACCTCGAGTCCGCTGTGGGTGAGCTGTCAAGGGGAAATTCTTTCTCCTATTCTTTTTTTTTGAGAGAGAGAGAGAGAGAGAGAACATCCCTCATACCCTAAGGGGCCTTTAGTGAACCTGCCATCATGCACACATACTGACAGCAGAGAGCACGCACTTTCCCGTTAACGCACACGTCACAGAGGCGATAAACAGCCACAGGCCTTGCCACAGAGATAAGGCTTCCAAGCAGTCTTTCAAACAAACAAAGCCAAATGATGAATCTGGAGAGATGTGAAGAAATGACGCCATGTTGCCCATGTATCTCCTCCGTCTGACTTTTGTTTCCATCCACACAAACACACACACATAAATATATATATA
Organism: Labrus mixtus; assembly: GCF_963584025.1. Classification (NCBI taxonomy): domain Eukaryota; kingdom Metazoa; phylum Chordata; class Actinopteri; order Labriformes; family Labridae; genus Labrus; species Labrus mixtus. The sequence goes on from NC_083632.1 coordinate 9,382,716, forward strand.
TATATATATATATATACACTTGCACACCCACTTCAGCCTGTCCTGGAAAAATCATTAGAGCCCCCGCCGCCCCACACACACTGCATGCAGATGGAGAAAAATAGGGCTGGGAGCCAAAACGCCTGAGGGGCTTTTCATGACAGTAACCTTCTGTAGAGCTGCTTGTATCCCTCCACCTAGATCATGCAGAGGTGCTGAGGGATGGATTGGGGGAAATAAGCAAGATAACCATTCAAAATATTAGGCGAGGAGGAACATTCGCACAAAGTACAGGGGAGGAAGAAATCTGTGTCATTTTGCTCTCATGGCCTGGAGAGACGGCGGGCTAAACGCTCTTTTAAAACAGCTTGAACATTGAAATAATGATGGCTCCTTTCGCCTCGGCAAAGCACATTAATACACAGCCGAATGCCATTTCCACTTTTGTTAAATGGCTCACCTATTGAGTATTCAATTACAATGGCTGTCTCCTGTTGGAAGACGGTGCTGGGACCCATAAAAATAAGCTTCCTCTGAGTGTAGAGCCGCATTGGATGGGGAAGGAAAAGGCATGCAGAGCTCCTCTATGGGGAGGGTTTCTGATGTTAATGGCAAGAAAGCAAGAAGGTTGTTGGGTGTGTGGCAGGAATAAAGGCCCTCACCTTATGGGTTTCATAAGGAAGCAGAATTGTACAGATTAAAAAAATGCTCATGAAAGGGTCTAAATTGAGAAAGCCATGAATCCTTGCTTTAAAAAAAACATCAGTCAGGGTGATTAATTGAGCCTTGATTAATCGTTCCATTTGTCTATGATACGTCTTATATTCCACAATACTAATCCGCCAGTAATGGTCCAATCCTTTCCCGCCATTGTGTGGTTTTATCTCTTACGCTCAAATAGCAAAAGCAAATTGTGGCTAATTTTATCGGCGAATCCACTGGCATGTGGTTTTTCCAGCGGTAATGATTCCCTCATTCGGGCCTAATTAACTGCAGCCATTAAACGGAGGGAAATGTAATGCCCTGGGTTCCATGTCAGGTAGTCGGGAGGAGGACAGCACAGGAGGACTCAATTAAAGCCTGCACTGTTCCCAGGTTATCACACGACATGTTTGCCAATTAAGTGAAGTAGCGTCTGATGTCTGTCTCCATCTCAGAGGCCCTAGCAACGAAGAAACGCCGTCGTTAGCCTCTCAAACCCCCCCCCCCCTCCCCCCACCTAGTGAAAGGAACAGACACTACACTATGCCCCAAAAAGGCAGCAATTAAAGGACGGATGGGAGACTGTTACATAAGTACAAGGCTGCCGATAGGCTGGGGAGGGCCAGCTGATGCCCAGTTTCAAAACAAGTACCTGCAGGATTGAGTTACAGCAGCAAGGGTGGACTCAGTCAGAAACATTTTTCGACATCAGACGAAGGCCAAAACAAGGCGGGGAAAAAAGAGGCTATTGACATTTTTTTTTTAGGGGCTGTGGTGTTGCATGACTCTTTGGGATTCTTAAACAATCGAAAGGGAAAAAATAACCTCACTGAGATGAGATCCTAGTCAATCACAAGCCGTTCTAATACGCGTCAATCTCGCTCAAAATTAGTATTAGTCACTTTTTAAAAGCATGAGAGCTGCTCTAAAACATATTTTTCCCCAAGAGTGTGCGGCTCTGTATCGTGACTCAGTGAGTGTGGGAGAGGGAGGCAGAGACAGGCAGACACATTAGCCTTCCCTTATGGCTCTTTCTGCAAGGCTATAGGAGTCAGTCTGCATGATCCTGACTGTCACTGACTTGTTATGAAAGCATCGCGGGCGGAGGCTGATCCATCACTTTGGGGGATGGAAGTTGGGGTGAGAGAACGGCTGAGGGGGTGGGGGTGGGGGTGGGGTGTGGGGGGTGTTGGATGGGCGAGCGTAGGCGAAAGCAGCCCTGTTGCCTGTCACTCACCATGCACCGCTGCATGACCGCCAACCTTGTCTGGCTTGTGCACAATGGGAGGTCCAGGGCTCGACTGTATGAGCAGTCATTCCCCGTGCCCCCCCTCCTCTTCTCTCCCAGCAGCTAGCACAGAGGAAGGCCAAAAGGAGTCAAAACACTCTGGACAGGCATTAGTCCTATATAGACCTTAGAAGACCTCACTGCTTGAGGCAGCTGAGGACTGAATATCTGCTCTGATTCCCCACTTCAAATCTCCTATGTTGGCGGGGTTCAAATCCGGAGAGCAAGCCCTGACAGAGCCTCCAAAAGATAATCTCCTTCAACAAACATACATTGCAATTATCCGGAGTCATTAAACTGTAATGACTGGAGGTGTGAGCAAACTTCTTAAGCAAACAGCTACAGTACCACCCACCTGAAAATACATAACGCTTGCGAAATCTACATCATGGTTTAGGAGACAGAATGGTTCCTCACAGCAATTAAGAGAGCCAGAGAAGGGAGCGAACGAGGAGAGAGGGGCGCATATGTAAAAAAGGAGGTTTTATGTTTGGAGAGGAAAGAAAAGAGAGAGGAAAAGCTGAAGTCAGCAAAGGCAATAAATCCTCAAATGCTGAGCAGTTTCTTCCAGTTCTGTCCTCGTCTGTGGACCCCATCTTTAAACCAAAAGACAGGGCTCTGTTTCTTAGCTTTAGCAGTGGGGAGCCGAGCTCAGTCCACTCTTGTTCTCTACCCCTCCCGCCGAAGGTGTAGTTTGTCCAGGCGGTGCCTCCGAGTCAAGCTCAGCTGCTCTGTTAGAGGATACTTCCCAGCAGCACCACGGTCTGTGACCACAGCTTGACCTCCAGCCGGCTACTCGCTTCCACTGAGCCGAGAAAAAAATCGATGGATCAAGCGGCATGAAATGGTGACGCAATTGAGATGAATGATTACTGGCCTAATTCCTATTCATCTCTTTATGGGACAGTGATAAGTGGAAAGTTAAATGGGTACTGAAGAGAAATGAGACCAATGAGTGAAATGAAACAGTGGACATGGCATTTTGATTTTGCTCAAGGTGAGAGGATGTAATGTTAAACTATAAAGCACTCAGAGGGCACATACTGTAGACCTCTACCTAGGCCGAACACTCCTTTGAATTTATTGTCTCAATGATGGGAAATATCCCAAAGTATCTAACTCTAGCCCGCTCTTGGATTTGCATTTCACAGAAGCATAAATGCTGATTGGCTTTTTGCAGAATTAAGGTTTTAAGGAGAAACCCTAAATCCTGACTAGGAATGTAAGGATTGTAAAAGAATGCCATTCAAATCAACCACTTTTTATTGGTTCAGATCTATTGCAGCTTTCATCCAATTGGCTATTCATACTTGTGTTTGGACTATAAAAAGGTGAGAAGAATAATATATAAATTAATAATGATGCCTAGGGATGTATTCAAGACAATCGATACAAACAAGATAATGCCTGGCTAGCTAAAAGCCCCATAACCTCAGATCAACTAGCATAGTTTCAAGGGTATAGAGCTAGCTAGCTAAATTAGCTAAATGTTAAAGAGCCCATATTATGCCCTTTTTGGGGTTCGTATATTTAATCTATGTACCTACTTTTGTACGTTCACAATAGCTAAAGTCCGAAAAAAGTGTCTGTTTTCATGTACTGCTCCTCCTTGCTCCCTCTACGCTCTGAGTCCGTCAGCTACGCTCTGATGAGCCCACACTGTTAGACCCCACGTGGGCCAAGTCTGCTCTGATTGGTCTGCCGATCCGCTCTGTCGTTATTGGTCAGTTGCTCAGAAATCTCGGAAATGTCCCGCCTCTTTTACCATATTGGGAATGCAGCCACTGGCTCCGTCCGAGGGGAGCATAAACATTAGCACCTTAGCACTACTGTGCTACCGCAGGCTACGGCATATCGTGGGCGTGCTACAGAAGTTAACGGGCGTGCAACATGAGCTGCGGGGCTTGCCACAACGAGCCAACGGGCTTAGATCAGTGATCTCACACTGACAATGACGTCGGACTGACACATTTTTATCGAGGGGGGCTAGAACCGAGCGTTACATGCGGCTAATGCTACAGCTAACAGGAGGACGTAGGAGAAGCTGCGTTTGAATTTTTGCACATAGATGTGCCTAAACATGCACAGGACACTTGGAAAACACACTAAAGAGCATATAAAACCAGAAAAAGCATAATATGGGACCTTTAATATTAACACACTTAACAATTAAAACATTCACATGCAGACTCTAGCAGCTATTAGGTTTGATGCATTTGCCATCTTAGTTTAGCTTGTTGGACCAACTAGACCTAAGGCCTACATTGACACATCCACTGACACGCAGCTAGAATGGCTAAAAATGGGATCATAAACAATTTTTTATGGCCAATTTGTAATGTTGTAAAAATATTTTATAGCAGCATTGGACATGGCATGGTTTGGTTTATTGGCCTGTGTTTTGACATTAAATCTAACAGGTTTCTGAAATACCTTACTTACACAATAAAACCTAGATAATGAAATACAACTTAAAACGATAAATATCAGCCTACATATTAAAAAAAACCCACATGGACACACATTTAAATCAATGCAATGAGTAAGCAAACTGGTCTAAAGAGGCCTGAACAGATGTCTTATTGCTCTCACCGTCTCGTTGCCAAACAAGATGTCGACGTAGGGCATGACCTGCATCAAGGGCTCTTTAAAGAACTGGCTGATGAAAGGAGCCGAGAGGTTCATGCAGAAGATTTTGTTGTTATCTGAAGCGTGCTTCGCCACTTTCAGGATGGACTCCGGGGACACAGTCAGGAAGAAACCCTGAAAACAAAAAGAATATGTATTAATACTACGGTTTTAAGAGTTGTAACTGAAACAAGCAGATTTATCTGTACAGTAGCTCTGTAAGTGCAGCTTAATCCGTGTTTTGACAGCACAATATGGTCCAGAATAGACGGAACTACAGGCTACTATAACTAAAACACTTGAAACTGCTAATTTGTGGGTTCTGGAGTCTGACAAGGCAATTTTCATGTGACAAAACTTGGTTCTATTGAAATAACACAGGAGCCAAAAGGGAGAGAAAAAAAGCAGCTGTAGTGCTGAAACATTTATCTGAAATAGTTTCTCAGAACATACACAGAGCAACAAAGCAGAGGAAAAAAAAAGGGCAGGAAAAAATCCATCTAGGACAAAGCCTGTGGCTGGGCTCCAAGGCTCGTACTGGAGGAAGCAACATGCACGTATCCGATGATAGGGCAAACAAAAGTCTCGTCTGGACTCTCCTTACTTGGAAACAAGAGAGGCAGGTCCACTCATTGTGTGAATGAATACAAATCAGGTAAGAAAACACCTTTGTGTTTCAGGTGGAAACCTGAAGCGAGACTCTCCTGCAAGCCACACAAAAAACACTCCTCCTTTGATACTGATCTTCTTAACCTTGTTTTTCAGCAACAAGCTGCTCTGTAAAACCACCGTGTCACAATAGGGGCAAAGGGGGGAGAGAGGAAAGGAAAGTTTCAGCACAGTGATACATTTAATCTCGCTGAAAAGCGTCCATTGTGGGCTACAGTGCAGTTCCCATTAAAGCACGATGACATTTGAAAGCAACAGAGGAGCGACCTCTATGAAAAAGAAAAGCGAATAATGCTGATGAATGGAGGGTGACTCTGTACTTAATCAAATGTACAAGGGTATTACAATACATCAGTGCTATGCAGGTGAATTCTTTATTACACATTCATGCTGTCATTCACTCTCCAGGCAGACTTTCTTGCTCCTCTGCAGGGCTCCATTTCCTGTGGATTTTTTTTGGGGGGGAAATATCTTCAAGTTAAAACCCAGGTCAGCGCCTGTAGCTGCAGTGTCACAGTACCATCTGTCCAGGGCTAAAAAGGTGTTTTAAACGGACCTGAGAGCACAAAAGCTCCTCACTCTGGGCTAATGGCCCATCACTGACCCTGACATTTTCCTTTTGCGGTGTGCCAACGTGTCAGAGGAAGGGGAGATTGTTTTCTAACACAAATGGTCTTTTTTTTTTTTTTTTTGGTAGTTGAAAATAAACTGTCGTGGTTACCGTAATGTTAACACTGATCAAAGGCTGGTGGCTCGATCAAATATCCTGAGAGGCGGTGAACTTTAAAAAGCCATGCCACGGCCTCTCTAATCACACACTGGCTCTGTGTAATTTACTTCCAGCCTCACTCACTGCAAATGCCTTTGCCTTCACATTACATTGGTCAGAACGGTTATACAAAAACTAAATATGAATCAATCATATCAATGAGATGCTCAAATATACCCTGATCAACTCCACTTTGGCTAGATGCTTTGGATTTACTGACTGAAAGGAAACCATGGTGCCAAGTCAAGAAATTACATGCAAGTCATTGGGAATATCCATCGGGACAATATTCATGTACTGAATGATATACCAAGGTTACCTGGCTCTATAAGTTCTGCATTTTGGTTGTTGCTATCTTGGTTTTTGGGACTCAGAAGTGACTAAAATTGGATGACAGGATGGTTGTGCACAGCTACAACTTTATCTACTCCGACAGATCCTGTGGTAGTGATGAGTTTATAAAAAGGTATATAATAAAGTATACCATATTTTATTGAAAGTTTTACTCTTAATCGGACCAAGATTGACAAAATCCACGTTTTGTTGTATTGACGAAGACTTGAAACCAGCGACTGAGACCATAAACTCATGGAGGAGAGATCACAAGTAGGAACATTTTTCTTATCTGGTACAAAAAAAACAAACACTTTTTTTCACAAACAGTACAGTCTCCCCCTGCTGGCCATTAGCTCGAGCTCAGGCTTCACTTTGAGAATAAGGGGCTACAATGACTTATTGTATTCTGTATGAGTTTTCTTCAGGTAATATATTGTCGCCCAGACTCATGATGCAATTATTCATCGGTGAAAAGAAGTTGACTGACACACTCACACTGCACTTTACCTTCTTAGGTGCATTTTAAATTCTTCAGTTAATTAGATATCGTGTTGTGTCATTAAATGACGGTCTTGCAATATATAAATGATTACAGAATCTCTGTATTATGACATTATTGTTATTGTTGGCCATGCATTTCGTCTCAAATTGTATCACGAGTTAACCTGTGATTCCCACCTCCAGTAATAGGTTGGAGTAAGGTTTGTTTCAAAATGCTTCAGTAAACCAAGACAGACATTTTTTTTAATTTTTTTTTTTACATTTAACGAATCAATCTTTATTTTAATCTTCATTACACGAAGGCCAGACAAATCTGAGTTTATCCTAGGGATTTATTAAGCTAGCCAGATTGTGACAAATCTCAGCATGTGATCAATGCAAATATGACCGCCTCCGCAATTATAACAACTATTACATATGTGGCAAACGCTGTGTGACATAAGGTTCTGCCATTTGTCCCTACAGCTCTATGTTTCATGTGAATTAAGTGCATCTACAGTATGAAGTCCCCACAATAGAAATCCAGGAAACCCTAAAAAACAAATGCTAAAATAAATCTCTGTATTGAAAAAAGCTTGAAACAGGACCACAAATAAAGTGTAATTGCTGACTCAGATCTCTTAAGTATATATCTGTCTTTGCAGATTGACAACATCTGCAAAAAAACTCTTGTTCAAATTGGAAACCCTCTTTGTGCATCTCTGTGTTTTAAGTCTAGGTAATAACGCAGGAATCTCGTTCATAAAAATCACACAGCCCATTTTTCCACCAGGAACCAAATGTTGGGACTAGTTCCAGTGGCCTGTCGGGAGGGGGAAAAAGCCTCAGTCTGAGCCATGTGAAATTCCTGTTCCCATCAGTGGTCCCTGCTGTCTACGAAAAAAGAGGAGTTAAGTCTTTAGTGCTGCGGTGCAGATCATGTATCAAGAATACCAGATCCAGTTTCCCAGGTGTCAGGGAGTTCTGTGAAGTGGGGTGACTATCGCATTTCCAGGTCAAGATGATCAAAGCTCTGGGTACACTTGGTACAATTTCCAGCCAGCCAAAACATTCAATAAAGCATTCAGAGATGCTTTTTTCCTGGCAGACAATAATGCGGAGCGATGTTTTGGCCGTGTCAAGTGGTAATTTGAGGGAAGAGTTGGAAAGGCAGGGTATCCATTTTCAATGTTTACCCTAAAAAGACGAACGACTTCCACTTTACTCACACAAAGAAAATGCCTAAATGCTACTCTGAGATGAAATTAGTGGTAATCTAACCATAGAGGTCTTAAGCTACACAGCAGCAGCAGCAGCACGCTATCACACTTTCCCTGCATTGTATCAGTGTTTTCCCCGAGGCTGCTGCTCACATCTGAAAAGGCTGGGTGTGATGGATGGCACCATGTCAGCAGGCTTAAAATAAAAGTGGACATCTGAAGGGTAAAAATGATCTATTTTGGGAAGGGCATTTTCATTTGCACCAGCAGCAGAGGTGGTCATGGAAAAGGAAGAGGTTCTTTTTTTTTTTTTCCTTCACTCCTGGTCTATTTTAATTCTGCAGGGATAAGAAGGAGTGCTCAAAGTACTGTGTCATGGCGGTTTTTTTTGTTTGACACTTTCTATTACTCAGGAATGATGGAGGATATTTAACACATCACCACTTCAGTGAAAAGAGTAATTATGGCCACTGCAATCAAATCCCCAGATCTTAATCAAGTTTATTTATGCAGCCAGACATCACGAGTTTCTCTTATGAGGGTTTTAACGTCTTAAGACCTCCTTGTATCAGATCTTATCACTATTTTATATAGGAGGTTGGTTGTAGTAGAATAAGATGCTCCTTGGTAAGTAGCTTTTTAGCATCTTTCTTCTCATCGTAGTGATTTTTGACAGTAAAATACTTCACTGTTTTGGTTCAGTCTGACTGCTCTCATTAGAGTTCTTTCTAGACGGAGGACACAGATGTTTTCAGTAAAAAAAAAAAAAATTAAAAAAAAAAGCTCTGATAATCCCACTGTACTTTACCTGCTCAGCAACCAAACAGCAGACGGGCTCGGTTAGGGACTAGCTGGAGAACATAGTGAAGCATTTAGCAGCTAAAGAGCCAGATATTTCCCTCAGGACTTGATTAGTATTGAGGAGACCAAACAAAAACTAGTAGGGAAAGTGAATATTGAACTACCACTTGCCAAGTACAAAATAAATCATTACGTTTCTCCGTGTCTGCTGGGTATGTAAATGGGTAATTTTCTTAGTGCTTTGCCATAAGCACTATATCATAAGAATGTATGTCAGAGTTGTGTTTGCATCTTGTTTCGCTGCCTCAAAATGCCTATAGAGCATCGAGTGGATGTAGCCTCCAGGCCTAAAAAGTGAAGCCAATGAGATAACGCCTTTTTCTTCCATTCCTGCCGATGACCAACAGGTTTTAAATCCACTGAACCCTGATTGAAGTATGACATAAGGAGGGATGTGTTTCCCTGTTTCGCTGCAATCTCAGGTCAAGTCTTGCAAATTCACAGCTTGTCGCTTACCTTCGGCTTACCGTCCTCTTGCCCTCTTGAAAGAAACGGGGCAATAAAATTCAATCTTCTAGCTGTGTGCGCTGACCCTGTTTAGTACAATGCAACACTACAAGCCTAACACACCTCATTATTGATATGCTACACCGCTCACAGTTTGCCATCCTGCTGATTTATTTTACATCTGTTCACCAAATTGATGCCGTGATATCACATCTCTGTTCTTGTTTCGACGGAGGTAGAAGAGAAGAAGTAACACGAGTAGAAACACAAAGCATGTGAATGTACACGAGCAAGAACCACAAAAGGATCATTGCGACTGCACACGCAGACAGAAAGTCTTCATGTATTCATCAGAATGTAAAATGTGTATTATTTTGTGGAGTGACTTTGTTACAAGTGGTTTTTACGAGGGGAGTTTATTCTTGTGATAAAGTCCTCGTTGTCAGGAGAGCCCTGTGTGCTAACCGGCAGTATTTCAAAGCTTTTCAAAAAGCTGCCCAGGCTATGCTACCCCTGTCATTACCATAGACAGCCCCCCATCATGCTCTCTGGTGCACAGGGTTCATTACACAGAATTAGATGTCACACAGATCAGAGCGCGCGTGAGGCCACACACTGCTCTCTCCTCCTCAGTTATCTCTGTAAAGCACCATTGCGAGGTGGATCGATAGCTGAGGTTTGGAGCTTCATTAGCCCAGTATGACTCCATCGCCATCAAGACACCTCTGGCACGCTACGCTGGTGTTGCGAGATATATTTTACTCCCCCGATTCCTGAAGGGTCCTGCTGTTTTACACACAAACACGCCGGGACGAGCAAGACCGTCACACATGACGAGGGCGCGTGCGGCGAAGGGGTGGCTGGGGGGGGGGGGGGGATCTGTGTCAGTCTGCGGCTCGATAAACAGGAGAGCGAAGAGCGCACAAACAAACCGAGGTAAGTGATTAATGGTGTCGCAAAGTGCCTTGAGTGGCGGAAAAAAAATGACAAGGATGAAAAGAGCTCATTTGAAGGCTTTTCATTTCAAAAGGAGAACGAGCGAGAAAGCAGCTGGGATTTTCACAATGCTAATGATGTTCTGTTTGCATTGAAAGGGCCAGTTGGTTTCATTTAGAAACAAGTTCAATTAAGAGAAAGAGGGGGGGGGGGGAGAGAGGAGACAAATCAGAAACAACCTCGTGACATGATTCAGCATTCCTGGCACTTTTAAGATGTTTGATCTGACTGCAAGGCAATTCAACCGCGCTGATAGCATCTGCCTTCTTCTTCTTCTTCTTCTTCTTCTTCCCTTTCCATTAAGAATCATGTTCTGGTGAAGCTTATCAGACATCTAGGAATTCATCCACTTCTTCTGGAGGGAGGCCAACTGCACTGGGAACAGAAGGGAGGGCTTTTTTAAAGGCTGCTTGGAGATGAGGGAAGAGGGGCTATCATGTCAGCCAGGCCCTCTGGGGCAACATAAACGTGCCACAAACGCTGGATTTAACAACTGGGCAACGACATCACTTACAAGCTCCTGCAGTATTTATTCCTCCGACATTTTCTCTGCTTTAAATATCGCCCGGTTTTTAAAGCTCGTGGATATGGTCCCCCCATGTCTTGAAGGTCTCTCTTGTGAAATATAGACGCAGTTGGAAGGTCGTGGCAGTAACCAAACATACCTGGCCAAGGTCGTATTAATGAGTGAGGATAAAACAAGACATTAGAGCCAACCACAGAGCACTTGAGGGGAGCGTGTGTCACACTACCAGCCTGCAATTTGTACAACCATCAGGGACCGTAATTACATTAACCTCAGACGCCTCCACTCTGTAAAGTAATGGATCGGGTAGAAAAAAAAAAAAAAAGGTTTCAAACCTCAACTTTGAGGTTAAGGGTTTGTTGGCAATCGCAACATTAGAAGAATTGGTTTGATTTGAGCGGTATCTCACTAAAAGTAATTTGAGATCAGCTCCAGGGTCTTTTCAAATGGCTGCCTTTTGCTCTCCTGTTAAGCTCCACAGTTTCAAAAAATGTGTTGGCTAGGGGAAGAGGCCAGCCTGAGCGGAGAGCGCGGGATGCCAAGGAATGTACTTAAGATCTAAAACAGACAAGATTTAGAGCCAAGAGCATTTAAATGCCAATACTAATCCACAAAATAATTCACCGCATAGCGCAATCTGACTCTCCCTTACAGATACCATATGTTACCTCCGTGAGGAGATGAAACAACAAAAAAAAAAAAGAAGGGGAAAAAAAAAAAAAAAAAAAGCCATGCCAGAGGAGAGGCTTTCTTCTCCTAAAACTGTGTTGTCTTGGTAATGAAAAAGAAAACCATGCCTCTCTCTCTTTATTCTCTGAAGCTAGTCTATATTTCTGCTCTCCCTGGTTCCTACTGTTGTTCTTGCCTCCTTCAGCGGGAGATTAGCCCAGAACAAACTGTTTGGTTTGCAGGGAGTTAAAATTTGCTAATGCATACACTCTCAAGTGTCCTTGTGTGCCACACTGCACTTAATTAGCATTTTAGTGCGAGCGGTTCTCTCTCCTTCAGTACCTCTGAAGGGGAAACATCACTCCGATGCACACAAAAACACACATATCCACTTTTGGAGTCAAGTTGAGCTCCTGTAGTTTTCTTACACGATTGGAGAGTTGGACGGGGAGCAGAGGGGAGGGGGGGGGGTTGGTGTAGGGTGGGCGAGTCGGTGGAAAAATGGAATAAAAGTCTGCGATGTGAAAACAGATGTTGGGGTTGCAGAGTTGTCTCTTCAGAACGGGCTTGAAAGGACGTTTTAATATATGGGTCAGATGTATAAAGCAGAGGTTCAGTGTCAAGAGTGTCGACGCCGAAGAGGGGTTTCTAGTTTCAGTGACACAGAGGTTGTGCGCAGACAGAAACCAAATCTCCGCAGACATCCCCGCTGCTGGGAAGTGAACATTTCCAAATGTGCCACTCTGTGGATGTAAATGAATTACAGCACTTAGCTCCAACACTAAAATGAGGAGCCGAGGAGACAATCTTTCACTGTTCGCAGGCACTACGGTGAAAGCTAGCGCACCAGGTTGGAAAATTACAGGTAATTGCTGAAGCCATTGAATCCAGTTTGGTTTTGGTTGAAAGACTAAAATAACAAAGCTCTGATTGCTGAAAAGACAAGGGCAGGGAGCTGGGAGGCCCTGTTGCTAAGAGTTAATTTGATACATATTTCTCCCCCTTGAAATGTCTGAGGTACTGGCAAGAGACGTCCAAAAAAAAAAAAAAGAGTGAGAGGGAGGGTGAGACCCCCGCTCTCCCTGCAAATACTATCCATCTGCCATATTACATTTAAGCAGCATGAGAAGCTAAGGGAGCGCCCTTGCACAATATTGTGTGAAGGCTGTCAAACTCAATGCAGGAGCTCGGTGCCCGCTGCTCAGAGCCGAGGACACGGGCCGCTTAAATTCAGTCTAATAATAACTTCTGACTGTGCGCTCAGCACCAGCAAAAGAGGAGAACACGTGGCAGAAAAAAAGTACTTTTAATTATTCATGCATGTTGAGAAAAAATAAAAAAAAAACATCTAATTGAAACTGTAATAGCACGGCCGTCGGATGAAAAACACCAACTGCGTTCAACAGCTTTTTCCCTAATCATCGAATTTGAATGTAAAATGAGTATATAGAGTGAAAAGTTACAGCAGATTTCAAAAGTACAAACAAAAATCCATCTTTTGCCAAACACGCATGAATACCTAAATGTCTCTAAATTGCCACTTTAGGTTGTTTCGATGATTTTTTTTGGGTGGTAGTACTACAGCACATTAGTTTTTCACTCGTAAAAAGTTTAGAGACCCACAAGAGACACAACTTCCCTTACCTTTATTTCCTAGTTTGAGTCAAGCTAAGCGAAGGAAAAAGCTGCATCCGCGCGCTCATCTTTCATTTTGCCTGTCCCGTTCAGGCCAACTTGTCTTGAAAACAACATGAGTCATGTCCAGGTCATGTCCAGGCCAATCACAACAGTTTATCCAATACTGGGCGGGTAAAAAAAATGACTGACTGGAGGATCGTCCTTGCTGCTCTTCGGTAATGTTCTGAATCTGCTATAGCGTTAGTATTAAACCCACCAGATGGTAGTTCAAGTTGCGTGAATTCAAATTTCATGAGGGAACTAGTCACCTGGCGTTCACAAGTAATAAAATCCAGAATTTGGTTTTAGCCTGGTGGTATTGACAATAAGTTGCAAAATAGCTTTTAGATTTGCGACTTGGTTTGTTGATGCTGGCTCAATTTGCAAAAGTCCTCTTTTTCCATGAACCCTGCCTTGTTACGATCCATGACTTTCCAACATACGCTCAGTTAATTTGTATTCTCTCAGTCCAATCCAAGACTTAATCCACTGATGACGTAATCAAAGTTCACACAAGAGTATTCGAGTAATAATCCTCACTGCTACTTGTAAACAGATACCTGAGAGTAAAATAGGCGCACTGTGCCTTTAATTCTGATCATGTAGAACATTTTGTTGTACATGATTTACATCGGTTTGACAACTCTTAGAAATGTATTTGAGTCTTGATTAGTCTTTCCTTGTCATAAAAAAAACATGAAAACCCTCTGAAACTGTTGAGAAAAACTTTTAGTGTCAGTAATTCTAGTGTAAAAAAAATCACTGAAATATTGAGATTTCTTGCTGTTATAAAGAGACTACCTATGATCTATTGAAAAATCCAACAGAATAATCATCAAACTACAAAGCAGTTAATGACTATTCATATTATAGATTAATTATTGAATTGCCAGACAATCCAATTGTAATTTTATATGTAAGAAAGTGTGACTTATAACATGTTTTGTCTCAACAACAACCTGAGCCTAAAGATATGTCCTACGTAGAATGATTTGTTGAGGTCAAAACACTGGACTCATATCTTGTTTAAGATCTGAATGCTCACATCTGTCCATAAATGTTACAAGTTCTAGTTTCAAAGTAATAAATACCTACTGAGCTCAAACTAAGGTCTGAGCGTCTGTGCACCCCGGTGACACGACACGGTCTGAACACTCACTACCAACATTGCAACACTAAAAAAAAAAAATCAAGCTGAAAAAATTCAATCGCCTGCAGGCAAGAAGTGTGAACTCTCATACCTTAAGCCCAATTTCCTTGAGAGTGGAGGTCCTAAATCAAATCAGGCCGAGCCAATGCAGCGTGGAATTATGCAAAAACTGACATGGCTATATAAAATGACAACTGCTTAAGAAATACTGTCGAGGCCAGGAAACTTTAGAGCTTGTTTATTCACTCCACATGTTTTTATCTTCCTGGTGCCGTGATGATGTCAAGTCGGATTTTCGTTGTTTTCAGTCAGGCCGAGAGGGAGAAATATATTTAGTAAAGAGGATGACGTAAACATGCAAAGAGGAGGAGTTTACTACAGAAGAACGAGTTCTATACAGACTCTTGTCTCTGTGGCTGATAACACACTCGGTCCATTTTTGTGAAAACTAGAAATTGGCTGTAAAACACATTAATACAAAGTAAAACTCAGCTCTTCCTGTACTGTAAGTGATTGAAAGCTGCTCTCCAAACGGGGCTTTAAAGACATTTCCCTCCAAACAACCCCTCAAATACTTGCTCTGTGTGTAACAAGAGTGGCTCCCACTTGAGAATGAAATCTTAGGATGAGATTAATTTAATCACAGCTAGAAAATATAAGTCCTTCTTAAGCATCAAACAAAACCTGAAAATCAAAAAAACTCAGATGCTGCTTGTAGGCGTCCGTGTTGTCTGCCAAAAGCACAAGTAACAGGGTGAAGCAACGTGTTAGATGTTCAATTCAAATTTGTAAGAGGCATAAGCACGCCGCTTGCCATCGACAATTCTGACTGCTAGACTTATTAGCTGAAGGGTGGTTAATATTTCCCTTCAGAGGGGCTAAACTAGGACCTATTAACACCTTGGGACTTGTTTCAGGAAGATGTCGTGTTGTGTTAGCGAACCAGTGCTACTATACGTTTGGATTCATCCAATACAAAGTCAAGTTTTAGACAAAGCTAGGAATGTAGCGCTAACATGGATCACAACGCCGTGTCCATCTAATTCATCAGATTATTTATTTTGATATTTATTTATTTCTTGTGTGCATTTTGAGGATGTTTTTACACATTTTAAACATCTTTGTTCAACATGTATTGAAGTTAAAAAAGCTTTTAGTCACACTTCATACCAGGGTCCTTGTGTAATAAGTGCCAGATAAAAGTTCACCGTCTTATAAGTCTTAATAAAAAGTATTATTATGTGTTTATGTGAAAAAGCACAAATTTGTAATACTTCAGGGAGCGTCTCCTTTCCTGTAGTTAGTATTAATACATTATATGCTTTTCTTAGCTGTTTACTTATCACTGATTTACAGTCAACTATGTTTATTTCATGCTGAACACATACAGCTACATTTATGCCTTACTGAGTTCATTGAATCTTATGATCTCATTTTTATGCCCTGTGGACAAATTCTTGAAAATGGATTCAATTTAATTTAATTTCATAAACTTTATTTATCACTCTGTTATTAAGAGTCACGCTACTAAATACATAGGCCTGATATACACACACATGCACAGACAAGACCCATGGACATGCATTAGTGGAGAGATGTCAGAGTTTGGCTGCAACACAGGGAATCGTGCCAGAGCTGTTGGCGGTTTGGTGCCTTGCTCAAGGGCACCTCGACAGTACTCAGGAAGTGACCTAGCACCTCTCCAGTAAGAAGACCAGCTTCCATACTTTAGTCCGTACCAGGACTATAACCAGCCACACTATGGCTGCCAACCCAAACCGACAATCCTATGGTTTGGTCCCTACAGACTGAGCTACTGCTGCCCAATTTATTAACATAAATAAGGTAATATACATATATATAACAGTTCACAGTTGATAAGTCTTCAGTGAAATATGCTCTAATGCATAATGAAGTATTTATTATCTTGATAATGCAACAAAAAAGCGAAGTTAAGCTAAGTAAGTCAAAGTCAATAACTGTGTAATGCTATTCTACATATTCATAATGAAGTTCTGTTAAAAAGGTTTAAATTAACATTTTAAAGAAGCGGACCAACTTCAGGCTCTGCTCATTTAAAGACGTCTTTTTATCTCAGAATAAACATGTTAATGATGCCAATAACAACACTTATAGTCAAACTAACACATTTTACAGCTCTTTAAAAGACTTAACACCTAACAGCTGTTAATGACTTTGATATAACTCATAAGGTTCCTCTGAAATACAGCACATACTTAAACAATTTACTAAAATAGAAAGTGTTTTTATAAGGCACAACACTTTCCTGTTTTCCTGTTTTTTTGCTTTTTTTATTTATTCTGTAAAACTTCAGATTCAACTCTTAAGTTCTTGTTAATATTTAAGCAATTCAACAAGCACTCACACTGGTTTGTAACCCTTTTTTTAATCCACATATTACCAATAAAACAAAATGGTCCTCTCCATGTGGATTATAAACCTCTTTAGCCGAGACCACAGTGAAGTCCAGTCACTCTGCCGACTGATTTATCGCGACGAGAGCCTCTCAGACGGCCAGGAGAGTCAAACTCAGCTCATGCAGCCGCGTCCATTTATCTACATTTTCAAAGCACTCCGATTTTTTTCCCCCCCCGAAGTGGCGCAGCCTAAATGAAACACACAGGATGTGGAGTGCTACAAAGGAAACGTGTGAATCATCCCTAAAATAATACAGTGTACGGACTGGACAGGAGAATTCTCCTCTTCAAAGACAAAGGAACATTAACAAAAAAAAATTGCTACACAACATGTCAGTCTGGTTGAGGAGTATCCATTACTTAATATACACCCACACTTCTTAGAGCTTAGCCGCAACATGAAAAATTACCACTTAGGGGGAAAAATAAACGTATAAAGCTAGTCTGAGGAGCAGGAGGTGGAAGGTTGCCTTCTAATTGCTGCAGGGAAGAGAAACCATGTTAGAGTAAACAAAGTCTGATCGATGGTGGGGATTATATCAGAAAGAGCCTTTGGCCTTTGGCCAAGACGAGCAAACACACTGGTCTCTGTCTCTGCTACAGATGGGAAAAAAAAGAGCTGAGGCAAAAAGCTGGTGAGTTAAAAGCATTATATTTCACAGAGAGGGGGGTGTAGATAGAGCATAGTACAATGCCAGATATGACATGTAGCCAACTATATCACGTCTTGCTATTTGTATCAGACAGAAATGCCAATAGATAAGAGGGCAGTGTTGTGAGTTTGATGGAAGGCTGTTCTGGCTGGGGGCTTAGCTTTGGGTCAGGCTACACTCCCACGGCGCAGCAGAGCTGTGTGTGAAAGCTCTCCATCACCACACGCACAAGTTCAACGCGCTGTTAGCTGGTCACGGCCGGGAAGAAATGTATTCTGTATACTCTGGGATTCAATGGTGGCAATTGCAATTCACATAAGCCACTTAAGGAAATCTGCAGAGGGAGAGGAAAAAGGTATGAAAAGAAAGAAAAAAAAAAAAACTGAGCGGGGGGCTTACGAGTTATTGGAGCCTTTTAAACACGGAGGCTCCTCATCAGGCGAGGGTTTCCTTTTTTCACTGAGTCTTGTAAATGAGTTCACTCCACTGCCTTTAAAACCCCATGTAAAAGGTATTAAATGTGAAAATGACATAATTCATTAGCTCTGTCTGCAACATGTTTAACTTGAAGATGTAATACTAGGGGAAGTGCTTTTGTCTCGGTAGCAAGGATTTTTTTTTTTTTTTATTAGAATGCAACTAAGTACGTGCATATTTAAGCTATTCTTTCTGAATGCCATTCACCACAAAATGACTTCTGAATCCATTTAGTGACTCACTTCAATTTGTGATTTGTATTAATGACGCATGCATTGCTTTCTTCCACATCCAACAAGGCTTGTGTTCTGCTAAATTTCCCCGTAATATTCATGTCGATAAGCAGGTGACGACTTGGAGAAAAGGCCTGATTATATTTGCTAATCCCCCTAAGAAATTAGGTTGAGATTGATGAAAGCATGCATATACTCCACCACAAAGCCTTGGGAGTCTCTAAAAAGCTGTTACCATGGTGGTATCCCATTAGAATAACAAACATTTCCCCTGGATGTTTAACATCGCTTCCCAGTGAGCCCGCCTCCCCCCCCCCCCCCCCCCCCTTCTCTCTCTCTCTCTCAAGCACCTGCCTTCACATTTTCCACTTCTAAAATTCCACCAGCCGCTTGGAAAAAAAAAAAAGAGAAAAAAGAACAGGGGTGAAATATGAAATGCAGTTGCGAGAAAACTTGAGTGCCAAAAAAAGGACTTTTCTTCAAAACCCCGTAATAACTTTCCATGGGAATAGGGAGAAACTTAAAAAGAATAACACTTCCCCTTGATTTTCTACTCCTACCACTTTTTTAAGCAGGCAGTGAATTTCCTGGAGTGATAAGGGCTTAGCCAATGTAATCCTCAGAGGACCCTTCTCTGGCATGCCAGGAATCAAGAAACCTTTCCCTCTCGGAAAAAAAAAAAAAAGAAATGAAAAAAAAAAAGTAGAAAAAGACAGAGGCAACAGTATAGGTTTGGGAACAAGAAAGAAAGAGAGGCACAGCAAGCATGCCATCTCCCACACATGCGGGCAAATGCAAATTAGCATCTGTGGAAAGAGCAGCCGGACTCGCCTCAGCTGGAGATCAACAGAGGAATATTGATATGACAATGCAAGGGGCTTCCCTGACACAGACAGCAGGGGCCACCGAGGAAGCTCTAATTGGCCTCATGCAAAGACAAGGAGGGCAAGAGGGGGGGGGGGCACCCATAAATGTTTCACACAGATTGATTCATTATCAGTTTGCTCGACAGGCTGGGTGGGCCTCGTAAAAGAGAACCATCTTGAACTGGTAGCATGTAAGTCACTGTCACCGCTGCTGGACAGAATATATCATCCCGACCTTTCACTTCACATATTGAAATGAGAGCAGCTAACATGACTGGCCACACCGCGGGACGACTTCTCTCGCATTTCAAAAAAACTCAGGAGTGGAAGGATGGTGCAAAGATAGGTGACAGTGCAAGGGAAAATATTAATAATTTACGAGTTTCTCCTCTGTCAGGATATGCCAAGCTATGATGTGCTGCCTTTTTTTTTTTTTTCTTCCCCTACATCAGACGTCAAAGCAGGGTGGCAGGTTTGAGGTATAAATATTCTCATGATGAAGGAGCGACTGTATGCGCAAAGATATTCTGTCTGTGTTGTCATTAGGACTTCAACACTTAGCTTTCACTATCTTCACTTTTTTGTCAGCCAATCTCCACACAAAACTTGTGTGTGTATATACATTTTTTTTTTTACTCTCTTATTTAACTGGTTGAAGGATTTTCAGTTAGCAAATCAGTTTAAAGATCCTGTGAGGAACTTTTAATTTGTGTTGATTTTGGCACCCCCTGTGTTGAAAATTGGAACTCATTTCTAAGCCGATCTTGTGCTCTTCATTTATAAATCTTATTTTCTGATGAAAAAGCAAATTCTTCTGTCTTTTAAAAGTCAAAAATATGAAACAAAGTTATCTTTAAATAATGTAAACAAGTTTTTTTATGACAGGTTGCTATTTATCACCTGACATCTACTCAGCAGAATAGGTTTAAAAAGTAAATATTATAGATCAAAATAGAATATATAGAAGTAATCAATCTTCTTTTTTGTAGGTCATACAGAGACATGAGTTTTAGTTTCAGTGTATTTCAAAACAAATTCAAAAGTCCTCACAGGGGCTTTATCACTACTTTAAAGCAACACTATTTTGTGTTCATTCTGGCGCCCCCTAGGGACAAACTTTACGGTTATGAAAATCTTCGGCTTCTTTTTAACTGTCTTACTTCTTCTTACTGACTGTGACTTGCGTTTGTAGGTCAAACAGATATAATAAAAGAAGTCTATTTCATTTTAAAAAATTCCTCATAGTACGTTAAACTTTCTTTAATCTCTGCTTGTAGCCTCTGAGCCGGGAAGCTCCGCCTCCTTTACTCAGGGTTTACCTTGTTTTAGCTGCTTTGTATATTTGTTTTGGTGAGGAGAAAAGCTATGTGCATAATTCAGTTCCAAGTGAAACTTTCTAAATGATGCGCTCTGGAGTGTCTACTTGAGGCTGGCTCCCAACACCAGAGACCACATTAGAGCCCAAAAATTAAAATGCACACTTCTACAGCAGAAATAAACAGTCTGGCTCAAAAATGGGATTGGTCTCCATAAATTTGAATCTAAAACAAATCTATCTACAAATCAAATTCAAATCTATGACTTCAAATGCACAACCCTAATTGACGAGCAAAAAGTAATAAATCAGTTTAATGGCTCATGTAAACCACTGGTTTGCAGAATGAATGGCTTCTGTAGCATTACACTGTAAAGCTTACACACACTATCTACTCTAACAGGTTGTTACAAGAGAAGTCGTAAAATGTTACAGCCAAACTCTCTACCGTTGACTAATGTGGTTAAACTGACGTTTTTGCACGGTGATTAATGTGCCCAAAATTATTCAATATCCCACAAAAACTAATCTGAGTGTTAAAAGAGAACTGCAGGCTTCACAGCCGCACAGAGCCGCTCAAGATCACTGGCAGCCATTTAAGAGCCGTGAGAAAGGCAGTTGAGCAACTCGGCTTCTCGCTGGGTGGTTGGTTACATGTGGTTGACACATTTGCATCTTCAAAGATGCACACAGACAAACTCAATATGTGTGAGAATGTCTGGGCGGCATGTGGAAAACCCCAGTCCTTTCCTCTGAAGAGGTTTCCTCCCCCTCTCAAAGACTGGAAGAAGACGTTTTTTTGAGGTCCTTTATCTGTCGAGCCGTCGCTTCAACAGCGAGATGTAAACACGTTGCTTGGACTGGATGCACAGAAAACGCTGCGGCGCCGTCTGCTCTGCAACCAAACCGAATAGACGCTGCAGGAAACTACAAATCAGGAGCCATTACACAGCAACAAATATGACAGGAACAGTGCTGCGCATTATTTGAGCTCCAAGACTCATTCACTCAGTGTCTCTTTCAATGAGCGTGAACAATGCAAGCAGAGTGTGCATTGTGCTGCAGAGCAGGAGACCGTTCCTCTGTATTGAGGCTAAATTACAAAAGAGGCCTGTGCAAATTAGACGTGATGGCTTCATAATACGTCTGAAGTGTCAGCTTCTCTAGAAAACCTATCCCCAGGCTACACTCACGGATCGGCGCTTTGAACTTCCAATTATTGCTGCCAAACCGCTGCAATCACAGCACTGTAAAACAATCATTCTAGCTTTCCAAAAGGCAAAGGATCAATGTTGAAACAGTTGCTGGCAATGACAAGGTTACAGACTTAAAGAACGCTTTTGTACAAGATGCAGTTAATCTATATCTGCAAGGAGCAGAGATATCCGCTTTGGCATTGAAGGCAACGGGTGTGTAAATCCCCCCCCCCCCCTCCTCTCTTTATGAATGAAGTCCTGGAAGAAGATTAATATTTTTTAAGTGTTTGTAGTGGTTTTAATCCTGAGAGACCATTTGTTACAGATGTAGGAAGAGGACCAGAGGGAAGCTGCTGTATTTCAAGAGGAACCATCCAGAAGCCTCCTCTCGTGGTATTTATTTGGTGAGGGGGAAAATATTCAAAACGCTGTCACAGTTCTGTTACGATTACAGCACAGAGAGGACGCATGAAGGCAAACACGAACACCAAACAGGATATGGCATTTGTGCAACAGTTTCCAAGCAACTTTGAATTACAATAAGAGCGTCATACCTGTGCAATTCAGGGGGAAGCTTCAAAAGCAAACCGGTGGTCGACAATGTAACATGCAACTGTGAGAAGAAGAGAATAAAAGCTGAGGCGGGATGACCGGGGTCGAGCATCTCTGATGGATCGGAAAAAGGTGACCAAAACATTTGTGTGGGAATAAAATGGAGGCCGAGGGAGAGGCAGGAAGAAATAAAAATAAAATAACACTCCCTGTAAACACCGGCTTAGAATTATTTACACACAACTCCAAACATTAAAGCGTCTCCTCATCCTCGATTAAGTCTTGTTTATGTTTCCCTCCAACAAGAGGGAGTAATATACATGGGACGTCAAGTTGAGATGCATCAATATTGTCTCCACAACTGCGCCTGCTACATAATTAATATACACTCTGACATGACATGGATATGATATGACAAGGGTATCAGAGGCAAAGAGTTAGAAGAAGAGCAGAGTGGATGCATTTTTCATGAACTGCAGAGCCTCCCCGGCCAAAAAGTTCTAGACATGATGTTTCAGATTCTGAGATGAAAAAAAAAAAAAAAAAAAAAAGGGGCAAGAGAGGAAAATATGTGGCTGAATGAAAACAAACCTGGGATCTTTATATATGCACTCATTCTGACATGTCCACGTCTCTGATCACGCATCCAGAGGTCGACTTTGATCAGCCTCGAGTCTCCCTCTTGGCAATACGGATTGGGGTGCTGTTAAAAAAAAAAAAAAAAGCAACCCAGCAAATGTGATACAACACGCCTTCATCTTTTTTACTTCAACTGATGTCTCAACATCTGATGTGCCGTGGCGTTGCTGCTGCGGCTGATACTTAATAAATGTGAAGGCTGGGTTTCTTTAAGGGGAGCGTTTTCCATTTCTTTCACTTTTCTTCTTCAGATTGGTGGGGCTATAAATAGCCTCGATTTCTAGTTCTGTAGGGAGAAAAAAAAAAAGAAAAAACCCACACAGGTGTGGAGAAGAATTCATTTTGCAGTGTATTTGGACAGGGCTGCTCTGCTCTGCCAACTGGGAGAAAGGGGGCCTTACAGGGGCCATTCCTCCTCATTCGGAGACATTACCACCCCACTGTCACTGCCAGTCTGTCCCTTCACCCATCACAGAGCCCGCAGCGGACCCACAGCCCATCTCAAACCTCACAACTAAATCACATTCTACGCACAAACGGCCGGGGCCATGCAGCATCTACTGTATCTAATCTAATCTGTCCATCTCCTGTGTCCCCACACACACATCAAGACACACACACACACACAAATACACTTTGCAACTCTCTGGAAAGGCAGGCCAGCGTCTCAGCACCTCAATCATGTACATTTCCTCCGTGTGTGGTGAAACAAGAGTCGGTAATGCAAATCAGAAATCAGGATTTGCCTCCATAATTGGGGCTTTATCAGCTCATTAAGAAACAGGCAGGCATCGCTCAAATGAGCATGCACTATTCCCATTAAAAGCTCCAAAGGAGAGAGCACTTAGAAACTATCAACACAAGTCCTTGGGAGAGAGAGGGAAGCAGCTGTGATTGATAAGGTTACTATCTTGTCAGCTAGAGAAAAAAAAAAAAAAAAAAAAAAAAAAAACACCTCAGGGAAACAGCAATTTAGCAGAAAGAACAGAGCGAATGTTCTCAGGTGGCCCTGATGGCCACTTGGCTGCCCCTCAGTGCCATTATGCCCGGCACAAAATGGCACATCTTATTAAAATTTTGACAGATTTATTATTACAGTTGTTTAACCTCTTTATAATCAAATCATGTTACGGGTTCAAGGAGACTCTCTGCCACTGAATCACAATCATTTTAGCTTGATTTAAATGCTCAGTGTGGCGGGCTCCTGTTACCCCCTTGAAGTGAAAATTTACATCCAGTTATATCCAAGTCCAGCGGACATAGGGGGTATCTTAAGAATAATATGAATAAGCCACTTTTGCACTTAAATTCTTGCGTAAAAACCCCCTGATAAAAAACAACAACAATTTGAACAGCTATGTGATTGTGTCAAAGGAAATGACAGGGTGCATAGTGTGTGTTCCACCCTCATCTGGCCCTTGTGGTACAAACTGTACCGCTCACACTCACAGATCTGAGTGGCAGGAAACAAATGTATCACTATTGAAGTAAGAGACCGCATTAATCCCACAGTCTCTGGCTGACAGACAGGGAGCTGACGTGCTGGCATATTGTGTTTCATGTACAGTAATTGCAGCAGCTCAAAGTGCTCAGAGGTGAGATCTGAGCGTACTGTATGACGATGAAGAAGCGTGTCATTGGGCCTGCAGGGAGAGGACTGTCATTAGCTACAGGACGTTGATGATTGAGTAACACTTTCATACTGCTGCAGGGGAAAAACAACCCGATGCCTTCAGCAAAATCAATACAGTTTGAGCCGTCGGAATGCAAATAGCGACTATTCTGGCTGCATGACACGGGATGATGCACCATTACTTATTCTGGCTCCATTCAATGTCATCATTAGCCTTTACAGAGTCAAATCCGCTCAATAAAGGGCATTATTTCCAAAAGGATAAGCGCTGCATTAATCCTTTTATGCTGCTTTCAGCAGGGTTGAGTCTCCCATAGCTAATATTAATGTACTAGGTGTCAAGAGTGAGATGGCTAATCCTGATAACACAGGATGTACAGTCAACTTTGCAGATGGCTATCTGCCCCGGACTAGCGCTCCTAATAGGCGCAGGAACAGGATGTGCTTTTAAAGCCGCACTTCCCGAATGTCGTCTTCAAAGAAAACGATAATTTTCAACGGGGCTTTCTGAACTGAGAAGATAAGCCAGAGAACGGGGGAGGACAAAATAAAAATGATGCTCGCCTCAGAGAGGAAAAATAGCTTCCTGATATAGTCCTAGCTCCCTCTTTAAAGCTGACACCTAGAACATACAGTTTATCAATTATACATGAAGCCAGAATCCATCTTCTGTTGGCAGCTTGTTTGGATCCGGCCCGAGCCCTCTCTGTGGTGAAATGTGTCTGGGAGCCCCCATCCCTCCTGTCGCCTTTTTTTTTTCCCACTCGCAGCCTGTCCTTAAATCAATCCCTTTTTAGGCCTGAATTTATTTTTCCTGTAACAAATCTGTCTTGGCAAATGATGTCACATAAGAGGGGAGAATGACAGCCTGATGTCTATGCAGGGAACATCAACCTTGCTCCAGCAGCCTCCTCCCAAGGTGAGTAATCACGCTGAGGAGCGGTGCAGTGTGTGGATGCCAGCCAGAGTCCAAACAAACCCAGAGTCTGTTGCTCAAGATAAACAAACCAATTAGGGGGAAGGCATGTTATTCCTCAGTTGGTGGGATATTTGCTAGATGGAAAATAATCAATGCATTCTTATTTCCACGGGGTGAAGCCGAAAAAAGTCCTGAGCTGAATAAAATCTAGGCTGAGGGGGAGAGTGAAATTATTCATTAGAAAAAATAAATAATGGGACTAAACTAGCTACTAGTCATGTAATTAATCCATGCAGGCTCAGTGGAGAGAGCAGAGCACAGAGGGGAAGATTCATCATAGCTTTTTCGCCCCTCGCTCCCAGGGATACATGCCCTTCTTGTGTGGATGAGTCAGCTTACATCTTCTGACAATTGTGAGCCGAGGGCTTTGTCAAAAGGAACCACAGTTATTGTTTTGATTGGTTCCCCCTTGTTATGTTGGGAGCGCAAAATGCTTTCAAATGTGATTGCGCCACAGCATCTGAAAATAAGGCACGCACATATAGAACATCAAAAAGGAAGATGTCTGCTTTTTATTTGCGGAGGACAATCATTTGGCACTTTGGCGTCCCTCCACGCTGGAACAAGCAGTCCTATCAGTAATTGCAAGAAGCGGCCCTGTTGGCCAGCCGGAGCATTAGACGACTGGGCTCACGGTGCATGACATTCAAGCCGGCCAATAACGGCGGACATGCTAATCAAAGTGGCTCTGGCCTCCCGATCACAGTGTGACTGGAGGACTCTGCCCGGTCGGGGTGGATGTGCAGCTGCACTGGCATCGTTTCCACTCTGCCCCCTCAGGGCCTGGGCACCAGGCTCACCACTGGCACAAGAGTTTAGATGCCGGGGAATTTTTTTTTAAAAAATGGCGACGGGAGGCTGACAACACCAGACATGAAAAATAAATCACAGCCAGCTAGTTAGCATGGCATGGAGAAAGGGAAAGAGGAAGAGAGAGAGAGAGAGAGGCAGAGGGAGGGGAAAAAAAAGAACTGGGTTAAGAGATTTAATGTGCTCCTGAAAATCTGACACTTGCCAGAGGTCCAAATGTTCCACCAGAGCAACGGCAGCCCTGCGGGCTAAGTCTCTATAAAGCCTCACAAAGCTGCTTACAATATACACTTGAGAAACAATAGATAAGGTCAGAGTACTAGCTAGCTATGTCTGAGTGGGACCGTGCATGAAAACATAAACACTTTCTCACTGCACATGCTAACCCCAGACATGTTTACTGAGAGCCAGACAGATAGAAGTCTGCTGCTGTAGTTAAACATTTAAAGTAGTTAGAATAACAACCAATGCATTCAATGCTTCCAGTCTTTCACATAGTCACATAACTAACCATTTGTCTGACAAGAAAAACATATTAAGACATCCCCTCGGTCTTCATGATCTAGCAGTGATGATATTTTTATGATATGCCTTAAAATTTTGAAAACAAATGATCAAAATTCTAAACATGTCGCAACACTAGCTTGCTGATACTTACACTCACACTCTGTCTTGCTGAAAGTTGCAGGGTAGATCTAAATCCCTCTCATGTCTGTCCATGAATACCAGACCACAGCCAGGAGATTAGCTTAGCTTAGCATCAATACGCAGCAGCACACTAATATACATATTGTTTGTTATACAAGTTTCAATTACAGTTAACCACTCCCTCGAGCACAACATGCTTTATTGTCTAATTTACTGTAACTAGGAGAAAAATGATCATGTCACGTTGAATTAAACCTGATGCTGGAGACTGAGACTGTGGATGGACTAAAATAACCAATCGCATACAAGCTGATGTAGAATGAAGGAACCATCAGGTATACGGTGCTCTCTATATACAAACATTAAATATGTAATATTAAACATAAACAAAGTAATTTGTATAGGCCTACAGAATACAATATTGCAGTGATCAGGAGTGCAAAGACTGCTAAAGTAATCATGTTAATAAATTACGTTATTATGTAACAGAGTGCTTAAGGGGTGGATTCACATGAGGTAGATAGTTTTACGGTATTTACATGAAAGCAATATGCAGATTGTTGTCAGATGATGAGGATAAAAAATGTGTGGGTGTTTTGTCACAGGGTTATTGCACAGTGATAGTCTTTGTGCTCTGTGACTGGTCAGCATTCAGAGTTCTTTTATCTGGTTGATTTGGTGTGTAGTGCTCTGTTCAACCGCCTGAGGGGAGGAGCTGAAACTTTTTGTGTCCAGGGTGTGAGGAGTCTGCAGCGACGCTAGCTGCCAGTTTCCTGATCTTGGACATGGTGTACGTCCTGGATGGAGGGCAGGTCGGCATCGGTTTTTTTTTTTTCTGCAGAAGTAATTGTCCATCACAGCCTGTTTCTGTGCTGTTTGGTGGCAGATCCGAACCGAAACAGTGATGGCAGTTTAGAGGACAGTCTGGATTATGTCTGTGTAAAACATGACTCGAGAAGCTCTCGAGGCAGGTTGAACTTCATGAGCTGATGCATGAAGTACATCATCTGCTAGGGCCTTCCCCCATGGGGATTGTGGATCCCAGGAATCTGAGGGAGTCCACATTAGACACTGTGCTGTTGAGTATGATGAGTCCTCTGTCATCGCCACAGTCTTGAGCAGGATCAGCTTCAGATGGTTCTGACTGCACCAGAGGGCCAGCTGTAGAACCCCCCCCCGTCTGTCTGCAGAGTCATCAGTATCCCAAATGAGGACGATAACTGTGATGTCATTTTATTCAATGTTGGGGCCAAATACGTATGCATGTCCTGGCTTTTGTCTGCTCTGCCACGCCTTATACATGCACGCCAGCATAGTTAACTAATAGTGCCCTGTGCATGTCTAGGCTATTTCATATGATAACCAAAAACTTGCTATCAAGAAACAAGAAAGTTCTATACTTGCCTGGAAGAAGCTCATTGGACAGTGGCAATAAAGATCTTTACAGTTTAGCCAAATTATCATCATCTGCCAGTTACAATTTAAACATTACTGAAGAAAAGTAATTAGAAAATGGAAATTCATTGAATGGCTACTACAGGAAAAAAATTGGCATCCATAAATAGTGTCAATCTTGAGGTGTGATTTAATAAATATCTCAAGGATTATAACTTTAATGAAGGAATTATCAAATCCTTACAAAACATTATATTATCCTCACAAGTCATTAGTCTCCTTTAAAAGGCAGAGGGAGAAAAAAAAAAATTACTGGCAGTTTATAATGGATCCAGGCCAAACTGGCAGAAGGAAGATATGCACAGGCTTATTACAGACCATAAACAAATTACAGCGACATAAAAGGGAAAAAATTAAACCTTGCAGAAGGAAACAATTCTCAAAGAACAGTGTCCGGCATCTGCTGCACAGAGATGCACATCTGTGCTAATCCTTTGTAGGCCCGCCTTCAGGAAGCGTGGAGCTGACCCGTGTGTGTAGAGGGGAATATTCCAGCAATATTTATTCAGTCAAGGCTTTACGCGCCGGCGTGATAATATAACAGCGTCTGACACTTAACTCTACTCCCAATCTTTGCCCAGGAGACACACTATCCTAAAGCGTCTGCAGTTTCATCATGTGAATCTTAATCAGATACTTAGCCAGTAGAGCAGGTTTTTCACTCTCCCTGGTGAGAGTATCAACACATGGCCATCAGGCACAATTCACAGCCGCAAAGTGGCTATTTATTTTCTGCTCAGCGTTACTTGACAAATAATTACTCAGTCTATTCAATTAAGTGGTGGAGCTCACACAAATGGCCACAACAACCCAGAGTAGGAGTGAAACATTATTCTATGTTTTTACAACTTGGTCTCATGAATAAAAAAATAAAAAAAAAGGGCCCCACACACAAACACACACACACACACACACACACACACGCGCACACACACACACACACACACACACACACACGCGGGTTGCTTTGATGCAGAGGGAGCGAAGGGACAAGGTGATGGAAAGTAAAAATATCATTAAGTCTGAACTATTTCATCCCTTTTGCAGCGAGGCAGAGGAAAACAGACTTGTTGCCGGTGCAGCAGATGCACACAGTAATCCGGGGTGAAAGGACATGGTGTTTTCCCTGCTGAAAGAAGAAAAACTGTTTTTACAAGGTAACGTGGGTGTACAAGGAGAAAGTCGCTGCATGCTGGCAGAGTAATATGGACTACAGCCTGGAAGCCTGCCAGAGTCCAAAAAAAATGTTGCCCCCCCCCCCCCCCTCCCGCTCCAAGAGGCAATTACTCGAGATACACTGGATTAAAGCTGGGTTTTTTTTTTTTAAACTTGTGTTATTCAAATTAGAAACCAGGAAATAAAAACACCCAAAATAAAACCAGCACAGCTCTGCCAACATTGGAGTATTTCCACACACATTTCTAAATAAAAATCGCACAGATCTTAACTAAAATAGATTGTTATTCTGTGGGAAGAACTCTTCTGTTCTGTAACGGCACAATGAGCTGAACTCTGGCATCCTGTAAACGTTCTCCCAAACAATAACAAACATTCATGCTTTTTCAGAGGCTTACTGTGTTTTTACTGGAGTTAAAGCTAAAGTATGTAACATTATTTTTATTAAAGGGTTGGTACACTATTATCATAGCATGTCGCTAACTGACCAAACTGAAATGTTCCTCTGAACAAATGTGTGTCTGATCTGTGTCTGTGAGCACCTTCCTTTGTATTGTTATTAACCTATCAGATCTGCATCGACTAACCAATCAGGGACACCGTGCCTGTTAGTTTCAAAAGTAGCATCATCTGGCTACTAGGTGGATTTTTCTTACTGACACTCTGATCAAACAAACAGATCAGAACAGCAGAGGGAAGTTATTCAGAACATTTTCAAGTACAACTGAGGAACTTGTAATTGTAGTATTTATTAGTGTAACAATATTCCAGTAAATGTCAAGCACTTCACAGCTATTATCTAACAGCTTTTAGTAGTAACTTGTAGTTTAAGATTTCGATTACGATTTATTCAAACACACAATAGAGTGCTTAGAGTTAAAGTTAGCTACGCTAACAACAACAAAACTGTTTTACGGAACCTGAACCAGGTTCTGTAATGGCTCCAGTAGGCCTAAAATGAGGTATGAGGTACAGGAGGTACACAGCAGTAACGGTGTCTGATAGCATACTATACTAATCCCTCAAATATGTACTTAATACTTCTTCTCCAGCAGTGACCTACACAGCAATTAACATGCTATGGCTTCCACTAGCAGCTACTGTTTTATTCATCCATTATCTATATCACTTATCCTTCTTGGGGGTCACAAGAGGGCCGGAGCCAATCTGACCTGTTATTGAGCAAGAGGCGGAGTACACCCTGGACTATTTGCCAGTCAATCACAGGGCTGACATACAGAGACAAAACAACCAGTCACACTCACATCCACACCTACGGACACTTTAAAGTCACCAGTTAAGCTAGTGAGCACGTCTTTGGACAGTGGAAGGCAGCCAGAGTACCCCTAGGGAACCCACGCATGCACGGGAAGAGCATGCGAACTCCACACAGAAAGGGCCCTGTCCAACGGGGAGCGCCGCTACAGTTTAACTGGTGAAAAAGAACTGATTTCAGACGAATCCTCATATGCATGCAAGCAGCAGTGTCAGCGGGGGTGTAAGCCAGCATAAAGTTAGCACTCGATTTTTTTTTTTTTTTTTATCAGATGTTTTGAGGCTACTTTTGGTATGTTTAAGTCAGGAGTATTCAACTGGTGAAGCCCTAATTCAAGCAGTTTTATCTAAAAAAAATCTGGGTTTCTCCAACACTCACGAAATCAAATAATCCAAATAATCAAATATCTAATGCTTTGGTCGCACCTAATGATAATATGGGAGACACATGGGAGAGCAGAATGAATCAACACTCTCCAACAATAGAGTCCACATACTGTATGTGTTGCTCTTTTAATCCTTCCTCACTAACACATAATGGACATTCGATAGTTTACCCTTATAGAAAACTATAAACTGAGACGATCTTCATTATCGTCTGGTGTTAAATCGTGCTACTTTGAATACTTACATCTACAAATAGAAATAGTTTCAATTGGAGCTTTATTTGCAAGAAGACGTTTCCATTCTACGCATAACACCTGGAAGTAATGTAGCCCTAGGTGGAAATGTAATTACTTTTTTGGTATGCACAGAGTATGTTTACAGTGTTGTGTTGCACTTTTTACTTCAGCAAAACATCTCAAATCTTCTTCCCCCGCTTGAATGAAGAAGTAAAACTAAATCAGGAGCAGGGATAATTGTAAACAACCTAAATAAATCCCACAGAGGAGTGAAAGCCACAGGATGTCTCCACAGCCAGCGTCGTTTGGCCTCTCCACCCTAATTTACTACACTCCGCCCACTCATGGCTCGGAGGGCTATGGAGCTGGCGGATCCTCCAGCAGGGCTGGGCCAGCCCATACGTCCCACTGGCACGGGACGCCCCGCCGGGAGCCAATCACAGAGCTCGTACTCCTGACAGCTCATTACCACTCAATTAGGCAGGTGCACCTCCACGCACAGCCTTCTGACAAATAGAGTCCTCCCAGATGCATGTTTAACATTCGGGAGAATTATATAGTGACAGCAAACACTAAATGCCTCACCCTTATCACTTGATTGCCTCTAGATTTAAATCCTATAATTGGCCCAGGCCAGCGGGGGAAAAAAAATAAATAAGCCAATAAATATGATGCAGTCTTCTTGTAATTGAACAATTATTAATTCATATTCATAAGACGCTCACTGGCAATTACAAAATGCCATCTGATTAGGAACAATTTGAAATGACATTGTTCCATGCAAAAGACGCTGTGGTGTCAGCCTAATAAAGAGAAGACACATCATAGCGGTCGCTCGCCCACTGACACGACCTCCAGAGATCAGGAGACATGCTGACACAGTGGCTTGGCCGCTGACGGACGGGACTTGGCACCCATCTCTCTTTGTCCCCCCTCAAACTACTCTCACAGAAAAATAGCAGCAGCAAGGGGGTTTGACTTTCAAATTTTTTAACACCAGTGGGCACAGATTGTGCACATAACAAAACACAAGCAAGGCGAAAAAATGTTGATCCCTTGAGAACAGATTCTAATCAAGATGAAATGATTTACAAATCTATTTAATAAGGCTTGCCAGAAGTCAAACTTGGCATGTAAATGCGGTGGGGATTAAATTTCATCGGCAACCAAGACTGTAACTGATCGCCTGCAGACAAAGGGGGAGCCTGCCAGTTTTTTTCACCCCCCTCTCCACTTCTCTTCTCCTCCCTCTTTCTCTCCACTGCCTGCATTTTGCCTCGTGATCCCTCCCCGGCTATGTGGAAGGACAGGGGCAGTGCAGAGTGGTGCAGTACAGAGTGAAAAAGGAAAAAGAGATGAGACAGAAAATGAGAGAGGGAGAGAGGGAGGGAGGGAGGGAGGGAGGGAGGGAGGAGGGAGAAGGGGAGAAATTTTGGAGATAGAGAGCAGAAGTGAGAGAGAGAGAGAGAGAGAAGAAGAAGATAGGAGGATAGAAAAGAAGGAGAGAGGAGGCTCAAGGTCAGCATGAGGACAGTGTGGTCCTCCGAGTTGGACAGAGACACAGCCGCAGTCACCTCTGTGCTAATCAGCCCTTCGGCTGGCTGATGAGATGTCACTTAGTTGTGTGTGTGTGTGGAAAACCTCTCCCTTCACTTTTTTTGGCTGCAAATTGCAGGGGCTGGTTGGGCGGAGGAACAATGTATGTGTGTATGTGTGTGTGTGTGTGTGTGTGTGTGCTACTCTGGAGTGTAAGCAGTCTGACTTGCTGCTTGTGGTGCCAGTATTGCGCTTTTTTTTTTTTTTTTGCCCTCCCCTTCTTGCATATTATGCTACAGTGACTGAAGCTGAACTCAGCTTTCCCCTGCAGTGAGGGCAAGAATACAACTGCCAATTAATGCTATATGCAGTGTGCCAGTGTGAGGCTTTCTGCTTCAACTTGCTGCGCTGTTTGAAAAAAAATTATTAAAAAAAAGGTGAGCTAGTTGTGTTTTTTTTTTTTTTTTTTTTGTCCTTGGGCGTGGCTAACCTCTCGCAGGCTAACGGGGATTGCACCATTAGCTTAGGGCGCAGACGAACAGCGTCCGCAGCTGTGATCAGGTTTGTGACCTAACAGCACTGCAGCTTGTGTCTCATTGGGTGAGTTTTGTGTACCAGGCCAGTTGGCAGAGGCGAGTGTCTCCTCCGTCTATCCTTGGGTTATTTCTGACCATCTGCGCCCAGTCACTAACAGGCCTTTTCACAGTCAATTGTCTCGTTCGTCTCCCCTCTTTTTTTCATTTTTTTGTTGAAACTGCGACATGGACCAAGTGGTTCGTGCATTTCTGAAATGTAAATGGCATCAGTGGGGAGAGGCCATTTTATTTGCCAGGGCTAAGGAGAGCTGTGGAAGCCATAGGTTAATTCAAAGTGGCATCATGGAGGATGCATCAAACGGTGGAGATCAAATTACAGGGCAAAGCGCTCAGTGGTAGGAAAAACAAGCCAGTGGTATGCTGCAGAGTGTGTGCGTGCACACTGTGTGTGTTTAGCAGCAAGTGTATGTGTTTCTGAGAGACTGAGGAAAGAGAGAGAAGGGCAGAGAGAGGCTAAGGAGACAAGCAAAAAAAAAAGAGGAAGAAGAGGAGGGGGGGTGGGGGGGGGGGGGTGTCCATGGAGGGCCAAGGGGGATGGGGATGGAAGGAAAGAGGGAGTGAAGAAAAAGGAGGGGGGGGGGGGGGGGTGGGATGAGGCTAACTGGGCCAGCACGCACACATCAACCCCTCCAATTAGAGTCACTCATCTCCTCTTCACACAATGCATCACCCTCCATTTCTGATGTTTACAATCGTCGGGGAGAGAAATAACTGTAAACATCACTGCTGCAGCGATGGCATTCAAGAGCGCGGAAGGGAAAAAAAAAAAAAAAAAAAAGGAGGAAGATCTCCTCTGCCTGAAATGCGTTTAGCCGTTCCTTCTTCCCCCTCACGCCTTTGTTATTGGTCTTTGTGCAATGATTTGCCTAAGGACCCAGATTTCCTAGCAACAGCCTGCCACCAAACATTTGGCAGGAGTTCAACATTCTCTCTCTTTGTGAGAAATGGCAGCGCTGCCTCCCTGCTCTGCGTCTGCCACCAGTCCTGCTGCTGCCGCTGCTGCTTCTGCTGCTGCTGCTGCTGCTGGATGAGCCAGACTGGCTTGCAAGAAGCCCTCTAATAATTCTGTTTTCATCCAATCACACCACATAGTAGCAAGGCACCTTGAGAGCCTCTGCCAGGAGTCATCAATCACCTCTTTAACGCGCATGCTTTTTTCGACAAACGCGGACGCACGTGCAAGCGGGGGGACACATGCTAACGTAACACACATGCGCGCTTTTTTTTTTTTTGGTAATTACATTTACAGATTAGGAGTACAAGAGTGTATACCACCCTGCAGGCCTTTAATGAAAATCAACAAAGCACATTAATACACAGCAGAGGTGCGTACACTGAGTTAGAGAGAGAGAGAATGTACAATCTGGCTGTAAATTGGGTAAATACATCTGAGTGCTCTCGACAAGGTTAATGGAGAGAGGAGGCCTTAGTGAACACTGGTCTAGACACGCCACACAGTATTAAGTGGGAATAGCTGTGGCAGTGTATCTGGCTAAGTACTTTCCAAGTGCGAATGGGACTCTAATAAAGCGAATGATCCCTCCCCCCCCCCCCCCCCCCCAAAGTTTTGAGAAAGAGGCCCAGGAGGGACGGTAAAAAAAAAGACAAGAAAAAAAAAAAAAAAAAAAAAAAGACGTTTGAGATTCCAAGCACTGACAAACACCCATTTGTGGCCCTTCTATCCCCCTCTCAAATCCCACGGAAGCTTTTCCCCTGCGCACAAGACTGTCGGATGTGGGCAAAACCCAACTGCCAATTTGCAGAGGATGTGCCGTGTTTGCTAATGCGAAGCAGAGGCTAAAAATGGGACCACACAAACTCTGGAGGATGGACCGACTGATCTGCTTTCTGGCACGACCACTGACGGCTTTTTCTCTCCCTTTTTTTTTTTTTTTTAAATTTTCTTCCAATGTTTGTTGCTGCGACTGGGCGGCTAATTATGAGACCTCTGTCATTATTGGACTATGCTGCGCTTATGTTGAGGGGACTTGTGAGCAACAGGGGAAGCATTGTGCATTTCACTTGGGAGAGAATATGTTGCAGAGAGTGTCGATGGCTATGGCTGTGGGGATGATTTATGCCGATAATGAACCGCTTAAAGACGAAGAATTTGGTGCAATTTCAGGGATATCGTCTTGACTGGAGATCAGACAAAACGTTGATCTGCCAGAATTAGATGTAATCCCAAACAGTGAAACATGACCATGGCAGGCCATCCTACTCCAGGAGCTGTAAGTGAAGACATTAGCTTTTGTGTGTGTGTGTGTGTGTGTGTGTGTGTGTGTGTGTGTGTGGTTGCATGTGTGTGTGAATGTCTAAGCCCACATCTGTCCTCCCCCATCTGTGTGTGTGTATGTGTGTGTGTATGTGTGTTATGGGAAGATTGTGTACGAGAGGGAGGGTAAAGCAGAATGAACTTGAATAATCAATTTCCACACTTCCACAGCACCTGTTGGCTTGTCTTCATGTTAAAAGGAATGAATGAATGCATTACATGTAGAACAATTTCACACTGTGCAGCGGCGCCGCGCACAAAGACGGCGGGGAAACGCAGAGAATGGAGCCGTATTGTCTCAATAGGTAACGTAGCTCATTTCCCTCCACAAAGGATGAATAGATAGATTGACAATGCAGAAGGCGCAGTGAAGCATTTCCCTTGAATAAAGCCTCTTAACATTTTGTCCTCTTCTGGCAATAGAGTTGGGGAACAGTCATTTTGAATGCAGAGGGTCTCACTTACCGCGATATAATAGACCTTGGCTTTCTTCACCAGATCCCAGTTGCTGTCCAAGTCCAGGTGTTTTTCCTTTTTGTAGCAGTTTGCCGCTGCCAGGTTAGCGACGAGGGACCTGCCGAGACAGACCCCATAAATCTTCAGCCGCGCTTATCATCCATCTTAATTTTGTCTCAAAAACATCCCTAAAAACACTTGGGCCTAGACTTTGTTTTGTCCTTTGTTCTATCATGATATAAAAGGATGATAGTTTTAAAGAATGTCTGGACTGATGTGAAATCTCTATTTATTTAGGAGTTTATCCACAGAGGGACGTTCAAGGCCAAAAAAAAAAAAATGAGCCACCTCCAAATTTTTCCTGTTATCATATCACTAGGGAAAAGAGGTCCTTTGTTAGCAAAAGGTGAAAAAAAAAAAAAACCACAACAGACATGTATGACTAAATGAACACTTGAGCTGAGTAGTGAGTAGTGGGAGCTGGAAAGTGAAGCAGGTGGCATTATCTTAACACAGCTCATTAGCCAGTCCTCGTGTGCTGTCGCTTTATGAGCGGCCATCAAAATGAGTGCAGCCATCATCGCTACTTAGGGGAAACTGTAGGCGATCATATGACAGGAGGACGTTGCTACATGGCGAGAAACAACTGCTCACCACGGTTGGCATGATAAGCAGCATGAAGCATCTCATAACAAATCTTTCTTGTGGGGGGTAAAAAAAAGGCTCTCAACCTTTCCAAAACAGAAATTCTGTGGCTTGCACAAGTATGAACACTCCCCTACATCATAATGGGAACACTGCTTATTCAACTTGATTTGATTGAGTAGTATCTAGTAGAGAAACAGAAAATAGTCAATCATTTTAAAGTGGCAAAG
This sequence comes from Labrus mixtus, assembly GCF_963584025.1. Taxonomy (NCBI): domain Eukaryota; kingdom Metazoa; phylum Chordata; class Actinopteri; order Labriformes; family Labridae; genus Labrus; species Labrus mixtus. The sequence continues at coordinate 9,419,819 of NC_083632.1, forward strand.
TGGAGACATAACATGCTATTCAAATTTTAATCAAAATAAAAAACCCAAGAACAGGTGGAACAAAGCGGAAACCTCCACTGTTTAAAAATGCGGTGAAAGGGGGAAGTCCAAAAAAAACAGCAGCTCCCTATGTGTCCACTTGAAGCCAGGTTCAAAAGCCCAGGAAACCCCCTCTGGATCCATATCAAAACGAACACTTTGGGGGGCACTGGCTAGCTTAGCGGTTATGATGCGCAGAGGCTATCATCCTCATCGCAACGGCCGTGGGTTTGAATCCAACCTCTGCCCTTTGCTGCACGTGATCACCTACTCTCTCTCCTCCCAACAATTTCTATCTCTCGTCAGCTGTTTAATCTAAAAAAAATGGGCAAAATGGCCCAAATAATTATTGTCTAGAAATAAACATGTTTACAGCCTGGTTCAAAAAACGCTTGTAGTCTCCATAGCTTATCTCTTCATTTGTACATACTGGACGACGGGTGAGTTTTTTATTTCCTCTTATAAATATGGGAGTGGATGAGTTGACTGACAGGTAGATGCTTTGTAGCCGTTTGCCAAGGAAGCTAAATGCCTGCTCAACTTCCATTTGCCTGTTTCTAGATTGTTCTAAAGTCAGCATTTCTAATATTGCAACTGCGATTATTGGGCTTCATAACACCTCTTCAGAAACCAGTAGGTGACATCACAGAGTATGTCCACGTTTTTATACTAAGTCTATGCAACCTTTAACTAAGCCTTAAGGGTAACTTGTACATCTAACAGATGTCTGCTTTTGATGCAAAGTTTCTTAATCAAATGATTAAAAGTCCAAATGAGTCCGCTTGATTTCTTATCTGTAACATTTTAAAATGCGAGGGGGGGAAATGCGAGGGGTGCTCAACACTAATGGCCAGACATCATACATCATACACAGTTCATCACAGAAAACACAGTAAAAATAATCATGTGCTTTATGCAACTTGTTTGCAGTGCTTAATGGTAGGGTAGGAATCACTTATGAACATAAAGTCAGTGTCATTACCCATCGGTTCCTAAAGAGGTATTGTGAAGCCCAATGATGGTCTCCATATTGGAAATACTTTCTCAAATCAGCCACCACACTAATTATGCAAAACTCTGATCTTGAATTTAATCAAAATTGGTTTCAAAAATTGGACCCTTCTACAGTTCTTAGTAATAAAAGAACGAGATATTCAGACAAAAACATTTTTTTTTGTGTGTCTGAAGCTGTAAACCTGTTTATATGTGCTGTAAAAATGGGCATTTTAATAATGGGTCTACTGGGGATTTCTTGGCTTATTGAGCCAGCCGCAAGTGAACTCTAAAGTGAAACTGTAGTTTGGTTGTTTACTTCACCATTTGCTTCATTTTTCAACACACAGGCTTGTTGCTCAGGTAGGAAGCAGAACATTTGCCTTGAAGACTCAATTTAGGAAAAGAAACAAAAAACTAAGACAACACAACGTTTTATAGTTCGTCAAACTAAATGGAACTTTTTGAAAATCAAGATTATCAGTATTTTTTTTTTTTTTAAATCAAGCCAAAAGCTTTAAACATTGTAAATGTTATTTAAGGCAAAATAACATAAAAATGGCCAAAGATGCAGCATCATTTTTTGGGTGGAAAAAGCCGATTTAGTCAAAGTCATTTTTGGCTACAATTCACATAATCTAAGGACTGTCTGATTGAAGCTATGACTACTGATTTTCTAAATCCTTACTTCAGATCAGTCATACATACAGCACTGTCTCTTACTGACTGGAACTCAAATCGTCAGGCTGAGTAGCCGAGGTAGACTTTTTTCCCCCTCTTTAAAGACTCTCACTAATCAAAGCCTGGGGGGATGTGACACACTGACTCCCACTCCTTCAAAGCCATCACCCGTCCAATCTAGCCCAGCCAGCGACCTTTCCTCTGGGCTCCAGAGCTGTCTGTTAAACACCTGTAAGAAATATTACAGAGCTCGTCTCCCAGAGCACGGCACCTGACCTTTTCAGGTGTCAGAGCGCACATCAAACAAGCCCACTAAGACCATTCAGTGGGGCCGGCTCCCGGGGCGGCTGAGGTCCAGCCCGTTGACTGACTGACATGTCCAGTAGCTGCAGATGAAGGTCTGCAGAGGAGGGGGAGTGTTTAGAGAAGGAGGTTATTGATCCACACCTGGTCTATCATGAACTAGAGCCCTCTCTGTTAGTGATATTTGTGTGTGCAGGCTTTGACCTCTGCTGTCTCAGACGTGCTGATGATGATGATGCTTTCTGCTGCTAGCGTGAGTCACTAAAGCCCCCTTTTTTACAGGCGAGAAGGCTGACAGGTGAGAGCCGGGATATCCCAGCCATCTCTAACACATTGCTACTGTCAGCCTATAGATGGATGACAACCCACTGGGGCGGCAGAGACTGAGCGGGGGCCTGGAAAAAACACACTCAAGCTGTTCTTTTTCCTTTTGATGCGTGAGCCCAGCTATGATTCTCTGTTATGACTTCCAGCCCTGGAGGAGTCGACTGCCTGCCTGCGGATGTAAGAACGAACCAAAAGGAGTTTTTCAAATCTGAGCTGGAGGATCATTCTTTGGTCAGGGGTGACTAAAAGGTGGCTAACCTATTGTCTCCGGTGATGCAGGCCGCGCAGGTACCGGTTGGCTCCTCGTTCTGTTCGTAGTAATGCGCGTCGACGTGGGCTTCCTCGGCCTTCTTCTTCAGGATCTCCCCGAAGTGGTCCGTTCCGATGCACCCGAAGAAGGTAGCAACCTTGTGGGGTTTCTGGATCATCCACTGTGGAAGAGAAAACAGAAAACAGCAGTTACAGTGAGCTCAGTTTACAAAATATAAGTCTGCTTGAATGGTCAAGTTCAGCTAAGGCAGATGGCATACAAACTGTAGCTTCACAGCAAACATACTGCTTGTGATATATGAGGGCTGCGAGCTGTCGTAAACAACCCAAGACCAATTCAAGCTCCACATAGAGGCACTGTTCTCATCCGAGCGCTCCCTCCTCTCCCTGTGTGCTAAAAACAGTCTCATCTTCTTATTTACACAAACCCCATAATTCAAGGCTCAATCCTGCTTATGCAAACACAGCGTGTGTGAGTGTGTACCTGCTACCACAGGATGCTGCCCAAACTGCTAGACTGCCATTTTATTTAAAAAAAAAAAAAAAAAAAAAATTGGGGGGGGGGGGGGGGGGGGTCTAGACACATCTGATGTACTCAGTGACTTTTACCTTGATGAGAGAGCGAATGAGGAGGGGTGGTGCTCAAATTCTACAGAGCTCAGGTTTAACCTCCAAAGATTTATTGACGTACAGTACGTGCTGCTGTTTGCTCGTTTTATCGCAGCCTCCTGTTTTGTTGCTGACGGGGGCCCCTTGTGAATGAGATGTTGCTGCTTTTGGGGATGACCTGTATATGTGTGAAATTAATCATTTCACACGACCAAATAGTATCTCGGCAGGGGGAAGAAAAATGCATTTTCATCACCCATCCAGAGATGCTCTCCCTTGTTATTTTTCTTGCAACCTGCAACCACCTCTCCCCGTTGGTCTCCAGGTAACTAGTTCAGATGGAACAATAAATAATCAAATAAGGAAAATACTTTTTTTTTCCTTTTAGAAAGGGCCAGGTGTGATATTAGACCAAGGTTGCAAATATAGAAACACAGCTGATCAGGTCGGGTTTTACTGCTGGGCTTAACATTATAAAACATCAGGCTGCAAAATAATGATTACTCGAACGATCTATGAAAGCAAAAGTTCAGATTATTAGACAGTTAATCACCAGCAGCAAGCCCTCATAAAGGCCCCTGTTTGGAAAAGCTGGCCGCAGAAGTGATACAGAAGCTGAGCTTTATGTAGCCCTGCGAGTAGGGTTTGGAGCAAAATGAGGATTCTTTAATGAACTAGACTACACAGAGGAATTACTTTCGCAGATGGAAACAGACAGATAGACAGAGAGGAACACTTCTGTGGTTGTTTGGCAAGTCGTTTTATTTGGGTACGACAGTGCCCCTCAGCTAGTGTCCATCTGGATAATTTCTCATTTAGAATATACGACCAATGCAAGTGCAGAGTTGTCTTTGTGAGGTGCTTGGCGGTTTGAAGTTTATATTCAGTGCATCTAGCCATAGCTCTCTGAGGCCAATATCGTTTAACTAGCATGGTCAAATCCAAACCATGACCAAGACACGCTTCGCTTCAATGAGTGTTTGAGTTTGTCATGTTATAATGCAGGAGCGGTTCCCAAGGGCAGCAGGGGTGGTAAAAGTGAGCAAATACATTCACTCTAAATATTGTCTGATAAAATGATCCGTGACTTATTAACACAATTAAATGTATTGATACAAATGTATGCAAAACAAAAACACAATTTAATATTTTGGCTGGTAAAAAAAAATATGCTTGGCTGGTGATTTTTTAAAATCTACCTATCACCATCGCTGGTAAGTCAAAAAGTGAATTTTGGACCCTGACTGGCAGCCAGCTGCAATAGGTAATAAATTCACTGATGATACGTACCTCACACAACCTCCTTTTAAAAAAATCCAAACTACCCTATTAATTACTTAGGTTTTTATATTTGTTTTTAACCGATTAAATATCCCGATTTCAAGGCGACATATTCAAGTTATATTCTTTCTGTCAGGCAGAAACCAAAAGTACTCAAACTAGAGCGATGTTAAGCACAAAAGAGTGATAAAGTCCCACCTTTGAAAGAAAATGTTTGATATGTTATCTTGATGAATGGTAAACTATTTTCGAGGGATACATGTATGAAGTGACTTTCCCTGAAGAGATCTTCAACAGTCAACTGATCTTTTATTGCCAAAAGATAAGAGTAATGCTGCATCTGCCTGCTGTATCCTGGCTCATAAGTGGGCCTTCCAAGTGTCATTTTGAGTCATCGTTCAGTCATACAGCCTTGACTCCGTCCTCACCCCTCCCTACCTGCTTTTAAAGAACACAAACACACGTCTATGTACAACACGCAGGCGCAGATCCAAAGCGAAAGCTGACAAAAGTGAGCTCTTTTTCCCCTAACCTCTTGCTGCAGGCACCTCACACTTATCAAGGTCACCGGCTCGGGTACACGTCAAGTCCTATCTGATTTTCCCTCCGCCGTGATGAGCTCCGAATCCAAGGTTAGGAGCTGCAGGCTGTAAATAATGACAGCGCGGCCCCTCCATTTGCAGGCCCTCTCAGGTGGGAATAGAGAGGGCCACTGCGGGGCCCCCCATCCCCTCTGATGACAGCGTGGTGAATCACACTAGAACCACAGACCCCCCCCCCCCTCAAACCCCACCTCCATCTGAACTCTCCTGCCACCTCCACCTCCTCTCCCTCTCTCTTTCTCTGACCGTCGGCTGTACTCTCACTGCCAGCTCAGCTTGTCATTTTACAGGGTCATTAACAGACACACATACACACAGACTTGTGCATGAGTTCACAGTGCACCCACGCAGGGAAAAGGCTGACACACACAAATACACACCAAACACACACGCACACAAACGTAAAAAAAAAAATCCTCTCTAGTGCCACAGAATCAAAACTCCCTCCCTGCTTTTGCCAGAAGCTGCTCTCCTACTCCAACAAACACAAAGCGGCGACAGATAAGAAGAAAATGTCTTCATTATGAGCATGTAAAATTTTTTTTAAATTTTTTTTATTATTCCTCCTCTGTGGTTGCACAGTAGCAGTGGAGTTATATCAATTCATTTCCATCCCTGGCACCCTGCAGACAATCCCTCTCCATTCCCAGATTATGTGAGATAATACCTCCATTATGACAAAAGCGCTATTCGCGGGGTCGCCGAGAGGTCAACCAACCCTGCGCCGGGTATTCATGCTTAGTCACATCCCAATTATACCGCAGTGGCAGAGGCAGAAATTGGCAAATGTACATCAAGGCGCTTCATTACTGAGGGCCGCTCCAGTGAAATTAAGCAGCAGATGAGACAGAGTAAGATTTACCCCCAGGCGGCATGTTTTAGAGAGAGAGAGAGAGACGGAGAGAGAGCAAGAGAAAGAGAGAGAGAAAAGAGGAAATCTGAAGTAACAGCTTTTTCTGAAGGTGCTGGAAGCTTGTATCTTGCACAGAAGCTCATGTATATTTACTTAACTAGGGAGAACGCAGGTCCCCAAAGATGAATAAGTTCCCATGATACACCACAGTAAACCATCTCTTCATGCGTTTAGATAAGGAAGAGAAATCTAATACAAACAAGCATGAAAAATATGCCTGAAAAGCAGGGGGGTGGGGGGGGGGGGGTAAGATGCTGCACTCGCTAACGGCAAAGTGATAAGTATACATTATGCTAACTGGAGAATAAGTCTGGTGTCTCTTTCTGTTTGCCTTTCATTTACCCAAATAATCTCACCCTCCGCCCACCCAACACTGGCCCCGGGGGCCCCAGCTTGCTATTAATTATGACATCTCACGGTTGTAAGGAGCCCCACTTGGGGGGAGCTGACCCAGGCCCTGCTCTTCGACATCCAGCAGCTGCCACTCTTCACGTCGGAGGCAGCCGCTTCGCGTGGCAGCTTCCAGGAGGGCAATTACACAGCCCGGATGAGATGAGGCAGCTGAATGTTTGGGACTCAAGCGCTCAGACTGCCATTAGCACTATAAGCTATTACATTCCCTCCTCCTCTTCTTTTTTTTTTTTTTTTTTCCCATTTTCCCTCCCCTCTTCTTCTTCTTCTTCTTCTTCTTTTTCTTCTTCCTAGCTCACTTGCTGCTGTATATTGATGAAGTGGTAATGGGACCTCTAGTTAGATATTCCTCCTGTAAAAACATTGTCTTGTTTCTAGTCTCCCTCAGGGGTCAATGCATTCTGCGGGAGTTGCTGGAGAATCATTTCTGCTCTATTAATGATGCAATTCCAATGCAATTCAGATCTACTGAAGATGCAGCACAGTGGGCTTCTGTGGGGAGTTGATAGATGAGGCTGTGTGTGTGTGTGTGTGTGTGTTATCCTGCTGCTCCACGACAAAAGTGCCGCCTTCTGCGACATCGCTGGGAGAAACTGGCCGGCCGTCACTCCAGCTTCCATATTCTGGGGGGAAAAAAAAAAAAAAGAAGCAAAACTGCTCCTTTTAAAAACAGGCAGACGAGAAGTCTCCATTCTCTTTGCTTCATCTCTCCAGCGGGGTCCTCTCGAGAAGAACATGTCCGAGCCTAATGATGGTCACATTAATTATAGGCTTATCAATCCCGGGAAAATAATTCATTGAGGCTATTTTTAGACTCCTAAAATAGAAACGGGGGCGAAGGTGCCGCACGCTGGGGTCGCCTCTTCCATCCTCCTTTTGCCCCGAGTTTGTCTTTTAAAGCCAGAGGTGGAGGACGATACCCCTGTTTCTTTTTTTTTTTACTGCGCAGTTAAAAACAACTAGCAAACATCTGTCCATCAGCACCTGTCATGGCGAGCGCTTTTATATGAAGCACGTCAGAGCAAAGGGCCTGACACTGATGAGGTCTGGCAGCTTCCATTAAATCACTCTTTCCTGTAAAGTGCCAGACATCAAAGCAACCGGCCGAGGATTTTTCACTCAATCAGGTAACACACAAGCCAACCTCTTCCCACCTGCTCACCCGCCTCCCCGTCCTCTCAGGGGCTAGAGCCTTCTGGTCAATAACTCCAATCAGTTCAATTTCATGCACAGTTAGCCGTGTTGGGGTGCTAGGGCACCTCTCGCGTCAGGGTTGCATATGTCGTTTTGCCGCTGTTGTTGTTTTTCTTTAATTTTTTCTCATCCCTGAGAGGGTTGATAAGTGGGGTGGGGACCTGCGCTGTGTAAAAAGTGGAGACCGGCCAGGGCTAGCATGGGTTGTTTTAACTCTGCCTCACCAAAGCGGGATCCCTGCCAAGCCATTAAAAGTCTCTGTGCTCTGCTTCAGTGACACAGCTAAAAGAATAGAGAGCGGGCGAGAGGGAGAGCTGTAAATGATCAACACGATAATGAGCTGATTATCAGTCAAAGGCATGGATAAGCTCGCTCTCCAGTAATTTCCTTTCAGATCAGTCAACCACATTCTCCTCTCTGCAATCAACACTCGAAGGGGAGGCATAGCATGTAGCCTTGAGGGAATCCGGCTCAATATCAGCTTGAAATAGCAAATCCTGATCTTGTCTTCCTCTGATCAGCGCTTGAATCATCACCACGTTTACACACTAGCATAGTAGGGAGTCGGCCTTTTCGATGATTGTTTAACAGTTATCTTGCACCTTTAGGCTCTGGCCGCAGGTCAACGCTAAAATACAGTCAAGAGATTATCAAATGTATGATGTAATCTGCATGTATTAGGACGGTGACTCTGTTTCTACTTTTTTTTTAGCTCAACTTCAGCATCGGATTTGACATTGACCAACAACTTACATTCAAATCATGAGGCTTAAGTATTAAGGATTCAACATCAACGTGACTAACTTTTTGGAAAGTTTCCAGTTGATCAGTTGAGTTTCAGTGGTGACCTTGTAGACAGAGGTGTTTGGATCCCACAGGTTTTTTGGATACTGCTTTCAAGGTTCTCAGTCAGTTATCCCCGAGTATACCAGTTGCACTGAGCCGATGTGATAATACATTTGCAGCCACAAAATCAACTGGAATAAGGTCAATTATTGTGACCACACCAGACAACAACAGTGGGTAGAGTTTGACAAGTCAGAAGTCACCAAATTTGAATATTTTCATTCGCACTAGCATTGGAGGGGAACCCAGTTCAGGTTCAGGTCACTTTGTTTGTACACGTAGGTAAATTTGGTTGCAGGGAGAGTCACTTAATACAACATATACACTACATAAAACAGACAAAGTGTAATGGTACATGGGCAAAAGTGCTGAGGTGAATATAGTTTGCCGGTTCCAATCGTACAATTGATAAAAACAAGTTGATCTGTAAAAGTTACAGAGCCGAGAACATCAATATAAATAATTCATTTATCCAACAATACTCAAGTCTAAGTATTAGAATTGGTTTATGGAAGGAAAAATGGTATTGGACCGGTATGATGTCTTGGGAAGAAGTTAGGGCAAGACAGCCACGATAAACAGCCCAAGGCTTCAGGTTTTCGTTCACTGATCCTAATATTTGGACCGGTTTAGACTTGACCCTTAACCTGGCCTTTTGCCACCACAGCATTTTTTCAAATGGCTTAAAACATGTTAAGAAAGTAATGATATTAAAGGGACCTTTAAGTGTCATTTTTGCATCACAAGCACACCTGTCCTGATTGGGTAGACTTTTAGTGTGTCGAAAGATGATCACTGTTTACATCCATACTCATTAAACAATGTGACACCACATTAGTAGAGGGATTCTCATTCATTTGCTATTTGCATTAAAATATTGTTCAAATCAATTTGCATTTCCATCAACTTGTGTTATGCAAATAGCCTTGAGGCCGCAACGAGATTGCATAATTAATCAAGGACCAGTAACTTTGATGAGGGCTTTTTGTTGATGATTCCCACTTAAGATGGCATTTGTGTTATGCAAGTGATCATTGCACACTTTTTGTATTTTAATAAAGACACTGGGGATGAGAGTGTGAGTAAGTATGTAAGGGGTGACATGTAATATATAAGAATCAGTTAGGAGACAGTGCATCTAAGCACTTTTTAATATGATATATCTTTTTTTTAATCAGTCATGAACTAAAGGAGAAGTATGTATTAAGATTTTTTGTTGGGGGGGGGGGGTCCTCTATTAGTTACGTGACAGTAGAAAGACAAAAGGGAACATATGCCCAATGTGCAAGTTGTCCATATATAGAGGTAAAAAAAAAATGTATTTAGGATTTTTTTTTAACACACGTGGCACTCTTAATGCCAGCCTATTGGTTTTCAAAGTGTAAAGATATATGTGTGTAGGGCTGGGGATCTTTGGGTGTCTCAAGATTCAATTTGATTTTGATTCTTGGGGTCACGATTCAAAGTGTATTTTTGAATTAGTACAAACTTCAGGATCTACTCCAGTCATCCATGAGACCGGCTGAATTTCTTGCCGCTCCATTTGGCATTCTACTGAGTTTAAGAGCTAGCCTTAGCATATATTTTTGGAAGTTACAAATGTATTTCAAATCTAAGAAGATAAGAATCTTGATTTTTACATAAATCGATTTTTTTCCAACCTCTATGTGTGTGGTTTCTTTATTCACTAACACTCTGCAAACAAAAAGCACATAATGTTTAAAAAAAGACGGTACATAAATAATTACTTTGTTTAATGAATGCAGAAATGGCACACTTAGAAATGTGTCACAATTGAATTACCTAGCACTGTACATACTACCAGCCCTTTTTTTTTTCAAACTAACAAAAAAAAAAAAACATGGAACATATTGGAAGCTACATGTGAGAAAGAGATGCCCAGTCAATACTAGACACTTCAGACTGGGACACTACCCCAGGGGTTGATGTTAGACACCACAAAGCACCCAAACAAAACAAAGGCAGCTCGCATGTCCACATGTGTGACACAGCCACGGTATGCAGGCGGGCGGGTGGGCGGGCAGGCGGGAAGGTGACAGCTCCCAGGAACAGCCCCCGATGATAAGCATCAAGCTGGATGATGCGCTGACACACTCCATAGGTTCTCTGATGTTAAACACGACAAGAACGTCCCCGACAGTATCTCTGCACCCTCTTCAGAGAGCTATCAAAGGGCAAGTTCAGTGAGCACACAAAATAAACCCCTCCACACACACACACACAACTCCCCCAACCACACACACACACACACACCTCCTAACACATCTCATGGCTGCATCTTCGCACTGCATAGGAATCAGGGATGTGTCGCCGTCCCCAGGCGGCAAGTTTATTTAAAAAAGGAAACACCTGATTTTTTTTTTTTTTTTTTTTTCCTCCTCTGTCTTTGGCTCCTCTTCATTCCTCGCCTCCCTTGTTAAACACACAACCTTGATTTTGTTTTCTGTTGCCCGGGAGGGGTGAATTATTTACAGGATAAACAAGGCGATGTTGTTTCAGTCAGTCAGAGCCAAACTCCCCTATCGCAGCAGCAGCAAAGAGGCAGACGGGTTTACCTGGCAGGCATGAGGGGATGAGCTCGGATACAGAAACCGGGAAGGAGCTTCACAATGGTGATACCTATCTGTGGGGGAGAAAATACCTCCACACCAGATTCATGGGCTGGGACTCTCAGGCTGCTTTTGGGTTGTCCTATTTATCTGCAGAGACAATGGAGGCTATAAAGGCACATGAACTGATTTACAGAGTGTGTGAGCTTGCATGGGCGGCGTTATTAAGTGATCATAAAGTGGTGTTTGTGTTTGCAGGGGTTGATGCCATACAAGGTTCAGATGGAGAGATGATGAGGGACCTTTGCAGCTAAAGCCTCTAATCCTATCTGCAGTCTGTGGGGCTTCCAGCTGGTGGGAGTGCAGCTGTGCTCGGCCCCTTGCACAGGTGAATTAGATCTGCACACAAACACGCACACACACACACACACACACACACACACACACACACACACACACACACACACACACACACTCCACTCCTCCAACATCTCCCCTGTTTGCAGTATGGCGGATTTGCACGGTGCTTTGATCTCGCAGAGGTGGCAGCGCCCCCCCTGGATACGGTGACAGCACGGGTGAGCCGTGTTACCGAAGAGATTTTTTATTTTCTGAACATACGCCAAATGACAGCCCCGGTTGAGGGTTTAGCGCAGGTCAGGCCCGGGTAAATTCAATGTGGCAGTGCGGAAAATTCACTTCCAAAACATTTCGCTGCTGGGAGGAAGTGAGCTTTAATGAGTGTTATGACTTCAATCTGTGACATTATTTACCGTCACATCAAGATGATTGAGATTACTCCACAAAAAGAAAAACAAAAAGGATCCATCCCAGACATGACTGACCCTAATCTCACGGTACATCCATTGTTGACACACTTCTATATGGTTTAGCCGTATTTTAAACGTATAGAAAGTGGGTCCCTGAACATAAGCAGCTTAAAAAACATGACCACGGTGATCATGTTGAATTATTTCAACCAAAAACAAAACAGGCTAGAAACTGCCGACACTTCATTAGAAACAAGCAGACGAAACAGCTGTGCTCCCAGTTTGACCTCTGATCTGTCTGCACAGTCCCAGCGAACTGATTCCCATTTAACTCACTGGTTAACTTTGACAGGAACACAATGGGAGGATGTGATTCGGCCCTTGGCGCCGATCGAAAAAACAACATTCCTGATGTCTTTACGCACCATAGCAAGATCCCACTTATCATATTACTCATGCCTTTGTTTTGTTTTTTTCCTGCAGGCAAAGAGGTTCCTCTCTTCATGTTACCAGCTGGAAATATCAGTGATGAGCGTCTCTGCTTAGTAAGCTCGCTGATGTAAAGGCAGTTTGTGTGCAGATTCCGTGGCCGCCTGGCTGCACAGGTAAGCAGAAAATAGCTCTTAGCTCGGGCCTGACCTTGAGAAGGATGCCATTCAATCAGCGAGCTCGCCGCAGTAAAAGACCTATCATTGCACTAATAGACTAAATCTTCCTCCCTGCCCGGATCATGGACAATGCACGGATGGCTTCCTCCTGCTTGGCAAGTTAAAGGGCCAATTGATCCGATAAATTAAACAGAGAAAATAAGCCATGATGAAAGAAATACTGCTGTTGGGCCAGTATGGATTGAACTTGTGTAACAGTCTGCACACCTAATTTAATTCTCAGTTTATAGACATAACAGGATTGGATGACGGCAATTGACAAAACAGTTAAAATGCAAGACTGAACAGCCTGTGCTCGTGTTCTCATCGCCAAGATGAGGTGGAGAGAGTGTGTGCGCTGCTTATCTACACCCCATCATCCAGCTGGAAGCAGACAGAATCGTCGTAATAAGTAAAAGATTCAAGAACAGTCGCCCGCTTTGAACTCTGAGGTTGTGCGATCAAATTCCGCGTTATCGACTGGCAGCTTAAACAAGTCGTGTTATTTTTCCTGACGGCTTACAGGGAAAGGGAGAAGAGGAAAGGATGGTGGGGTGGAGGGGGGGGGGGGAGAGAGAGAGAGAGAGAAAGAGAGAGAGAGAGAGAGAGAGAGGGGGCAAGCTGGAACCGTCATAAGTACTGGCTGCTGCAGTGCATCGTGACAAACAACGGCGGAAAAACTTGGGATTTATTGCTCTGATAACCTTCCAGATTCCTACGGCTGGTGCTGCACGCCAGACAACTCCGACAGAGTTATGCATCATTAATCCCCGCGAACACTGCCAGTGATAAATAATGCCGCGCGTCCCTATGAAAAATAAGACACTTATTACCAAACCATAAAGAATGGTATTCGTATCATAACTTCAAGCAGATAATAATGTGAAGATGTGATGTTTCAGGAAGTCAAAAGCACACTCACAGTGACAGTTAGCGGTATATTTCTGCTCTTATCCGTGTGCAGTTGGCAACAAAAAAAAAAAAAAGAAACTCCATATAAATAACAGCACTTGAGCAGAGAAAATTAAAGATCCTTATATCAATGTCATAATATTTGCAGACACTTACGCTATCAGATACTACTGAGTACATCATAAACCAAGGCAAACAGTGACTTCGCTCCACTCTTGAATAGCATATAGGAGCAAATAGCGGGTAATCAGTTAGCACAGAGTGAAAATAAAGTGTCTGGTAACTTGTTGCCTGACTTCTCCCACAAGGAGCAGCTCATTTCAATCATGTGATAATTTCTCAAGGCTTCGACTTGAATTCGGTCCAATAAACATAGTAATACTATATCCCCTACAGGTGTAAATTCTTGGTGGTTAAGCAGCGCAAAAAGCGAAAGTAGAAGGAGCTCCGTTTGATACAGAGATGTTTCCAACTCCAGATGCTGCTGTGGGGCCCTTACTCTCTCTCTCTCTCTCTCTCTCTTTCTCTCGCCCTCTCTCTCTGCTGTGAGAAGCCAGGCGAAAAAGATCACTTACTTTCCTATCGAGACTTGGAACATAAATTCAAAACCCTGCAATAAATCAAATATAAATTTTCAGCTCCCCTCACTTTGCCCGGGAACGGCTGCAATAACAATGTCATTCGACTCTGCCTGGTTACCATTAATGCTCTGGATTCCATCCACGCTAATGATTCAGCCCTGTATCCTGTGCGTTTTACAACAAAAAGAAGGGAAATATTACTGACCTATTTAATGTTCTGCAGGCCAGCAGAAGAAACTAAGGCCTGCGACGGATTCTCTTTACATATACTGTATTTCCAGAGTCTCAAAATGGATTCTCCTTGCCAGATATAACACCCCCGCGTGCCAATAATGTTAACATACCGAAACTGTGCGGTTGCAACTTTCCCCATTTCTAGACGGCAAAGTTTCTGAGCCAGAAAAGGAGGACAATGCACTCCAGTTAAATCTAACTGGAGTGAAAAATGTGATTTCTATTTAGATATTGTTCCATGTGCCAAGAAGGCTTTATCTCTGCCAAAAAAGCGAATTCAATCTCATTCAGTATATTTTCTCCATCGAATCATAGTCTCATAGTAATCTTTCAAAACTGAAAAAGTGCCAAGACTGATTCACCTAACTCCCATCCTACTTGGAATATTTACTGGAATAGCCACATATCACCATCTGAGCAGTTTTCATAACCCAATATACAGTCTTAGTATCTCCATCCAATTCACGCTGTATATTTGTTTCACACAGTGTAAACAGACTTTTTAATTCCAGTGAAACCATAACCCCAAAGTGGAGCGCAGGGAGCCCGTTCTGGCTTCAGAGACTGTTTAGAGAGAGCCATTCTGGGTGAAGCACACTTTACTTTTTAAGCAAAAAGCAAACCAATTTCAGTGCAGCACCTGCACCCTTCTGCCCTGTTGGCTTTGGCGAAGCAGATTCAATGAGTTTTTCAGCCAACACTACACGGCTGTGTGCCTGTAAGAATGTGCACTGACAGAAAGGCTTTTTTAGAGAAGAACCAAGGTCACCACTACAACAACGCAGCGCAGAGGATCTGCTCCGAGCCAGAGGAAAGAGCCTTGTCTCTCTCGCACCCTTGAAATAAAAACCAATGAGTGCAGAAGGATTGCAAGTTCAATAAACTTTACTTCCCTTTGTAACCCCTGCAGGAAGACTAAATAAGCAGGAGGCTAACAAGCTGGGCTTGTTCTCCAGAATAATCCAACTGTGCGTATAAAGATCAACATCTCGTCTTCATCCAACATAAATATAGTCTTACTGTAATAATGTCTCGGGCCAATGTCAGACATGGCCTCTTTCAGGGGAAATACATTGTTACACAGCTGTGAGTATCAGAGAGCAAGAAGACCTCTTCAGTAGGAAGAAAAGCAAGTTGAAAAAACACAAAAAGGTGGAAAACAATGTACTGTGTACAGATATAACAACTAACACCAAAATAACTGTCAATTTTTGGGTTAAAAAAAAAAGAGAGCGACTATCTAGTAAACATTGCTGATTGTTGGAGACCTTTAATGCAGCTAATTAATCAACATGTGGCTCTAGTGAGGCAGTTTTTTGTTTGACTCAAAATAAACAACAATGGCCGTGTTTGTCTTCCCAAGAATTAAAGGTTAAAAGAACCTGTCAGATTGTGCATAGGTGTGGCTTGTTAATGTGTTTGTTTTGTTTTTTGCCCTAATCACACTTGGTTTGCACAAAGGCAACACCTCGTTGTGGAAGATCAATGTGTGTTGCTTTTTGTGATTTGTTGTCAATAAGGAGAAAATAAAGGAAACTTCACACGTCTTGTCCTTCAATAATTCAAGACAGAACTTTCTTGTTATTTCTTCACGATCTATACTGAGGCTGCTCTACTTGCAGATTTAAAGTAGAATAAAAAATTGAACATGTATTATTAAATCAAGTTTGATAAAAAAACATTCGGGGGTTAGAGGATTATACCGCCATGGCACAGCCAGTGTTTTCTAGTTTTTTTTTTAATTGTTAACACTGCTTTGAAGTACATTCATTTACTTTACTTAGTGTAGTTTGTGAAGTTGTTTTGGAGCTCATTATATTAAAGTATTTCTAACATTTTCTCTGCATCATTTAAAAGTACAGCGCCAACTCAAATGAGTTCACGTGGCCATATTTCCCTGGCCTCCGTGTATAAAGCCAGTGCATTTGTGTGTGTGTGTGTGTGTGTGTGTGTGTGTGCAATATGCATGCAAGGAGATTTTTCTTTTATAATTGTTAATGACGGGAAAGCCCCAGTCGGGTTCCCTAAAAGGTTGTCAGAGAAATCGCTAACAGCTGCCAGCCGCAGGAATGCAGAAATGCCAAACCAGCACTTTGTGATTGGCATAAGGAAGTTACACCCACTTTGTAATAATACGTTTCTCTTTGGTGAGTAGCCAAATGGGCCGCTGCCAATGCAGACATGACGGACTGATCCCGTCATTCTGTGCAAAAAACATCACGCCAAGGAAAACTATAATTATTTGTCTGGGGCCAAGGTCAGGTCGCACTGAGGCTCATTAATACAAATGAGATGCGACTTAAAGAACAAATCGAATAATGGGGACTCCAGTCAAGAAGTCATTTTGATGAATTAGCTTTAATAATATCTATTTGCCCTAATATTACTTACAATCCCTAGTAGTGCGTTTGGCAAGGTTATAATGGCAGGCTAAAAGTCATGAAATAAATAACTGATGTTGGTACAATTAAGCAGCATGTCACATCAATGCTGTAAATATGAATACTGTGGTAATCTCCAGAGGACCTTTAAAAAAACAGACTCGCAGTAATCGTACATCTTCCCCTAGTCTGAGAATCTGTCTGCGCTCAACAGGTGCACTCTGGGTATTTACTCCAACATACCACAAATACACGCTACTGTATGTTGTGTTCCTCCTGCAGCCATGTTTCTTCTTCTTCCTTTTCTTCTCTCTCCTCACTGTCAATGTATTTGCAGCCTTGATGATACATTTACTCTCCATAAATCAATTTCTGAAACACAGCAATTACCCCAACACCACAGGGAGTCAGAGGAAATCTATAAGTCAAAGGTCCTGAAGACGCTCAATAGTCACTTCCTGTCAGCCTGAGTCAAAACACAGGGATGGACCTCAGTGGTAAAGCTAATGCAGGTCAATTATGAACATTGGACAACTGTACGTGTGCAAAAGAGGAGCTCGGAAAATAAAAGGAACACAGGAAAACGATGCACACAGCTGCATTGTTGATACTCTGCTTGATATGTTTTAATGAAAAAAATTCTATGAAAATATAAAAAAAATAAATCTTAATTTGAGCATTTCACATCGTCTTCACCATTTTACCAAGAGACAAGTGACGACTTAAAAATATAACTATTACAAACTGACTTTGACTGAATGGAGTTTAAGATTTGAAAATGTTCTTTAATGGGGGTGCTGATGGCCTAGCGGTTTGGTTGCGCCCAATGTATGGAGGCTATATTCCTCCAAAAAGGGGGCAGAACTGGTTCAAGTCTAACACCTTCCCCGCCTGTAATTCCCCACTCTCTCTCCTGATTTCCTTCCGTTCCGCTGTCCTATCGAATAACGGCAGAGTAAAACACATTCTTAAATACTTAAAGTGTGTTTTAAAACATTTACACTATGTCTGTTATAAGTTACCAGCTGCAACAATCCTAGCATAAGGTTTCCTTCAAATCTTTATTACATACAAGTCTGGGAGCCAGATGAATTAGTGAGCTCATGTAACATTTGCCCTGCAGATGAATCTGTGGTTCCACACATTGAGACACATCTACAGTAGAACTTGCCCAGGTCCAAAAAAAGCATTACTGTTATTGTTTGTAGAAAATGGAGCGGATTTGATGACGGCTTCACAGAGGTGCTTCATTAAGACATTTTGTTCTCATCAAAGATGGCTGCTTCTATGATAACCCCCCCCCCAATCGCATCAGGATGATATATGAACTAACACCGGGTAGCAGAAGCGGCAGGACTCGGGGATTGTTTCATCCTCTTCAAGTCTCGGTGCTGCGATTTGTTCAGAAGCGTCTTTAAATGAATTCCAGTTGGAGCCTGTTAATGACAACCCAAACCCTAAAGGAATTTTGGCGTTCTATGATGATTTAAAATCAGTGTGGAAAGAAATTTTATTTTAAAGCAGGTTTTTGACACTTATTGCTGTATCACTAAAGGTAATAATGACATACTCCGGTGTATTTATATTTTCTTCCACTTCTGCTTTTTAAACAGTTAATATAGCTATGATGATCTACTCTGTTTCCTTATACACAGCTCTCTAACATAATCTTTTGTATTGACATTTTAATCCAAAATGAAACCCGCTTAGTAGAAGTAAATTGTTACAGTTATTCCATGCCTTTTTAATTCCTATTGGCTGCATACAGAGGTCAATAAAGGGGATAGATTACTTAACGCCCCCTTAATAAGTTGCTTAATTAGCAAGAGTTAATGCTACCAAAACACTGGCAGTATTACCAGCGAGTGACATGTACAGCTGAAGAGCCTCAGAGACCCTCGGGACAAAAACTGTTAATGTGATATTCTCCTGCACGTCCCACTGCTACTTCCAAGAACGCAGATTTAATTTCTTTACATGTTTACCTTTGTTTCATCCCTGCCTCCCCCTCCCCTCAAACACGTCCCTCCTCTCTTCCGTCCCATGAGACAAGCCCAGGCAGACAGCTCTAATAAACAGCGGTGTGAAGCCTCACAGTGACGGCGTATATACAGCGGCAGCCTATGCGATCAATTATCGAGTGGCCGATTCTCTTTAATTAGAGGGTTTAAGTATTGAGTTAGTCTGGGTGGGAAGCTGAGAAGCAGCATGTAAACCAACCTCATTACACTGCAGTGATTCACCTCCCAGGAGCTGTGATCCACGCAGTGTTTACACCATGCATTTGTTTCTGTGGTAACATATCGAGTGGAGGAATGGCTCGGTGACAGACACAGTGTCGTCGTCCCCCCCTCCTCTACTATCTCTCCATTTTCTTTCTTTCACTCTCCCTCCCACTCACTCGCTGAAGAGGCTGTCACACTGCTTTGCCTTTTGTTGTGGAGAGTCTGGAGAGGTAGCACAATGTGTCCTAGTTAAAGCAGTGCCCCATCTGCCCGGCATAATTAGACAATTATGCTGCAAGGATCCGTCATTAATTCCTTTGTGGTGGCCAATTTTCGCACCACAAAGAGGGCTCAGGTTTAGTTTTTCTTTGCACATCTCTCTTCATTTACCCCGGCCCCTGTTATCGTCCTCAAGTATTGATACTGTGGCAACTTGGGGCAGGAAAATATTCTCCTGCCAATATTGACCGGTTTGTACTCTTGTAGTGAAAAGGCCAAGGGGAATATTGGCTGTTGTCTTGAGCTGAATAAAAACGAGCAGCAAGGAAAGAGCACTGTGAAAACAGAGCCAGAGACACAACAAACAAGCATAGTTAATGTATTGAGGTTATGTATACTGATGAAATATGCATTATGTGGAATGATTCTTGTGTTGCATTGTGGGGTGTAAGAACAATCAGAGCGAGAAAAGCTCAACATCAATATTACAATGCAAGTTTGACCTACTAAAACGCCACCACTGAGGTCGATATCTGAATACATGAAGCAAAGATAATTACATATTTGAAACTCTTAACCACTACTTTGTAGAAATGTTCATCTGATTTGCGAGGTCTTACTTGTCTTATTGGCAGTATTGATGTCATCGTACACAACAGGCCAATGTATGTATCATTTCATGGAATCTATCATACCTGGTTTATAGGGGTGGGACAAAATATTGGTGCGACCATATATCCTCGTCCTGAAGTGTATGATACATTTATTGAATCGCTGTTATTGCATATTGAGATTATACTTTTTTTTTTTTTTTAAATGGCCAGCTTCAAAGATTTCCATGGCGTCCCCACTTCATGACTCCTCACAGTAAAGACAAAGAATAAAGTGTTATGAAGACACCAAGTGCATTTTGTATTCTTCCAATAATCTAATATTCTGATGTAGCATGATATATATATATGATTGTCTTGCAGTGTATCAGCTAGAAACACCCAGAAACAATGGATTGTGATATTAATGCTATCATGGCCCACATACCGCGTATCATATAGTATCAAACTCTGTCTGAGATACTGCGCAATCTCCACCCCTATTGGTTTATTGTTTATTAGTTTGCAGATTTCTACTAAAACATGTTCAAGGCTACTTAAAGATAGTCCCAACAGTGTCTTGTTAAATTAATATAAAACCTCGAAAATCACATTCTATACTTGGATATCTTTACTTAGAAATTGGGCGGTAATAACCATGATATCACATGTTTTGGTGTTTTGACACAATATATGGTTTTCATAAAAGGTGTACCAATTACCACTTATATATGTACAGCCATACTGGTGTAAACTCCTAGCATGCTAATTTTGCCCTGTTGGAGTGCTATATAACACACTTGTGTTAGCACGGCAATTATATAATGATATCAATTACTAAGACGGTTACAAAAATGTTTTCCAATCTTAAAACAACATCTGCTTAGATCAATGTTTGCCTGGATGAATCATTCAGGTCACTTTCTGTCGGGGCTTTAACAACAAGATCCACATCTGTTATCATCATTAACCAATCTGTTCTTCAAGGTATTCAAGAATTCAAGTATTTACTAAGCTTATAAATATACAACGCGCTTGGCTCAAAGGTGAATTTATCATCTATAAGCAGTCAAGAACAAGACAGGATTGAAACATCAAAAAACATGATCTTGAGATCAATGGCCAATTCAAAACAAATTCCAGTTTGATACTTCAGTTACACTATGAATTATTTTCCAGCTGACAACACCTTGAGGTGTTTAAATTATCTATCTATATCTCATCTATAGCGGTGTCAAATTCAATGGCATGTGAAACATCTGCCCGAAATATCATTCTGTAAAAAGATACCCTCTAACACTTCACCTGTTGTTTATGTCTCCAATCCTAAAATATTCTTTTACAACAAGAGCTCATCAGAAAAGTTGAGTTTTTACAATGTAAATAAATTCAAGTATAAAGTGTAAGAGGAAGAGGAAGTGAATATTGCTCAACACATGACATCTATTCCATCCTGTATTAAACCACTTAATACATATTTAATGGATCTGGCAGACTGAAGTTCCACCTTAGCTTTATGTCTGTCGGTTATAGAGAAAGCTGCTGCATGTAAACGTATAATTGGTAAACTCCCCATCGAACATATGTGTTTTCACATTAAGTGTTTCACAGTTACACTGAGCAACTCAGCTTGACAGAGACATGTGGGAAGATAGCTTATAATGTAACTCAAATCTGATTAAAGCAGTGATCTAATCAGCCATGAATTCATCTGTGAAGACAAGCAGGCAAGAGAAAATCACCGCGGAGAATTCTGTGTAATTATCAAAAATCTCACAGCGGTACATTAAAATTCTAATTACGACATATTATCTTAATTGCTAAGGAGATGCAAATCAAAACAAGGTTAACGCTGCTCCCTTAACATGCAGGAGAACATGTGGTGGGAAACTCTTCAATATTCACTGAATCAGCTTGACTTGTTCGACATGAGAGGCTGTCATTTTGTAATGCTTCCGCCTCTTAGGGGCGATAATCCTAGCTGAGAGCACAAGCAGCAGCGGCGCAGTCGTGCAACAATAAGACAGAACAAACATCTAATTGCTGTGCATTCATTTCCTTTTATTGAATCAAACAAAGCCGGTGACAGCTCAACACAAGGCAACTAATGCTGCTGTCCAGAGAAAAACATGTGCCTCAAACGCATCAGGAATTAAGAGAAACAGCTTAGAAACAATGCACTATTTAAAACCATGCAATTATAATCCTTATCCAGACAAACAAATCATGATCTAACTACTAATGTTTCACAAATACCTTGGAATTCTATGAGAGAAATACCCATGTCTAATGTGCAACAAATAAGAGATTACAAGAAACCGAAACTTGTCAGGAAACTGCAACTCCCAGGGTACACAACAAATTGCTTGCCATAAATTGTGTCTGACAGGTGCACACTGTAACTCTGCAGACATAAGACAGCCGGATGACAGCAGGCACAAGGGGTAATAGTGAAAGAAGAAGAACATGCCATTGAACATGGATTTATGAGTAGGTCCAGACTGAATCGATCCATCAGTGGTGTCATGTAGCATCAAACAGGGTTATACTTTTAGATAAGACTGCAGATGCTTTTAAAGTTTTTCAAACTGAACAACACGTTTTGTTTTTTTTTAAATCAATTTTGCATTTTAGCAAATATCTTGCTGGTGACAACTCAAGTCGTTTCAACTGGATTATTTATACTCTGATAGAGCGTTTCCATATCCCTACTGGATATATCACACTCAGGCTTAGAAGCTCAAACGTTATGCTATAGTTTTCAGTTGATAGAAATGTTGAGCATCTGAGATGTTCTTTTCATTTCACTGCTAATAGCCCAATATAAGATAGGATATGTTGTAATGCTAATATCAGTAGCTAACATTACATTTTGCTAGGATGTGACTTAATGCTAAAACTCCCATTTGATCATTTTGTATAGTGGAAGATGCTTGAATATCTGGCTTACTGTTTATATTAACATGAAAATTGCTAAATTCAAACCTCAGCAGCCAATAATAGTGTTAGCTAAAAAGTGGCTAATTGCTAAAATTCATGTTTGATAACTTTTCTACATGAGATGTAAGGAACGCTAAAATACATAGCTTACAGTTATGTTCGCTAGGATTTGGGTGAATGCTTACATTAGCAGCTAACATTGTTGTTAGCTAGGAAGTGTGCTGAATGCTAACACAATTGTTCGATGATGTTTTCGGATACAATAGGAAAAGGCTTAAATCCTAAGTAACCATAATGTTAGGATTTGGCAGAATGCAAACATGAGCCGCTAATATTTGTTTTAGCAAGGACATAGCTGAAAGCTAACATGACTGTTTGAGGATGTACTATTAAAAGGTTTTAATTCCATTAATTCTCCTCTCAAGTCTTACAGCCTAGGACACATGAGCATGATGTCAGAGTAAGATGTCTGCCTTGTGAAGACGGTGAATTCCTCCAGGCCTTCCTGCAGTAAGCTAATAACAGTATGCGGGTGCTTGAGACTAACTACAGCCATTTCTGAAAACATCACATTCCTGACAGAAAATAATAAACTACAGGTACCCAATGTTTTCCCTAAAAGATATTGGAGCTGCTAACCCGATTGGCGTTGGGATAGTGGTAACCCACATGCTGTAAATTGAGTTTGTCTTTCTCACTTTCTCTCACAAACACACACATACAGTGCAAACACTCGCTCTTCCACAGCTGGACAGAAATAAATGGAGACCCCAGGAGTTCCCTTTGGCCCTGGTCCTGGCCCTAGCGGTCTATAACAGAGCCGACAGCTCTGATCACTCCTGAGAAAGCAAAAGCTGCTCAGGGATCGCTTTACAATTCTCAGGGGTTCGAATAACCTGATCTTGAACTGATCCGGCGCGCTGATCCTTCGGTATTGGGTTAGGAACGTGTGAAGGGGCCTGTTGAATGAGCTCGCTGGATATCAACATCCCTGCTCCGTGTTGCTCCAGCCCCGGCAGATTGTTTGACTTGATTAGTCTCTGCCCGAGTGTTAGACTAGCCCTCCAGACACCGGTATCAATGTGTCAGAGGGAAAAGTGCTCTCCCAAGTCTCAAGGTGGAGCCCATTACCCTGAGTGAGAGCACTGTAAGTTAATAGGATTTGCTCCCGATCAAGAGACCGAGCTATTTCCTGGGGCTGTAACAGACCAAAGCACAAAAATAAATGTTCCTTTATTCAACACTATTAAGCGTCCCCCCACCTCCTCCCCTTTCCAAAAAAACTCCACCACCTCCAACCACCCTGACCCCACCCCTTCTTTTTTTTTTACTCCTCGTTGAAATATCTGTTTTTACTGCAGGAGGTTGTGCTCTCCCTCTCTTGTTCCCTTGTGTTTTTTTTTTCTTCTCCCTAGCAGCCAGTAAAAAGTAAAAGGTTGGCACTTTTTGTCTAAAGGAGCCATTTGTTCAGGTGAAAATGAAACTTGCATGGTAAGCAGAGCCAGGCCTGCGGTTGGACGGGGGGCAGAGGGGATTCCAGATTAATCATATGGACTATACACCACGAGGATATTCATTGAGGAGTAATTGCCAAGGGGCTTTATGTAATGTATTCTCCCCATGAGGTAAAACCTTGTAGCAGGGAGAAAAGGATAATAGAGTAAGAGGATCATATAAAAATGTTTGCTGCTCCGACCTTTAACTCAGAGCTTAACCCCGACCTCAGATAGTAATTACAGAGTTAATTGCCAGCCGATCTGAGGAGGAGGCTCCTTCCAGCTTTACTGAAGATGTCAATTGGGTTTAAGAGTCTCTGTCTGAGGTGCAACAGATCACAGATTGTCTTGCATAATTTAACTAAGGGACAATTAGTCGGAAAGGGTCGTGGAGTGTTTGGTGTTAAAAGTTTTTGGTGCAAATAGGGCTGGCAAGTAATAAAGTAAAGTAATTAAAAGATTTATAGCTAGTTGACACTTGCTGGACCTGCAGTTTGACTTCATAATTGTACTTAAGAGTGCTTTAATAACTCCACTAATGCTTCAGTGATTAAAAAGGATGTCATGTAATGTCATATATATATACTTAACTAATATTCTTTAATATGCCTATTCAATTAAACGAATTTAACGTAGTGTGAGGTGGTAATTTCATGTTCTATTAACCTCAATGGATCAAATAAACATGTGTTGTCATGTCATGTCACATTTTGCTGTAATGCTCCCTCAAATTGGAATAAAACATGATCATAATAGTATAAAGTCTTTGCCTGTAAGGTGCATATTTTACACTTGACATACATGTCATGTTGTGACATCTATTTAGATTATAGACAATTATAGCAAGTACTGTTGTGAAATTCATTCAAGCTCTGTCGCTCTGCTCTAATTTCTACCATATTGCCCCGCTCTAATAGTAACCAGTCTTCCAGTGGTTTGCAAGACGTCCCACAACACCGTACTCAAGTTTTGACAACTTAGAATGGAAAATACAGCAAAGCACATTAGACTATATAATAAGCCTCTGTGAGTGAAGGCAAAAACAGACAGATTTCCTCTGGATTTGTTTAAAACCTTAAGAGAGAATAGAGCTGGCGCATTTCAGCACAGATCTGAGCACGGCTCACTCAGGGAAACCTGAATGTCTTCACTGAGTCAAAATAGTTAAGTTGAGCCGGTGCTGCCATAAACCCGGTGGGAGAGCTTGGAATAATCTAGGCGATGTTAATGATGCAATTTATATGTGAGGGGACCGGTGTTTGGCAGGCTCTTTCCGTCTGAGCGGGCTGCACAACCCAGCGAGCTCCCAGCACCCCCTGCTAGATGGAGGGGGTGGAGTAGGAGGAGGATGTCAGAGCCCATGTGAAAAGAGGGAGCGAGCGAAGCACTGATAAGAGCCATTACTATTAGTGTCTGTCTGTCACCTGCTGTGCGTCATCCAGCCTTCTCTCTCTCCACATGCGCCCCCATCCCCATCGCTCCATCCCCATCCCTTTTCCTCCGGCACATCACTTCAAATTTGCACTCACCTACACATTTTCCATCCTGTCACAGATATACTCGGTTGGCTCTAAAAGTGAGCCGAGCTGCACTCTGAAAAACTACTGTGAGCTTTGTTTCAAAACAGTTTTGAATTAGTTAAGGTGCAGACAGCTGCTATAGCGTTCATTCGATAAACAAAATAGCTGCAGATGAATTACTGAATTGGCTCTAGGGGACGGTGAATTCTACACATCCAGTTTCTCCGGTTTTCCAAGTAAACACAAAGCCTAATTTGGTATTTCATTTATTACTTGGCACAACACGACAGCTCCTTAAACTTATGAACTCAGGAGAAATGAACAGTAATTGCAGGCTGTTCTTTATTTTCTTAAAACCTTTTTAACCAAAATATTTAAA
Organism: Labrus mixtus; assembly: GCF_963584025.1. Taxonomy (NCBI): domain Eukaryota; kingdom Metazoa; phylum Chordata; class Actinopteri; order Labriformes; family Labridae; genus Labrus; species Labrus mixtus. Next base: position 9,445,752 of record NC_083632.1, read on the forward strand.
GCTGTTTTTCTCAGTTGCTATGCAACACTTCAACCGCAAGAGTGGGAGCACGCTGAGAATGTGCCAAATAAATGCTTCTGCCACAGACATTCAGCGGGGAAATATGAGAGAGGGGCATCGTTCAGTCATAATCAAAGGAAAATGTAGAGCAGTTGTGTAAAAGGCACAATCATCCTTTTATTCCGCTGTTACTTGACCTGTGTTCGACAGATGATTCCGACTAAAAGTTCATTAAATGGGCCATTGTTTAGATTCTTAAAAAGGCACTCAGACCAGCACATTTCCTTCATTGTCCGTGCAGAAAACATACAAGTGCTTACTTTGAACTGCAGAGTACACAAACGTGGCAGGCAAACTAAGCGTTCTGTGCAAAATATCATCTGTAATTTGACGTGAAAACGCTGCCAGATATGTAGACTACTGTCTGTTTCACAAGTCCTTTTAGATTTCACTCAGAGCTCGCCTGAAGCCTGGGCAAGTGTACAACAGCCAAGCAAAAAGCAAGCGAGCTCATAGTTCTGCCTTTCTTCCTGAGCCTGGAACCAAGGACTTAAAGCAAGGACACGTTATGCAAGATATCACATTCAATTCCACTGCCAGCCTCTGAGGCCAGATGATACACATTGAGTGCGTCTGTCTCTCGAGCCCTCAATGTTAATCAACACTCTTTCCAATGCATACTTATGAGTTACAATCTACTCCCCACGTCTTCCCTTTGGCAGCCTAAATTAAGTCGCACATTTGACGGCAAATTAACTTCAACTGGGACGGTAATGTGTCACCTATACAGCAATCTGTGCGGCTTCTTTGCCTAGGCGACACAAACCTTGCGCATCTGAGGGGAAAATTAAATCAAACAAATTATTTGTGGTGTGAAAGTCAAATTCGAGGAAACTGAAGAAAGGAGGCGCCACACAGCGAGGGCCATCAGCTGTTAACAAGCCCCTCTGATGACAAAAGCCTTGCATAATCGCCCAGTCAACCTTTATCATTGTGATCACAGAGCCGGAGATTTACTGCACGCTGGTATTAGCTGTGACATACAGTCACAATACAGTCGAGGTGGGAGGAACACATGCTCAGACAGTGTGTGTACATACGTGTGGGTGTAGAGGGGAGGCGGTTGTGGCACCAACAGAGATCTCCCCACTTCATCATTGAGTAAATGGCACCACAGACGTGAGCCTCGACTTCACAGCTGCCTCATGGCGGGTGACATTGAAGCCCACGCATGAACACATCGCTCATCAAAGCGAATGAGGCGTTCGTCGCTTCCTCTGCATGCGACGAGGAAAACAATGGCAAGCAAACCCTCAAGTGTGCACTCGCACACCTGGAATGTTGAGAGTGAGTGGAGATGGGATTGAAAAGAGTTGGAGAGAGGGGGGGGGGGGGGAAAGAAATCCATTTGGTTTCATGCATCCCTCACAAGAAGCTTTACAGACTGTGACCTTCTACTGCTTTGGTAATGAGAAGGAAACGGCAAGACCCCGGCGCCATAAAACGGCTCTGAGCGGGTGCTAACAGTGGTTCTGCAATTAACCTGTCTTAAAACAAACAAGAGGCTTTCGCTTTAACAACAGGGACGTACTTGAGAGGGTTGATTTTTTTCTTTTTCTTTTGCAGCATGCAAGTCAAAGGCCCACCAGGGTTCGGGTTTTAATCGGTCATTAGTGTTCTCATTTCGGCACAGCTGCGCCATCTACTATGCAGCGAGACACACACACATGAATATGATCAGAAACGTAAGTCAAAGCTCTTACGAAGCTACAGAACGAACCACCAATGGAAGTCTCAAAAAGCCCTCCAAGTCTCTCCACTTCCACCAACAAAGAATATTTGTCTTAACACTACTCATTAAGTGTGAAAAGCATGTAAGTGAAAACAGAAAGCAAAAAAAAAATTAATTGCACATCCTCCTTTAAGTTCAGGCACATAGTTTGAACACAAAAGCGCCAGTCTTTCTCCTTAACTGTCCTCTTTTCTCTAAGTGGAACCAGACGTCGGCAGTTCTTCATTTAGCCCATTCGAATTGGAGGCGAGTTGCTGTTCTTTATTTATTTAACAAAACGAGCTGTAAAAAGCCAAACATTAGGTCATGGAATATTTTCAAAACCCAGAAGAAATAAGTCAATGCCTTCAATGAGACATCAAACCCAGTTTAAGTATTCCCCTACAAAATATGAGCTAGTGAGGATCTTTTTTTCCAAGTAGTGCTGTGGGACTTTTTCTGGTTTTTAAATACAACTTTCAACAGTGTGGGGCACATGCGTTTCCAATTAAGAGCTCATGCAAGCCTGGGCCCCATTCACCCCCGTCCACGATTGACCAAGTCTGAGGAAATGTTAAACAGGCATCAGAACCATAACAAGAGCCTGCAGATTTTTCAAAAGCCCTGACTTTCTAAACAATGATTAAGACATCACGGCGAATTGATGATATAAGCTGCAAATGTCGCATAAAAATCTAAATAAAAAGGGGGGGGAAGGGAGGGAAACATACTTAATCATAACTTTTTTGTGAAGCGTTCACAGCTTGGGCACTTAACCGTAGCAATTTGTCCCTTTGGTGAGCGGGTACCAAGCCTGCTTACAGTGCAAAGAAATAAAACATGTCAATGCTGTTGATTTGTGAGGATCATAATGAGAATGCACGGTTTACACGAGGCACTCAGAGTTGGATCTACTTCCCTGGAAGCGGCAATAACTCCCTATGAGCCTGTCTCTGCTCAGACTTCAATCTCGGGGCCCTAAGGAGCTGTTGGAGGACTTTGATGTTCTGTCTAAATGAATTGACTGTGCTTCTTGATACAGCCCTCCAGTCAACCGGCTCCCCCCCCCCCCCCCACCACCCACCACCGATTCTGTCACCTGTGATAAACACCATGCACGCTCGCCAGTCCCAAAATTCTGGATCACATGCTCAGAAAGGCCAGTCTTTTTTTCTCTCTCTCTCTCTCTCTCTCTCCTTTCAACTTCATAAATGGCTGAAAAAAATATGATTGTTGTTTCCCGCCGTGCCCCTATCTGAGCAGGGAGCCCTTTGAAGTGCAAGGCTGTATGTGAGCAAGCAACGCTGGGGCTGCTTTTTGTTACCTTACAGACCTGCTACATCCAGTAGGTGAGCCTTTATGTCGGATTGCACTTCAGGGCACGATGTCTGTTAGAGCCTGGGCAAAGGCAACAACCTCCAACCCACTTCTATCATTGCATTTCTTTTTCTTCTTTTTTTTTTTTTTTTTTTTTAAGGAATCAGAGCCAGACAGCTCTGCATTCAAGCCCGCAACTTCACCGACATGATTCCAGACAAGATGCTAAGGCTTATTGAGGAGCACTGGTGCACCGCTAAGGAGGTACAAAATGTGTTGACACATCTAGTTTGTGACTTCTAGTTTGTCACAAAGTGTGCTCAGAATGTAGACAAGTCGTGACAGGAGATACAATGTTTGAAAAAAAATGGATGCTCTAGTGCTAAAGATAGCATGAAGTGTAACTAATCAGGAATTGAAATACACTGCAGTGGTTGATTTCAATCAAAGATCCGGGCGGAGACAGTGGTTAGAGGAAAACAATACTTATCCATCTAAGCTTCAGCTTGGTCAATTCTCATTTGACTAAATCCGATTACCATCGATTCTGCATCTCCGTAAAGCCGAGGTTTTAGGTTTTCCTTGATAGTGCAGAAATCTTAACAGGGATGAAGCGGCAGTATTTAACCTATTACAGCCTCCGCTGAAGCGGTCGGGTTTTGCAGGAAAGTACAGGTTCTACTGGCGAAAGGCATTGATCCTCCCACACCCTGGGTTTTCCCAGCGTGTGCAGCGATTCCCGAGCAAAGCCTCTGAACACCCTCTCTCTCTCCCTCTCTTCCAGCAGCGAAAGGTGCTCCAGAGCAAACCTGCCCCGGATCGAGCATCTCATTTAGCCACCGGACCCTTTGATGTGGATTCAGTGCTGCAGTGCATATCATTCGTGTTTGAAGGTTCAGTTTCCACAATACAGCGGGGTTTGAAGTTTCACATATTGCAAGTGCAACAATGTGATAATCTGGCAGCCAGTTATGCATTATACATTTTTCATAAAAGAACACCATCACCTGAAAGTGAGAATGTGGAAAAGTCAGCGCTTCAAGGTATATATTGACAGAAACTGTTTCTGAGACTTCTGGGTGTGGGACGAAAACACTCTTGTTATCTCGAGCGCTTCAGAATCAGCTCTACATCTTACCTTGGAAGGGGGTAAATATCCAAATAAACAGAGTAGAATAACATTTGACTGGTGTCTGCCACGCCATTATAAGAGAGAATTATTTAGTCGACTGAATGTTTCTCGCAGGGTGAAGAGGCACTGACAGCAATGCAGCAAACATCTGCGACACCCTCAAGAGAGATGATCCCCAGCTTTGAGTACTTGAAGAATCCTTGTTAAGGTCTTTGTGTCCCCATAAAGGGTATATATGTATTTACCTTTATCCTACAGTCTATTCAACGGCCAGTAGGGGGAGACTACACTCCCGAAGTGGTGAGATTCTATGAAACCAGATCGGAAAATGTGCCTACTTCTCCCTGAATCTATTAAGTCAGTAAACATTTTCCTAACAAGTTGGTACTCATGGATAGTTTCAATTCTTCTCTAAACAGTATGATGTTTACATTTTAGATTGTTATCTCAATTAGAGTAGCTACAAATCAAGGAATGCTGAGAAGGCGTGGCTACTTCTGATTGACAAGTTGCTACCAAGGCAACCTGTTAACCAGCGTAGGGTATGTATAAGTCTTCCAAGATATGAGAACAATATGGGATGTGCGATAACATTGCTGAACATTTGGTAACCATACGTAGTGTGAAAATAATACTATAATAGTGTTTGCAGAATAGCCAAAGATAAATCCCGTGTGTCACCATTTAAAGAGTGGTTAGCTAATAGCTAGCTTTAGCAACATGTAACTGCATCAAAATGGTTTGAAAACATGGCCGTTACACCCAGACCTCAGACAGAAAGTAGACATAGGCATACCGATTGAGAACGCTTGCTTGTTCACATACAAAAAAAAATCGTATTTTTTAAAATTAATTCAGAACTTCGCAATTTATTCATTGCGTTTGCGTTGCAGTAACGATGAACTTGTGAAATCGTTTTTTTTTTTTTTTTGTAAACATGCAACCAAATGCAGACTCCAGGCCTCAATGGGCGAGTTGAAATACAACAAAGAAGTCTTGCTTATTGCAATTTTCATGTTTGTAATCGACACAAGTGGGACGACCATTTCTTAAAATCCAACTACATCAAGCGCACGAAAGTTAAAAAGGAGGGAGTTGATGCCCAGATAATGAAAAATCAAGTTGGCAGATAATTTCTGTAAGTGACTGAGGCTTTCACGAACACTTCTGATCTTGATAATTAAAGCGTGTTTGTGTGGAGGTGCACAGCTCCCCATCTCTTTCTTTTTTTTTTTTTTTTTTAAAGGATGCTTACTGTCTCAAAAGCACAGAGATGCTGGCAAGCCTGGGGGCCTGCTTGCTTTCTTTTCTCATCTCTCTGTCTCGATCTTGTGCTAAATACACACAAACAAGCATTAAAAAAGGCACACGCACAAATACGTTATTCCACACACACACACACACACACACACACACACAACAACAAACGAAAACCCACACACAAGAAAAAGAGTCGACGCTTCCACAAACATCAGCCTCTCAATTAGCTTCTGCACTCGTTTCTCCTTGGAAGAGAATTATTTTTCAGCTGGATGCTTCTTCTTTGTTTATTGTGAGCAGACCAAAGCCTTATCAGCAGCTAATCACTGCATGTCAAATTCACAGACGTACTGCAGTCACTTAAAAAAAAACAAAAAAAAAACATTCACTGAATAATCTTCTCTAGTTCAGATTGCTGTTTTAGATTTGGACAATCACCAATTTCTTTTTAGACGCTAAAATCTGTCTGACAGCCAGGCAGAAGATCAGCATTTGTTGGATATAATTTGTTGTGACATGTTAATTGCATCTACTTGTAATTCTCTCTAATTGATGTTTGATATGTCTCAGGAAATTAGGCCAACTAGATAACACTGCAAATATTATGGAGCCTCCCCGCCTTTCTCTTTCTGTGGCAGGTCTGATGAATTCTCAACACCTAAAAGTGTAATGTGTCAACATGCTGTGCAGCTATCCTCTGTATTCCCAGGGCTGCCAGGCTGACAAATCTAAGGTTACAAGCATCCCACTGTATATTCAAAACACACTCTGGCACACTGCGGAGGGACAGAGAAGACTAACCTGAGCGATTTTCACGGAGTTCTGGGTCGAGCCACCGGCATGGTACTCAACTTTGTTCCTCTTCACAATTTCTGCGAACCTGGAATAAAAAGAGAGAGACACAAGTTGAAGAAAAAGATTAAACAGAATTGGACCAGACCTGCTCATACAGGCTAAACACTTGATACAAGTTAAAATCACATTAGGAGTTTTGTCATCATTTGTTTGACACATTACAAAATGTATATGAGGACTGAGAAGAATTGTATTTCAAAACAAATTGGTCATTACAATATGAATCACTAGTGCTTATAGTTGGACAATTAAGAGCTAGCAGCTATAAATATGAAACGTTCTAAGTAAATATTTAGAAGCTATTGTATGGACTGTGTACAAATTTGTGATTATCTAGCGCTTTTCTGGTCTTCAACCACTCAGATTACATTATATGTCACATTCAGCCATTCATACAGTGATGGCAGAGGCTGCTACGCTAAGTGCCAAACTCCCCATCAGAACTAATCCCAATCACACACATTCACAATGCTGCTGGCTATGCCACCCGGAGCAATTTGGGGTTCAGTGGAACCAAGGACCACTTTGACATGCTGTCACCAACTGGCTCAAAGTAAGTGACAAAGGAAGGGTGTCACACACGAAAACAAGGTTTAAGGAAAGTGTATTTATTATCAAACTGAAGTTAAAACAATCATAATTATGTAAATACGTCAAATCAGTCATGAATGCAATGTATGGATGAGGGTAGTGTTGTAAAGTGCAAACAAAAGAAAACCAGTTGGTGGAGGCCTGGGAGAAAGAGAGGCGAGACAAGTTAGAGGGGAAGCCACTTATAAGCAGAATCCTGATGGACTCAGGTGTACCCAGTTAGACTAACGGCCTTCCTGACTCCGCTTACTGTCTGCCAAGCCAGGAAGCCAAACAAATGCAGGCAGAGGGCAGGACGTCGCAATGCCGCCTGCAGGAGCTGGAGGATCAGATCGCCAACCTTTTTTTTCGATTGAAAAATGACCAACTCTACCGCTGAGCCTCAGCTGCCCTAAACATTATCTGGTTTCCAGACAAAATGGTCCCACAGGTTTGCCATCAATATCTCACAGTCACCACAAGATCAACAAAAAGGATACAACAAATTAATTCCAGTGAGATGAGTTGTGATACGTCTCAGGCTAACAAAGCAGGCGGGCCCGCTCATGTTAGCATCACAACATTAACATGCTAGACATTTGAAAATATTAAACACTTCAAAGTTTTCTTATATTTGTATAAATGTACGAGCACGCTGTTAGCATATTAGCCACACTGTTAACACGTTAATAAGTTGAGCACTACAACAGACATACAATTATGCTAATCAGTATGCTAAACACTCAAACATGTAAGTGTAACAGTTTATTTATTGCTTTAGCCATCAATGTATTGGTCATTTCTAGCTAACAAATTTAACCCTCTGTCCATAGAGACTAGCTAACAAATTCAACAATTAAATTGAAGTCTTTTATTCTGTTACTCAAACTAACACTTACTACTAGCTAACTTCACTCATTCACTCACAATCAAGAACTCCAAACCAATGTTGGAAATCTCCGGGTTAAATCCTAAAAATAATGTTTTCCTTTCCTCCTGTCCTGCTAAGGAGGCATCAGTATTTCCATTCTGCGTTACAATAAACTTTAAAGTGGCATACATTCCTGTTCCATCCTTCTACTTCGGCCGTTCTGTGTGCAAGCTGTTCATGTGAACTACTTGAAAAGAAAAAAGGCAGGGCGGGAAAAAGCAAAGCAAATGCTGTATTTTATTAAATGGGATACTTGACCACAAATGTTACTGGAGTTGAAAAAGGGTCTAAATGTCAGCTTGATAAAAGCAAAAGAGGAACATTGTCCACATGTGGTTGCAGTTAGCCGTGCAGTATTAAATCAAGATGAGCAAAGAAAAAGAACATTTCTAAAAGAACTAAAACCGTTTGATCTGTAAATAAGAGGAACTAGTGATCTTTTTACTTAGCTAGATTCTATCGATGATGTTTTCAGAGCAATTAGAAGAACACGTTTTAAATGTACTTGTTGAGGACACGTCATAAACAGATGAGCTGTTAAGATGGAGACCATATCTGATAAAACGGTTGATGGATAAAACATACAGAAAACAGTGGAATTGACTGCAACAGACTGAACACAATGAGTAAAGAAAACAGACATGACATTGGGGAATGGGGAGTAAACAATTGCCGCGTTTCAAACATAAACCTCCGGGAAACACCCTTGGGGTCTAGAGTAGTTTACTACTGAAGGCGGTTCTGTCATTTTTGCATTTTTCCCCATCATGCTGCCATTTCAAACATCAATAGCTTTAATGCTTAGGCGTAACATGATGCAAAGCTGGGCTACGCTGCCAGATAGAGTCTTTATCTGGGGAGCTGAGTACATGAATAATGTGTATTCTCCACATCGTTCACACAAACAGCCTCCCAGGGGACCGGCTATATAAACGTGTCCACCCTGCTAAGGAAATTGACCTAGCAGCAGTCAAGTTGATACGCCACATTAGGAGGTCCTTGGCTTTTTTTTTTTTTTTTTTTTCTTCTTCTTCTCAACCCTAAATTGAAGACTGCCCATTTGTAAGCGTATTTACATCCGGGAAAGAAATCCAATGATATGGTAAATAGTTCAAGGTGCATCATACCATTCCCACTGGTGTTGCATGCAATTCCACCTTAAATTGACTGGAAGGTTGGGTTGCTGAGAGACAGCTTGAGTGTCGTTCCAAGGGATGCTTCTGGTTATACAAAAAGGGTCACTTCATTCCTTTTTAAGGGGTAAACACATTTTCAGGGTGGGGGGGGGGGGGGGGTTTAAAGGTTGCTGACTTTGGTTGAGCAATCTCGAGATTTAAAAGTTGAACTGGAAATATGTCCTCTCTATTGCATATACTCGCTGCAGACAGGAGTAATATGTATGCAAAGTGCATCCTGGCTTACCAACATGTGTGAGCCAGAGGTGTTCAATACTTCAGCACAACCTGGTTTAACTAGGCATGGCCGAATTTTGAGCGAGTGTGAAAGTAACCTTTACTGCTTCAAAGAAAGTCTGCATATCATGTCTCAAGGCGAGGGGGTCTACCCAGGGCAGAATGTTCCTAATAAAGGAAAAAAAAAAAAAAAACTTTCCATGCAAGTGGAAAATATGCTAACCGAGGGGAAAAAAATCCTTCCTGAGACACCTGTTATGACTCCTTGACAAAGGAAGAATTTGAGCACTGTGGGTGTTTATAACATGAAGGCAGCAGAGGGACTCCAGAACCTATTTCAAATAGACACACAGCTTCAGAGGATTTCAGCCTGTTTTTTTTTTTTTTTCTTTTTTTCCTAGAAGTATTTGCTCCACCTTTCAGGGCAGACAGCATGGGGCCCTGCTCTTGGATGCCTCGAAAATCCCATCCGAAAAGGAGCAGCTGCCTCGAGACCTTTACACCCTCAAACATCATGTGATCCCATAGTAGTGACACCGTAAACGGCCCCCTTGGCCATTTAGGAAGAGAAAATCCCATTCCATCTACTGCGGTCTGAGCTCACTCTGTGATGGGAGGGAGCAGAGAAAAAGAAATTGTTTTGAACAAAATGTCCTCAGCCAGTAACCTCGGCTTTTAAAAACCTGCTGGTGTTGTTCAACGGAACAGCAATTCCAACTATGCCATGAATTCCACTAACGTATAGACAGGCTGTGTTATATAACACTTGCTTTACAAGAGACTGCCCCTGACACTCTGCTTAAATACCACTCTTAACTGAAGGCAGGGTGTTATTTTTCAATTTCATACCTTCCAATTTGAGACTAATTGGGGCTGTTATTTTTTCAGCTTATATCAAATTAGTGGAATTAGGCTACTGAATAGAATATTTGTATTCAGAGGACGTGACAGTCCTCCTTAAAAAAAAAAAAAAAAAGGTCTAATACCTTCACATCTCCCAGGCTTAGAACGTTCAAAATGTGGGGGCAGATCACACAAGTCGGGAATGTCGTGTTGTTTACATTCCTGAGGATGGAGCCCCCACCGTTGTTTCCCATCAAGGGAAATATGAGCGCTTCCAAAGAACTACGAGTGTTCTCTTCCCCCGAGTGACTCATGAGTTCCTCCAAAAAAAAAAGACAAGTAGATTATTTACATGAGGCAATAATTCAAGATTTGCTCCTTTAAGTCTCTTACATGGAGGCCAAGGGGAGCCCATTTAACCAATCCCTCTTCATTCGCCTTTGATGTTAGCCTATCTCGATAAGACCGGATGAGTGCCCTAAAATCCCCGTCGAGTGATTTCACAGGAAGAACAAGTCTCTGTTAATCAATGGCTAGATTGGATCTGGATCCTCGGGAGTGGTCGGCGTGAGAGTCCTCCCGAGTGTTTGAGTGCACACCGGGGTAATTCACCGCTAATGATCGCCGCGGCACCCGCTCTCCTCCGTTGTTCCTTATTTAATTGCCTCGTTCACGTTTTAAACAGCTTACAAATCACGAGGACAGGCAGGGAAACATGATCAAACAGCGCATATCGCTAATCAGGGGAGGGCACGGGAAGGAGTGAGAGGACTTGGGGGCTTCTTTGCGGTTCTCCTTTGGGGATTAGGAAGGAGGAGGGTTGTAGAGGAACAGTAAATTATCTCTGCTTCAGCTGGAGCAGGCAGGTACATTTAAACAGGCAGATCCATCTTTCTCTCTCCCTCTCTCTCTCTCTCTGACAGAAGCAGCTAAAAGGCTTCAGTAATCCCAATTTCAACACAGGCATCTGGAGCGGAGACAGGTTCCACCATTGATTAGATTCCCCAATCAGCGTGTGCATCCTACGAGCGGCCTTCCTTGGTAGTCTGGAGGCAGTACAAGGCCTGATGCACAGTAATTGTTTCCATAGGTCATGCGGAGGGAAAAACAGCTCGGGGAGGTGATGAAAGGGAGATGGAAAAGGGTGAGGAATATTGTTGTTTTTTCCCCCCCAATTAAATTGTTTGTCAAACCCTTCACAAAGGGTTACGCAGTTTATCTGTTTAAAATCAATACGCCCGTCTCAGTGTGAAAGCTTGTCCCGACACAAGACAGGCCCATTAATTATTCTGTTCTGCGTGCTATCGCTGGGGCTGCTCAAGGTTGAGCCTTATCTTTTCTTATTTCAAATCAATAATTATCTCCTACCGTCGCTAGTGCTCCCCCCCCCCCCCTCCTCCTCCTCCTCCTCAGAAATAGATGTGCTTTTCATTCAAAGCCTAAGTCTCTCTCTCGTTTTCTCTCTCTGTGCAGCAACTGGTGAGGAACGCAGAATGAATAGGACATTCTTATCAGTGGAACATTAGGGCAGGATGGGAATAGATGGCGAAGAATGAGGCGCATAAAAGTGCCGAACACAAATGAGGCATGGTTCAAACAGCGAGCGAGGCCTTGTTCCCCTCCTCTGACATCTGCTAATACACCACACTGAGGGATGAATGTTCATTTGCACAAAAAGCGGAACGATATCGGCAAAATTTCAGGTATCCAAATCCATGTGCGGCGGAGAAAACCTGCCTCGAGTCCCCACTGGTGCAGATAAAGCAGCAACACCCAGGCCTTCTTTCTTCTTTTTTTTTGCATTATAGACTGGATGCACAATTAATGACTGCACAATTACATGGTCATAATGGGTGAGTAATTGCATTAGAATCCAGAAACAACCAACGTGCATCCCGTTAATAATCCAGCAGCAGAAGAAACCAAATTGTTGGCACACAAACTGCTGCCTAAACCTAATTAGGCTGCACTCAAGGATGAGGCGAAGAGGGCAAAATCTGGTCATGGATGGAGGATGAGTTCACATTATTTCCACTAGAATGTCACAGGTTTTTTTTTTTTTTTTGCTTTGGCTCTGCAGAGGGTGGCGTTGTTTGTCACACTGTTCTGTGTGGATTTGGGAGAAGAGTGCGAGTGTGTGTCTGTGTGTGTGTGTGTGTGTGTGTGTGTAAGAGAGGACATGAAAGGGAGAGAAAGAGGGACACATCGAGGGAGAGAGAGAGAGAGAGAGAGAGAGAGAGAGAGTGGGAAGATGGGAGTGTGTAAGCATGGATGGGGCTTCTGGTGTTCTCTTGAGGATTGAGATTTGAAGCCCGAGCACAAAGCCTTTGAGACATCCTCCTTATCTTGGAGGTTGATACCAGGATCTTGGTGATTCAGAGCGCTCCGTGTGAATAATTCCACCAACACCCCCTACTGCGGGGACCATATGGCCCAGTGTGAACTTTAAACACACGGGGAGTGTTGCTGCCTCACCAGTCAGGCCTCCCATCTCTTCCCCCGCGCAGGCTAGGTGTAGAGAAATGATCAGCACAGACAGTACACTAACTAGCCTACATGGAGAACGGCTGCTGCCATCAGTGGCTCTTCCTGTGTGGCTGCTAGGGGATCAAAGATGACTAAAAATAGCCCAGAGCATGCTTTTCTGAACTGAACATGCTGTATGTGCTGGCTGAGACGCCCACATTTTAATTATAAAACGCTCTTTAAAAAAAAAAAAAAAGAAAAAAAAAAGGGGGGGGAGTCGGAGAACAAGGAGGGGGGAGGACGCCCACATGCACAGGGAGAGAGAGAGAGAGACAGAGATGTGGATTATGTTTGTTACACTCCCTTTGACTTGTGATGTTTCCTTCTGGCACCACCTGCTGGCAGCCACCATCAACAAGAAGGGAGGCGTTTGCAACTCGGAGCTTTAATTATGATTGCATCAGCCACCCCTTATGATGCAGCATGTAGGCTTTAAATGCTTGAAATTACACTGTGTTAACCTATTTAATCATGAAACAACAGCAGAATCTGATATGAGGCATCTTTTTAAGCGAAAAAGTTTTCTCGCTTCATAATTCAAAAGGTCTCGATCCACATTTCTTACGGATGAGTACGGCTCGGGTTGAGCGCATCCGTTTTATGCAAGCGCCCCAAATCGGCGGATTCATGCATATCAATAAAACATCAAGAGCGGTACGTTTGACGGCTGAACATGTTTCTGATGTCTCAATTACCAGTCGAGTGCCATTAATCTCTGCTCTCTCTCTCTCTCTCTCTCTCTGCTCTCTCTCTCAGAGGCTGGCCGATGGATGCAGGCCGGCAACCTTTGCCCTCAGCGGCAAGAAGCCGGATGTTCTGACCCCCCCCCCCCCCCCCCCCCAGCGGGCTGGCGGAGGTGAGTTTAAGTGTACTGTAGTACAGCACTCAGCCTCAGCAACAGACAGGGGAGTTGGGATGTGAAAAAAAAAAAGGGGGGGGGGGGGGGGGGGGTTGTAATGTCTACACACTCAGTCTAGCATGAGTGCATCCAGTGAAGTGGCACCATGGCAAGCACATGCAGCTTCTGCACGCATGCTTGCATGTGAGCGCGCGCACACACACACACACACACACACACACAAAAAGGAGGGCGGGGGGGGTCTCCTCCTCACACCAGATATCTCCACTGGGGGTTTGTAGCACTCACTTTTGCTTCATTATGTATTAAAAAAATAAAAAAAAGAGAGGCATAGAGTCAAGTGTGTTTACAGAGCAGAATCTAACACACTCACACACACACACACACACACAAACACACACACACACACACCCAGGAGCCAGAGTGTTTAGCATGTACTCAGTGAGAGGGGCCTTTGTTGTTTTCCTCCCAGTAAGCAGATTGAGCTGCACGGCAGCAGCAGGGGTGTGTAAGATGTACACAGACAGCAGGGTGTGTGAGTGGAGAGGCACCTCCACTGATCTCCTGTGTTGTGTGATGATGTGTGTGTGATGTGTGTCTCAATCCAGGGCTGATCCCCCTGAGTCAGCCCTGTCAGTGATACGAGCCTCCCACCCTCTCTCTCACTCTCTCTCTTTCCCGTTCGCCATCCGGAATGCTAATAACAGCCAGCCACTAACACTGCAGCCCTGAATTATTCATGCAGCAGAGGGTCACACGGCATAATGAGGAGTTTACTCTCATTCTGGATGCGATTGTGACGCTGCTAATCTGCATTTAGCACACAGAAAGAGAGAAAAGGAAGGGGGGGGGGGGGAGAGGGAGGATGAGCACTGATGAACTTAATTGCTGTGAGCAAACAACCTCTGAAAAGAGTCACGCCATCATCCAGAGATGAGAAAGTAAACAATTAATTATCATCGGACGGAGGGAGTCATAAAACAAATGTTTGAACAGGACTAATATTCAGGAGCTGGCTGATCTTCTTTTTTTTTTTCCCTCCCCCTCGGAGGTGACAATACACTCAGTGTAACAATGACTCACCCATTTGACACACCAATAATCATTAGCTCTAATATGATACGGTTAACAAGCCCAGGAGGGTTCGGGTGGGTGCTGTGCCATGAAATGTAGCGTGTGCTAAACAACCTGTAATGCCTAGTTATCCTGAAATAAAATGTCTATTTGCCCACATTATAATCTCCTGCAGAAAGAGGAGCGTTTCCATTATGTTGACATGTTGTTTCCTGTGGAGACTTCTTGGGGTTCAAACAGCAGGCTACTGATGCCCCCTGCTGGACATAAAAAGGTACATCAATCTTTTACTGAAGTTCAATATTAAGAAAAAAAAAACAGTCAAGACAAATAGCTGCTGACAATATAAATATTTCAGAAGCTTGCAATCAAATTCTGATTTCGACAGTATAAACTGTACCGAACTTTGGCAAATAGTTCAGCTTACATAACTGGAATTATACATAACATGACATAAGGAACTGTGAAAAGTCAAAACATATCTCCTTCACCGCAGGTATAAAATGTAAACGTCAAGCCGCATGATGGCAGCAGGGTCAAGTTAAAAAAAAAAAAATGTACAAAAGACCTAAAACATTTCATATTCTCCTACAGATATACAATAATATGTGTGTTGAGAAAACAGAGAGGGAGTCAAACAGGCTTCTTTGGTTAGCTGGTTTCCTGTTGTACTCAACTTCAAACCACTCTAGACATCCTCTGAAAAACCAACATGTACTGTAAACAAGCCTTTAAACTGATGCTCCAAAAAAAAAAAAACACCTTGGAAATATCATCTGAATCAAAGCAGTGCAAGAATATACAGCATGACTGGCTAACCACTACAGTGTACATCATGTTAACTATACAAGCACTGAGAAGCAGCGGCTTCCTTATAAACAGTGTTTAGGTGATAGGTATGTGACTTTGTTTCATGCACAACATGATATATGGATGTTTAAGCCTTAGTGGACGTTGGTGTCTCTTTGCATGTTTTTCTATTTTAAAGAGGAGAAAGTATAGAACAGAAAGGAAACATGGTAGAGAGAGAACAGTATGAAATACAGAAACAGCCAGAGGGGCGTCAACAAACCCAGCCTCGTGGTGATATGGCATGCGTCTTAACCACGAGGCCAACAGGATGTTTTGTTAGCTGAGAAGTTATTCCTCTAGTTTACACAAGGGCTGCAAAGGTTGTTCCATCAAGAATTTGCTGCATCCATTTTCTCATATTGTGCAGGAATAATGTCCTGCACAATATGAGAAAAATATGCAATGTGTGATTACATAGTTCAGTGTAGCCATGATATGAGGTGTAATGAATAAACAAAAATGCAAGAGTGCAAATTAACTAGAACTCACAGTTTCAATGTCTATCTGTGCTCATCGTTCAGAAAGAATCCAAAGAGCTGGGGTTTTTTTCCCACCACAAAAGTGGAATCATTTTATTTGAGGGGAGCAGATATCTAGCTCGAGCTTTATCTCACTGCAGTGTGTGAGAGCATGGCCATTATGCACAAACCTCCCTCTGATAGGTCAAAAGTATGCATGAAAAGTGAGGACGCAGGACTTGTATACAGCAAATACTTTTTCATTTATAGCAATAAATTTAGACTTTTGTGACGCATTTATATCGTGATAATGACGATACTGCGATTAATTGCACCGGCCTAATTCCAATGATGAAACATAGAATGGAGCATGCATTAGCTTTTAGCTAACAGGTCCTAGGTCTGGTGTTATGTTGTGATAGCATGACTCTTGTATCAAAGGCTTTATCTGATTGGTCAGAAGCTCACATGCTTAGTTTGAGTGCATAGAGTATGTACATTCATTTTTTTGTTTTTTCTTATAATTGCATTTTCATGCTTGCCATGTGTTCAACGTTCATGTTCAAATCATGATGATGATAAAAATGTGTTTTCTTTTGTAGCAAACTATATATTGCTTTATCAATCAACTGTTCAAATTGCTCTCTGTTTTTAAACACCATTATTAAAAGTGTGCAGTAATAATAAAAAACAACACAAATATAAACACCTGGGACATCTTAACAAGGGAATTATTTTTGGAAAAAAATGATTGCTACATAAACGCGATGATTGCAGAATTATAGCTCTAAATATATATATATATATATATATATATAAGCTTCCACGGCCAAAACTGATGTCATCATAAAGCCAAAGATGACTAATATTAATAACAATATATAAATCAGAGACAAGAAACACATCTTCACATTTGAAGTTATTTCTGTTGATCCACTTCCAGCACCAGTTTTTAAAGTAAAAATAAACTGAAAGCCGTAAGAATGAAAACTCGGAATTAATTGGAACTTGTAGAACATTTGAAGTGCAATGAAAAAGCATCGCAAGTCACAGGCGAGGCTTATTCTGAGGAGGGAAAAAACTAAGTCCCCAGCCAGTACTAACAGGGATGTTGATGGTTTCTACAGCAGGCAATTTCTCAGCCACAACAGGATTATATGGGCTCTGCTGTGACTAGATAATTGAATTCAGGCATGGCCACAGTGCACTGCATCCAATGATCTCTCTCCCACCAGGGTGATGGGGAGAAAAAAATGAATCGTGTTACACTCTGTAGATTCAGAAGCACAACAATAGTGTTAGTAGACTAGCCTTGTAAGTCTATTGTGGCCTTTTAAGTAATGATGTTTGTCAGAACACTTCAGTCGAGTTCTTTTTCTTCCATGGACCGATGACCTTGTGAATGACCTGCACTTTGAATTTGACTCTTTTTTTTAAGCTTAGTTTCTTCCTTTGTACTGCCATTAGGCAATAATGATGTAACGAATAAATACCACATGTACCGTCCTGTATAAATTGACTGCCATGAGGATGTGTGTGTGGTGTTGGTGGGGATATGCATTGAAATGCATTGTGCTGGGAATAAACCACCAAAGCCGCATGTTAATCCTGCCCTGACCTTGTGCAGAATGGAGGGAACGGTGTCTGTGGGGCTAAAGATAACACCGCTGCCTTTGTGCTGCAGGAGAACAACACTGCTGATGATGCTGCTTTGTGCTGCCGCTGCATCTGCTGCTGTTACCGCCCAAGGTCACATGCGTCCCTTTGTGAGGTAACAAGTACTGACAAGGTAGCCCATTGTAAGGTACAGACTGTCTGATGTACTGATCGGCCTCTATTTTGGGTACGCAATACTCTTGTGGCTTTTACGACTATAATTTGGGCATTTTGGTTTCGCTTGGCTCTGAGGACACTCAAACCGATTTGTTTTTCCTTCTAAAAAAGGGTCAGAAAGTGTTAAGCTAACATGCACGCTGCAAACATGAGACTTCATAGGAACTCTGCAAAGGCTGAATAATCCTCTGACTTTGTCTTTTTTTTTGTAAAAACACATCTGCGATTCAGATCTGCGTCAAAGCATTCACAGTGGTCTTAAGTATAATCACTGAGAAGTGTAGCCTGACCCTAATCTTGAGACCTATTTAAGAGTCGAAAAGTGCATCGATTACAGACTGAGAAAAGTGACATTCTGAGCTGCTTTTAGGAAAGAGCTTTTATTATGTGCATGCACACTTTTGGTATGATTACGTTAAGATACTCATTCATTCAATTCTTCTCTCTCAAACAGATGTCTTTAAAGCTCCTGTGAGGGTCTTTCCATTTGTGTTATATTCGCTGCCCCCTTTGGACAAAGAGGTAGACTTTTAACTCTTTGATCATCTTCTTCTTTATGTGTAAGAGTGGGTTATTTTATGATAAGACTGCTGCCCTATAATAGTCAAATGTATCTCTCTGTGCATCTGCACTTGCAAAAAAGTGAACAAAGGCTCTTTCTAAAGCATGATGTACCTCATGTGATCTGTCACCTACCCAGTGTCAGCAGTTAAAAGGGATTCAAAGTATTACATAGAAATGTTCAATCTTGTCGCTGATGGTTTGGAATGCTTTTGTAGGACTTATGAAGTCATTAGCATTCACTGCAGTCTGTCTCCTAACCCCCTAAAGACTCCTCACTGGAGCTTTAAAAAGAAATCATTTTATCCCGTCTACAACTAAATCTGCTCAGCGATGCACTGCTACATGTACTGCAGACAGTGCCAAGTTAACTAATATATCTGTGATAGGCCCATATCAGCCAATAATATCAGTTATCGGATTTATTGGTCTGGATCAGGTTTCAAGTGTAAGTATCATTTGTTCTATTTTTAAGAAAATTAATTTTCTATAAACTTCAAAACTTAAACATTTTGCTATCAAAGACAAACAAATATTGTCCTTAGACGAGGAATTTAAAAAGACAAGGCTTCCATCTTTTAAAAATAAATATGACTCAGCAGTATTCTAATGTAGAAAAAACAATGGTGGACAAGATATAATGCTATTAAAATGACTGTATCCAAATAATTGGACAACGATTCTTCTGGAATTTTTTGTCTCGACTGGTCACCTTTATTCCAAGGAGAGCAGGATGGATTTAATGGAAGCTTTGGAGGAGCTGGAGAGCAGAGCTTGTCCCTCCCTCCCTCCACGTTATCACTGCTGAGGTGCCCTTAAGCAAAGTGCTTAACACCAAACTACTCCAGTGGAGCTGCTCGGCAGACACTAGATAAGTGAAACACTGTTATCTTACAGCCAACAGATAAGACCGTGGATGTACTGGACAGCTTCGAGGTGTGAAGGTGAGAATGGAGACTAAAATTCCTGTCAATATATCAGCTCAGTGACTCTGGGTAAATAACGGCCAGAAAAAAAAGTGATTTTTTTTCGCTTTTGAGAGTGAGTGCAGCAAACGGAGACAAGCCATCTAGCAGCAGACTGTGAGTGAATATAACACACATTGTCCGGTACTGTAGCTCTATCAGGAGCCAAATGAACGAGAGAGGATCATAGACCACATCCATGACGCCAGAATAGACTTTTGGTTAGGAAAGAAAAAAAATGCTACGATTCATTTATCAGACGCTTTTATCCAAAAAAAAAGGGACACACGTCAGAGAGTAAGTAAAACACAAGCAAGGATCTAGAGGACGAAACAACGTCAGTAAGTGCAAACGAACAGCTTCAAGTCTGACCGGACACACAGGTGGTGAGAGGCAGTGCACAGAGGCAGAGCACTTTTTCTTTTTTTTAAAGTGAACATATCTTCATCAACAACTACATGGACAGCTCCTCTTGAGAGTTCTAATCAGCATCAAAGTCATCCTAACTACAGTCATCATCATGCTGTTGAAAGAAAATCATTTAATTAATAACTCAACAGCCTGATGGATCAAGTTATGTGTGTTTTTTTTTTTACTGGGACTTTGCAGGATTGCTTCAACTCTCAACATTTTGACATATTTAATTTTATCATCTTTCATTTTTCTTATCAACTCCTGCACCTTGTTACTTTTAAAAAGGCCTGAGTTCTTAGAGCACAACCCTAAATACAAATACTTTTTTTATGTTTGTTTTTTATTGCACAGTCCATTTTGATTTTATGACTTTTGCTCTACTTGTTATTTTTGTACTATGTTTATTGTAATGGACCAAAATACCAGCACAAAGCCGAAGCACCTGAATAAAGATGTTCTCTTATTTTAGTTAGAAAGTTTAATTATAATTCTGAAGTTTATTTAAATTCCTACTTTTGAGACACTAAAACTAAATAGAAGATTCATCCTGATGAATCCAAGAGACTTTCAAAACATCTCATGCCAGGCG
Source organism: Labrus mixtus (assembly GCF_963584025.1). NCBI lineage: Eukaryota > Metazoa > Chordata > Actinopteri > Labriformes > Labridae > Labrus > Labrus mixtus. The sequence continues at coordinate 9,465,974 of NC_083632.1, forward strand.
CTTGGCCAAGGGTGGCATTAGCCCCCCCCCTCAGAAATCTGATTGGCCAACACAGGTGCCACCCCAAAAAAATCCTATTATCCTGTTATTAGCCCTGTCAGAGGAGGGACATATGTTGAAAACTATCCTGTGTTACAAAGAAGATGTGACTGGTGAAGTTAGAAAGGGTAAATAATCTATATTTATTTGTGGCCACCACTTCATTAGTCAGTGCCCGAGTTGGGCCACCCCAGTCCAAAAATCTGGAGACGCCCCTGTCTCACACACACATCACCGTCTTTTTCATCTTACTTGCAGATGGTGGAGTTTTTTTGATGTGTGCACTAGCATTAACACAGACAAATTGCCTGAAAAGACACCATCTGTACTCTATCAAACAGAGGAAAGAGGGCGGTGTAGGGTCAGTCTGCAATTAAGGTGTTCATTCTGTCCACATTTTTTAAATTAGTCTCTTTGCTTTTTACCGTCCGTGTTTATTTCAGGCGCTTTCAAAAGAGACAAGTGCTACTCCCGGGGGCATGCAACCACATTTTTTGAGGAAGGCTATACAATTACTGTTGCATCCCCTTGCAACTTGGGGGAGTGAAGGTCTGAAAAAAAGGAGTGTGCAAGCTCAGCGAACCCCTACTCAAAAATCTTGTGGGGCTTTAGTGCCGTGTATTTAAATTAACTATGCAGATTAAATGTTTGTAACTTCCGAGGCATCTTAAGTGTAGTTTGGCCCAAATTCAGAATGGGAAACATGTGGGTGTGTGGGGGTCTGAGGCTCCCACAGAGGGTTGATTTATAACTCAGCTATTTTGAGCGCTGCAGCTTAAGTGTCAAGATGGTACTGGGTATGAATGACCAGTGCATCCCTTATTTGGCTCCACGTAATTTTAACACTTTGCGGTTCACTACTGAAGCACATGGTGCCCCAGAGAAAGTTTGGACTCACAGGGCTTTGTGTTTGTCTTCAGCGAGGATCTGGTCATTAGGCTTCAGTCCAAACCTTGAGGAAGGATTACAAAAATGTTTTAAACAAATTGGTCAGAACTGAAAAGCTGAAAAAACAAAGACGAAGAAGAAATGTGTGGTGTAGACTTACTTATCGAGGAAATCTTTGTCCACAACAGCTGAAATGTCAAGCAAGGGATTCCCCATCCCGAAGAGTGTGTTTTCACTGTGAGGAGACAAAAACCATATTGTATTATAAAGACTCCCACTCACCAGCTGTGAGTGGACAGAGGAGACAATCAGCCTGCTGTGATATCGAAAATCATCCATTTCTGATGAGCGGAATTAAAAAACATTAATGAGGGATGATTATCAGAACTCTCTTAACTAACACGTGTCCAAAAAAGGACAATAAAAGCGACAAAAAGACTTGTAAATTAGCTCAAAAGAAAGTGATTCATTTGTTTTAAAGCATTAAAGAGATCCATCTTCAGCTTACACTAATAAATATATACTGTGATTGAATAAGTTTCCTTTCCGAATCTTCAGATGGAGATTTTTCGAATGAAAAGAAGGCAATTGATAACATTGAAAAGATGAAAATAAAGGACAATTATGTGTCACTTTTCCTCATGTTCACACATACTTGAGTGTCATTTAAAGCCTTCAGAATAATGTATGGTTGGACAACTGTTTGCACATTGAAGCAGAAGGTTTTTTTTAAAGGTAGCATCTTTACCTCTCAAGATTCTTCTATCTAGACATTTTCAGCAACAAGATATGATAGTGGTCAAAGTCTATAGGTTACCCAACTTTCATGAAACTTGAGACACAAACATACTTAATGTCCAGCTGAATTCACAGACTGAAATGTTGTTCATTCTTGTGCAGCAGTTAAGCTTCAACATGCAAGAAACCAAGACTCACTGAAACTGCACATCAAGTTTAAAAATCTGAAATGTAATGTTTTCTTGACGTGTTTCCTCTCAGCTCATTGTAAACTGAAAGTGCAATGAGCACATGTTTTTAAAAAAAAGTTAATCACAACAGAAGAAGGATCCTCCCTGTGGAAACACTAGAGATTATAATCACTTGGATCTTACCTTGCAGTAGGCATTATGTCGAGGAACATAAAAGTCAGTAGCTCAATCAGATTGTTAAATGATCAACAGCTTTCTCTTCTCTGTCAAAGCAATGTGCTTTTTGACTACAGGAACTGCAGCTCCACTTTACCCAAAGCTGACTGGCTGTTAGAGGGAAGGGGCGGGCCTTAGTGTGTTTTAAGATTTATGATTGGCTGCCTAAGTTCCAATCATTGCAAAGAGCTTGATGCTGCGTTTGATGACAATGGGAAAGAAGGTGTAGCCTATAGCAAACAGCAAGATCAGCAAATGAACATAAAAGTATGATAATATTCAATTTAGTTTGAATTTGAGCATTTACTTGCGACTTAGCTTACTTTACATCAAAGGCCACAATGATCATTAAGTGTTCATGGACTACATAGTTATTTATTTAACATTTATGATATATATATATATTCACCATACATTCACCACCTCATGCTACACACTGTGTGTATTTTTTTAATAACAATAACTCTTTCCAGTGTAGTTACTGTGTAATTTTCCATTATTGTATTTTTTTATTTAACTGATGTAAATATGTTTGATTTTTAACTTCTATTTTTATTTTTAATAATTATATTCCCGTCTCCTGTTTTCTTGAGCTGCTGTAATGCAAAAATTTCCCCCATGGGAGATCAATAAAGTTTATCTTTATCTTTATCTTTATCTTGATTGGCTTAATGCCTTCTAAATATTAACCTACCTACAATAAATTAAGCAGTAAATAATTTCACTGCAATGAGTTGCTCACTGTAAAGTTTAAAACATCAAATCTGTGAACAGACTCACGTATGTTCCTGGATGCAAATATGTGCCAAATATATGCCATGCATGTATATCTTATCTACAGCAGGCCTTTTGTCATGTTTTGACTTGTCACATTGAGGGAAAGTCCAAGTGTTGCCACTAACATTAACAATGGCTGTGGCCTATTTAAAGTGTCCCAGTAAGGCCTGGCAGTGAGCCAGCATGCAGAATACAAGGATCCTAAAAATTAAGCAGCAATTTGAAAAGAAGTCATCAATCATCTGAAATTTAACAGATGACATGACACATACAAATGTCACCTGAATAGAGTCAGCTCTCAAGTGAAGCACCGCAATGAACATTGAACATTTTATTTCCCCTCTGTGCCTGTGTTCCCCCTTCAGTAATTACACACAGTAATTGGTTCAAAGTGACGGAGTTTTTAAAAAAAAAAAAAATTTATGTGCAACACAAATAAAGCTGAATGCATAATCTCTGAACCTCCGGCTACGGGGAAAACAAATTTCCTGAAGCCAAGTGAACGCAGCATCATTCATTTATGCAAAATGTCAACAACAGACTTGCTGAGTCCGAGCACTGTTGGTGTTATGCTAATGTATGTGCTTCATTACGGATGACAAGACGCAAAACAGACAAGACATTGAAGGCTCATGTTTTAATCACTAAAACGCGGGATACATTTTGAAAGGCAATTCTTGACTTGTCTGTGTTTTGGGCTGCATTTTTTTTTTTTTTGGTTTTCCTCGTATGTCCTGGTCCTTTATCTTTTTATTTGACAGCGCCTTAAAAAATGTTCCTTAAAGCTTTATTGTCGGCGACAAAGGCTACTGAGAAATACAATTTTCTTTACGTTTATAAAACCTTCTGGCTTTAACTTCTAAGCTTTAATTGAAGTTTGTATCACGCCTGACATATCATATTTATTAAAATTACTATGACTCCTTCTTTGATATTTTAACACCAACACGACTGTTTTCCCACATTGAATCTTTAACAATAATTGCATGTTGGAATTTTTTTTTTTTTTTTTTACATTCATCGTCCCTCTGAAGTGGTGAGCCCATCCTCTCCACCTAGCTGTGGTTAGCATAGTAATGACTGAACAAATTGTGACTGAGCTATAAATGCTACCAGCGGATCGACCTGAACACCTCCGCTGATGTAACATTCAAATGTTCCAAGTGTTTAGCGCCTCATCACCCCGCTGACACTTCACCACAACACAAGAGACGTGCACACGAATTAACAGCTAGCTCCCGTGCCTAGCTATGCAGAACATCACGCATCAAGATAACACACATATTTTTTTTTTTTTTTTTTTTTACCTCAACGTTGTCTTCCTCCCTGACGACGTGTTGGGTTCTTCTTCAGTCATTTTTTTTTTTTGTTTAAAACATGCACGGTTGTGCTGGGAGCCGCAGAGCCTGGGAAGAAGCAGCAGCTGCTTCACTGCTGGCTGGGGAAGAGAGGAAAAGAGGCTGCAGCTTCCTTTCTCAGTCTCACAGATGATGGTGAATCATTTGGACGCGAGCATGCAACCCAGAGGGGGATAAAAAAAAAATTAAAAAAAGAATGGTTATCATTTAATGAAGGATCGGTATTAGCACGTTAGTACCTCACAGGGTCAGTGTGCATAATGCATCTCGCATTATTGCGGTGCTCTCACTTTCACCTGTCTCACTGTATGGTCTCACCTTGTTGTACTTCACTTTCAAACAGGAGGCAAGTGCAGGTTGCTTTATTTAGAACAATATAGTTTGCATAGGTTGCTATATCATAAATGTGACTCTTAATTAAGAGATGTATATCCTAACATGTCGAGTAGAGTAGAATTGCACATCTCTACTAAATGTAGTATTAGCTGGATCTTTAAAGGCTGGAAAAACCAAACCAGAGCCATAAGATCCTAAGGGGGGTTTGATGTACACATTTCTGATTAATTGCCAATTAGATTAGATATTTTCACAATTGATGCACATCAACTCCTTCACTATGTCCTTTTATATCCATCTCAACATTTGAATGGTGCATATTTTGAATGTGTTTCACTATAATGCCTTAAACAGGAAACAATATGGGGTCTCTCTATAGTGTGTTAAATGGTAGCAGCAAATGCAGATTAATTGGGGACAGGAAATAACCCTGAGGCCTAGTGATAAACTACATTTTTCCTCGTAGATATTATTGGCTAAAGGAGCTATCTTCATTAGCTTTTATACAGATGTTGGTTTGTTGCTTACTTGTTGTTTACAATGTTTTATTATGCAATCTGAAAATGACTCAAGCGTTTGATCAATTACTCTTTACACAGACCTTGGTGCAGGTAAACTTGTTTTATAAAATGCTTTTATACTATGCCATTTGGCAAAATGTACTTAAGTCTGCAGTGTGAACTGTACACACCTAACCGTGCCAGTAGAGGGTCAGAACAAGTCACAACAGAATATTCTCAACCCAACCCCCACTAGTGACTTAATTTAACTGTTGCTAATGCTACTTCAGGGACATTTATTTTTAAAAAAGGATGGTAAAGGAAATGAGGATCTCTTTGTGTGCAGCGAAAGTACCAGTCTTGTAGGAAAAGTTCAGTACAATCAATTGTAGTTTAGTCAGCAAGAGCATGGCACATTACCTGCAGGCCGATCCAGGAAGTGTAGTAAGGTCAGTCTGACAGAGTGTATGTAACTCTTCAGCTGCATGTTACTACATTACAAACAATACATCTGTCTGTGTTCATCAAATACATAGATGTTTGCAAGCAGTATTCACAGTAAATATTTGTAGATTTTCAATCATAACAAGCCTTCCTTGACATTCACAAACCTACTGGAAGACACAATAAGAAAAGATAAAGGGAAATTCTCTTTGATGAAACTTCTCAATATTATTGTATAAAGGCAACAACTCTCTTAAAATACAGGCATGACAATGAATGTACGAGATGAACAGAAATAATAGGTCAAACACGTCCAAGTGCTATAAAATGCTTTATTACAAAATTGTGAACAATGCCTCAAAAAAATGCAGTTCAGGCCTGTTTAAACCCATCTAAGTTGCATAATATTGATATGGTTTAGGGTTTGCATAGAGCATTATTCCACTTAAAGTTGAAGTCATGAGCAGATGTAGCTTTAGAGAAGGATCATGTACAACAAGTGCTTTGAACAAATGAACGCCATCATACCTTGTACAAATGATACAAAACATCTATTAACCAAAACTTGCATCCGTTGCAAATAAAGTTTCTTTCACAAAGGCACATCAGTTGGTATCAGATACTTAAAAAAGACACATTCTTACTAATGGACATTTCAAAAATATCTACTACAGTGACCACAAAAAGTAGCCAGTTATATTTAGTGTATCAAGTCAAAAATGTGAGAAGATTAAAAGAAGATCTAACCGTATGCAGATGATGCTGTGCTCTCTCTTAATGGGTCGTTCTCTTGACTTCCTAAGAGAAATGTGCTTTTCATGTATCACAAGAAATTATTATGCACAACAAGATTACACGAGAAAACAGCAGTCAAGAAGAGCCTCTTTAAATATGACTTAGCTTGCTGAAGAAATTTTGGCTATAAGGCCTCATACTTATGTGCAAGCATGTTTGTAATCTCAAAGCAAAATAGGATACATAAATGTTCTTAGAAAGAGTAAGCTGCTGTTGTAAGAAGCTAGCCCGTTTGTTGACCGAAGAAAGACAACTATACTTTCAAAGGTCATGACACAATGTCTTTGGCAGAACCCCGAAGAAAATATAGATTGCTACAATTGCATTACAGTATGTCAAATAATGACCAGTGTTTCTCTTTCACTTGCAATAAAAGTGTAAACAGGCATAATACCACTTGATACATTTTGCGTGTTGAGGATCGGCTTGTACTGTACTTGTAACTACTCCTCAAAGTTCATGTGCTTATCCAAGCAAAGGTGAATGAATGAAGTGATAGTAAAATGATCAGTACAAACATACAAAATTGTCTTTAGGTTTGTCTAGAAGAGGCCAAACAACAACATTATATCATGTGAAATCCAACCTCTAATCCAATTATATGTATATTCCTGGGATTTTTGAAAGTAAAACACATTTTTTTTTACACACTTAAGGAAAAAAAAAACAACAACTCACCAGTAAAAATCTAACCCATAACTCGCACTGACAGTCCCATCCTTTACATTCTACCAGAACAGCAACTGTTACAGACAGGACATGGGACTAAAAGAGAAGCTTTGCTCATACAGTATTAGAGTGAGGGGCGCTGATATCATAGCTCTTGAGAAAATATATTTCTGTCCGTTCAACGTCCTCTTGGACGGCTGGTTTGAACCAGCATGAAGCAGAGCAACAGTAGCTTTTTGCTTACTGGTACCAAGGGGTCTTTCTCACCCAGTGAAGGGTGAAACCTGCGTCTGTTCGGATCTTGATGGAAGCTGCCTCAGCCTCCCTGACCGTCTCCTTCACAGACTGCATCAGGTTCTGAGCATTGTGGACCAACATCTCAGTGGCCTGTTGTAAAGAAATAGAAATAAAGATTACAGTAATGTACAAGACAGGAACATTGCTTTCTAACGGGATACAAAGTAAATATTGTGAATTGCAACACATTAAAAGTATGAAGCTTACCTGCTCAGACTCCTCTTCACTAATGTTGGTACGACCCAACATGGTGGCCTTGACTGTGGAAAGGATTTTGAGCTGAGTGCTGATGGTGGGAATACGCTCACACACCTGAAAGAAGGGCAGAAAGCTTATAATACAAAAAGTGTGATACCATGGCGTTTTAAAAATTAGTCTTCCTGATATTACAAAATCTTCAGATAGAGTTGAGCGGACTGACCTGAAGCAGGTTGGTCCTGATACGCTTGTCAGTACACTGCTTGGCCACCTCCTTAGCCAATCGTGTGACCTCGTCAGAAGCCTTAGCGATGTCCTTGGCGCACTGGATGAGAGCACGCTTGTTTCCACTGCCTCCGCGCACAAGGCGTGACATCTCAGCCATGAGCAGGGCCATTCGTTTGGCCGCTCCAATGATGTCATTTCCCTATAAAGCACAACAGGATCATAATTAAACTTAATTTATAGGATTTTAAAATACAAGTTCATAATTGTTTTAAAAGTTTTCCCTTACTTTGCTGGACCATTTGCGGGCTTCATCGTGGAGCTGCCTGGCAGCCACCATCATAGGCTCGTTGACCACATCACCAGCCTTCTGCTCAGGGAAATCCTCATCCTTCTCATCTGGGGGAGGAGGCCTGGGGGGAGGAACTTCACCCTCAGGAAGAGGAGGTTTGGGTGGTGCTGCTTCATCATTTAGCTGCAAGAATGAGGTAAAGTTTTATATGGTTTGAAAATACACAAGCTCTTAGATGCTTAACTAAAGCAGCTTTGGATGAATTACCAAATTAAAATTAAAATCTGAGTTTATAAGAGGTCTTACATTAAGCTGATCCAGTTCAGGAGGAGGTGGTGGGAAGTCTGGCTCCTGGGGCTGGAATGCCTCCCTGACCTTTGCCACGGCACCAAGAATCTTATAACCCGAGTCCAGAAAGCCCTTCTGAAGATCTGGTGAAGAAAAAAAAAAATCATCTTTATACCAAATCTACATCACACAAGTCATTACAATGAAACATATTTCTGAGATCATCTTACTTGGATCTTGAATATTTCCTGCCACTGCCTTTGCATCCATCACCATAGGAGAAATTGTCTGGCTCAGTTCATCAGACGCAGCTTTCACCATCTCCCTGAATTTAGGATCCTCAGAGTTCTCCACCTCTCGCTTCGCCACCAGGAGGATGCGGTTGGCTCTGCGGGCGATGCTGGTGGCGCCGGCGACCAACATCTGAGGCTGGTGGTTAGCCATTGCCACACGGCACTTATCCAGGTCCTTCTTGATGGCCTCCTCTGAGGCATCCAGCAGGGATTTGGTATCTATGGCCTCGTCCACCAAACCTTAAAACACGTTTAAATAAAAAATAATATTCAAAATAACATCGGGAGGTGTGAAATAGGTGGATGCGATCAGGGAATTTCATGAATCTTCACCTGTCATTTTCTCCACATTGTCAATCCACTGGTTCTTCATGGTTTCAAAATGCTCATATGCAGCTTGGTTGCCAGGGTTTCTCAGCAGAATACGAGCAGCAGACACCACCTAAAAAAAAATAGAAAACAATCAGTGCCATTAATTGTCAGTCCAATGACAACTGCTAAAGACTTGGCTCAAGAAGCGAGAAACGCTTAAGCTGTGTGACTCGTGACGCAGAGTGGAGGGCACACACAAACGGAAACAGATATAAACACTAAACCGTGACATACTTGTGGTGTTAAGTCTCTCGTTGACTTGACGGCCGCCTGGATTCCTTCCACTGTGCTCTTGTTGGCAGTGCCGACAGCAGCAGCTTTCTCTGCTGTGGCGCCAAGCTTGTTGGCGTGGTTCTCGAAGTTGGCAGCTCTCTCGTCGAAGACCTGCACATGATTCAATCACAAACAATTATTCCAAAAGGGTTCTTAGATATAATACAACATCTTGCCATTAAACATATAACTCTACTGAAGGAGTGAGATCACAGTGAGGAACTGTGACTGTGCAGCTGCTGACCTCATCTCTGTTGGGGGCGTCCAGAGGGGCGGTAGCAGCCACTGCCAGTAACTTGATGGGAGTGGTGGTGTCACTGAAGATGTCGGACACCTCCTGAGTCATCGCCTCCTGCATTTTCCCTTTTAGTTCCTTGGAAAGAGGACACACAGATGTTCAAATAAATCAAATAAATCTTGAGGACTTAGTAAAGTAAAGTTGGAATTTCATATTGAGTTTCAACATTTTCTGGTAAAATACATCACACACAAATACACAAATACATTATGACAAAAACTAGTGAACGTTACTGACTATTATATTGACTGGTCTTTTTTTTTTTTAAAAACATCAAAATCACTACTCACTCGATAAAATGATAGCAAAACTGAGTGAATGATTCTTCAGAAAAGCAGGGGATAGCATGTAAGTTAGGAGTCATACACGTTTTGAAATGTTACTTGGTAGGATTTAAACTGAAATATATATTTAACATGATGGTGGTTGTTCTCAACTATCTTGTAGATTTAGAGCTTACATTCAGTTACTCAGAATTTAGTTTCTACTTATTGCTTTTTATGAACCCATGAAGAATGTTTTCCGACTGTCTTGAGAATGTTTTCTGACTGTCTTCATTTGAGATTCATACAGAAGTTTCTAAGCATGTAGCCATAATCTTTTAACTAATTTTAAAAGGAATATAGCCCAAAATAAATTGAAGTATTATTCAGATGTATGATGGGCACAATTTTACCTGATGTTTAATATTTTGCTATCTTCAGTTTTTTCATTATTGTACTTTTTATATGTTATTATCTTAAAACGTCATTGTGACAGGGTACATTAAATATTGTCCTCTCACTTTAAACAACTAACTTGTCTTCAAATCCTTTATTTTGGCAGCCAATCTTCGAGTACAACCATTCCACTGTGTTCATGCTCTATTTGCATATCAGAGTTTTGCATGATTCCCTCACTGCTAACCAGCAGAGGGGGTAGTTTCTCTGACTCTGTGACTGAGTCCTGCTCTATGACAAAGAAGCGACAGGTTTTTAATGTGAAGGAAAGTGCGAGTGATTTTACTTTCAAAGCCTCTTGGAGCTGCTGAGCCACAGCACGAGCCTGAGGGGAGTCCCCTTCTCCACGGGCAGCCAGGTCGGCCAGCTGGGCCATGAGCTGCTCCACCTGCTCACACCTACCCAGCATCTCCTGCCTGTACGGGCCAGGCAGAGCGTTGGCCAACCTGCGACCCTCTGCCACTAGCCCCCGGATGGCTGCCTGGCCTAAATACACATAAACACAAAAAGATTTTTAAAAAGATACACACAAACAACTCTGCTCCCTGCAGACTTATTAAGGGTTAGGCTGAAACAACATAGATGCACTCATGTACCTCAGTGACGAGTCATCTACTGCTTCTCTTTGTCAATGATTACCGGTAATATGATTTTTTTCTTTATCACTTTAAAACTATTGTAGTTATTAAATTCTGTTTGTTTAATCTTGTATAGTAGTGGTTGTCAAACTTTTTCACTACAACAAACTAGACCTCTGACCCCTTTTTGATTAAATGTTATCCCTCATCTGAAAGACTTTTCCTGTTAAAAAGCTTTATTACAGAAAATATATAAAATACAAGAGGTCATACATCATTATGGTACTTATAGAAGGCATAGCGTAAATACATTTTTTGTGACCCCTTCGAACCCCTTTTAGGACCTAGAGGTGAAACGGATCACAGTCGATCCATTATCCTTAAGGATCACAACCCATGGTTCAGGCTGTAGGTCATCCGCGAATTAATGAAAATATGTATCATCATTATGTAAAATAAATGTACTGCTGATAAATCCCTGTGCAGATTTACAATGAAAAGAATGCAGCTTTAAAATAGTGAGCAGTATAAAACAGTATAAAACAGAAATATCACAGCTTTGTGACATTTTATTGTGTATGGTACACTTCAACTTTACTCACTCGTGTGTCCGCATTTACAATGCAGGTATAGCTGGTGGTTGGTTCTGTTTTACAACAATCAGTGACTTATAATCGGATATGTTATCATGCAGCTTACTGTAGTTTATAGCTGTAAACTCAGACAAATACTAACTCTGTAAAAGAGCGCTGTGTTCAGTCCAAACTGAAGTACGTAAAGTCCCTAAATGCACACTCCCCATTTGTTTTGTCTGTCTTACATAAACACACACTTCAGGAGCAGTCTGTGCACACACAGTGAAATGAGTGGTCGGTGTACGTTACTTGTTCAGCAGTGTCAAAGCTCATATGTGTGAAAAAAAACGACAGTTTTTGTTTAGTTTTTGTTCTTGAAAAAGTCTCAAAGTGATTATTAGAGTTTTACTCAAAAGACAAGAAGCAAGTCTTTATATGTGAGAGACTGGAACAAGATACTTTGATAAGTGAATGTATTTATTTACACTAGAGGGGAAAGAATCCACTGGCCTCTTCTGTATTAGTTCATGTTATGTCTCTGAGGTAAGCTTCGCAGCAGCCAGTGTGCAGCTCTATTGTAAATATGTCAGACGATGTCCAGGTTTTTAAGGAGTCACGCCAAAACCAAATAGAAAATTGACAGTGTTTGGAGAGCTTTGTGGAATGTTGCGTACAGTGGATAGCGACATGTACTCCAAGTGTCTGGTCTGCAGTTTTGACCACAGCAGCAGTGGAAGGAATGTGAAGAAGTGTGAGGCAGAGATAGAGAGACAAGGAAGTAGGGGAGGGTGGGAGGGTGGGAGCCAAACTCACCCACACCGCTGTCATCCATGGATGGATTGTCAATCCAGCGCTGTGCCTGCTCAATCTTTCCTTCCAAGTGTACAGCTGCCTTTGCAGGCCTGCTGTTGGCCACAGCTTTGTTGGTCTTGGACTGCAAGTTCTGCAGAGCGGTGGCGATCTGTTTTGCCAAAGCTCTGGCTTCAGGAGTGTCACCTTTACCCCTATAAGGAATTACAGGATTAAAGCCTGAGCTAGTATGTTGTCAAACAGATAAGGCTGAAATGAGGTTTGTTAATAGTCAGCTTCACAAAGACCATGATAGCAGTGTCATCTAAATATGGAAAAGTTCACTTTAAAATGTTTTAAAAAGAGTGCATTTTACAGAACAAAGCTCTTAGTCTAGAGACCCCTTGTTCAAGGTGGAAAGGGAAGGGTTCCAGTTGAATTGTAGCATGAAAAGTGAACTCCAGCAGGAAAAAAAGCCATGTGTGCATGTTATGACAAGATTTTACAAGATAACTGTTCAAAGAAAACCAGCAGAGATAAAATAGCTCAGTGATCTAGGGGAAGGAAATGACTTAACATGACATTTTTATGCCGATTAGCAGTATTGAACATCGAAATTCCTGCAGATGTAAAACCAAACACCAATACTTTGAAGCAATAGTGTTAACAGATGCAATGTGATGATGAAAGGGTTGAATTGAAGCATTTGACCAACAGTAAGGAAGTGTAAAGGCAAACAAATGGGGTTAGGAAAAAGGGCCAATCCTAGCCAGGCTTGGACTCGCAAAAAAAAAAAACCCTCAGCATAAGATGAAGAAATCTTTCCAGCAGTCAGTTACTTACTGTCTTCTGAGATCAGACAGTTTGGCAGTCATTGCTGCGATCTCTCCAATAGACCGCAAGATGTCATCTCTTTCTTTGGGGTCCTCACACATGTCTGCAATCTTTTTGGCCTCAGTGAGCAAAGCCTTGATGTTCTCTTCTCCCTCTGGATCACCGTTAGGGTCTGCCAGCCAGTTCTGCAGGGACAGGAAAAACACAAAACATCATCAAGTTCTTGAATTTAGAGGTCTTGGCACACATCCTATAAGACGAACAGGGTTAATGACCTACCTGTGCAGCATCGATCCTTTTGGCGATGACCTGCTTGGAATTAGTCATGGCCTCCAGCTTGCGCGCAGCATTTTCCACCTTGCCAGTTAACACGTCGAGCCCCTGGGAAACCTGCTGCGCCTTCTGCATGGCTGCTGGGGAAGTGCCCTGACCTCTGGGGTGGACAAGGACAACACATGGATACCATAACCCGCAGCATGGCTACAGCATGCCTTTAAAGACCACACATGCATATCCCTTTGTTTGTTTACTTGAGCTTGGTCCTCCTGTATTTCTAAACTCTAAATTGCTAAGTTGTCAGAGGAGGAACTCAACCAGTGGTTCAAGTAAATTGTGGGTTAACACCAGACAGCTGCTTTGAATCCAGCATGACTAAGGGTCTCTGATGACAACCAGATTTCATATCAGAGGGAAATCATTTCCACTGTTACACACTATAATCTCCCAGAAAGATGCTTACTGCCTTACTCTCCATACCATTAGAAAGATATAAAATCAACACCTGAATAAGAGAGGGAATGATCTAAAAAATGCCCATGGTTACAAAATAAGATTATCTAAGTAAAAACACATGGGCTGCGTAAAATATTTGGATTATTTTGTCAGAATTACAACACAGACACACAAACCAATGTACATATAGTGTACAGTGTACCTGGCCCTCATCTCAGACACCTGGTCGGTCATCTGGCCCAGAGTCTTGGCCGTGCCCAGGATATCTCTGCGCTCCTTCCCAGCACACAGTTCCCCAACTTTCCCAGCTTCATCCAGGATCTGTCGGATGGCCTGCTCACCTGCGTCCCCTAAAAGCAGAAAAACAAAGTCAGACAAATCACTAATGTCACCGGTTACAACTCGATTGTCAGACAACGTGATTAGCAGCAGAATGAACAGTTGGGGGAAAAAAAGGACGTGGAAGTTTATTACCTGGTTGAGCGTTCGGATCCCTCAGCCAGTTCTTAGCATGAGCCATCTTTGAGTCGATGAGCCCCAGAGCCCTCTTCATGGCCTCTGTGTCCTTTGGGTTTGAAAGACGGAATAAATGAATAACTTAAAGGGAATCAATGCAACTGAAGAACACTTACAGAAAAGTCGACCAACAACGTTATGTCCACATGTTCTCTCTGTGGGTCTATATTCTTAAGTTCTATATTCTAAGTATGTTCTTTGGGGATGAGGTAAACATGTGTTGCTGTATAATTTTATTCAGCTTTACAGATATATATTAATGTTAGCTAATATTGGCCCATCACGCTATATCAGTCTCACTGAAAAACATTTCTGGCTTGCACCTATCTACAAACTACTTTATAATAAATATGAAGAAGAAAAGCATAGCGCTCTGATGTCATCATTTCTAATTCTCCCTGCAGTGTCTGATAACTTTAAACACTTATTAATGAAGGTTCAGTTTAAGAGAGCTGCATTCTGAGTGACTTTTCAGGGCTGCACTTTTGCAAAGTAAACATAAAATCTATTCCCTTAGTAGCGCACATAGGTGTATCAGATATTAGTACATTTTGACTCAGTATTGGCCTCAAATATCCCATACCAGTCTAAATCAATTTAAAAAATAATTATAAATCCAAGGTTAGAGAGTATTATTTCTAATCAGAGGTTTTCTAATTAACACAATGCTAAAAAACCAGGAGTGTTTAAGTTGTTTCCATCACTAACATTAGACAGGAACAACCCTGTAGCACATGCTCCTTCTATCATTCACATTGTTATAAAAGCCAAAACACTCTTCATTGTATCTCAATCAGAGCGGATGGAAATACAACAATCTGTCCAGCATTGGCTGACTTGACAATGAGTCCACTCATTGTCGAAGTCTGTAACACAAAGTAGAGTCCTGTAGGACATGGAGCAAAGCAGGAGGACGGAGCGGATGAATGAGTACAATGGCACAAAAATCTGAAACATCAGGTCACAATTCATAGTGCAGCTTGAGTCTTCCTTTTGAGTTAACTGCGAGTTTCATAACATATTATACTGCATAAGCACAAACTGCAACTGTTTGTCTTTAAAATATTCAACCCAAAAATGTTCTCAACCTTCACACGCATCATTTAGTCAAAGATAAAGAGAACAAAAAGCTTGTTTTGTGTGAGTAACTGGGAGTGCGAAAGCAGAGCTGAACAAGGGAGGGGGGAAAAAAAGGAAGTGTGCATAGGTGTGAGGAAATGTTTGCAGAGCTGCGTGGGTGTATTAGTTTACTTTTCAAACTTGTGCAGCTGCTGCTCTGCCAGAAAACACTTGTTTATGTTTGTGAAAAGCTAGTGGAGTTATGTTAGACATGGAGAGATGGTGGTGGATATTTGCACTTATACTAAATACACACACACACTCACCAGGAAATAAAATCAAACAGAAAGGAGTTACTCATAAAAACAGACATGGTGTGGTTCATGGCATTAGTAGAAAGATTAGGTAAAGTTAGAGGACAGATTTTTTTTAATTGGGTTTTAGAATTGTACGCAAACTTGGCCATATCTGTAATGTTAAGTAAAATTCATATCAGTTTTTATATGTGCTCTCCTCATATGACGAGTACAGAGTAGGAAAACAGAGATTTGTCATTATTAGCATCAAGCTCAATACTGCTTCAGTCAGGTCAATCAATAATCAGACAGGTAGAGGACACACATGTAGTGAGGATCAAATGACACAGGAGGAGGACACATAGGTTTAGTTACATGTTATGTATGTAATGAAGCAAAATAAATACAATGAAGGACGAAAAATACTGCATAGATCAACATTTCAGCATTTCTACCTGCTTTTTTTTTTTTCCAAATCAACACCATTCCATCAGCAGTCCAAACATACTCAAACCGCTAATTGTATGTATTGTTCTAATCATCGTCAATGGTTCAACCTCACAATGAAATCAGTGTGGATAAGCACACAATGGCACCACAAAGCAGACAGCACACACATCTGCCGGACATGCCGCCGCACAAACAAGGTGCGAGAGGTGAGGCTTACCTTCTACAGGGGGTGAAGGGGGGGAAAGAAACAGTGAAAAGAAAAGGAAGAACGACATAAATATAAACATTGAAAAGGACATACCAACGGAAATGAAGTGTCACGGAAGATAGAAGTGGCATAGGAAAGAGCCGTTTCATGAGTGTCAGGACAGCGAAGAAGAACGTGCAGTGCAGAATAACAAAAAGAAGGGGAAAAAAAGCTAAACTAGCTACACAGAGAAACAGAAAAAGTTAAAGCGTTCCTTACTTAATTAATTAATAAAATAAAGGTTTAACATACAAAAAAACTAAAGAAGAAAGTGAAAGGTTTAAATTTACACCACTTAATATTCCCAGCCTGCATCAGCCTGACAAAGTCAAGTGTGTGAGAGAAGAGTATTTTTTTGTCTTGCATCACAGTTGATAGCTGCTATCAATAAACATTCCCCTAGAAAAAGTTTAAAGACTCTCATCTAGTGAAAGAGAGAAGTGTCTTGCTGATTACAATATATGTATAATGACAGCTGTGTGCATGAGACTATAATGTTCACAGAAAAAACTTGAAACAAAATATTTTTTGTTCGCACCTTGTTTGCCCAGGCATCCTCGTCCCAGGACGTGAGCTGCAGCACTCTGATGATCTCGTTTATCTCGGCGCTCATCTTCTCAAAAGTGAAGTTACGGTTCTTCAAAGCCTCCTCCACACCCTGACTGCCAGAGGTCTTGGTTGTCACGAAGATTTTGATACCTTGATAAGCAGAAATAGTACAAAAATTAATATGTGAACTGAAAAGTGTTGCCCTGAAAACATTAGGAATTAGGTTTTTTTTATAGATCAATAAGCATGATTAGGACGATACCTGAGATGAGGATGGGCAGCAGCTCTTTAACTGTGTTCATGGAGTTGACCAACATCACACGGTGCTCCTGGTGGGTCAGCTCCTGCTGTCGCTCATCGATCATCTTCGCCATCTTTGTCATCCCTGGACACAAAAAGCAAAAAAAAGGGAAGAAAAATAACTACAAAGCACATGAAGTCAAGTAACAACTTAAAGGAGCAATATGTAACTCTGACTCAAAGTAATTAAAAAAGGTACTGAAGTCCATATTCAATACATTAAAGAGAGATGTCTCCACCCACCTCTCCTCCCTAGAGTGGATGTGCACGCAGGTTGCTTTCAGTATAAAACCAGCTCTGCATCAATCTTTAAACATTTCTGTGTTCTAACCTCTCTAACCTCTCTCTTAAAAAGCATTATTCAGCAGGAGAAAACACTGATACAATTGATGAGTTCAGAAGCAAAACTCTGCATCTCTTGGTGCAAGTGTGAACACCGATTTGTTTGAAGATCATTTTGGACATTGCCTCAAAAACTATAGATCATTTAATCATTATGTGGAGGAGCATGTAACCCTCCGTGTAATATACAAAAAATCATCATAGACCTTGAAATTGAAGATTGGAGAGATTATTGATTGCATTAATCAACAATGTAAGACGGACCGTTCTTAAGAATTATTGATTTTAATCGTGCTACTTAACAATGATGAATGAAACTTTTTTTTTTTGTTTTACTTTTCTTTCACTTGTTATCGAGCATTTATTAACTTTGATAAGAAAAATCTAAATGAGTAAAAGCTGAATGCGTATGATTGCTAACAAAGAAATTTGGACTCAAGGGGAAATAAATAAGTCAACCATGAAAGAAACAGCCTGGGACACTGTGAGGTCTAGACAGCAATGTGCCTCCTGACTTATTTATCAGGGGACTGACCTGGTCCTAGATTCTTTGTGTAGGTGATCAGGTCCTCCATAGACTCCACCACCTCGGCCACTGTCAGGTACTCCAGGATGCCTTTGCACACGCGGATTATTTTGCGGACCTGTGACAATGTTCAGGTGAAAACAAAACAAAAAAACTCAATCAAACACAATATTGCAGACGAGTGATTATGCAAACACAGCCCCCACCGCTGCCCCTTCTCTTCGCATTCCCTCTAATTACACTCTGATAATGCTGCCTAATGACATTCCAGCCTCTTTGTCCTCTTTCTCTCATGCTTTGTACAGACTGCTGGACTCACAGAGCCATCCCTGAGTAGCATTTGAAAACATGATGCCACCGCTGACTGATGACTCCTGCTGAGTCCTGCTGACTGCTGCAGACAGCGAGGGGGACGCCTGATGTCTGCTCCAAGAGAGCTGATCAGCAACTTTCTTTATTTTCCTCTCCAATCCTCAGAGGAAAAAGACAGATGGGCATGCCTGATGGATAATGAACCTTGCCTGGTTCAAGATTTAGGATGTTTTTGAGTTAGAAATATGGACAGTTCCAAAGACTTATGTGGCATATTTATCTACCTCTCTGTCTTCTCTATAAGCATTATAGTACCCAGGGGGAGTGCAGGAATGGAATGTCCTAACACCAGAATGCAGCCTCTGCCATGCTGAAGTAACCATTAAAAATGCACTTAATGAAAATCAATGATGCAAGCTTGAAAATAGTTACAAGCTCTTACAGCTGCGTTTGGTCTAATTCTCATCCTCTGCTGGTTATTAGTATCCAGTCAAAGAGTTAAAGATTATACATTTTTCACACAAGCACAGAACTCCAGAAAATGTCCAGATTATTATTTTTTCACCCTGAATTCATCTTTTTTTTTTTCATTTCAGTGTGAAGTCAGGGTGAACTGATGTGTGAATGCAGCAGGAAATTTTCAGGAAAATTCACTGCAAGCATGTGGGAAGAGAGGGCAAAAATCATAGAGTCAAACTCTGTTGCCTGGTCTGCCATCTTGGATATGTTATAAACATAACACTGATTGCAGCAGCGTTCTTTTTACATCATGTCCTGCACTCCCAAGACCCCCCACCCCCCTCTCCCATCTGACAGGGACAATCTCCAGCTGTGAGGGACATGTGTCAAAGAACAGCTTAAGAACATTTCAGTGCAGGGTGTCTAGTCCATGTGTGAAAAGGGCTTTAGTAGTGTCCAATAGTCTTTCAGACGATCCCATGCTGTGATACAAATGCAGATAACATCTATTACAACCTGACCAAAATTTGATTCTTCAGACTAATGTCATTATTTTTCTAATTAATAAGTCTAAGCAACTAAGCATCTAACTATTCCTGCTTAAAGCTTAAGCTTCCTTTGTGGTGCATGCAGGAGCTTTACGTTCTTGGCATTTGTCTGGTTGCACTGCACTAGTCAGCTTATCAAGAATTCTGCTTTCTGTCTTTATTAATGTTTAAAACCAGTGGAGAGAAGAGAGAAGAGAGGGAGTGAAGTCCTATTGACATATTTTCAGTCATCTGTAAACATGTGGTCAGTTCAGGGAATGGGGGAAAAAAAGGAAAAGAAAATCAAAGCACATGGAAGCAGCACACACCAGTTTGCAACAATGCTTTATTAATGTGCTTGGAGAGCTCTGAAGCACAGGAGGCAGAGAAATCAATTCTTCCTCCATCGGGTGTCTGAATAAACTGCCTTTATTTACTTGTTTCTGAAGTTGTTGGTCAACCACACCCAAGGAGGAGGACACCCAAGATAATAAAGCTCTTAAGCTGATGATATACCTGATTGATGTGTAATTCCTACAAAAAAAATCAGCAAACAGACCTCTGCTGAGGACATTGTTTTAATAAAATAAAATAACTAATAAATAAATGAATACCTCGGCCTCATCGAAGGTCAGAAGCAGGTCAGAGGTCCCAGATAAGATGCCCCGTGAGCCATCGATGAGATAATCCCGAGCAGGAACGGAGTAAGGATCAGCTTTCAGCATAGAAGCTGCCTGCACTAGCTTTGTGCATGCATTCTCCACTCTGGGGAGAGAAGAAACACAAAGATATGAAAACGAGTCTCAAAAAGAAAAAATCTCATAACAAGTCATGCTGTTGATATGAAGCCCTTCAGAAGCCAGATGGACATTATACATGGAAACAGCAAACTGCCTGCAGCAAAAACAGATGGAAGCTTGGGGATAGAGCTAGCCATAACATGGAGTAGCTACTGTCTAAGCACTTTCATTTCCTCTTCTTATATACGCAATTCATAAAATTTCAAGCAGACACTAGAGTGAAAGCGGAGGGTATATAAATAACAGAAAAATATTTTCATATCAACCTCCATACAGGGGTTAAATGGGGTTTTCTCTTCACTGTAAGTCAGAAGGTCAAATCACACTTCTTTTCATGATTTTGTGTTTATGAATTTAGCATGAATTTAGGGATTCAAACTTTTTAACCTGCTTATATGTGACTGTACCCAAAGCTAGGTGTTCACACATTCTGTGTAAAGGCTTAATCATCCTTACACTACTGTCAGTTGTTGCCTTCCTGTATGACAAGCTGTTTGTTCATGCAATCAGCACCGAACATCTTCACACATAAGCTGCATTACAGCGTTGTTACAGCCCTGAAGATAGACTACTTTAGGGGTTAAGCTTAGAGGTCTGTTCTTTTACCTTGGAAATTTTACTGCTATTTTTTGTTTTTGGAGAAGTAGGTTACTATGATGAGCTTGAGAAATATTTTTTTCTATCAAAAAGCGGAATAAATACTAAAATACCATTCTATTTTTTGAGTGAGCCGGATATGAGGGATGCATGCTGGGGGAGTGTCATAACTGAAGCACTTCTTACTGTGACTGATCTAACGGCCTCATGAGGCAAGATTGTGATTGTTCACACAGGATGTGATTGTGACTACAGGAGGCAGAGCTCCGTCATGGCTGGCTCAGGTCCAATTTAACCCTTGTTTCCACAAAAATGTTAATGATTGATAGTTGTCTCCTGGGTGTGATGCACTTTGTGAACTCAGAGAAGCAAAAAACCTCAGGCTAAGTCCTTGGATATGGCGTCAGGCATGCTACCTGCATTGTATCAAAACAGTCATATTGCGCATAGAAACAGGCAACAAGCCAAGATATACTGTTGAAATGTTGCAACAGGGCTGTTTTCCTCAAAAAGGGGCCAAGCAAGACGAGCTCAGTTTCTAACCTTCTCAGGGAGCAAGTTTCCTGCAGGATAAAGGCTAATAGATGAGCATGACATCGAGGCTCACATGACTGTGTGTGTGTGTGTGTGTGTGTGTGTGTGTGTGTGTGTGTGTGTGTGTGTGTGTGTGTGTGTGTGTGTGTGTGCAGAGTCATCCAGCCAGCAGCGTCCTTCAGCATGCTAGCGAGAAACTGCCATGCATTAACCGGACCCCGACAGACACTATATTTAGTGGAGGAGACGCATTCCAGCACATGTGCTGATGGATGACGACAGGGTGACGATGTGACTTTGAGGCGCCAAATGTGTTGAGCCTGATGACCTGCGCCTGCCAATGCGATTCATCCCTGACCTTGGGGGGGGTAATAAGGAATAAAGTCTTTATGCGGACATATGGAAGCTGAGACCTACATAAGATTTAGCTAATGCAGAGAGAAAAAGATACATTAAAACACATGTTCATATCTCCTTTTCTACATCGATATGTTAACGTTTTTGTTTTATGTTTTCACGTTAACCTAAAGCAGCAGCAGCAGCCAGGGGCCAGATTGTACGAGGGCGTGTATGAGTTTGTGGCCTTTCTCCTTTTGAGTAAAGGAGCTCCTCTGAGTGCAATGAAGTATTTATGTTACACTGGGGCAAGACTCTGAGGCACTTAACATGCCATGTCTGACCTTTGCTTGGGCACAACCAGCCATTACTGCAACAGATAAAGAGAGAAAGAGAGCCCCAGAGAGGCGAGTGGGTTCCACATACTGTAAAGAGAGAACTGTTTCATCCTAATACATTTGAAGGGTTTGACACTGAAAGAAATGGAGGTCTGAAATAAGAGTAATCTTTGCTTACTTGATGAAAGCTGGTGGCATGTCCCTTTTCATGATCTGGTCCTCCGTGGTCTGTACAGTCTCCTTCCCCACCTGGTAAACACAGACTCCATGAATAAAAATGTTCTTACCATGATTCATTGCAACAAGTTAAATAAATAAATAAAATATACACACACATCAAAAGAACTCATTTTTCCGAACCTGACTTTTCTGATGTTGCTCATGGGACATTATAATTAATACCAACAATGAATTAACACAGACTATATCCCTAAAGTAGGTGCTGCACAGGGTATCAGAGCATTTCCCAGCATGCACTGTGCAAAGACACCTGTTCAGGTCACTGGTCCACCACAGTGTATAGACCAATACAGAGAGAGCCCATCTGTGCTATCCCAGTCGTACAGATATTTTTTAGAGGCATTAACAGACTGGAAGAGGAAACTTAGTAGATAACCAGGGAGAGCATAATAAGCATATGATAACCAGGAATTTGACCAGCAACCAGCAAATTTTGACTTATAAGCTGAGCTGTCTGGGAGTTTTTTTAAAGGGAAATGAGCCATTCAAAGGGGCAGCAGGGTCATTCTTTTCCATCACAGTGGCTACAGAAGATGATACAAAGGCTTACCTACAGTGTGCCTAAAGGAACAAATTAGAGTGCAATAAAAAAAAAGGAGAATCAATGCATTCATTTGGGAGCTTAATTAATTGCGATTAACGCGTAAATTCCATAGACTGTAAATATGAATGGACGACGCCTGAGTGACGTCACTCATCTGTTACTGCAGGGGATGCCTGAGGTTCATCGGCAGCAGCCGCCATGCTGGAAATGCTAACTCAGCCTAACTTTCAGTCAATCTAACAACAGGCTGAGAGCCGAAGCTGAGGCGGGTTTTAAGCTTCTTGGCAAACCGCTACACTGGTCCCACCTGTCAATCAGGTCAGCTAAAATCCTTTGAACAACTGTGGATAATACGTATCGTTAATAAAATCAAAACGAATGTGTTATAAAAAAAAATTCACTCCCGTACTGTGTGTGCCCGTGAGGACAATAACTAATCAGATCTAATTCGTCCTTTGTACCAAGATGTAAATATGTTAATATCTACTGTAAAAACTGCCTTTCGTATGTGACTTCCGGGGCTCCTGGAACAGGCGTCAAGCAGACACTCGACGAACTGCAGGATTATGCACCTGAGGTTGCCGCTTGGCAAATTCTTACAGCCCTGATTTTAACTGACATTATTAGGTTCCAAATTTAAAAAGGCCAAAAAAAAACAAAAAAAAAAGTTCACCTGATGGCATTTTAAAAGAAGTTGTTTCACTCTAACTCTGCTGCCAATAAGCTACTCTATCATATTTCAAACGTGGTGAAGCAGGAACCAAGGGTGGTAAACCGTCTCCAGAGGGTGCAGGAAACAGCCCCCACCAAACCTCTACACTGATGACTAGTTCATCAGTCACAAGGCTTTTGTATCTGTCAACACCTTAAGCTCTGACACTAAGTTTTAAAGGAGTTGTCACGCTCGTTCTGGTTCAGTGATATTAAAATGTTGATCTTCTTCAAGGCTTTGATGAAACTTGGGCACACATTTCATACATGGATAGTACGTCATATGCGTGAGTAGAAACTCTGTAACCACAACTTTCCCCCTTCGGGAGTTTAGTCTTTAATCATAGAGTTTTGCAGAATGATGTCCCGTTACTCGTCCAGTGAACCATTATATCAACAAGGCAGCTGCTGGGGGGACGCCAGGCCTCAGCACAGTTATAATGTGCAAAGCAGCTGAACGCCTCCTCTGCCTCAAATGCCAAAATGACTCACCTCCCCCATCATGACCTCAGCTCTGTAGGGGGACACAATTCGCCCACGTCGAACTGCCATGGGTGAGGGATCACACGCGTTCATACAGGGACACGGATCAAGCTGACAGGTATAAATGAGCTGCATCACGGCCCAAATGGGACATGTTAAACCTTTTCTTTTCCATTTCACATTTAACAAATGTTACCTGATCGATACCCTCACTATCACAAATCAATTAGCAATATGTTATCTTTTTTACATGTTTAACTCTGCTCACTGTTACAACAAAGTTTTTGTACCCACAGAGGGATTATTTAGCTGATTTCCACTTGCCCTCAGCTCTGGGAATTGTTAATGGCATTGCTGTGGCACCAATTACAGACAGTTTTCAAACTTAGTGAATAGATGAATACATTAATAATTCAGCAGCTACACTGGAAGTAAAATGATTTTGCTTTTATTTTAGGGATTTGCATTCTAAATTTGGTGCTGAGGTTAGCATTCCCAAAGAGCTCATCAATGTGTCTGACACAAGGCAGTAACAGAGTCATTTCAGGTGGTTGATGCAGAGACTGTAATGGAGCAGAGCAGACATACGTCTCCTCGTTCCCCTTTTACCCCCGGACCAGAGAGACTCCCGAGTAACTAAGTGCTTAAATCAAGGCCAGAGGTTGTGCCAAACCAAAACTGGGGCTTAGCAGAGGCTGTCCATCTCAGAGCGAAGTGGTAATGCCACCCTGACACTCCACCAATGAGCGGTCCTGAACAAAAGCCAACGACAACTAAAGCTGTTCTGTCTCGTTCAACTAAAGGGCAGCGGGGCAACAGACTGGGGAAATAGGGCACTGACAGAGTAGTAAACATTACTGAGGGGGCAGGAAGTGGCAAAAAGACCACACACCCACTAACAATACTGATGTAACCTCAATGAAGAAAGTACCACTCTCTCTTCCATTTGTCTCCAATATACAAACCAAGTGTGTTGCCAAAATAATCTTTTACAGATTTTGCAATTTTCTTAAATTTTGTTTCAGATTCCAAAACACTTGAATTTTAGTATTAACATTTATTTGTGTGTCTTTAGGAAACTGTTTGTAAAAACATTTGAGAACAAACTTCATTCTGGACATGAAACTGTAACCCCTTCAACCACTGTAAAGCTCATTCATATTTGTTTGTACAGTGATGACACACCGATATCCCCTCCATAAGTTACACTTTTCTGAATGAACTGAAAGCAGTCCAACATCAATGTTCTTCATGCTCAGATACTTAGTAAACTTTATAGTTAATCAAGAGTCATTTAAGCAATAAAACAAATAAACTCACAATAACAATGTATATTCTGTTACTTGTACGGACCTTTTTTTTCCCTATTTTTCAAACCTTAAAAAAAAAAAAATGTGGGACTCCAACCATTTGTAAAATTGGCATATCTATATTTTCATGAAGTGGATGAGAATAGGATGAACACCATTCTGATCTTGAAATGACACATCTTCTAAGATACTGGTCAACGTCTAAATAAAAGCTTGTCTAATCCAAGAACAGAACACATGACTTAGATTAACATGAGATCAAGTCAAGTTCAGACATGATTGAAGCTGACGACGAAAAGAAGACACCATATGCCAAAGATGTGGAGTCAAAAGCCAATTGCATGCTGAATTTAACGAGTGCTGAGTCATATTTTCCCAATAGCATCATGCAGCAATGTGTCTGAGGCTTAAGCAAAGTTGAGGCGCTTGGTACTGTTTCCAACTGGTCATCATGGTCTTCCTTTCCCCCTGCAGAGCCTCTTCCTATTGTCTGAAGTTCAAAAACAGTCTGTAGCAGAACAGGGATCCAGATAAATCACTGCAAAAATAGAACTGTGACCCAACTGTTGTTGTCAAGCAATCCGTGACGCCTGGTCTTATTGCTATAAGCCTCTATCCAAAGTTTCCACATCCCATTCTTATGATACCAACAGTAACCAAGCTTGACATGGGGGGCGGCAACTTGCAATTGTTGAAACTACTGATTTATGTTCACTGTTTTCCTTGAAAGATTTCATCTTTCAAAATGTCCATTTCTAGCTGTCTGAAATCTAGTAAAGAACTAAAAAACTGTCTTTTTCTGAACTTCAATTAATTCATTATATATTGATATAAAGCTGGGAAAAGGAGCAAAGAATTATATTTTTAAATCTGGAACCAATTAGCTTTATGTATGACCGTAATAACCAATTATTTTCCTGTCATTAATTTATAAATAATTAAGTACTCTTGAGAGGTAGGACTGAGTATTGGCAGAACTTGAAATACCATATAAAGTCCCATTACTTGAATTGAAATTAAAGTGTTTACTTCCAACAGTCTAAGTTTATGTTGTAAGATTGGAGAGAGGGAGTAAAATAGCTTAAGATTGAACATGGTATAGCAATTCTCAAGTTGATCAGTGCTTTCTCACACCTTTGGAGGAAAGAAGGGAAGAAGAAGTTAAATGTCCAGTCAGTGTCAACTCATTCTCTATCAGCATCGACTCCCAGTTTTCACTTCCACCTTCTTTTCTCAATCTTTTACCGATCCAGTGTCATCTTCTTCCAAGCTGTCACACAGCACACTACTGGCTGACTTGTCTCATTTACCATTTCTGGCTAGAGAGGAAACACTGACACTCCTTTTACCACCCTAGAGCGCTGTGTGGAAACCCTGTGTTGTGAAGTAGCTTGATAAAGTGGCTGCTCCTTTAGAACAAACTCAGCTTTGTTGACAGCAGCCCATCGCTCTGCTGGGAGAAGAAAGGCCACTCTGACAGGCTCAAGGCTGCCAAGACACTGCCTGCCTTTCACATGTTGGGCAGTTTCAGCACAATGCTGCACTGGTAATGGTGACCACCAGGATCTATGTTGGAAAATTCTGGCAAGTGCTCGGACTGCTGCCCTTAGCAATGTCCTACAAATAAATTAAGTTATTCAGCGCAGAGGTGCAATTCTGACACCAATTCCAGCATTAAGTGACTTTGTACTGCAATCTGATGAGACATGCTCACACGAATTGATGGCACAGCACTCCATTAGCTCCTCTTGATCAATACTCCCAGAACCAGTGAGTGCTGTGTTCGAAGATATCAAATGACTTTTGACTAATAATGACTCAGAGGCTCAGTAGAGAGGTTGCAGGTTGTCAAGTGGTGACCAACATGGTTTATTCATTTTGTTCAGGAAGTAGCTCTACGTGGGGTTTCCAAGGTGATGAAAGTCACAAATCAAATGGCCCGCTTGGCTCTGACCAAACATTCTCTGCAGCCAGAGAAGATATATCACAGCTATCTATCTCATGTTACAAGGGCTTAGCAGCAAGTACAGTGTTATTGGGGAGCGGCACTCATCAGGGAGAATCCTTCTGTTGAAAATAACAGTGAGTGAATACAAGGCCCGTCACAGACGAGTTGACATTTTCCACAAGAACACGGGGTGCTTAACAAACCGATAACAAGAGATTACTTTTATTGCATCTGCTGAGGGTTGAGGAGAAAGGAGCAACTTTACACCCAGTGCTGCTATAAAGAGATTTAATGGACCATAAACCAAGGGACCTACATCTTTCAGTGCACTGTAGCACCATCAATTTGCATTTGAGCTATTAAAACTGTCATCAACCATTTGGGGGAAAACTTCATCTATAATTTATATCTTCTAAAATAATTAGAGCAAAGTATTTAAAAGCTTGTAAAGTTTGTTTTTAAGTTTATTATTACGGTAATTAATTAGGAATTTATACCCTTTGATTGGGTAGCACAATTTCAGCGTTGTTGGAATTTATCACACTTCATATCATTATCACAACATTGAGCAATTTTATCCCACAAGGTCTACCCTTGTTTGTACTTTTTGCAAACTATTGATGCCCCCAAATACTGTAACTGAACTGTATGCAGACATAATTTTTTTAATTATGTATCATGTACAGGATGAAGGTAAGACTATTTATTGAAAAAAGCATGTTGACAATGTAAAACTACCAAACTACCACTCAACTTTAATCTTTTTGGCAACAATGTTGATAAGCGGTATTTGCAGGTGTGTTTTTGGATCTCACTTAAAAGATCCAGTTCTTCAGGAATATAAATTAAAAGAATTGTTGCGAACAAATTGTTTGTTCTCAATCATTAAAACCTGATAACTCTTGAATAAGTGGCAGCCCTTCTCCAGTGTATTGTAAACATCACTGCAAAGAGAGAGGGGTTTCCCTTCTCTGGCTCACACCACAGTTCCTGAGCAGGGCCGACAGCTGCCGGGTCTTCCTGACTTGGCTTCCTGCATTTCCTCATCAAGTCAACACTCCTCCGCCCCCACCTATCCTGACCATTTTTATTCTGACAGATGACAAAAAGTCTACAGGTGCAATATGAATGAATATGAAAAGATTGGATTATCTCTTTTCATTTGAAATAATTTCAGCATCTGCTGTTCTTATGTTGCTGCAGACTTCAGAAGCTTAGTGTGAGCTGCATGAATTGATTTCCCTTGGAAAAGTTGCAGTAAGCTGGAGCAGCAGGTTTTAGAAGGAGTTCTCTTTTGTTTGCCTTAAGCGCCTCAGTTAATGAACTAATTCACTTCCCATTTGTAAAGGATGAAAGTGGTGGGTGATTGAAAAATGTCACAATACTCAAGGGAACAACTTCCTTGCAATGATGGCATTGTTGCATAAAGCACAGAGGTATACTGTAAGCTTAAAAACACTGCAGAAGCAAGGACTCTTTTCTCAAATACCAAGATCAACTGTACAGTGCACACACACAGTAGGATCTCAACAAGTCATGAGAGCCTTGTAATGTGTGCAAACAGGAAGTCTGACAGGACTTTATCTGCTCCAGGACTCTACATCCCTGGCATTCTTCTCATTATCCCACGCCTATAAAAAGGAGCTATAAAAATAATGAAGTACAACAGGCCTGAAATAAAAAAGGGCCCCATTCAGTCAACTTAACAGAATGCTGACACAGAGAGGCATGTTGTTCTATACATTTAAACTCTCAGATTCACTTATAAAAGATAAACACTTCTGTGTCTACTTAGCTTGTATTATCTTACACTGAATAGGTATAATGGTCTGATTTTAATTCAAACACTCTTTAACACGAGATTCTGAACTTGTCACTAAAACCTGCAGCGCAAACACTGAACAGTTCTCCATCAGCTAATCCGGTTTTAGACAGGGATCTGCACGATTAGTCAATTAAACTATTAAACAATGTCACCCTTGCAAGATGGTACCGGAAATACACGTATGTCAAACTAATCATTATAAATATTTTTGATTAATTGAGGTCAACAATGCTTGTTAAATGTTTTGTCTAAGCTGTAACACAGCCACTGCTACTAGGCTAAAGCTCCAGTAATGGGCCGGATCTCCCCGCTCTACTGCTCGGATGTAAACCCAGCCCAGTGGGAGTATGGCATCCCGTAGGAGCATCGCAGTTTGGCAGTATTTTGATCTAGAAAACAGATGTTAAGCCTTGCTAGTGCTACCAAGTTATGTTTTCCTTTAGTGTATGTCAGCATTGCAAAAGCCATTTGTGCAATAATATAGGCCAACCTATTGCAAAACAGCTTTTGCAAGGATGATGAAGTCTTGCTTATTGAAAAGACATTGAACATCTTGTTTTTCACACATGTTGCCCACAAGTTCAGTTGACCACATCCTATTGGTTAAGACGACTCCAAGCTGCAAAGATATCACAGACAGAGGTAAAACTGACAAACAGTGGTGTTAATGCCTTCTCTGGGAGCTTTCTTAATTAATAATCATGCTCAATACTTCAGCAAAAATGTTCATTGAAAGGGTCAGCTTAACCCCCCACTGAGCACAGAAGCATTCCTGCTTGCAGGGAATTCTTCACATTCCTAAAATGCATCTCTAATTGAGGTTCCGCTATCGGAAAACACAAAAGTCAAAGATGCTGAGCTGAAGGATTTTGGAAATAACAGATATATTTGACTCAATGGTTTGTGGTAAAGCTAAGCTAAAAAAATCTGGGTCAGTTGTACTTTCATCTGCATGCATCTGGAATAATACAATTAATAATTGAAATGTCTGCACCTTTTTCACAGTGAGTGTACCAGATCTCATTAGACATCCTATACCTCATCCTCTTTCTTCCATCGGAATATACGAGAGTTTTCCATTCAAAGTCAAAATTGATTTACTCAGCTCCAGCTTCTTGCTCGAGAGTTATTGAAGAGAAATCAGGAAGGAGGAGGGCCTCTGTGCAACATGTGGTTTTCTGGATCACACAGTCAATGAGGTAGATTAAATAGCTTTTCTTTGACACTGCCAAGCTTTGTAAATGTCTAACCTAAATGGTAACAGGCAGCCTCATCTCCGGCCTTTCCAAGAATGAGCCTCCCTTTAAAGTCGTTCCCTCCTTAATGAGATGCTTTACTTTGTTTAACAGACTCCCTTAAACTCAGTCACTTTCAACAGGTGCACACTTAAAAAGCATGTTTCAAGACAAGTGTGTAAAACAATGAATACACATTGGAATAACAACACCTGGACAGTGAAAATAAGTTTTTCAAGAGAAGATTAAATTGTTCTAACAAGAAACAAGTCGAAAAACGAGTCACACACTGCATTTATTTACTCATTTGAGCTTCGTATGACTCACAGGACTGAAACCAGGAGAACATCTGATCCTTAACTTCTAAGTCATAACACTGTCCATGTTGTAATGTTGCTACGGTTACTGGAAATAATTACAGGCCTATCCATTCATTCAGACCTCTGTTGGAAAAATCTGATCACAATCAGAAACATCCAAAGCGGCTGTATCATTTCACCCCCAGCTTGTTGAGGTTGCACAGGCCATTTCATGTGTAAGGGAAATGCTGACAACATTGCATTCATGTGTAATTAATCATCAAAAAAATGTCATGTCACTATTTTTAGAGCAGCATTTTCTGGCAGCAGAAGAACTTTTAATCAAAATGACACAAACTATTATAGATATATCTGATGTGTTAGCTGACCTTTACAACTTATCAAGCAACTCGTTCTCAATATTAATACATCCCATCCAGTGGTTATTTTTCTTTTGCTCTTTAGTTGCCACATTCTACTTTCTTCACCAGTTAGCTGCTGGTGCTTGGCCTATGACAACAGACACAAAACTAAGAAGTCAACAAAAAGCCCCTTTGAAATGCTCCTTAGAGGAAGGAAGTTTTATGGGTGTAGACTTGAATACAATAGGGTGCAGACCTTCTTTAAAGATTAGGAATTGAGGGAAAACAAAGGTATAGGGAAAATGGAACTAGCCTAAATTGCTCTGGATCATAAACCTACTGAACACACTGCAGCTAATAGGCAATCTCTCTCAACAAGGAGTATCTTCACTGACAGGAGACACCAGAGCAATTGTCCAAATTTATCTACCACCAACTGTCAGGGGCTCTGTGCTCGACCAGACTGACAGAGAGAATGAAACACAGGAACCAAGTCTGCCTTAAATTAGTCTCTATCCCTTCCTCCTCTCATTTCAAGCCACTATATCTGACAGCCACCTCATATCCCCTTGTTTCCTTCTAAGAAACTTTTCTTGTATTGGTTTGTGTTGCAGGCTAAAATTAGAGGAAACAACTTTGTCATTTCCTTACTTTTTTTTTTTTTTGCGCTGATAGTCGCTGAGAGGAACATCAGTGTTGTTAGGTTCCTTTTAAATTCTAAATATAAATGAAACCACAGCTGCAGCTGGTCATCAGGATGCATGCAATGTAATGTTTTTTCTAAGAACAGTCTGTAAATACATAATTAATAGCCCCAAAGAGACATTTTAATTGTGCAGTGTGGGTAGAAATCAAGGGCACTAACTTCATACTAAGATATGAAAATGTATGAGTACTTGCCATATTGCATCAAAAGTGAGTCAAATTATAGGAGAGAAGTTTTATTTTTAGTTTGCAAAGTTAGGAGTGTTTATTTTGTTAGTACACGGGTTCTTTAAACAATATTCAAACAATTTAGGTTAAATGTTGTGTTTCTAGGATTTGGGGTTTAGACCAGTATATATTGAAACAATGATTATTTTATGTTCATTTCAATGCATCTCTTTCTAATTTCTATACCAATCTGATTATTTGATAAGCATAGAGGAAAAAACACACCTACAGTTTTTACTATGAGCTACAGATTTGCCATCAAGATAAGGTAAAAGAGTAAAATCAAACAGTTTAGAGGGAAGGTGTAGAGCTTGGATTTCAAGTCAGATCAAACCATATGATCAGTCAGTGAAGGCAGCATTACACTATCATAAGCATATCAATATATCTGACATGATATTGTGCAGCCTTTGTGAAAGTTGTCTTTGTAGAAGTTGTGTGATTTTGTATTATTGACTAATTTCGCTCAACTCTTCAAAAGCTTTAGTCGCCTATTCTACTGCAGACTTGTTTTAAAAGTTCCAGTGTCAAATGAAATGTCCTCTAATTTTTGGGTCAGTTAACCGAGGTTTCTAAAATAAAGCATCTTGTATTTAAAGTTCATTCATTCATTCACAAACAGATTTCATTATGATATTGAATTAATTCCACAGATTAAAATAAAAAAAAAAGGAGTGAACTAAGCTGATTCAGTGCCTGGTTTTGGCACACGAGCAGCAGTGCCTACGTCAGGATATGGCAGTCGGCACCAGAGGAGGCAGGGCGTATTTTCAAGGGGAAAAGGGCGTCACTGCCCTTTGCCCCGACTCAAACAACTTTAAATAACTTATAAAGCAGCCCTTTAATATCTTACAATTATAGAACAGAGTAAGCTAAAGGTGTTTAATGTAGGTGTGAATCAAAGTATAAGTAGCCTACGAGGGGGGCGGACGGTGTGGGACAAAGAGCGACAGGTATCCTACAGCACCCGCCGACTTTGGGCAGACTTTACCAGGTAGGGTACACTTTTCTCTAAAGGGTAGTAACTCACCCGAACAAGGTTGCTCACAGCCGCCTGCACGGCAGCCACCGGCGCCGTGAGATCTGGAATAGCTTTCCCGTCAACTTCACCTTCTTCATGCATTATCACCAGATGGGATATCTGCTGAGCCACCGGCTCCAGGATACTTTCTATCGTCTTCGTGTGGAAAACCGGCATGGTGACAACTTTAGACCACTACCCAAGAGAGAAAAAACAAAATATCCAACCACCTAAGGCAGTTTATCCCCCGAACTCCCGCTACAAGCGTGTTAAACAATCCCGTGAGCCCGTTTTTTCAGGACAGTTTCACCGTCCGGTATGAAGACTACAACTACTCCCGTGAAACCGTCAACGTGAAAAAAAAACTCCCAGTCAGAGAGTTAGCGCGAGCAACGTAAACGTCACCAACGTTGGTCCGCCCTCTTTGGCCAATCAGTGGGCGAGAATGAAACTCCCCCAGCGTTTCATTGGTTTATTGGGCTGCCGCTCTGCATCAGCACCCTCCCGCTTCGACCCAAGCCAGTTTGCCGACTGCAGTTTGCCAGAGATCCAAGTGCTCCCTAAATTACGTAATACATTGTCATGCCCTAAAAAGGGAAATATGTGTCTACTGTTTGTGAGAAGTAGATTCCAGGGGATGAAGGTAAACTAGTCAGACAAGCTTTTGGCACTTCAAGTACAGACATAGCTGTAACTCATAACATCGTTCTTCAGACCTCTTTAAAAACCAATAGAGCAGGAAATTCCCAATATAGCCTACTACAAACTGATCCCTTCAATCTTCAATGAACAGGGTAATAGACATTTTTTCCTGGGTATTTTTGAAACCATCTTATCACAAAATAATATGTTGCATACTTTAACAGGGCTTTGAAACAATTAGCCTATTTGAGGTGAAGTGAGGTAACAAATATATTAACATTTACATTTTATTTGTCTGACCTATAAAGCTAACAATTTAACTGTCAACGATGCAACAGTTAATTTTAAAAGAGAAGGAGGGTTTCTTTTTGTGGTTTGCATAAATACAATTATTCATGAACTTTTTTATTTATTTATGAATTCCCTAAACTCCCTCTACTTATGAATATAGGCCAACCCATGAATGGGCTAAAGCAACTTCTGATAAAATAATTATCTATAACTGAATAAAGTAAGTCCCGTACACTGAGTAACATTTGTTGAAATATATACACTCTTGCATTTAAAATGTGTTTTTTAGTCAGTCTTACTCTCCTACATTAAAACTGCAAAATCAGCCTGTGTTATTAAAACTCTACCGTATTTTATGTAAAAAGTTTAAGGGCCAGCCTGGGAATGATAAAGGTTCTGTTTCTGCCCAGGGCTCCCAGTTGAATAGATGTTAGATAATTTATTGATCCCGAGGGAAATTACAAATAAGTCTGGTATATACAAACACATGTGTCAGTAAGGATGCTGGAATTTAAGGTAGCAAGCTGAGCAATATGTGAAAGCATCAGCCTAATATTAACGTGCTGTGGATGCCTGTTTATGTTATTGTTATCTGCAGTCTTGAGAGACTAAATTACTTTGTGACTCCAGCAAAAACCACACCCACAAACAATTGTTTACAAGCTCAGGTCAGAGCATGGTCAAGATTGCCCCAAGGCAACATGTTGCAACATTTTATTCAATTCCATTTTTGCACCAGTCGTCAGTTCTGTCTTCATCCCGTTCTCATATCCTGAAATAACAATATTTTAGGAATGAAAACCAATGGCCAAGCATACCAGCTAAGGAATTCCCACAGAATCCCAAGAGGGACTGCAAGGCAGCGGCCTATTGCCTAAAAAGGAAGAGTCCAAATAGAAAGAATCAAGGAAGTTACTCCGTTTGAATCCTTGTGTAAACATACAAGGAGCTGATATGCTTTCGCTTTACAAAGGGGGTTATTATACCAGTTCAAAAGGCTTTAACGTTATGTAATGTTATGTTAACTTAAATGTTACATTTAGTGAAGGGTTGAAATCTGAAGGAATCTGATTATTTGTATAATTTTTATGTAACAAGACTGTACTGTACTATACTGTACTCTCCCCCCCCCCACCCCACCCCCCCACCCCACCCTCCGAAACAAAAAGAAAGAATTACAGTTTTAACATCTGCCCCACCTTTCCCTTGAATAAAAGAGATCCAATAAACAGACACAAGGGCCAAAAGTATATCACCTTACATCCCCCCAAAAGACAGATAAATACACTTTCCAGCCGAGTTCATCCTGTATATAGACATCAAAGACGGCCCGTTCTTGAGTTACTGACAGGGCAGTCCCCTGTGTCTATTCTGGAATGTGAGCAGGGCTGCTCGAGATGGGTGGTCTACACCTTCCCCGGATTGATAAGATAGGTTTCTGCTGCTGCACAGGGACAGGATATTGTCCCAATTCTCTCAAAACCAGAAGTTGCATATTGATAGTGCACAAAAGACACTGAGAATCTTGCTTCTTTGGATGCTTCATCAAAACTGATAATGACTGACTGAGCCCAGTTTAGTGTCTCTAATGTGCCTTTCTTTTCATTTTCTAAAACATCTTGACAAAAACGAGCAATGGGCGCCATCCTCTGGATTAAAGACGTAAATGCAGTCAGTGGGACATAAGTCAAACTTGCCCAACACATTCTTTTTTTTTTTTCACGAAAACTTTTTACTACTAGCCAATTTTCCTTATTGTAGGATTAAGAACAAATCAGCACAGATACAGAGGCTCTTTTTTGATGTTACACTGATTTCCCCTAATTTCAAGGCTGAATCCTGTTGGTTTACTAAGTCAGTCCTGAAGGCTGTTAAAATCCCTAAAATCATGCAGTCTATAAGGGGTCTGACGTTGACTTTTGAAAGACTCTCAAAGAGTGACACTTGGGATCCAGGCTTAACCAGACTTTACTGATTTAGTCACCAACATTTAATTGCTTAAAGGACACAAGGCTTGCTTTTTTCTAAGGTTTATTTTTGGGATTTTAATGTCTTTATTTAGAGATAGGACAGTGGATAGAGTCAGACATCCAGGGGAGAGAGAGAGAGAGTGTAATGTAAGTCATGAAGTCTAGAAATCATATTCATTATAAGTCATATTTTTATAGTTAAAGACTAATGAAGGACGGATCATGATCAATAGTAGAATACAACCACAATTTATACTTAACTTGTGTAATTTTCAATGTTAGTTTTATTCCTTAATACTTTATTTATTTATGTTTAAAATTAGAAGTCATTGGATTTTTTTTTCATGTCACTTTTTTTATAACAACAAGAACATTTGAATAAATACATCTTTTGCCATATCTGGGTTTTTTTAAGAAAAGGAAATGAAAGAAATGTATAAACACTCATGTATGAATTAATAAATGTTTTAAGGAACAATTCTTTAAAAAAGAAAGAAAAGTAATAATATTTCATTTCGGAAAAACTTCAAATGAAAGCCATTCCCAATCTTAGGGCCAGTCCGTTTTTTTTTTCTTCTTACAAAACTGTGCTGTATGTTTGGACAAATAAAGGGCACATCTCACTTAGTCACCTCGTGTGAACGGCTGTACGAAATAGAGGCAGGCTAATTTCATAAAGTGAAGTAAGTAGAAGCCTGGGTTATTCATTTACAGTCTTGTTCTTATCCTCTCTTCTTGCAATTTCAACTTAAATAAATATCACCTGTAGGGACATCTTTATTTTTAAATCACTGCTCAGAGCCTCTTCTTGTGACACTATCTTTGATCCACCTCTTATTTTTTATCTTAGCCTTTTGTGATTTTCATTAATTCTTATCGACTACTTTACTGTTTTTATACTTCTTTATTTATCCAAGTAAAGTGTGGTCTAGACACTTTATTGAAAGTGTGTTTAGCTTTGGTTTAACTTTGGATCTATGAAGAATGGAACGCAAATGCTGGGTGGATGAATATCAATCATTTATTTTGAGATATGTTAGAGAACCACAAGAGGGCACTAAATGCAACAAATAAAGCCAAGTCTTTGTATATCACTTCATAGAGAAGACTGACAAACTGTTTTCAGATTATTTCAATACTAAGTGTCAAAATAGACAGGATTTTAATATGGGAGTACACGTCTAATTTTCCATCACATTTTTTTTTATTACATGTTTCTCTTAGTAGAAAGAGAGGTTCACATTGCAGGCCCTGATGTGAAATAAATTAGCCTATATTTGTTTTTAGTTGCAACCGCCACTAAATGAAAAATGGTTATATTAGGTATCATTAAAATATTTTAAAAAATTAAATCTGTCCTCTGTCATACTGACTGTTTTTACGTCTCTGATTTTACTATATGTCATCCTCTAGAAAGACCCAGCAAGACAGCAGCGCTTGAGGTGTCTGACTCAGTACTATTGTCGTGTTCTATGACAACAGCAGCATTAAAAATGTGGAGAAGAGTCACAAAATCTACTGCCTGCTTATACCACTCAAGCAAATCAAATATAACTGGATGATTCCAACGAGCCAAGTTTATGTAACTGGCTTCAATGTGACTTTGTTTTTTTTGGATGTTGGTTAATTGGTAGGAGGGAGAATTTACAAGTTTCTCCCACAATGTGTAGTTGACGGAGGAACATTATGTATATTTGACAAATAATCAGTCATGTTTTAGATATACTACACCCTGCCTTTGTGAAAACAGAAATTAAAAAACCCAACATTTTTTTGTGTGTCAACTTTTTAATTGAAACAAATCCTGCAACAGTAAAATATTCAGTGTCTGTGGAGATTTTGGACAAAGTTTTACATACAGGCTTTGGGGTTTGAACAGGGAACAAAATGAAATGGTTTCATGTCCACGTCTGTCCATTTACATGACACTCCAATGGAAACATCTAGAAACCTTCTTAAAATCAGTACATCAACTCAGAGGAGTTTTGAAAACGTTGAACGTACAGAGAACTGGCAAATCGAGCAGATGCCTCCCTGCCAACACACTGAGATTGGACGAGTGTGAGTGTATTCAGCCAACTCATGTGGAATTATGTGGAATGTATTTGAGTTGATACAGAATATGAGCTGAAGTGATATTTCATTTTTAGGCTTTAAGAAGATGATTTCCAACGAGCATGCACCAAGCAATGGAGAGGGGAAACAGCAAACACCTTCACTGTATTTGCTACAGAAACTAACACAACTATAATAAATACATTAAATATGGGCACTAGCCATCTCCAAACATTGCAAAGAAAGAAAGAAAAATCTTAAAACGGAACTTAAAATGAATAATATGTTGCAGCCGTTGTGTAGATTAAAACTCATCAGCCAGGAAGATATAAGAATCTAAGAAACATGACTTGGAACACCTATTTAATGTTGATTATCTGAAACAAGTGCTAGAAACTAAAAAACAGCCATTAAAAAAAAGAATCTACCACTAATATTAATTTGAAGGATATAACAGAGGGGTGAGAGCAGCATTAGTAAAGAAAAATCAACAGGCAATGCCAAGTTGTAGATCAACCTGAAATCCACATAGCATGCTAACTGCTAGCACACAAAACATTTGGGCCCAAAACATTCATTTTAGCTTCAGTAAAAACTACTTCATCTGAAAAGTAAAGGGAAGCTATCTCTATAAAAAAAATTTGGTAGAGCAAACTATAATTCTTTAAAAAATAGTTTTCCTAGCTGGCTTTAGCTTCCCAATGAAATGCTAAAAAAATAAGCACTCCTGGCAGAAAAGTGTTGCGCTGTAAGCTAGCTGGCTATGTTAACTCCAGTTGTCTGCTTCAAGTAGACCTACTCTAATTTGCAAGACTAACTGTATATCATTAAAACAAATCTTTGCAACAGACAGGAAACATTATGACATTTCACAGCCGGTGGCTTGAGCACAAGTAGGCTATATCACCACAGCTAAAATCTATAAAGGAGGGTCAATGTCTTCATCACATGAATCCAGAAACACTGTCAAAGCTAACATTTAAAACCTAGATTTGGATAACATTTTAACAATCCCTTTAGATTTTAGAAGTGGTGTATGTCTTGTTTGTGAACAGCTTCTCTGCCAGACTTCTCTGCTTGTGCCGGTTTTATTTTGTTGTCACAACCTAAGGACTCGGCAATTAATTAATGGAGTAATATCCTATGAAAGCCAATAGGGATTACATCTATTACTAATGTAATAATAAAATATTTTCCTTACAAATTCACCTTCAAAAAAATACGTTAAAATAATCGATTAAACAACAATAATTATATATAAATCAGTGCTTCTTAGAGGTCTAGAATTATTTTAATGTACTCAAAATATTTTGGCATACAAAATCATTGCCAATTATTTAATTTGATTGAAATGTTTAGGGTCAAATAAACAATAATGGAGTATAGAAATGTTAGTGGTAGTATAATAATGGTGTTATAAAAAAATAAATAGAGATCCCTTATCAAGAAATTTCCCCCAAAAAAATTTCTTTGCATGTTCTGTGCCCTAAATATCACACTCTACCCTGGCTGCCAGTAGGAAAGTGCCCTCCTCAGCCCTGACTCAGATTGTTGGTGAGTGTATGTTGCTCACTCTCTCCTCCCCTTGCGTCTTTTCTTTTTTTTTCTTCTTCTCACAAGCAGTCTTACTCTCTCCCTCCTCCTTTCCTCTTACTCTCTCTCCTCACTCTCCCAATCCCTCTCTCCTTTTGATCACTTCAGTCCTTTGCTCCACTCTCCTTTACTCCTACATTGCTCTGTCACTCACTCGTACCAGCTCTCCATCTCCATCATCCAAGATCCTCAGTGTGTCTGCGTTTTGCCAGGTGGACGCACTCCCCACAGTCACCATTTCCACCCCGGAGAGTTCCACGGTGGCTGCGCAGCCCCTTCCCCGGCTGAGCATCGGGCGTAAGACCCTGGTGGCAGCTGCCGTGGGGGTCATGCTGGTCCTGGTTCTGGTAGTTCTCATACCTGTGCTTGTCAGCTCTGTTGGCACGGGTGGAGCGGATGACAGCGCAAGCCACTTTGAGATGCTGGGTACCTGCCGCATGGTTTGTGACCCCTTCTCCAGCACGGGTACAGCGGGCACAGGACTAGATACAGCGACCACAGGCCTACAGGTGGACAACGACGCAGATTTGAGCGACCACAGCATAGGCCCACCCCTGCCTACTTACAGTGCTCACGGCCCCCAAGGAAAACCAGGACGGCCGGGCAAGCCTGGACCCCCAGGACCACCTGGAGAGCCGGGCCCACCAGGACCTAAAGGCCCCCCGGGAGATGGTGTCGACATTGTGCGGACAGGGATTCTAGGTTTAGGGGGAAAAGGGTCAGTCAGCACAACCACCTACAACACCTCCCCTCGGGTGGCTTTTTATGCAGGACTTCGAAACCCTCAAGAAGGTTACGATATTCTACGATTTGATGACGTGGTGACTAACATTGGTGGGAACTATGAAGGGGCAACAGGCAAGTTCACCTGTAAGATTCCTGGAACGTACTTTTTCATCTACAATGTGCTGATGAGGGGAGGAGATGGAACCAGCATGTGGGCTGACCTGATCAAGAATGGTCTGGTGGG
This sequence comes from Labrus mixtus, assembly GCF_963584025.1. Lineage (NCBI taxonomy): Eukaryota > Metazoa > Chordata > Actinopteri > Labriformes > Labridae > Labrus > Labrus mixtus. The sequence goes on from NC_083632.1 coordinate 9,506,308, forward strand.
TAACACTTTAAATCTAAAGACACCTTCGCAAACCAATTCACTGTTTAATAGTGAATTATTTTCCTCTTCAATACAGATTCTGATACATAGACTGGATTAGTGGGAAATATAAAGTACCCCTCTATTTCTAGTGTGATGTAAAAAAAAAAAAAACTATACATAATTGACAAAAAGGACTCTAGGCTAACACTTGATAACTTTGACTAACATTACATTCTCTGCTGGCACCGCACTGTTGTTTGTTATCATCACGAGATAATTTACCTGATATCAGTTTTTTTTTTTGGGGTGGGGGGGGGGGGGATTGGTTATGGTATCATAACAGAGCATTGACTGGCATTTACACCATACCAGATACTGCACAGGTCATCTGGGGAAAACGGACTCTAGTCCATGGAAAAAATGGAAAAAAAATAACAAAAAAATCTTCAACTAAGTAAGTAAGTGTAGATTATTGACATTATGAGAGAAAAAAACTGAATCCTGTTTTAGAAGAACCCACATTTAAATACTCAGAGAGCAAGCAGGATAAATTGAGTAGTCATGCATTCATGTGGATAGTGATTTTAGGTCTGTCTCGTTCTGGTGTTATAGTACAGCATAATGACAATTCATAGTGGCATGCTGCCAGATTGTGTATCTGTGCATATTACACATCTGATGATGTACACGTTGAAGTGAGTGGAAGAAGTGCAGCGCTATCTCAACTCTGCACACATCAGAACACAGCCTGGGGTAGTGGCTAGTTCAAAGCTGGTGCCCTTTGAAATACAACAAACTTCATGGAGTCATGATGTGCTAGTGTGCGTTATCAGACTGCCTGTCAGGCTCAGGCGTTTCACTCTCAAACCAGGACTTTTGCTATATTCATGGATAATGTTGTAATGTCTTCAAAGCCCCAGGTGATGACACTGATCAAGCACCATGGTAACCTGAACCTTGATATTTCCCTGCAAACATCTCAGACAGGCGGCAACAGGCTGGACACAGATTGGATACAGCAACACAAACACCTGCAAATTATTTTTTTTAATCCAACACAAGGGCCACTCAGTAAATAACATATTTGTGGAGCATAATACAAATCACTTTATGTTGAGGGTGCTTCATAGAGCTGAAGGGTCTACTATGTTACAATTGTCTTTTTAGGTTTTTACTCATTACATGGTACACTTCATGAATTACAAAATAATTACAGGCTGCACAAATCTAAACACATTTTGATATTTAGTGTTCTAAAAGCTTCAAATTGCAGTTGTTTTTGTATTGTCAGCAAGGAACAAATTGACTTGTACTGAAATCAAAGACAAAAACATCACATTGAAAAACATTTCTTGGACAGATTATCAACACAAATGTAAAATAATTTAATATTTTATATTGCAGCTTATACACTGATGACAATATAATGTATAATATTCCTCTTTAAGTTTTTACAGTTAGCTTGTATTTTTGTAAAGAGGCTGTGCCTTAATTTAAAAGGGCAATGTGGCTCTTTCCAACTTCTCATCCTAATGTTGTAACCCTACACCATATTTAAAAAACTTTCCCCAATATACACATACTGCGATTAGCAATATTTTTTTCTACTTAAATTGTGAAAAGGGCATTGAATCTGCTGATAAAGTGAAAAAAAACAAAACAATAAAGAGGTTATTCTTTAAAAAGAAATAAAGATTAAAATGAAATGAAGGGTACTTTAATTAACAGTCTATACTGAAGACACATCTGTCAGCTTGATACTTTAATTATTGTGGTACACAATTTGGCTGACTATTTCTTTATGGGGATTATTTTGAGGTGCCTTCCTCACTGAACTTTTCTGCTGCTGTCTAGAAACCTTACATATGTACAAAGCTTAATCACCACAGTCACACATTTATCTTTTTGTTATTGCTATATTTAAATCTCAAATTGTCTTAAGAAACTTTGAATTTGAGATTTTTCATGAAACATGATGAAACTAAAAGTAAATGGCTTGAATTCTGCCAAAGAAAATGTAATCATCAATGAAGGTTTTCATGAATCCGCATACAAATAACCAAAGTTCAGGCTAAGAACAAAACAGTGCACTAACCACAAAACAGAATAACAGTCCCTACCTGGTTAATGGGGACCCATTAGGAACAAAAACACTTAAACTACTGATTAAATCATCTACATAATGATACATCTTCATTCATATTTATTCACACATTAAGCCAATGAGGGAAAAGTGTTGCCCCTCTGCTTTAGCCACTAATTTAGCACCTCCCTGGTTAAAATGACCAAAGAAGTGATATGAGATAGACCCTATAGCAAACATAATGCACAAAGTAAGATATAGTTTAAAGTGTATTGTCGGTAATCATCAGACATCATGCTGCTCTAGTAGAGCAGAGTTTAGACACAGGGAGGGAAGAGAAATCAGGCTGCGTTGCCCTCAAGTGTCAGAAATCCATCATCATGCTGTCATCTCTCGCTCAACCTCTACTTTTGAACCCTGCAGCCTCTGTAGGTGAACAACTTACTCCCCTGGCTCTAATTAGAACTATTTCCTAATTATATAACGTTTTACGTTTTAAAGAAAATGTAGCCACCAGTTGGTTAAAGCTAGGTTGCCACTTTCATGGAGTGTCTGGTGAAGTAACAGCATGACATCCAACCTGGCAACCCAGATCATTATACATCAGTTAAGCTTAGAGGGGTTTTCTGCCTTCTAGCTGTACATGCAAAGCAACTTCTAACACCTCCAGTAATTACTTCATGTTGACATGATGACACTCATATATGGGATAATGTGGTATTTTTAGTGTTCCACCCCAAAAAAAAAAAAGGTGAATGTGGAACACGAAGCATAGGGATAGTATGCCCGGCCATCCTTCCTTAGAGGCAGACTGACTCAATCCTGACCCTTTCAGTTGAGTCATGAGAGAAAAACAGGATATTCATCATAGGGGACACACATTCCACAAAAAGTCTCAAATACAGTCCACAGTTCTTACAAATATTCCCTTGAAATTAAGTGTTTTTCTGATCAACTCACACATCGGAGAATTGCGGCAGCACATTGTTTAGTTGTGTTTGTGTACGTCAATTATTTTTTGTCATCCTCTGTCATATCATCTAAATAATGACTTTTTTGAAAGAGGTTATAATATTTCATATATTCCTATTATTTCCTATGAGTGAATGCACTTGGTCATAACTACGGAAGCCCTAAGCGGACATACATCCATGCGTGTCATGTACTCCATTTTTATGTTATAACCAGTCTTTGCTCTCTGAATATCTCGACTTGTTCGTCCTGTTTTTCTCGAGAAAACAACGCTGGTTTTCCAGTGGCAACTGTTAAATTTAGGGTTGGTTTCTTGAGATGATGGTTTCTTATTTTTCCTCATGTTCTTTGAATGACAAAGCTTGTTTTTTCCATTAAAACAGATTGATTTTCTCATTGTCTTAACGCGATTGAATTACTGTGATATTGGAATAATTTTCCGGCAATCTCAATAAAAAAAAAAAAAAAGAAGCTGGTCACTGTGATATGTCAAACCCTGACATGCATGCTGCCATTTCCGCACTAATGAGGTAAGTTAGGCTTATTTCTGTGTCTGTTTTGTGCTTTTACAACTCTGGGGATAAGACATTCATAAATCTAGATATTTCTGAGACAGCTGGAAATTACTCTTTATCACAGGAAAACAGAATACATAAAATGTATGAATGCATGACGATAGGCATCAAGCATCTTTTCCTTACTCTCCTCTTCCCTGTGTGTCATATTCCAGGTGAGGGCCAGCGCCATTGCCCAAGACCAGGACCAGAGTTATGACTACGCCAGCAACAGTGCCATCCTTCATTTGGATGCAGGCGATGAGGTTTTCATAAAACTGGATGGGGGCAAAGCTCACGGGGGCAACAGCAACAAGTATAGCACCTTCTCAGGTTTCATCCTATATGCCGACTGATGAGCGGACAGGACGTAGACTGAGAGGTGAAAGGTCAAAGCCAGAGGACATTCACTTCCTGACTCTCGCACAGCTCTCGCTGTAAGGTCGATGTTGCCCTTAGCCACTGATCCACCATCAGATTATTGTTGTGTGTTTTTTTTTTTGTTTTTTTTTTACAGATGTTTGAGGTCAGCATTGATACTGTCTGTGACTAATGCTGTGGACCTGTGGTTAGCGGTAACGATCCACCTCATCCATATGTTCCATTGTAAACAGGGTGCCTATGCCGCCAGGGTGATGGACGTGAGCAACAAAACAGTGACAGTCATCTTTGTGTGTCATGCTGTGGTGCAGTAGCAGTCCTGACAGTGCAGAAGCCTCGCCATCATTTTTAAGCTGTCATGTCAATTTCAAGCGTGGAAATCTAACAGCTGTGGCGACTGCAGTGTATGTAAAAGTAAATGTTAAGGTTTATGTTAAAAAAATGTATCGTATGCTGTTTGTATGATACATACAAAAGCCATAATGGATATGCATCTCTGTTTTTTGGTGATTGAACTTTCTGGTCGTTTTCTCGATTTCTGAACTTATTTGTCTCGGGTCCCCCAGAGATAGAAAAGCACAAAACAAATATAGAAATAGGCCTTTACTTTCTTACCTCATTAGTTTGGGCAATGGCAGAATGGCTTGTTGTGGTTTGGCCTATCAAAGTGAGCACCAGTCTACAGGAAAATGATCTCGCTATCACGAGGAGCCACGTCTCGCCATCTGAGATAATGGGAAAACAAGTCGAGATCAATATAGAACAACCAAAACAAACTCGGCTCAGGAAAATCAGCATTGTTATCTCTAGCTGAGGAGATGAACAAGTGAAGATCTTCAGAAAAACAACCAGAAATGACTCGTTATCACAAGAAATGGAGTAACTGAAATGTATGAATGCATGTCTGCTTTTGGCTTCAAAACGCATATTTAAACCTAAAAATTGGGAATTTGTCAAATATTGGACGCCAAATTGAGATGATGCTTTTTTTTTGGATGGTAGCTGTCCTAAAGTGTATTGTGTCTCTATGTGAAGATTTGGAATATCATGTCATTTTAACATTTGACTTGTGTATATACTGTAAGTTTGGTATTGGATTTGTGTCTCATCACAGTCAAAGTATTGTACAAACACAATATTGTGTGTCTTTTAAATAATATATATGTTGGTAGTTAGTTGGTCAATTGTGTTATGGCTAATGTGCTCATTTGTAAAGACTTATTTATTAAAGTAATGCATGTAACACTTGTTAAAATGTTTTGTGTGTTTCCACCAATGTTGAAGAGAAATACAGTGATTTTAAACAAAGTGTAATCATGGGCTTAAAGAGAATCTATTGGTGTTTCTTTTACTTTTAATGTCCATGACTTTTCATTAAAAAAGGTTTTTTTTTGCATTTCCTCACACGTTATGTATGCTTAATGTCGCTCACCTTATTTCTTTCTTGATCAGGTAGTTTTATCCCTCAATTTTCCAGTAAAACAAGCAATTAGTCCTGCTGATGTTACACACAGGAGAGCCAGCGAGAGGCAATCAATGCAGAGATGATCACTGAGGGAAAAGGACAGGAAATCACAGCTGTGTTAAATGCCAAATGAAGCGAAAGATGATTGTGTCTCACAATCATAGGAGCGCTGTGCTTTTTTACCCTCTAATGGGTGAGGATTTGCTCCGATACAGCGCGGGGAAAAAAGTCAGGGGTATTGGTGTTAGAACATATCATGACAAAGCTTAGATCAGTGTCAGAAAGTAATCCAGGGCAAATTAGGCTCTGTTGTGACGGCGACACAAGTGTCAGAGACAAGGAAGTAGCTTCCAGGCCTGAACTGTAAAAAGAGATGCATGTATTTTTATATTTTCTTAAAAGCGCACTTTGGTAACATTAAATTCTTTGGACACACTTCCTCTTTGACGTAGACCATATAGGGGGCGAACTGTCTTTTATTTAGTTTGAAAAAAAAAAAAACTCAAGAGAGTTCAAGAGCAAAAGTTTTGCGTGCTGATATATAATATTGACATGGAAACAATGTCAAAAGGCACATTGAGTCACCCACTGAAGGTTAAAAAACTGAGTATGAGCCCAATTTCACATCCTGAAATGCCACATGAATCTCAATTAAATCTAACATTTTGTTTTGAACTGGTGTAATAGTCTATTGAAATGTCTGTACAGGGTAAGAGCATCCTGTTGTCTGTTTAACCGTTTTGTACAGTGAGGGCCATGAAGCCCTCTGGTCTAAACTTATGCAGCAGAATTCCTCCAGATACAATTAAGGCGGAGGGTCCGTGCCTTAGCAGAGGTCACCCGAGCCTCAGGGCAGCTGAACGTTCGCACAGGCTCTTTTCTCCTTGCAGGGCGTATGAGCACATCGTCAAATTAGAGACCTCATGTCACAATGTCAAAGACAAATGCCTCCGGTCTGCTAGAAATGGCTTTCACTGCCGAAACTACTGGAGCCGTAACATTGCATGAGAGGGTGCAACATCTGGACTCTTCTTTAAGTCCTCAAGGAGAAGCACAAACACAACAAAAGCATTCCATATATACAGGGGAAAAAGGTGTTAGAGACCTTAAGCCATAAGTTCAACATTCTTTACCGTCAAAATAAATAAGTAAAACAGGGGGAAAAAAAGCATGACCTGACTTTTTTTCAGAGAAAAGGTTAATTAAGCAATGCAATCATGTAAGCAGCAAATGCTAGGTATTGCATCATATTGAATAGATAAATAGGAACCCCCTATTTGCCATCTACCTTTTCTTCTTTGCTGAGACATTTACCAAGGTCAGAGGCAACGGGGGGTTCGGCCAAAAACCATCTGTGGAAACCTCTGTGCAGAGAAATAATCTTGGCAGGCACCGTGTTTGCCTCATCCTGAAAAACTGGGTGATCCTTAGCTCAAGCTATTGTGCTGGTGTAAGCGACACAATCCCCCTCCTCAGGGCTGTCTGGTTTGAATCGTGACTTTAGCTGAACAACCTACCCAACAGGACACTCCCGGGCAGGTGTTTTATTAAAGTGTTGAAACAGCATCTGGGCTGTATGCGACGGGGGAACCTTTATACTTCTATTTCATCTCAAGTTGTCCCTGACTTTAAGCAGGTCCACGGTTTGAAGATAAGCGTTCAAGTGCTGTAAGCTGCTTTTTGTTGACGTAAGCTTCGTCCCTTGGACTGGGCTGTGTGGGGATATTTTAAGATTTTCTACTGTACCTCTTTTCATCATGTTTAAGTAGAGGGATTTGAAAGATTATGTCTCTGCTGCAGACTTGTTTTTTTTATTAGGTAATCTCCAGTGTATGCAAACGTAACTGAAGGAAATTTAGATTCACTCACTCGCTCCCACTCCCTATCAGTAAACTGAGATGGCTTCGGCTTGACATTTGCAGGGGCCAATTGGTGAGACATGAGGCTTATCAGGCTACAACAGAATGCTAGTGTGTGATTGTAGGTCTGTGTGTGTGTGTGTGTGTGTGTGTGTGTGTGTGTGTGTTCCTGCATGTTTGTTTCGTCGCAACAGAAGAATGTGTGGCTTGTGGAGAGAACCTCCCCTGAAAGGTCTTGTGCGATGTTAATGAGCCCTTGGTGATGTTATCTTGAACATTGCCACTTAACTCACCAGGGGAGATCCAAATTAGAGATAGATGCTTCAAGTGTTAAAACTAAATTGCCCCTTTGTGCTCCTGTTCATTTCCTCCTACTAAAGTACAGCCACCTGCCCACACGAGCTTGAACAAACGGTTTTACTTGTGTAAGCATGCACTTAAGAAGATGTTTTCTTAGACCACAATTTGGCAGCAGAACTAGTCCCACATGTCCTAATTAAGTCATTTTAATAGTTTTTTATGGTGCTAAAAGCAAGCATAAACCGTAGAAAGAAAAAGAGCTTACTGCCATGCTATCTTTCTGAGCACGTTAGCATCATTCTGAGCAGTGCTTGCTAACATGCTTAGAATGATGCTAACAAGCTGATATTTAGAAGACTCAAGTTTATCACGTTTTGATAGTATTTCAAGATGAATACTTAATTGTTGGAGAAGTTGAAACTTTAACCTGCTCAGGGAATCATCAGTGTTACTGCAATCCACCCTCTGGGGGGGGACAAGGATGTGTTTACCAAATATCATTCAATCCATATGACTACATACTAAAACAAATTGTAACCTCGCCACATAGACCATGAAATGAGTATTAATTGTCCTAGAGCAAGAAATGTCTACACAAACTTGTTTTTGCCTGTCAGGTGCAGCTAGAGAAATTTCCCCATGTCACAGTTCTTGAATTTGAGACGTTTCAGTGTTTCTGTCATAGCCTTGAGTTTGATTTGTGTTGTGTTGTATTTTGTCTATCTTTTACTTCCCTTGTGTTTCTCACTCAGTGTGTTAGTGTTATATTCCTGAGTTCTCTGTTGGTCTTTAGTGTTTCCTGTTTTATTTTGTAGTTCTTTCCCCCAGTGTTGCCATACTAGTTTTGCTTCCTCCCTTTGTGTGTTTTCCCTCGACTTTGATAGCCCGTTTGTTTCACCTGTGTCTTGTTTCTCACACCCGTGGTTCCATGTGGTTACTCCTTTTTTCATTTCCACAGACATGAGTTTTAAATGAGAAAATTGTTTCTGAACATCTACTCTTTTAAATCTTTACAACAATGTCATGGCAATCCATCAAGGAGTTCAGATATTTCAGTCAAGACCAAAGTAGTGGACAGATAGACCCATCGCCTGAATGTTAGCACCTTCCTTACAGCTATTCTAACATAGCTTAAAATCAATGAACAGAATCTGTCCTACTTGTCTTTTTATAGCCCCATTCTTAATCACCACAAGTTTGTATGTATCACTCGGATTCCTACAGAATCCACCAAAAAACAGTGCTGTGTGCATTCTTGCTGAACTACTCCTTGAGGCTACAGACCTAAATCCAACATTCTTCCAGCCTCTCTGCAGAAATTTTACTGACAATTATATCAAGGGTTTGAAAAGATGTCATTGTTTGTGACAGTGTGAATTCACGGTCGGCAGTTGCATGTTTATGCATCATTGTGTTAGGTAGGAATCTTCCTTTTTATGCAACAACAAGTCGGCAGTCCTCTCATGCCTGTGAAGGAGAGCTCTGTTGACATGGAAACATGATGTAGGCCTACAATGGGCCCATCAAAATCTCAATGAATACAATTAAAGGTATGATTACAAGTAGGTAACAGGAAGTTAACGGTTGCTTTGTAAGACCCTAAATCTTGCTTGTATTGTTAAAAGGACAATAGTCTAATCAGTTTCTGCTGCTTTACGCTCAGTTTGCTCTGCTGTGTGGTGGATTAGCCAACAAATCCAGAGGGGAAATACGGTATTCGTGAGCACTCAGTGCAGTTTTAACTGCTAATATTTGAGAGGTGATTTAATATGATTTGCCAGATTATTACATAACCTCCAAATTAAAAATTCTACAGCTCTGGGAAACAAAACAGAGGTTTGAGGTAAATGGTCGGACTAATGGAACAACAGTAGTATTCTGTTAAACCCAAACAGTAATTATGGGTATTCTTTTTCACAGTGATGATAAGCTACCCCAAAGGTACCTGAGGATAACAAAAGCTGTTACTTATTGATACTATTCATTTTTTATTCTGGGGACTATCTACTGTACATCATTATTTACATAATTTTGTCTCGAAATGAGGACTCACCAATGTTTGGGTACCCCAATGTAGTTTTTGGGGGCCTATGGCCTTGCGGTTAGGTTGCGTCCCATAGAGGCTTTAGCCCTCCAAGCGGTCGGTTGGGTTCTAGTTGGATCTTTTGCTCTTTTTCTGCATGTCTATCCCAAGTTTCCTGCTCCATCATCTGTCCTCTCGTAGAAAAGCATTGAAAAGTCCCCCCCCAGCCAAAAAAGCTATACCTTGATGAACACAAACCCACTGCTATTTGCAGTTTATCCTGACAGGCCAATAAGTAAGAAGTTGTGTCCACGTTGTAGTACAGCAAAGGATATTGCTCTCTGCTGATGGCAATATAAGACAGATATGCATCAATGTTATAACTGAGAACTTGTATGTATGTTAAGATTAAACACAGCCCTAATAAATAATAATAATAATAATAATAATAATAATAATAATAATAACTTTATTTATATTGCACCTTTAAAAACACAGGTTTACAAAGTGCTTCAACAAACAGCAAGAACAAAGAAAACTAAACCAAACACAGAAGAACATAAACAACAGCAAGAACATAACAAATGAAAAATACAAAAAATAATTAAATACAATTCCACAGAAAAGAAAAAACATGTAAGAAAACACATACAATGCACTGGATTGCAACCTGTTTATGAATATAAATTGTAATCTACTTTCTGTTTAGGGTTCTAATGTTGTTTTTCATCCTTAATTCACAAGAAAAGCTTTAAGTAATAACAGAACTAAAGTGAAAAAAAGGATATTGAAGGTTAATCAAGTTATAGCCTGTAGCAGCATAAAGGAGCTATTTTATGAGTGGGTGATTTGCTTAAAAAAAACGAGTGGCTTTAATTTGTGTTCAATATCTCATCCTGTAGACTGATGTTACTTGTGTGGCAGAATGTATAAATACACTCAACGGTGGATGTGGGACAGAAATCATGATTTTACATTTTTGTGGATAATGCTGTCTTTGCGTGGGTGCACTACCCCTTGTCCTAGCACTCCTTAGGAGAACATGACAACATGCCCCCTCTATCCCTCCTTCCCAATCTGATCTGGGGACTGTCCAGTGTGTCAGTGACTCAATTCCATCGCCCTTGTTCCCTCATGGCCCTGACTGAGCCCAGGCTAACACGTAGGGACAGGTTGAGTCATGTGGCCGGGGACGCTCCGCTGGCGTGTTGCCTGTCTCTTCACCTCACCGCAGTCTCGTGGATGCAGCCTGACAAGGGGCTACGGAGGCGCTGCGATTGCCCCTTCCTCAGCGTGACACCAGATGCCAGAGTTCAAGAGCACTACAGTGGGTACAGTTGCTCAGGCTTTTATTTTTACCCGTTCAGTGTTCAGATGCATATGTGACCTGGTGTAATGTGCTGAGAGCGAGTGGACACACTAGTGGCTGTGTGAGCTGTTTTTCTCATTCCACTTCATGTCAATTTGTGCTTTTCCAGAATGATCAAATAATGCAACAACACTTACTGCAACACTCCAGCTTTAATAAGTTTCCTCTTAATAACAAATAACTCACAAATGCTCATGTTAAATTTAAAATGGATTAAAAAGACAAGTCCTCCAGGGAAAATATACCCAAAATATTTTTCAAGATTATTACATCTTAATTAAGATAATATTTCCTCTGTTCAATGTGCCTCAGACTCTTCATTTAGATATTTCCTTCCAAGGCAAAGCCTAAGTCCTAATACCATTTAATTTGATAATAAACAATTCGACCATCTATGATACGATACAATATGATACAATACAATAGAATATAATACAGTAGGGTATGGTAGTACAATACGATAAAATACGATATGTTACGATACAATAGGATACGATACGATATGATGCGATATATGTTACAATGCGATACGTTACAATGTGATACGTTACAATGTGATATGTTACAATGTGATACGTTACAATGTGTTACGATACGATGTGTTACGATACGATGTGTTACGATACGATGTGTTACGATACGATGCGTTACGATATGATGCGTTACGATACGATGCGTTACGATGCCTTACGATACGATGCCTTACGATACGATGCGTTACAATACGGTGTTACGATACGATGCGTTATGATACCATGTTACGAAATGACACCATGCATTAAGAAACGTTATGATACGATTTATGTTACATTACAATACCATGCGCTACGAAACGTTACGATGCATTACGTAACATATCGTGATATTTTACGATACCATGCGTTGCGTTACGATACGTTACGATCAAATACCATGTGTTACGAAATGTTACGAAATGTTACGATGCATTACATTACATATCACGATATGTTACGATGCGTTACGTTACATATCACGATATGTTACGATACCATGCGTTGCGTTACGATGCGTTACGATACAATACCATGCGTTGCGTTACATGTCACGATATGTTATGATACCATGTGTTGCATTACGATACGTTACGATGCGTTACGATACAATACCATGCGCTGCGTTACATATCACGATATGTTACGATACCGTACCCCTTGAAATTAAGGCTTAACATGTCGATCCAAACACATAAAGAGGAACTTATACATATTTAACTGTGTATGTCTTGGCATTACAATATAATTAACTAAAGTTGCACGACTGAATTGCTTTTTAAAACCTCTGATGAATTATGCCCTCTAGACAGATGTGCTTTAAATGTGGGGATAAAAAAAAGTAAACAATTCAGACTAAAAAGTAGGTTAGCAATCAATTATCCAGAGTGAAGGGCTGAGTTTGATGCAGAGCTATTTATTTTTCCGTGCCTTTGCTCGAGCTGTACCTTCCCTATCGGCTGTAGGAGGAGTAAATGATGAAAAACCACTCAGACAGGAGATTCCAAAATGTCGACACACTGCGGTGCCGTAGGCCAGCTCTCTGAACATGATGGTGAGATTATAGAAGTCTTTACCCCCTGCCATCAGAAAATTATTTGCGCTGCTGCCAGAGAGGACCCACAAGACACAATAAAGCGGCTGGGTTGTGCCTGCATCCATGAACTCTAACAAAGTGTAACAAGGCAACTTAAGACTTTCACCTTTTAGCTCGACACCGTCAGAAATTAAACTCAATTTATATTCAGACGGAGACTTCGCCACCCTCCTCTGCCAGTGGGCATTCACACTTGCTGGTACAGATATAGTCCTCCTTCCATGCTCTGCATCTGGCCTCTGTCTGTGTCACAGGAAGAGACTGACAAAAGGCACACTTGGAAATCTCTGCTGAACAGCTGGCTGCCCAATAAAGCGTGGTACCCTCCTGAATCCCCGTGGAGCCATGTTTAAAAAAAAAAGAAACCGAAGAACAGAATGGTGTTATTCTTAATGTATGTGGCAGATTGACGACCATGGATTAATGATAATACAGTATGATTGTGTGTAGCAAACAATCATCATTATCATGTGTGTGTAAAGGACTGGATTGTGTTTGTGCCTTTGATTTAGGTATGAATTATGTATCCAACTGCCTTGGTTCACTGACCCCCCCCCCCCCTCCCTCCGCCCACCGCAGCCTGAGTCACTTTGCATTAATTCTGCTGTTGCTTGATGAAAACAAAGAACAGACCAGTAGGAGCGTCAGATGGGGCCAAGTGAGCCACACAGGCTAGTGGGACTTTAGTGCCAGGATGATGTCAACACGCTTGCCCGTGGGCCCGAATTTTTATGCACAAGTTCTAATGTGGACAAGAGCAAGGACATCCCAGCTGACCAGTGATACAAGTTCATTATTTTCTTCTCCTGAAGTCTGTTCACTGACACATTCTCCTGTGGGATCTTATTTTATCAGTGGATTGACCAACAATGTTTGGTTGCAAATTGATGCATTGCCAAACTGCCAATGTGATTCTTACTCATAATTACAGAGGGCAAAGGTTCAGCTGATTGATTGGGATGCATGTCAACTTTTCTCGCAAACAAGTGCATGTGTTGATTCGATCACGATAGTTAACAGACAAGGTTTTTTTTTTTTTTGGCTTTGGAATATCAGTTTGCAAAGGAAGACAAGTCAAATCAATCAGACTAAATAAGTGTTTGATGATGATTTCACAGGTTTTACACATAATCATTTTATCTCTTAATTAGGCCCTGTTATAAAGCTATAACCAAGTTGCATTATGGGACATTTAGGATCCAGTGTTTATAGAATATGACCGATACAAGTCACTAAAAAGTCTGGATATTGTGGCTTTTGTTAGTTAACTTTCGATTCTAAAATTGGTCTCTCTAAACGTTCCTCTTTTTAAAATGCCCAAAGCTGATTCACTATTTTGTACCTTTAACTCACCTTTATTTTTTTTTAACATCAACATTTGACCAATATCTTGAACACCATCTTGAAGACCAACGTTGTTCAAAGCTCCCCTTTTCACATTGCAAGAAACATAAAGACTAATAAAACAAGATCACGTCATTAGTTATTTGAGTTTCATATGATTTCTGGACAAATGTGATATCTAATCTATAATTCACTGACATGCAACTATTTTTAAATTTCATAATTTGAGAGTAGAGAATCATATCCAACTCAAATGTTTACTCAAAATGTATGTATTAGAGATTTGATGTTTGGGGTGGGAACTCTTAACTTGTTATACTCTGTGTTTTGTGTATGTATGTTCTTTGGTGGGACTTCTCTGTTTGAACAGTAACGGTGCTGTGAAAAATAATTTCCCTCTGGTGACAATAAAGTCTGAAGTCTTTAAAATGCAAGTTTTTCATTGTGGTTGTAATCTCACTAAATCCAGCTCAAATACTCTCAAGTCAGATTAAAATGCAGACTAATATTCCGCGCGTCAGATGAAAACTGTCTTCTGGTGTCCAAAACGATAAAATATCTAGGGGAATAAACGCAAATCATGAAACATTTTTTATGGGAAGGCATCTAAAAGCCAAAACTATGACTCATATAATAAACCATGAGCAAAGAAATGACATCACTTGACAATGGTTGTTCCTTTAAAACAGTAATGTTTGATCCTTTATAGTTCAGCTAAGCAGCTAATGTTACAAACGTTGTGTTTGAGTTAGAAGTGAGTGACAAACAAAACAAAAAATCAGATAGAATCAGGTATTTACATACAGAAGGTCAGCTTCAAGTGTAAGAAAATACAGTGATAAGTATAAAGTCTGTTCATTTGTGGAAGTTCACGCTGTTCCCATTAAAAATGGATTGTCAAATACATTCAGTTATTAATCTTCATTACACAGGTCAATCACATACAGTGAAAATATTAAGGTCATATCTTTGCACTTTTTAAAAATGTCTATCAATGTGGAACACTCCATCCAATGTAAGACATAACTAGGACTGGAGATATCTCAAGTGTTTTAATTCTAGAAATGAAGCTGACAGTTGTACCAGGTAAATGATGAATGCAGAAAAAAGGCATGAATGGAGAGTACAGCCTTTTACCTGTTTTTGCTCTTTCTCCCGCTATAGTACGTTTTTTTATAATCTATGCAGCACCTAACTTTTATCACTTTATAATGGGTTAAGCTGTATCAAAATAAATCTCTTTGCTTTTTACAATTTTAGGTTTGACTTTACTCTTTACTGAATGTTTGTTATGAGTTGCCTGCTGCAACATAATCTAAGGATTCAGCCACTTTAAGGCCCTTAACAGTGAATTCTGTAGAGAACATTCAGGAGCTAGTACATCAGATGTGCGTCTAAGGTACTGCCTTAATGTTTTAAGGTCACCGAGTAAAACCTGATGAATTGCACATAGAAACTCTTCACACCAAACCACATGTCAGTGCGTGTCGTGTCGATAATGTAAGTCCGTGTTAACTGCCGACAGAGCACGTCACACCTCTGAGCTGTAGAGGTGGGTGCTGTGAAACTAATCTCACAGTAAATTGAATGTGCCTTTGCCTTCTTCTACTCACGCCCTCATCCCTGGACCACATCCTGGACCAAACCTCGTCTAACCCCTCATCTGTTCTCTGTTAGGACAGAAGTATCTTAGCTGCATACAGCAGCATCCCACCCAGACCAGCAGTGGTTGCAATAGCTATGACCCTCACTAAGAGGAAGTCCATGGAGTCCTCCAGCTTTGTGTGCAGCCGCAGGACCTGCCGATGAGTGTCTTCTCGGCTGCTTGAGTTCTCGATAACGTGATTGGCTAAGCCGCGCTTTTCATTGAGCGGCATCTGCGCAGCCACGCGCTGCTCGGCCTGCTCCTGGGTCAGGTCGTCCCTCTGCATCAGACGCAGCAGCTGAGTGGCAGGGTCACTGAAAAGGAACAGACAATGGGGGGGGGGGGGGGGGGGGGGGGGGGGGGGGGGGGTATTTATGGAACAGTCAGAGTGTCTTGTTAAAAAATCCAGGGGCGGTGAGTCATGCTAAAATAGGCACCGAGAAATGGCTGGAGAGAGGTAAAACTTCAGGGCATGATGTCCTGTTGTTGTCAAAAACAAGCCTCAAAATATCTCATGATTTAAAAATATGTAACTTTTAAACAAACTGTCCAACAGTCAAACTCAAAGATGTGTCAAAATAGGAACACAGAGCTGTGGTCTTACCAGTAAACTACTACAGTGTGGTTTAGAAACTGAGTGAGACGCCTGGTTTCAAAGAGAAGGGGCACATCCAGCACCACATAGCGGTAACCTAGGGAGACAGAAGAGGAGGGGATGTTAACACACTTAAGCAGGGCTCGACATTATAACTGATTGCATATTCACCTGTCATACCGGTGTTTTGTCAGTAATTATTTTAAAAACGTCGCGCTAATAACTGCTACAGCATCAACGTATCACAAGCGCTCGTGCGCGCGCATGTGTGTCACAGTTGAAAGGCAGCCGACGGCTTCACTGCTGTCCCTCCCACAAGCGCGCTCGCTACTCTGGAATTGTACACTCGCACACAGATTTTAGCGCAGGTTTTCTCTGATAAAAACAGTTTTAAAACCATCAGATCCCGACAAAACCCGGGCTTAAATCAGCATTCAAAGGAAAACAATCACCGGAAGAGTCGAGAGAGTGACAGCAGGGCGTGACGGAAACAGAAGGGAGAAAAGTTTCAGCCACAGTGACAGACAGCTGGAGCTGGAACACCCTGCAGCTAAATTTCCCCTTAAAGTTAAAGACTAGATCCTGGTGAAGATAAAAGTTATTCACAAAGCAAGAGAGCTCCTCAAGCAAGGATCTAAGGAGGAAGAGTTTCTCACAGAGAAGAAAGAAGGAGAGAAAGGTGATCATTACAATTCCAGCTCTATCACAGCCTCATATTAATATCAATCAGATTAAGTAGACTCTTACAGCACGGTGAATAAACATGAGCTCATAAATATAAGAAAAATACAAAATATTTGAGCTCAATTAATTAAATAAAAGTTGTAATTTAATCTTGCATCAGAATAGTTCAAGAGTAAATTGGTGATTGTTATTTTTCCAATCAAAAGTAACGTTCCTGGGCCAGTGGTTACAATGGTTGGGCCAGTGATCTTTGAAAACTAGCTCACACATCGCCATTCAAACAGCGCCTGAGTTAAATTCTACCATGATTACGCCTTTGTACTCATACAATGCCTCTGCAATGGTGTAATATTGGTGTCCCTGTGTGTGGTTTCACATTGTGTTATGGCGTTGCAGAAGCTCAAGACATGACTTGTGTACAAACAGTCCTGGTTTCACACGCACGCACGCACTGTGTATCTTAAAGTATCCCATTCAGTGCAATGATCTCATTATCGACTCGGGTCTCCTCTCCAAATCAACAGTCTACACTTCAACAAGAAACTAGTGTTTGAGAGACTCAAAGCTCAGAGACTCTAACTGTAAACGTAGAAGAAAGAAAAACAAAATATTGACTTTCAGAATGACTCAAAAATGATTTTCAAAGATAAAATGATGGAAAAAAACAGGGTTTCTCCTACACTCTTCTGCAGACACAGGATATCAGGACGGGCTGCACATCAAGCTGATGCCACTGTTACCTCAGCTAGGCTAGGCTAGTTCAGTGAACTGAGCCAGGTCTTACAAAGTGTTTGCAATCAAATCACATAAATGCAAGGGTACGCCTACATCTCTTCATTAGTAGTAAGAACATTTATATTTTTTAAGAGGCTAGAATGGTTCCTTGGTAAAGGCCTATTCTCAAATCCAGTTATTGAAATCCACATTGACATCAAAAGGTATTCCAACACTTTCACGAGTGGTGTACAAGCAGTGTAACCTGAGGCCCTCTCTATATGAAGAAATGTATGAAAATGAGTGCGCGTCTTGGATGTTGCAGTATACTTATACAACTTGTGATTTTAATTTTTAAAAGAAAAAGTCTTGTTTGCAGAAACTTTTTACTCCTTTTATCACCTCTTACCTTATAAAGTGTTTGGCATATTCTCAAATCTTTCACTTCTTGGCTCACGGAGAGCTTTGTGAGACGCAGCCTAAGACCCTAAAGCCCACTGCTGCGCTGCCAAACAGCCTTGGCTCCCTTTCAGTGAAGTATTCTCGGTTCCACTGTTAAACAGATAACTGAGCCAAACTCACCCCTGAGAAAGTAGAACAGGATCTCTTTGAGCATCGCTTTATGGATCTCCGGGTGGGTGATGGAGTTCAGGAGCTTCCTTTTCTCCTCGTTGGTGAAGATGAGCTGACCCAGCTTCTGGCGGTCGATCTCCCCGTTCTCCAGGAGGATCTCTGGCCCGAAGTGGTAGACGATGCGGGTGTAGGCAGGGGTGTGTGGCTCCACAACTGCGGAGGAAGTAACATGAGATTTTCCATTAAATTCCTTTGTTTTCTTAATAAAACAAGTGAGTCAAATATTACATTTTTTTTTTAGTATCAGTGAGCTCATACAGTGGCAGGAAAACACATGATAGTGCAAAAGGGTTCATATAAAGGCCAGCAAACGATACATAGAAGGGGAAAAGGTGGTTCTTTTAATAACTCAAGTATCATGACATCATTAGCAATGTGCCTTATACTCTCTTGTACACGCAGCTGTATATTATTCACCTACTCCTGTGACCTTATTATCTCACACAGCTCAAATTCTATCCCTGCAGTCAGCAGAGATGACTGATATGATTCATGCTAGCCCTCCAAGCGATTGTCTTAATGAGCCTCCTACAGGCCAAGCGTTAATAAACAAATCTACACCAGTGGCTAATGAGGTAGATGTACGCGAAACCTCATTTCCCGAAAATCTGGAAGACTTTTCTCATGCAGAACCGCTCAGCTGGTGTGCAGTTCTCATCCGGAAATGTAATTCATTTAAAGAAAATCAAAATCATTGCAGGGGAAGATTTTCACCCACCTTTCCTGGCCACAACATCAGCATCAATAATGGGGCAGCCGAGCTCTCGCAGCATCGTGGACACAGTGCTTTTCCCTGAGGCTATACCTCCTGTCAGCCCCACTAGGAACATCTTGGGAGAAAAAACACTGAAAGATAAAAGTCAGAATAGTCATTTTACTGACACAGTTTATTATAAGTTAAAAAAAAAAAAGTGAATAAAATGTATTTAAAAAAATATAATGTGGGCGCTGGTGATGCAGTGGTTAGTGCGCGCGCCCCATGTATGGAGGCTGTAGTCTCAAGCGGGCGGACCCGGGTTCAAATCCCACCTGTGGCTTCTTTCCCGCATGTCATTCCCCTTGATTTCTGACTCTATCCACTGTCCTATCTCTCCATTAAAGGCATAAAAAGCCCAAAAATAAATCTTGAAATTTTTTTTATATATAATGTGGCAAATGAGAGTGTTGACTGCAAATAAAATCATGAGAAATTACGTAGCTGAGAAATGTTACAGCATCTCTTACTGCAAGTGAAAACACACCTGGAGAAATGAAGCTGACAAAAGAACTGACACTTAATTTAAATCATGAGTTTCAATTAATGTTACTAAAAAGAAACAAACAAGCTTTAGTTTGGTGCAGAAAAGTTATTGTGTAATCAATAGTTAACCCTAACTTCTTAAATGCATATATTGCACATATTAATAGCACGCCCCCTGCTGGTGAGGTGTTGAACTACACTAAGTATTTATAAACCCCGACTAGACTTACTAGCTGCTTAACATTTAAAAAAAACAGTCATGCTTGAGAAAATAACTCCAACTCTTACTTTGTTAGATATTTTCAAAGACTTGTTTTATGCATGTTTTTATTTACCTCGTAAACCGAGTGGTACTCCTTCACTCAGCTGATCGTACAGGCTGTCCTGTCCTGCTGCAGTGACAGTAAACAAGCAGGAGTGCTAACAAAGCTAACGTTAGCACAAGTCTTGTTCAGGTCAGAGCGACCACAAATGTACAAACACACGAAGTCTCAGCCATTTCCGCTGCGTCCAGTCTGATAGTAAGTCAGACGACACGGAGAGAGGTACTTTTAATACCGAGTGTAGCTGTCTGCCACTCTTGACTTATGCTGAACTGACTGCTAACGACCTAGCTTCTTAGCGTCACTTAAAAAACTGTCCGATTTTTGTCCAACTTAACATTAGTTCCGCCTAGCTGTTTTTTTTTTTTTCCCAAGTTCCCGTTCAGCTTGAGCCCCAAAATGTACGGTGGCTGGGGAGTGCAAAGCAAAATTACAAAGTGTTATACACTTTTACAAAATGTGACACAAATTTAAATTTTGAAAAACATTTTTACATTTTATGAAACAAAATTACAAAACCAAAAATACTTACCAAGGACAAAACAAATTTACAAGATGTGAAACACTTTTACAATCGCTGAGACAAATTTACAAGAGGCAGAACACTTTTACCAGTCCCCAAACAAATTTACAAATGACAGAATATTGACGGAAAGGGAATGTACCGCGACAAAACAAAACAAACAAAATGACCCCCTCACTCCGGGTCACGTCCGACATTTGGTACATTCCCATTTTGTCAAGATTCTGTCGTTTGTAAATTTGTTTTATAAGATGTAAATGTGTTTTTGTTTTTTTCTTGGTATAAGTGTTTTGGTTTTGTAATTGTTTTCTAAAAATGTAAAAAGGTTTTTCAAAATGTAAATTTGTCTCACATTTGTAATTTTGCTTTGCACTTCCCAGCCACCGTACAAAAGCCAGAGTTACAAACTACAGCTAAGTTAATTGATAACATTGTTGTAAACTATGAAACTAAATGACATCGATTTAGTTTGTTTCTAAAGGAAATAAAGGTTTACATTACATGACTACTGCTCCTGAAATATGACATATTTCCAGGTGTCCTTGCTCCTCTGTAAGAGTAAACTGGATATGTTTGGTTTGTGGACTAAACAAAAAAGTAAGGACTTCATCTGTGGTTTTGGGAATCAGTGGACATTTTCTACATTTACTAACATCTTACAGACTAAACAATTTGTTCACTAATAAAGAACATTATCAGCCCTGCAGACCTATTTAAAAAAATAGTAGGGGTCACTTTCTCCAAAATGTATTTATTTCAAAGCAAACTCAATATTTACATAAATAAAAATGTAAATCAAGTGTTTTTAAAGTTAATAAAACGTTTTGATATGATCAAAGTTTCAGGTCCATTCTCGTGTCAGAAAACTCTAGTCTTCTCCACTTTCATCTGCATTTTGTTTTGATGAAGGCATTTCCGAAGCAACCGGCTGACCGGGGGAACTGTGGGAGTGTTTGGACTTTTTCCCTCTGTGGACCATTTCACCTCCGTTCTCCCCTTCCTCTCGCTCCAGTCTGCCTCTTTTGACAAAATGGTTTATCCTGGACTCCAGGCTCTCACAGCGTGGACGCTCTAGGAGGGGCCGGTAGTTTCTCTGCCTGCTGCCCTCTACCAGCCAGCAGTGGTTGGAGGAAATTCCACCTGTGGACAGAGAGAAAGGAAACAAAAACACACAAATGACCTTTGATGTTTATAATATATTGGTTTTAAGCAAAATATTGAAAGGAGTACATGACTTTGGTAAGTCTAAAAATCCCCCTATATGGAGATGTATTCTATTATTTTCATAAGCTTTAAAGTGCATGAAAATATTAATAGGAGGCATTCTAAGGGAGTTGCTTGCATTTTTTTTTAAATGCCAGATTAGTTCTTCATCTGGATGGAAAAAAGCTTATATTTATGTGAAATAGGTTAATTTGTCTCCTTAATAAGAAAGACAGATTTTTCCTCCGATAAAAATGTAATTTGTTTTTCTTGAATTAAGAATAATCATGGATATATCAAAAAGGTGCCATGATTAATTGTTCACATCTAATTACAGCCTCCAGGATCCCTGCCATCTCTGTTTGGGGGGGGAGTCACAGCTTAATATTTATTTTAACAAAGCTAACAGACTAACCACTAAACTGAGAATTTTAAAAGGTCTCTCATTAGGTCCTTTTCATCTGACTGAAATCCTCACCTATGGTCTCCAAACCCTGGATCATGCCATGGAGGACGTGAGCCTTGACCGCACTCATGGTCCAGTGTTGTGTGAGCGCAGACAGGACGTGATTCACCTCCTCGTTCTCCTGCTGCCAGCTCAAACCTTCAAAGTGGCAGTCGTACAGGACCAGCGGATAGTCCACTGCCATGCTGGAGACGAGAAGAGAGGTGTTCATGAAAGATTCTTAACAGTTTGTATTACCCACAGTGTTTGACACTTGTCTGAATTTCATTTATTGTGAATGCACCTGTACTGTGGTTTTCTTGGGTTACTCTGAACATCCAGCAGCTTTTCAATTATCTCCGGGGATTCCAGTTTCTGTCCTATTAGGAGAAGCAATGCCATCATGCACCGCACCTAAATCACAACAAAATGAGGAAATTTAATTCAGTTAGAGACTTCACTAATAATATAAAAACTCCACAAGAGATTGCGTGTAAATTGCAATGAAAACTAGCAAAAAAAATATGATATTCATTGCTGATCAGATATTTCAAATTTTGTTTTTTTTGATACCTGGTGGTAAAGGAAGGCCAGTCCTTTAATCTCAAACACGAAGAGGTCATATTTGTCCGTGCTTGAGACATGCTGAGGCTGCGCAGGCTTCACCGACGCTGACAAGATGGTCCTCTCGAACTGCAGGACTCCGTTTCCCACGTCCATTTTGCATATGTTACGAAAATCACGAGTGCCTTCATATCTGTTGGGTGTTCAAAGACGTCCATCGGTCAAAAGAACTGCCATTCTGATCGGTATGCTATTTCCATGTCTTCACCCACCTTTTTGCGGCGTCTGCCATCAACGCAACATCCAAGCGTCCCCGGGGGAAGTAGTACCGATAGGTGCGGGACTTGCAGTCAAAGCGGGCACTGAAGCCCTCCGCTGCTGGTGCCCAGTCCAAGATCCTGACGTCCTGGGGAAGGACTCTGTTAAGCATCTTCACGTATGGAAGTTCAGAGGCGGAAGCTTTGTTTTTGACAGTGACGTCGACATTTTCAGGCAGTATGAAGCCCAGTCCTCCACTAAACTGCGTGGAGCGCAAATCGACGGTTATGACCTGTGGAGAGGAGACAAGATTAAGAGAAATAGCTCAGTTAGATATCTTGTATGTTTTTGTTGTCTTACTTGAAGATAATACAGCCCCCACCTTCAGTCTCAAGAGAACTCACCTGGGAAAAGGCGCTGACTCCCTTATCGGTGCGACCGCAGCGGTGATAGTTGGAGCTCTGTCGGTCCTGAATCAGACGCGTCTTCAGCAGAGCTTCAAAGAGTCTGGCCTCCACGGTGTTGTCTGTGTTCTCCTGGACCGCAAACCCCTGGTAGGACCATCCCAGGTAAGCCAGCCGCAAAGCCACATGGCGCCGGGGATGAGCAGAGAAGTCGAAGGGACGCTCTTTGCCACTTTTCTTACCTATTTTCTTGCTGCTGCTGCTGCTGCTGGTGTTACAATCAGGTCTGCCCTCTGGGTGTGCATTAGGAGATTGACTGGAAACCACGTCTGTGTCTTCTCCAGCTTTACTCT
This sequence comes from Labrus mixtus, assembly GCF_963584025.1. Taxonomy (NCBI): domain Eukaryota; kingdom Metazoa; phylum Chordata; class Actinopteri; order Labriformes; family Labridae; genus Labrus; species Labrus mixtus. Next base: position 9,529,832 of record NC_083632.1, read on the forward strand.
TCTCCTTCAGTTGCGACTTGACTTTCTCCAGCTCTGCCTCCAGCTGCTTTATACGCTGGATTAAAGCTTCCGACATGCTGCTTTCTGAATGAACGAGGAGAGACACAAAATTACTTCCCCGGGTAATTAACACATCTGTAAGCTCACACAAAAACACGGAATTAGTTATCTTCACTTGTATTTTCAAAGCTCATATTGCTTAAACAAGTGAGACAGACTTTCACTAAATGCAAAGATGCTGGTTCCCACAATTCATTCAGCTATCTGAACTCTGTTTCACATGTTTACCGGCTACATGCTAAAAACACACTCGTGTGGTGCTGAACAGCGCAGTTAAGACCGGATGTGAAGCCAAATAAAATTCTTATAAACCATTGTTATTACCTTTATTTTAAGTCCCCAATGATGCGGATGGATTTCTCGTTTGTAGTAAGTTGTTAGAGTTGCTAACGCACACGTTACTCTTCAGTTTAATTCACGTCGGACTAGTTTTGACAACGGACGTGTTTCCTGTATAGGGTCACTGGGGAATGTAGTTTATACCGAGATTGCCTAGCGACAAGTGTCCCAAACTTTAACACCGTTTTAGGGGTTTTTAAACCAGTCAACGCACAGTAAGACGTCATTTAACATTATTATATACATGTAAGAATCTTATTACATAGCCTAATGTATTTGTTTTTTCATTGTATGTTGTGAAAAGGCTATTGGATAGTTTGACCTCTTCAGTCATGAGCTTACAAGACGAATATGGGTTTATCTAAACGGCAAGAAATAAACAGCTTAACAGGGTAGAAAAAAAGCCACTTTCCCAGAATGCATCAATTATTACAAATACCCCTACTTGATATGGATGACATTAAAACTACAATAAACTCATCTCCTGTTTGATAGGCATGAAAGCAAGTATATTAACATATCAATGAAATGGTCATAATGGTGAATAAACAAAGCCCAGTAAAGATGAACTAAACTCGAAAAATAAATCAAATATTAGTCAAAAGTAAATGTCATTGATGTGGACGGTCAGTTTGGGCACAGTGACACATCAGCTAAGACTTTTAGTGCTTTGTCATCTCATATCCAGACAGAAGCACCCAGACTGATAACCTAAAACCTGTAACAGTTAAAAAAAAAAAAAGGTTAGAATTTACTGGCAGCATGTGAACTTGCAGTTGGGTGAGAAGGTTATTTTTCTTGTCTCCATAAATTCTAATTAATTCTGGATCGCTCAACCCCAGGCAAACAGAATGAGATAGGCTTTATTATCATTCATGTCATTTTGTACTTTTCCAATATATGCATCACCGTTTGCCTGAACATTTTCTCATGCACATTTTTTTGCAAAGTTTCAACTAAATAGCTTAATCATGCCGGAAAATACGAGTGAGTTATTCCATTACTAACAGGTACATTCATGCATTTATTCAATGTCTGTTTAATAGCATTGAGAAGAAACATTTCCAGGGCTTAAAAAAGGAACATCTGTTTTTTGCAAACAATTAGGAGTTATTTAAAACTTAAAAATGTATGCATCACATCCTCAAAGAAAAAGGAACATATAAATGCATCTATATAGCCTAATTCTACTATAACATAGTTTACCTCTACAGAGCAATGCTGAAAGCATTCATCCACACCTTCTTTCAACATGACAAGTAGATGGTTCAGATAAAACCACAATTTATACCAAGAGTTTTCCTCATTTTGAATAAATGAACTTTTTGTTCTACTTGTTCACCATTTTATTCAGTGTAATCTAAATTTTAGGGCAAAAGGGCACAAAAAAGAGACACACTGCTTTATAATTTTGCTTTGTTTGTTGTCATTTACCATTGTTTGCCACACAATATTGAGAAATTGAAATAACAAGATGTGGGGGGAACACGGATGCAAGACAGGGCCTAGAGGCAGCGGTTTCACTGTCAACAAAAAGTAAATAGAAAAGGTCCATCATTTATTGAGACCTTTATTATAACCTAATTCTGTCTTGTCTGGGGATTTAATTATAGTAGGGCTGCACAATAAATCACAATTTTATCATTATTGCAAAATGAGCTTTCTCAATAAACACACCCCAAAAGTTTGTATCTATCACATGAAATAAGAAAAAAACTAATCTACGCAAATAAGCACTGTGCATGGATACATTTTACACCCTCACATTTATTCACCAGTAACGCTGAAAAGCAGCTTAAAGGGGCTATACGTAACTTTCAAAAATACTGCGTTTGTAGTGACACCGCATGGCCGTTAGGCGAACTGCACCAGTAACCTGTTGCTCGCTCTCCCTCGCGTGCTCGTCATACGTGCTCGTACATACACAAACGAGCATCATCATCGGCCGCGAAACACTGGATATTTACCGACATAATGTTTACAGAGGAGATAAGTGGTCATACACAGGTGAAAGTCTGTGAAGGAGTCTGTGTGTCTGTATTCATTCTCCATCCTACAAAAACGAGAGCAGGAGTGTGTGATGAGTTTGTCCGCCTTTGTAAGTGTGTGGAAGACGGCCTCTGGCTGTGCAGGTGAAGACCGGGAGTGTGTGATGAGTTTGTACTGTTGATCTCTGTAAGCGGAGCGGAGTGAGGAGAACGTGTATAAAACGTCACTTCAAGCTTTCGCGGAAAATACAACCCGTGGAAACTTTTTATACAGGCAACACAGATAGACAGTGAACATCTACTTTTTCACATCAGTTAACCGTTCGCTTATTAATGGGCGATAAAAACAATTTATACATGTAAAAAGTTACATATAGCCCCTTTAAGCTAATGCGGCTTCCTAAGTACTGGTTTCTTTATCACACTTCATATCATCACTATCTGAAAAAGACCATACTTCAAAAATGATTGAAATATTTTTGTGAGATTGAATTGTTAATTTGCCATATTTAAGCATTTAAATTCTTATGGAATAACTTCATGTATTTTTTCATATCACAATATATCAAAGTTATCACTATGTCAGTTTTTCCCTGTTGTTGTTCGGCCCTACTTTTAAGGAAGGTTCCTGATTTATCTGAATTGGTTTTTCAGACAAAAAAAACAAACAAACAAGAGACATCCAATGTGTCATATTAAAGACAGAATGTGACCCCTTTGTTGCACCAAAATAGTTATAAGGAAAAACATCTGTTGAAACATTTCTGATGGCTGTTTATGAGTTCTTTTCTTTTAATCTACCTCCAGCTGTGCAACCACAAAAAACCCCCCACCCAAAACTACAGCAAAGACACGTTCTTAATCAAGTCTATGAGGAAACAATCTCATTATGTTATGAGATTATGTTACTTACACAAGCCATTACAGAAGAATGAATGCTGCAACATGACCCAAGAGAAGCGTGAGGGTAACGATAAAACCATCAACATCGAGGAATAAAGCCACAAGGAGAACGAGTGAGTGCCAGTAAGTCAAATACTTTAGCCACTGAGGGATGGATTGGGAACACCCTAAATGTTCTCCACGGAGCGAAGAACCAATGTCCAATGTATTTCTTAGGATGTCGTTGATCTGTTCTTGATCCAGGAGTCCAATAATCCACATAAATGTACCACTGATCCAGTACAACCATACAAAAGAACACAAATTAACTTAAACTGATCTCACAATAACTCGCTCAGACACAGTCAAAAACTGTTTGCCTCCTATCACACCGGTGGTGCCAATCACCTGGAGGCATGGATTTATGCCCATCACAAACCAAGACTCCACCCCATTGTTCAACCGTTGCTGGAAAAAAGGGGAAAATGTAAAAGCAATTCAATGGGTTTATTTTTTACCAAGAAAGCAAAGAGCTTCTCAAAACCCAGGCAATGGATAAAGAATCAAGGGGTCAAGGAAGGTCCTTTAAGCTAACCTAAGAATTCGTCTGTCTTTTCTTCTCTCACATGCTTTTATCTGAGCATTGGGACTTGTTTTCTCTTTTCATCCATTTGACGTCCGAGAACTTCCCCAGAGCTTCTCAGCCAACATGTGGCTTATAGCTGGAGGAGACCTGACGCCGCTCCATGGACTGGCTGAGGACAGAGGCCTCTGGCTGCAGCACAACAATCTTTGTCACAGTAGATTGTGCATCTGGGCTGCTGGTGAAGCACTGGCAGTGTCTCTTCACAAATCTTTCTGCTCCCTCAGACTCCAAGCCAGAGTGCATGAGGCTGTGATTGTCAAATTCTGGAGACTCAGTCTATTTGCATTGCATATTCTGGAGACTCAGTCGCAACTAGGTTTTGCTCCCTAACAAATTGTTAAAAAAAAAATCTGAGGGGATATAAAAGAACATTTCTTTATGACAGCAGTTAAGACCTTAATAGTCTTTAAGCATACTGTGTCAGTTGTTTTGTCCTATTTAAAGTTTAACTTATGGTACTCACTGGTCTTAAACTGCTGTGCGGTAATTGATATTGGGGGACATTCGAGATCATTTCTGAAAAATGAGGTACACAACCACAGGAGGGCCCTATTCCACTTATTTGGAATACAAACTGGAAACTACTATCAGCTGTCCCACGAATTCCAACATGAATAACATCTGCATTGGAGTGGTGAAGTGTTGTTTGTAGGAGTTTGTGGGAACAACACAGAGTTTGTTTGAACTGCATCTTGGGAACAGGAAGTCAAATTGATTACCATAGTTGGAGTGCTCAGCAACACAGGCCGGCTCATTGCTTTTCCTGTTTTGAATTCCACAAGACTTTTTTTCTTGCACGATTTCCGTCTGATAAGGAAAACGATCGAGGACAGAGGTGGGGTTCAGGGGCTCTGATATTTACTTCATGGAATATTAACATTGGAGTACAATAATGACATTTTAATAAAGAGGAAATGCCATACTGTATGCGGATGGGGGGGAAACTTAATGCACATTAACGAATTCTGTGGCATCTTTTCACCTTAAAAGGAGATTTATAAAGAATGTTCCTCAGCTTAGAGTATGGCAAAGGGCCACTCTCCTCAGGGATGATGTCATAAACACTGATATTTTAATGTCATATGCAGCCCTGTTAATTCAGTTTAAACGTAGTACCAAGACATTATGACAAAGTTTTATTCAGAGTTTAATTTGAAATACATACCTGAAGATATCTGGTGATACAACGGAGAGCAGAAAATAAGAAACATGTCCATTTGCAAGTTCTACAAAACAGAAACAACAAACAACAACTAAAAGTTTTTGTATACCAACATGTTAGAAATTAAATGTGTTATGCAACATGCTGGGGCAGAATCTAATCAGTATGAAGAAGAAATCCTTACATCCATGAAATCCCGCCAAAAGCTAATTAAACACAGTGCTATTCACATGACATAATGTGGTAAAGCAATACTGAAATTAAAAAAATAAATCAAATGGACCACAAATTAATTCTCCATTGAGGAGTTTTTTTTCTGACTATGGAACAAGTGAAATTAATACTGCTGCCTCTATGTGAGCAAACAAGGCCATAATTGACCGGTCTTACTGTTTCTATATAGACATTTTTAATACCTGAAACTGCCACCAGGGGCGGGGGTTAAGATGTCAGATGAATTGAGTTACATTTGCCTTTGTTTGCAGTGAGTGAATGAGATTTCACTTCATCAGACCCTTCTTACATATGTGCAAGAATAAATCAGCAAAGAGATAAGAAGCATCGCTTTGTCCACAGGGGGCACCAAAAGCGACACATACTGAAAGTTCCTAACAGGGACTTGAATTTATTAACCACCTGATTAGTTTGAAGGGTGAAAAAGTTTGTACATTTGTCTGATCCCTTTGTTGTCCGAACATTATCCAAACATATCGAGATTTTTCTGTTTAGGAAAACTTCAAATTCTAAAACCTACAAAAAACCTTTCTACTATAGACTAAAAACAGTCGTATTGAACGGGGAGTATCTTTAAACCTCTGTGCCGGGTGTGCCGATAATGACATGAGCTATTCAGACCAAAATAATTTTTTATACCAGGCTGTAAACTTATATTTCTGCTGACAAAATACACTTTTTAACATGGGTGTGTATGGGACTTCCCGGTCTTTAAGAGCCATCCCCAAGTGGACAACTAGAGGAACTGCAATTTTTTTTTCACTCCTGCATTGGCTTCAATCTTTTATTCCATAAACTACATCTGTGTGACCTGTGTTTGTTGAAGTAAAAAAAAAAAAAGTTCAACTGTTTGCATTTGAGTGTTTCAACCAACCTTTTCAAATCTCCATATATGGAAAGCTTAACAGACAGTTGGAATGAGAACAGTTAATCTGTCCTTGATGTCTGGTCCATCAATCATGCTGCTTATATCACTAGGGGACATAATTTATGTGCCCCCCACCATGTGGAAGCACTTACAAATTCCAGTTCATGTAACTCCTTCCTCACATTCTTTCACCGACCAACACGGAGTGAAATGTGACCGTCTAAAACCACAAAATATTAACTCATTTATTGGAAAAAAAAAGGTTACACAACCGTTGACGTTCTTTTGTAATTTAAATCGACTTCTGAAGAAGCACAGATGGGGCTGTCTTAATACTCAGCAGAAACAAATGCAGTCGTTTTCTTAAATACGTTTGATAAAAAATTCTCATGCTAACATGTACATTTTAATATATATATTCAATATAATTCACAACATGCTGTATTTCTGAAAATTACAATATGTCATTGCCTTATTGCACTTGGCTTTTTTTTCCAGACATACAATTAAATATGCAACTTCATTAACCTTTAGCATACAGGTATTTAACTAAGAAGGGCTTTCACAACTGCTGTGGGTGAAGGGCTGTGATTCAGGATGATTGAACACAGCTGTGTATGGTTTTGCCTTCACATGTAGCAAACACTTTGAACCTTTCATCTCTCGCAGTGCATATTGTATGCATGTGAAATGTACCTTTACAGTCATGCAATGTAGTTTACGCCGCGCAGGCCTGCCTCTGCATTGACTGTTGTGTTTTAAGGGCAGAGATTGGCTTCTTAAGTAAGTTGGCATGTGGCTTTGAGAGGACTACCATCAACGGGTGATGTGGTAAGTTGTCAACTGAGTGAAGCAAGAAGCAAGCAACATGCAGCTAATTCCCTTCCTGTGTGTCATCTGAATGTTTTCACCTTTTTTGAACAGTTGTGTTGTCCAAATTTTGCGACTATCTCCAAATGTTTCCTTTTAATTTCGACATTTTTTTATGAAACAATAAACAGAGATTTTAAGGGTTTTCCCACTCTGTGTGTTTTGTGTGCTACATGCTGAGATTTGTTGTTTTAAAGGGATCCTGTGTAAAAAACAAAGAAGGTGCATATACAGTCTTCCACTAAAACTGCCTTTACAAATAGTCAACATTGACAGCCTCTTTGCTGCTGTAACAATGTAAATTTCCCCATTGTGGGATAAATGAAGGATTATCTTATCTTATCTACTAACCTTTTAGCCTTTTTAGTATGGGAAAAAGAAACTTCAGATTACAGTCAGTACACACAAGGTATACAAAAGAAAACCCATGGGACACGCCCGACCATCAGCTTTCGCATGTCAATAGAATTAAAGGTGTTATTTACAAGTGGAGTTTGCCGTTACCCCTCCTCCACCTGAACACAGAGAAACCCCGGAAGTCCTGCTATTGACAAAAGCCACTTCAATGACTTGTCTTCATGTTGCACTGCAAGCTGCCATACTGGCTTTACTTGATTCCTGCTCTGACTCTGACAGTGTGGATCAACCTACATCTGCTGTGCGGTAAAAGGGAAAAACATTTTCACAGGAATAAAATGGCAAAAAGAAGCTGACAGGGAGAATTATGTTGTGAGAAAAAAAAAACAGGTAAATGTGTGTTTTCCCCCTCTTGTACGTGCTTCTTTTATCTTTATCCACCTCATTCCTTTTTGTTTCCCTTCAGCTTGAATGTTTTCTCTCGCCCACATGTTTCCAACTATCTCTTTTGTTTTCTGTCCCATGTGTGCCTGTGTATCTCCCTCTGTTCTCAGTGTAGGAGGGACAACCAGGGCAGGACATGTGTGTTTTTAATGGGCCTTTCAGATCAAATTGCCTGTTTCCTGTGTACTGTGGGGCTGAGAGTGGGCTGTGATTTGTAGAGGCAGTCTGTGTAAGCAGAGGCTCCTCCTGTTAGTATCTTTGAGCTTTGCAGTACAACAAACCACAACCTATGAGAAGAGGACAACGATGTCTGACTGATGTGGTCCGTTTTGAAACTTTGATTTCTACCCGAGGATGGACAAGGATGGCAGGAAGCAAACGACCTTCGTGTCAACTTTCCGGTTGACCCTTAAGCCTCAGGCTAGACCGTTCTGCGTGAAGAGGCAGAAAGAGGATGGACTGGACACCACTGACAGGGCGCTGCTGGGAAACAACAAATGTGAAGTCTTATCTTCAACAGGTAAACACTAAAAGAACAGGCAGAGAGTTGATTTTTAGACAGGTGTTAGATTTTATGTTGAAAGCCTTTGCTTAATATAACATACAAAACAACTGGAAGGAAATCTCCTTTCTCTTGATCTCTCTATAAACAGGATAGTAACAGAAAGTGAACGTTTCCAATTAGGAAACTCTAGATGTTAAGTATTTGATACATATGAACATAGAGCTATCAGGGGAAACCAGTAATAATTGAATCTATTGGAGGACATGTGTATGATATTGTAAGCCCCCCTGAGGTTTGGCTGCTACTTTACAAACATCATTTTAGGTGCAACTGCTGATATAACAGGGTAACTATGATATGTGTTCACTAATGCACTTAGGATTTAAAGACACAAAAAGCAATGTGCCTCTGCTTTTCTACCCAAAGCCCATGCACACTAACAAAGTAACTCAAACTAATAGCATTCCTTCATTCACTGGTGACCACCCATTACCGACTCGGCCGGACATTCCAACACTAACAAACATATGTTCACGTGGTGGGGCAGTCGTGTAAACACCATGTCACATTCCCCCGACCCTCACAACTGTAACATACTCCACAAGGGTAACGGACTTACTGAATATTGCACATTCATATCAGTCTTTTTTTTTTTTTTATGGACAACTTTTAAAATCCACACAACCAAAGCCTTCTGACTATAATTTAGGAATATAGAATTTAGAATATAATTTTATTGCATCTTGTTTAAAATGTATTTGAAATGTGAAGAATTTTCATTGACATATTTTCGTCAACTTCTGAGATATTGTGATAAAAATGTGCATGGTTTTAGCAATAATTGCTCAATTAACTCCATCTACAGATCATAGGAAAAATAACACGGCTGCCAACAAAAAGGACTTGAGCGATGAATGAGCAATGTCCATGTGTTGTTATGGATGGATGGAAGTGTTTACTGCCATTTGATCTGTTTTCAGGAAGATGTGTTCAACATTGCCAGGAAATTCTTATTTCATAATAACAGCTGTAGCTAACCAAATCATTCAGCATTTCCTTTATGGCTTTTAGAACAATTGTGGGGGATCTGAGCTATCGCTTTATGCATGGGCTATGAAATGGGTAGCAGGGCGTTTTGAAACTCACTGTTCAGTTAAAATACATATTTTTAGATGCTTGCTCAGACGACTCAAAGATACAAGGCTGCACTGCTGGTTCTAAGTTGTGCTGTTGTACTGTTTGAAGCCAAGTAGATGTGAATCAAAACAAGGAAAACATGTCAATAAAAAGGAGATCTGATAAGCCTACGCAGTCTTTAAAGATTGTCTAAACAGCACAATTAGTGTTGTTTTTTAAACTAGGTTGTGATTTTTCCCCCTGATTTTGAAATGTATTTCATCAGACATTATCTCCAGGGCAGAAAGGCTTTCAAAAAAATGTTTTGCAATACAGAACCACTTCACTCAATTAGCTAATACAATTTTTTTCATTAAGGGTGCCCACCCTTACATGGTCAGTGGTGGAGGAAACCACAGGCCACTGATTGCATTCCGTTGAAATATGCCCATAACACATCACAGCCTCTTGTCTTTAACTTCTCGTCTCTTCATAGACTCCAGACTTCAACCTGTCCAGGCGCTGGAAAAGCCTCACTACAAACAACCACTCAGCGACTGCATAGTCTGCGAAGGAAGCGATGCTACTTTTCAAGGTGTTATCACAGGAAGTCTGCCTCTCAGAGTTTCCTGGCAAAACAATGGTAAACGACTGAATACCTTAAACCTACTCTCCATTCTAAGCCAGGGGACTTTGCTTGAATGTATACCAGCCATAGATCTTAGAGCCATTGCAGTCAGTAGTTAGAAGTTTGCATCGATTTAAGCGCCCCCCTGTGGTTATTATGTACCTCTTATTCATTTTCCTATTTATTGCCCTGTATGTATTAGTATCTTTGTTTATTTTTTTCAGATCTCATCCTGCTTTCTTTTAAGAGTCAAAGGTGTCACTAAACAGTTTTTGACACAGAAAAAAAAGATTGTTTCTCAATCAATTTGTCTGACACCTACCCCGTAACAGCAGATTTGGGAATTAAAAATATTTATACAGAAACAGTCAATCTTTACGCTGATAGTCTTGTTTGCTTCTGAAGGTCATATAAAGGGAACAACATTAATTTCAGTCTGTTTAATATCAGCTAAAAATTCCTCACAGGAGCTTTAAATGAGTGCGTCTTTCTTCTGTGTTCTCCTGGGGTTTGCTGGGATGTGTAGATAGATAGAACACTGCAGGGAAGAAGTAAAGCAGTGCTATATTACATATCACAGGTGAAGCAGGAATCGAGTGTTTCGACAATACTATCAAACATTAGGAGACCATTAAACCTGTTTTACTTTATTTGCAATGCAACAGCATCAACAGGAAAACCCAGAGTGAGCAACCATGAGCTGCACAGTGAAGACAACGTAAAGGATGCATCATCTGAAAACAACATCTTGTCCTTGGCCTCTGAGGTGGAAAGCCAACAAAAAGAAGAAGAAAAGGGTAGGTTACACACCAGTTTTAGGCTTCTTATAGTATTTGTATTTGATCAATCCCAGCATTTCTGTTTATAAGAAAGGTAAAAAAGAATTTAATTTAATGATGAATATAACACTCACAGTTGACAGGAAAGCAACAACAAACATGCCTGCTTTTAAAAACATGTAAATAAACATAAAGATTTGAAAATGTAGCTTTTTCTGGTTACTGAAAATGGTATCCCTACTGGTCCCACTGCAACCTAACTTGACTGCTCTCTTTTGATTGGTTGCCTTCTTTTTCACCTTGCCTGTTGTAGCACACACACCTGTTAGCCCACCTGCTTCCTCAGTCTCCACAGACATCAGAGATACCCACATTGAAAGAGTTTCCTCTAGCAAAGGTAAGTAGAGGGCAGGCAACATGTAATCGAGTAAAGTAACAGTTCTTACACTTAGTCATTTTTTTTACTAATAAGGACAACCTGTGCCTCCCCTCAGTGCCTCCTGTGGAGTTTTTGAACCCACCAGATCAGCTGGAGGTTCGATTAGGAGAGCAGGCCCGGCTACACTGTGAGTTCAGGAGCAGCTCTGTCCCCGTGGCCTGCTGCTGGATTTTCAACAAAGACAAGGTAACACTGTCAAAGTCCCTTCTTGTTTTAAGCTGTTTGTCCTCACTTTGGAATGTGGTGCCAGTAAAAGTTTTGGTTTCTGTTTCCTCCTTTTTGTTTTCTCTTCAGGTGGTGATTGGAGGGCTGAAGCAGTCTGTGATGAGCAGTGAGACACAGAGCAGTATGGAGGTCTTCAAGGTCTGCCCTGAAGACACAGGCTCATACACCGTCATAGTACGGAACAGAAAAGGCTCTGCCCAGCATACAGTTTCTCTTAGTGTCATAGGTGAGCAAAACCTTTAATTTACATTATTTTAAGTTTTAAAATGAGACTTGAGACAATGCAACACTTCATTCATCTTTAATTCATCCTCAGATATCAGCTCTTTTTGTTGCAGAGATGTTGATTGATTTAACACAAAGTTACAGATAGAACATGTACTAAAGAGGGAACTATAATAAAAACAGATAAGAACCCATGCAACGTGTATGAACATTAGCAGCTCCAGGAATGTGCTCTTAAACGATGCAAACAAGCTAACTTTGAATATTTTGTCCGTGAATTTCTCCTTAGATCGGCCCGAACCCCCTGCATCCCAACCTGTTGTTTCCCAGCTGTCCACTCAATCCCTGGTCCTGTCCTGGACGGGTCCCAGTTACGACGGAGGCACGGCCGTGTTGGGCTACATCGTGGAGGTCAGACAACAGGAGGGTCTGACTGAGCCCGGGAGCTGGACTGAAGTAACAAGCCATTGTAAAAACACATCCTACCACGTCCGCTCGGGCCTGGAGCCTTTTGGGCAGTACCGCTTTCGTGTCAGGGCGTACAACTCGGCAGGGGTTGGCGAGCCAAGCCAGGAGTCTGAGTGTATAAAGATGGAAACTGCCAGTAAGTGGTATGAGAAAATAGCGTGAGAGTTCTCTGCTTGCTGTCAAGAGGGATCGGCTTATTTGTCGTCTTGTCTTTGTGTTTGAAGAGCCAAAAAAGCAAGAGCCTGAGTCGTTCATCACAGTGACGATTGACACCAAACACAAGGCCAAGGATCACTACAATGTGCACGAGAAGCTGGGAGTGTAAGCATGGAATCTTCATATTTAAAACCAACGCTACTTTGATAGATGAGAATTGTTTCGAAGTCAATCAAACTGAAATGCCTCTTGTTTGTTTTGGATGAAACTTTTTTTTTTTTTTTTTTTAGTGGGAAGTTCGGCCAGGTGTTCCGGTTGTCCCACAAAGAGACGAGTCAGGAGTGTGCAGGGAAGTTCTACCGAGCCCGGAGGTCGAAGGAGAGGGATGCGGCTCGCCAAGAGATCGAACTAATGAACTTTCTTCATCACCCGAAACTGGTCCAGTGTCTGGCTGCCTATGAGACATGCTCGGAGATGGTCATGGTCATGGAGTAGTAAGTAAAAGTTGTAAATGGATAATGGAGAAGAATTATAGATACAAGAGGGTGTCAAGTGTGTCTTTGAACAGTGATAGAAGATTGTCAGGGATTTATTGTAATTATATCTAAAAGACAAAATTTACCAGGTGAAACTGTTGAAAAATGCAATGGAGGCAAACCATAAGGGAAGACATACAAGAGGACGATTTGATGAATGCATGTCTTTGTTGGCAATTAAACAAACATATTGCTGTAGCTTTCCGATATTTCTAGCTGAAAACTCCTCAGGTACAGTTATATAGCCTTTTGATGCATGGACTTGAATGTGTGTGATTTCCCTGCCCAGTATTGCAGGTGGGGAGCTCTTTGAACGCATCGTGGATGAAGCCTTTGAGCACACAGAGCCCACCAGTGCCCGCTACATGCAGCAGATCCTGGAGGGCATGCAGTACGTTCACAAGCAGAACATCGTCCACCTGGACCTCAAACCGGAGAACATCGTCTGCATGGACACAACTGGCACACAGATCAAGATCATTGACTTTGGCTTAGCTAGTAAACTGGGTGAGTGTGCAAGATTGGCGGAAACGGTCTCGAAATGATCTCAGTGGGATCTCTCAGTGGGACTTATATTTAACTTTTACAGTTACTCACCAGGGAGGGTGAAAAAGTAGCCCTGTGTGCATTCAATTGAATGACATATCCTGTGTGTTTTCTTGTTAAAGTCACAATTCAGGGAAATCCAAGAGTCCTTATAGGGTAGCAGTCAGCGCTGTGCTGCTTGTGCATCCGGCATAGACGATAAAATGCCTCCTGTTGTGGTTCACATAAAAAATTCTTGGCTGCATTCAGTGTAGATGATGTGTATTCATTTTTGTATTTTGCCAAGCTTTGAATAATAGCCGACAACATAAGAGTGTTATTTCTACATTTCCTCGATGTCAACCCATTACATAACAAATACTTAACTTCCTTAATTCAATAAATGCACGCAGCGAAGCCTGTGAGGCCAACTCAGGCAGAAAATTTAGTAACGCTCCAGACGCGGCGGCTCTAAACTGGGTGGATCTATTTACAGATGGCTAGAGCTGTCTGTAATAGTCTAATATAAACAGTCACAAACAAAAGATTCAGGGATACATTTACATTACCTCTTATCTCTTCCCTAGAGGAGGGTAACCCTCTGAGGGTGATGCATGGCACGCCGGAGTTTGTGGCCCCTGAGGTGATCAACTATGAGCCTGTGGGCCTGGAGAGCGACATGTGGAGCATTGGAGTCATCTGCTTCATTTTGTAAGTCCAACAAAGGATTCAGTGGTTAAACAATTGCTGGAGTAGCACGTTCTAAAATTTAAATAGAACCATGGTTTTCTGGCAGAAAAAAATACACTAAAAAAAATATACCCCCCCCCCCATACCTGTTTCAACTATGGCAAAGTCAGTTGAAAATAGCTAAAAGTAAAAGGAATATGTTAGTTTGTTGGGTTCTGTAATGTAATCTAAAATCCAAAGTGGTTGTGTACAAATAAAGTTTTGGCGCCATCTCCTGGTAGTATTGCATTTCTACCACCCCTAAACATAACCAGTATTACAATTATTTGAATGTGCATACTTTCCATGTAACTTAACTTGGTCATATTAGGTTATTTCTGTTGTTATTGTTTACAGACACTAACGTTGTGGGTATGCTTCTTATGCGAAAAACATGGCGAAGCATTTGGCTTGCAGGAGGCTGTGCATCATTTTGTTGTAATGTCTTGTGTTCCAGGCTCAGTGGAGAGTCACCCTTCCAGGGAAACAGCGATGCTGAGACTTTAGCTCATGTGACCGCTGCCTGCTATGAGTTTGACGAGGAGAGTTTCGAAGACATCTCTGATCAAGCTAAAGACTTCATCAGCTCCCTGCTGAAAAAGGACAAGAGGTTGTTCTGGTTTTGTTTCTATCCATTTTATTTAAATCTTCCAGAAGCATCTCAAACCAGCTGACTATATGATACACTCTGTGCTCAAAAAAACTGCTTGAATTCAACTAGCCTGTCTCTGGTTGTACAGCTAAAACTTCACTGCCATGATAGAAGCTATTTCTTCCATATGACAATTCAAGCCATTCATAATGATGATAATTTGTATCATATCAAACTATTAAAAAGGCTCTGAAAATGAGTCAAGGAGAGTTTAATTTTGAGCAGATAATCCACAGCTTTATCACAGTGAGCTCTGCAGACTGCTGGCATAATTTGACAGCTGTTGCTTCTCCCTTTCTATCCATGCGCACGCTAGGTGCAGGTTGTCATCTACCGAAGCCCTCGCCCACCCTTGGATGGTCTCATTTACCCTTCTGAGCCGCACACCAACCAAATCCCTCAAAAAGGGGAAGATGAAACGCTTCCTGGCCAGATGCAAATGGAAGGTAACACGTCTGAAAAATTATCACACAGTTGTTGTCAGCTCAGCATTGAACAGATATACAGTCTGCTTATCAGAAGTCAACTATGAATACATTTCAGGTTATTGTCCTATATAGACCTGAAGCTGGGTTATAAGTGTAGTTTTTCATCCAGTGCCATTTGTCCTTTAAACTTCAAGAAAACTGGAAAGGCTGTTTTGGCCCTACAGCGCATGGCTAACCTCTCCAACAGGCCAGACTCCCCTGGCAGCTCTTCAGAGGGTAAGACCGATAAAAAGACACTCGCACATATCCATGCATACACAAAGTCCTCTAAAGCCCTACAGCTACGTCCATATGGCAAATGACTCACACTTTGAGATTGTCATTTCAAGTTTAACGTTTTGTGATCAGAAAAGCCTCGTTTCAGTTGTATTCGTCACAATCATCTCCTCTCATCCAGAGCCAGGCTGGAGCCAAGAGGCAGAGGAGGCCATCCAGTCGCTGGACAAGCAGCTTCAGAGTGAACCTCGCTTCCAGCAGGCCCTGAAGGACATCGCCCTTCCCAAAGGAGCGACTGCTCATCTAACATGCATTCTCAATGGTAGGGTGACATTAACTGTGATGCACTTCATTATATAATGCCCGAGCACAAGTACCTCGAGCAAAAAACAACACTGTCAGAAGTGCTCATAATGCTTTAGACCTACTGGCTTAACTTAAAGCTGTCATGATTCATGTTTGAATATACACTATGGGTCACATATATAATAGGTTTTAAAAAAGGGTTTATTATTATTCAGCACTGCAGTTAATAATAATTCTGTGGAGCAATTTATTATCTATTACAAACATCGTTTGTTGGGGTGCAAATGGCCTAGCGGTTAGGCCCCATATAGTCCTCCAAACAGATTGCCGGGTATAAGTCCGATCCGCTGCTCCTTTACTGCATGTCACTCTCTCTCTTCCATTTCCTACTCTATCCTCTGTCCTATTGAATAAAGGCAAAATGCCGACAAATTAACCTTGTCTGTTCAGCTAACTTGGATCTGTCCAAAGCTAATTAAATCTAAATCTATTGGCATTTTCCCACTTATTATATGTCCTTTGTGTAAGCTGTATGAAACCAACGTGTGTAATGTTGTGTTATAATGGTGGCTAGGAGTTAGGCTATTTAAACGTGAGCACAAACATCACATTTTTGCCTGAAAACCCAGGAAGTAACTTGTCAAATACAGAAACAGCTAAGCTAGCTGCTTTACTTCGTCTAGTCTTTGCGGGAAGCTAAGCTCGCTGACTGCTGGCTGAAGCTTGTTGACTGTACAGATTGTACTAAAGTGAACGCCATCTTCTTGTCTTAGCCATGGGGAGAAACCATAATTAAACGTGGAAACATTACTTGAAACTTAACACATACAGAACTTTGTCGAAAACATCTTCGATAAAGGACAACTGTTGCTTTTCCATTCAAGCTAGTTAAACCTGCTAGTAGCTAAGTAGTTTGAATCAAACTACTTTCATTAGCAACTTTGCTATTTTGTTATGTTTTCCCTCAAACTGTTTGCGGGTAAAACATTATAACAAGTTAAATTAACCTACAATATATTTTGTAATATGAATTCACATGATTGCGCCACCTAGAGGTATACTGTCAATCTATAGGAAAACACAGTCATTATATAGAAATGTCAAACAGCTAGCTTGTCTTGATGCTTGAAAATAAGTCAGTATGAAGCATTGCTATGTTATGTTTTTGTTATAGTAAAGTCCTGTTGTCTCTATTCTAGGATACCCACAGCCAGAGGTGAAGTGGCTTCAGAACGAGAAGCCGGTGCCTGAATCCAGCAGAGTGACCATGGAGCAACGTGACGGGCTCTGTTCTCTGGTTTTGGCTGCTCTGGAGCCTTCAGACTCTGGGGTTTATGTGTGCAGGGCCAGCAACAAGCTGGGGGAAGCAATGTGCTCTGCCAAGCTGAAAGTTGAAGAAACAACTTAGTATTCCCTTCACTTAAAGGAGAAGTAGACTTACTTTATAGAGCCTGGACTTTTATGGTGTCATGGAGGCACAGTTCATTCACTGCCACACAAAAGGCAAACAGGGTGTGTTGTGTTCATTCACCATTAAGAGGACAATAAGATTTGGACACGCATACCCAAAGCTCTTAGTTTCACAACTCACCTTAACTAGTACTTATCTGTATTCTTTTCAATGTGCTGAACATGTTTCCCAAGGTTTTGTGCTACTTGTATTAAAGTTATGTTAAATGCTGCCGTAGCTAAGCACAGCCAAATTCACAACACAGGTGTTCGTGTAAGGTCAAATGTACGTTTTGCACATTTAGATACATGGTAATGTTTTGATGATATTGCAATTAAAGGCTAAATACTTTCTTAAAAGGCTATGTTTTGGTAATTATTGCAAGGTATATATCAAAACTAAGCATAAAGTTTTGTAGATTATCCATGAAAGAATTCAAAGGCTGTTTACACCTTAAAATTACAGCAAAAATAGATCACATACGGGTTAAAATGTCAATTTTTATTTAGTTAGTTTTTTTAGTTTCCAGATGATATTCAAAATAATTCATAATTCTCACCAACTGTACGACCACATTATGCTTCAGTGACTTTATTGAACAATAATTTAAGGTATAGCTAAGCAATAAAGCAGCAATTGTAATGTGAACATGGTTAGTGGAGACAAAGTTAAGCCTGTCAGAAACTAAATAAATCACCATAAATATATTTTTGTAGTTTAGTTTTCAGAGGCATGCATTTTTTAATTGTTCAGCTGAGCTCATTCAGAAATTATTTTAAAAAATTGACAACTAGTTCTGGGAAAACCATTGAAATAAACAGAACTTTCTGTTAAATTTCAATTGTAGAAAGGTAAGCATTTTTATATTTTCAGATAAACAAGTCCAAGACATGAAATCGTATGTGTCCATTCTTTTCTTTATTAGTCAGTTTACTTATTCAAATTGTAAGAGATCGCTGATATTTCTACAAATACCAAACCTTGTTTGGTAAATTATAATTCACAACAGTATCTATTTAGATGCATGCTAATAAAAAAGCAATCTTGATCTTCAATTCTCGGTACAATATGACACTTTATGATCCCAAACATGAATTTCAGCTTGTAAATGCCCAAATTATTTTGTTAGGGATAGTTCACCTTTTTCTCATCCACACATCTTTCAATACATCATCTTTAAATAAAGCTAGAGTTTAAAAACTTGATGAAAGTCAATCAGGCACTGAGTCACGGGCAAAGAAGTGAGAGAGCTTGTTGAGCGTGCTGCTGAAACCAATCCCACTTCTTTACAAGGCGGCATTTTTCTCCTCGTGTGTATCGCTGTTATGTGCGTCCCTGGACCTGACACATGTTTTACTCTGTATGCCTCAGTTACAGCTGACATGATGTGTTTACACACACACACACACACGTTCCTACTGTCCCTCCTGTCTCTGTTGGATTCTCTTCTGAAGAAGATTCCAAGCTTTCAGTACCTTTGACACAAAAGACAATGTCAGAGTGGACACAAAAAGTACAATCTGTAAACTAAATACAGATGACATGATGGGTGTCTGACCTGTTTCTGAGTGACCTCTGGCTCCCACAGAGTGCTGAGCACAACATTGGCGTGCTCTACTTGCTTAGCATTGGACCACTGACTCTGGAGCCGGCGCAGGGCGTCGTCTGTGTTAACACCATCTCGCTCGGTTATCCTCGACACAGCCTGAGAGGGGAGGGGAACAACGTAAGTGTTTATTTATTCAAGCCAAAGATCACATAAAGGAAGTGGACATAACCATTGTCACCAACTGAGATGTGAACTCACTCACTTCTTAAAGTGTTGAGGCCGTTATTTTAGCTATAGACATCTTGTTTTCTTTCAAACCAGAAGTGACCATATTTGGAAAAGAGGGTGGATACCCAATGCTACATCTCTATTGTGGCTGACAGTGCTATTGACAAGTCAAACATAGGTAGCCATACCCTAAAGCAGTGGTTCTCAACCCCCTTTATTTGAACCTTAAAAAGCTGAGCCGACCCCTCCTACGCCAGGACCCACATGAATTCCAAGTAACCTTTTATTTTTGAGTAAAGCGTAATGTATTTTTAACAAAGGGCATTGTACCCAAACTGGGGTCCAGGGTGGACGTGAGCCTAGGTTGGGAACCAATGCTCTCAAGCAGTCTCTGATTTATGGACAATTTTACTCTTCATGAAAACACAATCAACAAAACTAAGATGATGTTGTGTCTAAAAAGATTTAAAAATGTAAAGTCAAAAAATGTTTCCTGAGCTGATAAGTCCAAGAAACTTTGCAACCACTGAGATTACCCCCTGCTGGCCAATGGAAAGAATGCAGGGTGAAGTAACTTCTGCATTTGCTTATGTACAGTCAATTGTAATAACCACTTGACTGTCCACCAATCCTTTCCATCATTTACTTCTAAAGGGACTCTATATAATTTGGTGCTATATCCTTTAACTACATTTTTTCAAGAATTAACACTGATACTGCCATCTCCCTTTTGCCACTTACAAAGCCTGATAATGTACCTGGTGTACAGTAAAACCTCTTGACACTCTTTAAAGGATATGTGAGGACATGACACTGCTTCACTATTATTATAACAGTCACTCAAGCTTGCGTGACTCCCTGTTTGTCAAATTAAGGACTGCAGGTACAGACCTCCTCCTCGGGGATGACTGTGACCCAGATCTCGTGGACCATGTCTGTCCAACCGGCTTCCAGTAAAACTGCTGCGTCCACCACACAAACCTGCTTACCTGAAAAGAACACAGAATTGTATTACATACAATCAAAGTGTTTCTTTATCGTGTGTGTATTTGGAGATGAACAAATGCCCGTACGATACCTTCCTCTCTTGCGTTTCTGATTCTCTCTTTCACCAGGAGTGCGATCTCAGGCCATACAATGTTTGTTAGGGCTTTTAACCGCTCCTGAATGAAAAACAGCGTCTTTGGTGTATTGTCAACGCACAGAGGGGTGTGATCTGTCACATGTCACGAACAACCATAAAGTGCTGAAAGATTTGAACTTGTCACATTACCTGGTTTCCAAAAACCTTTCTTCCTAATGCACGTCTGTTGATGGTTTTATCGTCATTCAGTAGATCTAAAAGTGACAAAAACAACATGGAAATCATGCAAGTGGGCACCATATGCTTTAATGGTAAAATGTTAAACTCCGGATTAAGATATAGCAGGGTTATGTGTTACTCTTAAAATGTGTCTTCAAGGAAAAGTCAGTGGAGCTCAACTTTAAATGTCTAAAAAAATAGTGTGCAAGTTTTTCTAACATTTGTTGCCACTGGTTTAAACGCACATTTCAATAAAGTTAAAGGGTAGAAAATGGACAAATCCTGTACAGGAAAATAAATAACCACAAAAGTGGTAAGATGGATTGGTTTTAAGAGGAATGGGTAACACTCATGGCCTTTTAAATGTGTTATTTTGACCTCTCACTCGCTCCATTAGTCTGTCACTGCGCCAAAAGCCAGCAGACATCCCGTCAACTATCATCAAATCAAATTAGAGACCTCATGCTCCTGACCTTTAAATCTCTTAAATGTTTAAATACTTCAAGATGAAAGGTCATTATCCTCCATCTTATCTAAGAAGCGCATTTTTTATTTTCCAAAAAAACTAGGCTACGTATGGATGACCCCTCTCTACCCCCATCCTACCATTTCCAATCACAACGTGACTTCAATGCAAAGTGTTTCCTCACCTGACCCAAATTCTTCGAGCACTCTGTGATAAGCTGCAGTGCCAG
This sequence comes from Labrus mixtus, assembly GCF_963584025.1. Taxonomy (NCBI): domain Eukaryota; kingdom Metazoa; phylum Chordata; class Actinopteri; order Labriformes; family Labridae; genus Labrus; species Labrus mixtus. The sequence goes on from NC_083632.1 coordinate 9,550,900, forward strand.
GCTGGTACACCTCATGGCCCAGCTTGTCGCAGTCTATCCGGACGGCACCCAGTGTTTCCAGCCGCTTGGCAATGGAGCTCTTCCCACTGCCGCTGCCCCCGGTCAGGCCGATCACATATGGAAGGGGAGGGAGATGGGATGTGTCCTAGTGCAGAAATGCAGGAGATACAAATGCGTGAAATAACAAGCCAAACGTCACAGCCTCATCATGGGTTAAGGCCGTGTGTGATAAAATGTGCTTTAATTTGCAGTTTCAGGTGACACAAACAGCTTCATAAACCAGTCAGACTTGCTTGAATATTATCCGCACCCCTTGCTGCAGGAGCGCTCTCTGATAGTAAAATGGTTCATATCTGCAGGAACATGCAAAGTGCGAACTTAGTGTTCTCAAGTCAGGTCCATTTTCCAGCCACACTCCCATCAAACCGAATTCCCCCCTGGGATTAATAAAAGTATTTCTGAGTCTGATTCTGAAACACATTCATACACCTATTTTCACACAGAAGGTGGTGTGTAGCTGTAACAGAGGAACTGTACTTTGACACTTGCTGGAAGGACAAGCTGTTTTTCTGAATAAGACGGCTTCTACTAGAACAGTTAGACATTAAAGTCTGACCTTTGTTAGCTAATGCTCAGCTGCCATTTGTTCTTTGAAACACTCTTTCTCCTTTATTCAAATGGTGCTGCAGAAATTAAATGTTTTGCTTCAGTGAATGAATTCCAATGGAATGCACTTTAGAGCAAATTTGACAATAACTTTTTGTGACTTGAGGCTGTGCGGAACCTTGTCAACATTAGACAAAGAATTCCATTTAACAGGAATTAAGATTAACATTAAGAGCAAATACAAGTGTAGTGTGTGTGTAGGGACTTGGGTTGGGAACCGGAGAGTCGCCGGTTCAAGTCCCGGTGCGGACCAAATATGGAAGTTTGTTCTGGTAGCTGGAGAGGTGCCAGATCACTTGACTCTCCATTAGAGCATGTCCATAGGATCTTGTTTGTGCATGTGTATATATTTCAGCCTGTGTGTGTTGCATGATAAACAGAGTGTAAAAACCGAATTTCCCCTTGTGGGGATCAATAAAGTTAATCTTAACCTGATCTTTCTTTTTAGGATTACACCTTATTCAAGCAGTGTGATTATAATATTCTCTGTGCGCCTTAAGATCATCAATGATAACCCCCCCTTAAAAGGCATCAGACCCTTTTTTAATAAGCCCCCGATAGAAAAAGAAAGACACATGATAACAGCTGCATTGGAATCCCTTATCAAAATGTTCAATCAGTTCAAACTAGGCCTTACTTGAGGCGGTGCGAGAAGGGTTCCCAGAAGACGAGAGCGTAGACTAGAGGAGCTGATCTTCTCCTCCTCTGTCTCAGTGTGGTGGGCATCTTTAAGCAGCTGGATCTCATGGAGTACGAGAGCTGGAAGGCCCTGGTTTAGGAGGCAGACAAAACACACAAATAAAAGAAAAAAATCCAAAGTCAGGCCAGGCTAAGGTTCCCAATTGCTAGAAAAGATTATAGATTAAAATGGGCAACAGAAATCAGTTTCCTCTCATTTAGTAAGCAAGTAATGGAAAAACTGTAATCCTTCAGAATAAAACGTGGTTTCAGTATTAGCTATTAAAGCGCATTAGAGATTGAGATCGTAATCAAATAGGATTATCCTCTATTGACATAGGTGCCGAAAACTTACAATAAGACGACATGTATTCAAACTGAACCAGGGCTATAAATAATAATAATTCCTCAAAAAAAAAAAAAAAAAAAAATGGCTGCAATGGAACTAGCTTAAGAAAACACCATAAACTGATATACAGGAGTGCACTTAACTTTGTCCCCTGTCCTGTGTTTAATGTGTTTAATGAATTAGGAAGAGGAAAAAGTAATACAGATTGTTATCCAGATTTACATTTTCTATGCGTTTCTTGTTGACAGCCTCGCCTCCCTTTCTGGTCTCCTCGCTAACCACAATGCACTGCAGCAACGGGTCGACCACGGAGACTCCATAGGGGTCGTCAAGGGGCACAATCTCCACCTCCAGAGAGGGTCTGATGTCCTGCAGGAACTCCCGCAGTTTCTCTACCCGCAGAGCGTAGGGCTGGACCAGCTCTTTTAGAACTTTTCCTAAAGCCAGAGGGAAAGGTCGTCAGAGAGATCGAAATGGAAATGTGAGACGATTGACCTCAGAGAAGTGACGTGCTAAACACCGCTAAATGCAAATACAAACATACTTTTCAGCATAGCTTGGTCACACACACCGATAAGGAACCGTTTGTCGGCTAGCAGGCATGAGATGTTAAGTAGTGTCTTGTGGGCCCCATGGAGCCGGTCAAATGTCCCCCCTACCACCACGTCGCTGTAGGTCTCCATGGGTTCTGCCTTCTCCTTCACGCCTTCCTCTTCATCCTGCAGACTCACTGGCTGTTGGTGAAGCAGCACTGAGCGCAGGCTGGGGCTGCAGACGTAGCATCGGCCTGTATACCTCTGCAGACACTGCGTAACCTGATGTGACTGACCCGGATCCTGCAGCGCAAAGTCCGTTAGCACCACCTCTGGCGAGTGCGACAGAGACTGTGGCGTGGGGAACGGGGAGGTCTGTATCGTGGTCCCACCGCTGGCAGTCGACTGGCTGCGGACATTGGTCAGCAAAACACGGACATCCAGGTGGCCGCAAACATCAGCTGCATTGCTGTAAAGGCGCGAGATAAGCGTAGACAGATCCACTACCGGTGGAATGAAAACTGGACGGGGCTGGCTCCCACTTCCCAGGTTCAGCCCGGGTTGGAGGTGGACATATAGCGTGCGCTCCACGCGCTCGGCAGCTGAGCTGAGGACTGGCGCGATGCGTAAGGGGAGGATGTGAAGAGGAGATGTCAGCACCAGGATGCCCGTGCTGAACATGGACATGTTACTGGCAGATATCACAGGGAATCACAGTCGTCACAGGAATCTGTGGGGTTTGTGTTTGGGGATGGGGATGGGTAAACAGGGGAAGGGAAAAACACATGAAGTCAAAAATTGCAGCAGAAATGTGATGTTAAAATATTTAGCTCGCAATTATATTTCGGCCAAATTACAATGCTGACCACACACAAGCCGTTGTGGGAATGTCTGTTTTGCAACACTTCTAGATTCTTAATGCATAACATCCAACAATCAGAAAACTATATCAGCTCAAAGAATAGAATAGAATTACTTTATTGATCCCAAACTGGGAAATTGTGGCGTTACAGCAGCAGGTTATCCAAACACACAATATGAGCAAAAAAGACTGGGAGGCTATTAAATTGATTAACATATAAGGTCTCAACAGTTACAAACTAGAAATGAGTAATATTAGGAAATTAGTTGTATTGATGGTAAGTCTTTTGCAAACTGTTAAAATTTAATTTGTGGTATTTGACAGAGAGATTTGCAATCTACAGGGAAAGAATGAAAACAAATACCCATACAAGTATCATAGGTTTTAAAAAGTAAACGTGTCTGCAGATCAATCCAAAGAAAGGCCTTTTATGTGAACAGGAGGATACTTTAAAAATATATACATATAATAATAATACTAATAATAATGTTAACTAGTCTGGATATATTAAATACTTGCTTACCAGTGAATTAGGTTTGTGGTTTGAGGAGCTTGGCTTTATGGATATTTGGAGAACTCTACATCCAAGGAATAGGGATTATACATTTTATTCTCACCCTCACTCCACATACTCTAGGATTGAATATTTCTTTATTGCCGGGAGTGAATTTTATAGAGCATTAGAATGCAAAATCCATAATATAACCCTGTCGGACCATGCACCAGTGTCTATGGTTTGGGAAGGCGCCCACGCGTCCGATATAAAGTTTTACAGCTGACCAAACTACAAGGAGGGTGGGAACTTCCTCATCTCAGGCACTATTGGTTGGTCTGCCAAATAAGAGCTCTGACCGTCTGGATTTCAGACAGTGTGGATACAAGGTGGCTTAATATTGAGAAGTTCACATGTATTCAAATACCATTGGCAAACATTCCATTCTCTGAAAGTAAAACGATGGAAGAATTTCTGGGGAGATGGTCAAAAACAACTCTTTTTGCATGGAGGGAGGTCCAACGAACTTTCAGTCTTCCTAGGGAGATATCAACATTATCAAGTATTGCTTATCTAAAAGATGTTGTTCCCTTAAAACTGGATGTTGGATATAAGACATGGAGGAACCTTAACCTCTGCTTTGTTCATCAGCTTATGGGAGGCCCCGAAGTCAAAACATTTCAACATTATGTCACGATTTTAACCCACCAAGATCGGACTTCTTCAGATATCTACAGATAAGAAGTTTTCTGCTTACACAGGCTAACTGGACCAACCTGCAGAAAGGTGGCTCCCTAATTGAACAATACCTGATCAAAATTCAAGAAACAAAAGAGACCTGTTTCCAGGCTATATAAAGAATTATCAGGTATGAAACAGGAAAACAACTTTCACGTAAAAAATAAATGGGAGGGGGAGTTGAAATTAGAAATTAGTGGAGAGGCATGGGTCAGCATTTCCTCAGAAATTCATGAAGTCACTAATGCAAACATATGGAGAGAATTCCAGTGGAAAACAGTGAACAGATTTTTCAGAACACCCTACATCCTTTCAAAAATAGATCCCAGTCAATCAAGTTCATGTTGGAGGAATTGTGGAGAAGAATCTGCTAACTTTGCTCGTATATTTTGGGACTGTCCCCTCAACCCACGAGTCTTGGAAATTAGTTGTAAAAGGCATTTACATAATGGAAAAGATAACTTTCAAAATAAGACCGCAAAATGCAGAATTCCTTGACAGATGGTTTCCATGGCAACACGTGATGGAGGATGTTTAGATACAGGTTGGCAAGGGAAAATGTGGTGATATCTTAATTTAATAAAATATATAATGAATGGGGGGGGGGGGGGGATGTATGGAAACATTATTTTGGTTGCAAAAACTGAAAGTAAATCATGGTTATGTCATTGGTGATGTGTGTGTCACTTTTTTTGTTTTGGTCTGTGGGTTTTTTTTTTATGTGGGTTGCTTGTTTTTTGTTGTTATATCTTTCAAAAAAATCAAAATAAATGAATGCAAAATAAATCGAATAGAGAGTGTTTTAATCAAATGTAATACTACCAACATACCTGCAGTGTCTCTAGGTCCTCTGCTCTTGTTTACTTGGTATGTACGGTAGCCAGACTATGTTGAATTACAAGCTTTAACAATACCACTCCTGTTTAAAAATCCTTCCCATTGCTGAAGTTGTTACTCTCTGTTACATTTCACCAAGGCAACATTTTGACATTGTGACATTGGTGTTGGTTGCCCTACGAGGGAATGGCTCTTTTCTTGGATTAATTGAGCGATTACTTCAATTAATCCGAGAGATTCAATTATTAGTGGAACTTTCAGATATTAAGCAATGACAACAGGAAAGTGTTTGTTTTTTTTATATCTCGGATGTGTTAAGCCATCTAGCAAACAGGAGGAAGGAAACGACATCAGTAGGATACTTAGGTAGGATATGAAGCAATGTGACAGTTTTGCACTAGTTGACAGCTGGCTCTGTAAATAATTTGTCAACAGTCAAAGTCGTAGTTATCTAGATTTTTAGTACTACCATTACATTGCCTGTACAAAAATGAAATGTGAAAAAAAAAACCTTGCAAAGAGATTGTAACTAAACAAGATAATAATCCAGAAGAAACGTTGACTATTAGCATATATTTAAACCTAAAATAAAGGAATAGTCCGTATCTTGTTTTACACAACATTTGCTGCGCCCCATATAATTACAGAGCAAATGTTGACAAACAGGCAGAGGGGGAAACCTTCAATGTTTAAGCTTGAGTTTACCTGTGTTGAGCAAATCAAAGACGACGTAAAGAACGGATGAATCGTGACGGATGAAAGTAAACTGTCTACATATCACTCGAGAATATGGTTTCCCTAATAATCGTCAACGTTTGAGGCTCTTCTGCAGTTCAATCTGGTAAGCACCCACTGGTGGTGGTGGGAAGTCACATACACATGAAATGGGTTGGATAATGACGTCATATGACACACACGCTCCGATTGGTTGATAGAAAAACGTTGACGTCTGGGATACGTAGTCTTAAAAAGGGATAACGCATATATGAATAAATTGTGTAGTGCTCTGTTTCACAACAGTACTGGTGTTTGGAACAAGAGGAAAAAGGGAGATTGAACACAATTTTGGGCACAATAAAACGAATCAATTGGATTAATAAATAACTAAGAGCCTGGTCATATATGCATTTTTAAGGCTCCAAACTAAATTCCAAAGCCTCTTCCAAGATAGTGGAGCTGTGTAAAAAAAAAAAACTTTACAAAGAGACTGAAAGACCTAAATACGATGAAAAATCCCTTTTCAAAGCAAAGAAGTCTTAGGAAACCTCAAATTTGTCTTTTTGGATTCTGTCTGAGGTAACACGCAAAACAATTTTCATGTAACACAATGTCCTTTTGGAAATCTTTGTTGGACTTAGTTTTCATAGTATGTAGGAATTATTCAGGTATATTGAATAGAAATATATGAAATGATTTCATGTTTGCCCAAACTAAATAAACTCAATATGGTACAATGCAGAAGTAAGGCAAGTTTCCAGTCAGTAATAACCAGAACATGAATTAAATTTAAAAAAAGTTTTTTTCCCCCCCAAGTCTTAAGAGTTTTAATGAATACATTTATTGAAAATGGAGAAGTACAAAGTCAGACTCAAACAATCACTGTAGCAGAACATTTTTAATTTTCAATTTATATTTGAGGCCAACAACTTGTTTTTACAAAAATAAAAAATAAAAGAATTAAGAGTTATCCCAGAACTGTAGAAAGAATTGCATGACGAGGCCCTGGGGTAAGCTGGGCAGAGGCATTGCATAATTAGCCAAAAAACAGACATCAACACCAGTCAAAACAACAAATTCAAGTAAAAAGTAATAGAATCACAAAGAAGTCACATTAAAGCCTGGTGGCATTTCTTGGAAAGTAAGACTTTTGCTGGGTTTGACATTTTCTCAGAGGAGTCAAACTGAATCCCTCTCACAATTCTGCAGTCCTCGGTTAGACTTTGAGAACTATGTTAGCAGAAAAAAAAAAGGTTTATGTTGAAATGTGTAAATAATTTAATTATAACTGTGGAATTCTGGATGGGGAGCCTGAATCAGGCATGACATCTTCAGTGGATGTATGTTCATGAACACAGACAGACACATGTTGTTCAGTTTAACTCCCCTGCTCCACATAAAGCCTGTTCAAATAAATTAGTTGACTTTCTTCTCGCTGGTGCTATCGCTGGCAGCTGTGTCATAATGGCACTTCTCCACACATCGCCTGGGAAACCATCCTCTTATACGCTCACCCCCTGAAAAGCAAAACAGAAAGAAAGAATGCTATTACACTTTTTTTTTTTTAAAGTGAATTCAAATAATTTCAAAGAAAAGCAAAAACCTGTTATTTCACCTATTATCTGCTCCTCGCTTAAAGCTTTGTCTCCATACATCCACCATCTAAAGAGGGGGAGAGAGAGAAGAAAAAAGTATATTAGACAAATTTCCAGAAGAACATATATGATTGTTGTTTCTGTGCAGCCTTAATTCACTCACTTTGTTCCCCGGGTGGCTAGGATGGTGTCCCCCTTTTTCAGGGGGATCCTTGGCTCCTCGGTGCATGGGGTTCTGAAAAAGGTTTGGAGACCTTTGCTCAGAGGGCAGCAGGCTCCATTATAATCCTCCACCGCCCGGTACTGGACCTGCTGGCCGAGGCAATCAAAAGTATCTGATTATTCTAGTGATCTGACGATGGCTTAAACTCAGACAAGACACACGTGTGCATTAATGGTAGTCTTCATCCTTAATCTGAACCCATTTAAAGTTCTGACTTTTCAGACAGTCTGCATCAAGTGACATTGATTTAATATGAACCTTCTTTCCTTCCACAAAATGGCACAACTGATGATTGGATGTCACAATAGAAATACTTACACTTCTTACTCTTTTATCAGCTTTCTGCTTCAGTTGCTCAATCTGTTTAAAGAGGAACAAGACAATTAAAGTCATTATTCAAAGAAGATTTCCAAAAGCATACACTGCTGTTTTATTAACTCTACAAAGTCATCATATGAAATGTAAAGACATTTCACAGTTGCCAAGTATGAAGTGTTGATCTAAAATAGCACTAAGTGCACATTACCCAACTCAACAAACAAACTCAACCTACAGTTAAGGTGTGTTGGTGACACTTGGGATGGACTGGCCATTCAATGCCATCACCCTTGGGCGCCCCTGACCACGTGAAAACTTGCTTGAAGTTCTGCCAGCGGCTGGCGAGGTCGTACGGGAAGATGAACGCCTCCCCTGTTTGGTAGTGCTGTATTCTGTCTTTGGCCTAGGGGAACAGACATGGAGAAGTGTGTGTATGTGTGTCAATGGGATCAGGTGGGTGTGGTGGTGGTGTCAAGTTTCTGTAATCATCAAGCTCTATTGTCCTGGCAGGTGCTCTAAAAGTGATATTAACAAAAAAAACAAAAAAACTTTGATAATGCAGTGATAAAATATGTTGTTTAATATATTTCCTGCAATACCACCCAGAAAGAAAAACCTGTTATCATTGTCTGTCATTTGTAGATAAAAAAAATATATATACAGTATGTATATATATATATATATATATATATATATATATATTGTCGACAAAAAAACAATTGACTCTGAAACAAAGAGACATCCTGACCTTTTCCTCAATCCAGGACTCGATCGAGGTCTTATTTCGAAGGATGACTTTCATCTAGAAAGGACAAATTATTCAATTATTAGTCAACTTACATTTTCCTTTATAAGGGGCAATATTAGAGCATCAGAGACCACATGAATGTGTAATAAGCACTTTGTTATGAAAGCTGATATTTCTTACTTCATGTGAAATTCTTCCTTGTATTACAGTCATTATTTAGTTTTTATTTTGCTTGGGTTCCTGTTTCACTTTGAGTCTTTACACAATTTCTGTCTGATTTTTGCACGATGATCAGGATGAAAATGGTGAAGCTTGCATGTTTAGAACCATCTGATACACCTGAGGTAAATATTTTTTACCTCAGTTCAATTTTCCAGGGTGAAGATTTTTAGAAACTCTGTTTAAGATGTTTATGAGTAGACGGGGAAAACAGAATTTTGGGCTCGGAATGTAATGCTGTGCGCAGGTTTCTCCTTTATTTGGTGTCATTTTGCAACGCTGTCACTTTAGGTCACATGAAATTAGTGCACTGGCAGACATAAACAAGCCAGTGCTGGTGTTAACGTTGCTAACTGGACTTTTTACATGCTTACACAAATATACCGGTACACAGTTACTCTTCCACTGTGTTGACGAGCAGAGGCGACTGAATGGACAACTTTGTAAATGAAATGGTCATTGCAGAGGAATGGCGAGAACATTTTGGCATTTCAAGAACATCGTTTTTTGACTTGACATGCTCATGGCAGCTGTAACAGTGCGTTCTGTATTTTCATGTGTACTAAGATGTTTTTGAGAATTTAGTGTGGACGGGATTCTTTTTTTAAACGGAGGAGCAAAGCCTCTGTTTAAAAGAAAATACCCACCTAAGTTTGAACTAGGCTTCAATCACAACATTAAGTACTATCACTATTTGCTGACTGGACAGGTTTTCACATGATATTCAGCAGCTAACAGTCGGTCAGAAATTGGAGCTTTAACTCCAACTTTTCATTGAAAACAGCTTGTGTAAATTCCGAAAACACCCTTTAAAAATGTACCTGTATGACGAAAAGCATGCCAACAGCAATAGTGGTGCCCAGTGCCAGGCCTAAGGCAAAGAGTGTGGCAGCGAAGGCGGGCATACTAAAGGGCATGAGGGGCTGGAATTGGCGTACGGCACTCATGTCAATCTTCACAGTGCTCCAGCCAAATGATATCTGTATTGAAAGGGAAAGAAAAAACATTGACATGTATTACACCGTCTGTATGAGGTTAACTTTCTGGAGAAAAGCTGCAGCTGTAACAGGCGTGATGCAATAGGTCAAAAAGACTACTGACCCTCTCATACAGCTGTGTGTACATGGTCATAATGAAGATGAAAGCAGCATGCGAGCAGCCCAGTGGAGCCAGCAGCAGGAAGCTGGTGAAGTAGGCGTGGTTGAGATGGCCGCAGCAGTTGTTTATCCAAGGGCAGTGGTGGTCCATCTTCATCACACACCTGGAGGGAGGGGAGGCAGAGGAGGAGAGGAGTGCTGGGGGAACTGATTGGTCGTTAGGGAGGACATAGTGTGACATGTTCATCAGCAAGTCACACTGGCTCTTTTTGTTTAGGAAAAAAAGATGAACGCCACAGGGATATGACGTTAATCTATTTAACATCACATAATTAGATTGTGTGATGTATGTAATGTCTCTGTGCAACACGTTGTATGCTGTCCAGGTACTCTACAGATGAGGGCCAAAATGACACGGATAAGTCAAATACAAGCACAAGCCAGTTTAAGTTTGATGTGCTGGAAGAAGACTGATGATTGTCTATAGTAGTTCTATCACAGTGCGCTTTTGTTTTCTCCAGGTCATAATTTGATTAATTCAGAATTCGGGGTAGTTACCTGTTACACTTGCGGCAATGGTGGGATCTGGGGGACTTGTATCCTTGGCACACTCTGCAGTACTGCAGGTATTGGGTATCCAGCTGATTCCCCTGTTTAAGGACAGACAAATGAGTCAAAATGTCTAATGTAACGTCCTACGATAAATGATTTGCTAATAAAAGCAAGTCTTTTGGCTAATATTATCTGGCAGAAATGGGCGTATTACAGTATTGGTACATGTGGGGATAGGAGATTTTTTTCTTATTCTTCAAAACAAAGAATACAGATTTGGGGGCTTTGATGTTTCACATATTATGTCTGCCAAAGCCCACTACAATACTATCTAAGTTGTCTATTAATCAAAATACCTTTGCTTTGTCCAAAAGGTTTATTTTGATTCAAATTTCAAAATTCACTATATTGGCTGCTTCATTTGCAATATGTGCTTTTAAAAAGGAAATATCTGTGTTGTTAGTGATTTCAAAAACCCAATATCAGTTGTTGTCTAACTCTTATCTAATTTCAATTGAGGATTCTTACTGGTTTCCAGCCATGAGGAATGTATCCAGGTCCAACAAACATAGCGTTGAAGTAGTTGTAGAGGATGAGGACAGTCCAGTTAAGGAGCATGATGAAGTTAATGCTACCACCTGTAGTGTCTAGCGGCCAGTACCAGATGATGGAGTCCAGAATTGCCATGGTGGAACATATAGCTATGACAGACAGGGCTATGACTGGTCCCCAGTGGCACAATCTCCTAACCTCATGGAGGTTCTCAAACGTCACAAAGGTTGACAGAAAGTTCATCTTTTCGCAGCAAGGTTAGAAGAAGTATTTTGGCTGTTGAGTTCCTGAATTGTTTTGACGAACGTCAATATGTTACTTTCTTCCTCTGCTATCTTGCAAAATCAGCGGAGAAGACAATGCACATATTTTTCCTCTTTTTCTGAGAACCCAGCAACTGGCTTGGTCTTTGGTCACTGGGGCTGTCTGTATCCCATCGTTCCTTGAACTGGCAAACAGCAGCATCCTCTCCTACCAGTCTGCGGAGCACACTATCCTTGTGACAGACTCAACCTCCCCATCTAGGATACAGGAGAGGGGAGACATCAGAACAAAACATCAGACATCCTTCATTTCATAGCAAGTTTTTAACAATGAAATACTAACATTGCTATCAGTCGCTTGACGTACTGTGGTTAGTTTGTACACTATACAGACTAGCTACATTCTACAATTCACTTAGCAGACGCTTTTATCCAAAGCGACGTACATCAGAGAGTAAGTACAACACTAATCCATTCATACACCGCCACTGAAAGCAATGCGGGGTTAAGTGTCTTGCACAAGGACACATCAGACATGTTGCTCAGCTGGGGATTGAACCCTCGACCTTCCAGTTGGGAGGCGGCGTCTCTCCTTGTTTCATCCAGGACGTTTTATTTGTTTTACTGTTAACGTTAGCCAGTCTTTGTCTCGGTTGTTTCTCTTTTCTCTGTTAACTGGATGATTGCTGCACTTGTTGTTGTATTTTTCATGCTTTTAATAGGATTTTATTGTTGTGTATTTGTTGGGATTTTTTCTTTTTTTCTGTAAAGCACTTTGTAGCACATAAGTGCTCTAAAAAATAAACTTTATTATTATTATTATTATTATTATTATTATTATTATATTATTATATTATACAAACAATCAAATTAAGAAAAAAAAAACCTCAACACAGTTTATGGTGCTGTGATATTTCCAATATTTGGTCTGACGTCATTTACATCAATGAGGTGGAGTTAACATCAGAATTCATTCAATTTCTCCTACTATTTTCTTTCTAACTATTTTACATTTTTGTCACTCACATCTTAGTCATAACAGCCATACTACACTGTCAATCAGGAACTTTTTAGAAATTTCAACAAGTAGCTAAATAGCCTTTGGAGAGGAATCTTACTGGATGCAAAGCTGCAGCATCTCTTCAACAGAGACCTGACTAATTAGCTGACAAGATAGCTAATTTTCGCTAAGAAGGAAAAGAAACAATCCAACTTTACTTTGACTACGCCTGCAAAAACATCAGCAAGACAAATTGTATTAAAAAAGAACCGTACATGAAGTACTTCGCGTTTTGCTTTGGTTGAGCACAAGAGCTGATGTTAACGTAGAAGCAAGTTAGCTCGTTTGCTAGCCTGTTAGCTGGCTTCACAAGACTCGGGCTGGATTAACCTTTTCAAGAGGATAACGCTGCATCTTAAAGACGTGACAAATCCTCTTCCTTACACGTACACTCGTAGTTTTTATGAATGGAGAATAAAGCTGTCACTTTAAATAACAAACCTGGCCACTTCCTTGGTTTTTTTCCTTGATTTTCTTCTGTGTGCAGACAGGAACCTTCCTCATGGTGTCTCAGGCTCTACAACACTTCAACCCCTTGTTGACACTTTTAATCGTACGCATTTTTTTAAATTAACTATCACAGAACTACAATTCTAATTAATGCTTTTTTTTAGTAACAAAAATGTAAGTTATATTTTCTACTGCCAATCTTAACCATTTTAAGTCACACCAAAAAAAAAAATAAATAAATAAAAAAGGTCTAGTTCCTTCCCGAACATATTAAACTGAAACTCCAGGAAGAGACTCCATTCAGTGTTATTATTATTCTCAGCTAACTGTCAAACACAGAGACACCTGTTTTAAACTCAAACGTCAAAATGTCCTCGGACTTTGAAGCATATGAACAGGACTTTTCAACATTAACAGCAGAAATTACGAACAAAGTTGGCAAAATCCCCAAACTAAGCGGAGGTAAGACTGTTTAATGTAGTTGTTGGAATCGTTTAGCCGGAGCTAGGTGTCAGCTAGCTGGCATTCCTCTGCTAAGAAGGCTAACCGCAGCCAGCAGCCCTTGTTGTGTTATTTATTTAATTTGCTATATTTCTCCTGGTAATTTAACGTACAAAATGTTACGAAAGCTCTTTAGTGCACTCTGGGTTCTCATGTAAAAGGACACATCATGTATTGTTGGCTGGTCTAGTTACTTGGTTATAATTAACAATGTTTTACTAGTTTTAAAAGTGTAATACTGAACTTAAAGCCAAATAACATCTATTTCCAGTATATATATATATAAGACGATTTGTTTGTGGCGTGAGAGACAAAACACAAGCCTTAAGCAGCACTTCTTCTAGTTACTATAATAACACTTTAAAATATAAAAAAGAATGATCATGATCACAGTGATTATTCAGTTGTTTACTGAACGCATATTCTTATTTTGATTAATAAAATAAATATTTTTTTTTAGCTTTTTGTATTTTGAGCAACTACAAAAAAATCCATTACCTTCCTATTAAAATATATTTATAAACACGTACATCAAACAAAGGGTAGTAATAACAACAGATCAGACATTTGGATGTCAGCCTTGTGTTGTGTCTTTCAGCACTGTAGCTCATCAGGTCTACTGGTCCCACTGAGTTTTTTTCCATTTGCGTGAATCTGTCTGTGTGTTTTTTTTTCTGAAGTCGACATAATGTGCTTAAGTGAAGCTAGAAAAAAGATCAAAGATTTAAAGTAAATAAATGCTGATAGAAAATAGTTGAAGGGATGGGTGATTCATTTTCTCTGAATTTTAGCCGTTGTTTTCAGAAATACTGTTCAAAAGAAAGAACCCATGTAGTCAAGTCAGGTTTTTTTGATGAACACTAATACATCGATCTGTTTGATTGGCTTGAATAGAATACTTTTTCTTTTATTCTTCTGCATGCCTCCATTGTCCCTTTAGGTTATGTAGTCAAATGACTGGTGTCAGGTTGCTTAGCATTTGCTTGATTGGGTGGATACTCGTTGTTTATTTAAGTGCTTAGCAACCTTAAATTAGGTGAAAGGAGTGTGCATTATCCATAACTCACACTTTCTATGACTACCTGACTGTTCTTCACGTTTACACAGGTCTGTGTTTGCGAGACGTTCATCCCAACTCCAAAATAATTCCAAAAAGCAATTAAATGTCACAACTTCATGGCACCATTTGATCTGGAATTTATCTGACTGCTTCAGAATGGTGTAAAATAATGACTCTTATACCCAGGCCTCCATCCAATGGGTAAATTGTACACAGGCTGAATGAGAAAGCGTTGCTTCTTTACATAAAATTACTTTTTTTACCAATTAAAATATTTTTTTTTTTTGACTTTTGCAACGTGTTTACTGCAAATGCTCATATTGCAATAATTATGACAATGGATTAATATTGTATATTGACTTTTATTGACTTATTCTTTACTCAATACACTGTAGATCAAAATATTAAAACGGGGAGAGAGAAGTGTTGATGACATGCTCTAGGCAGATGATTGTAATATCATAATAACAAAATACAAACTGTGCATTTTAACTCTGCCATATCAAGCATTGTCTTTCCATGTGGAGCTGATGCATTGGTCTTTAACCAATTTGTTTCCTTTACTAAATTCTGCACTGTGTTTTTTTTACGTTGATGACTTGGACACTACAATTTTATTCTCAAACAAAAGAGTCATTGACCCTTCTACAACCATACAGCTGTTTTAGGAAGACATACAGTAAATCTTTTCAGGTTTGGCAGTTGTGCATACCAGCCTATTTGTTCTCATGAAGGTGAGGACCAGCCCATATTTACCCAATGCAAAACACTGTTTTTTGCTTTGGTCATACTACTATTTTTTGGGCCTTTTTGCCTTCATTGGATAGGACATCTTAAGAGAGACAGAAAAGGTTTGGAGAAGAGAGTGGGGGAAGACATGCAGAAAAGGGCTGAGATCTGATTCAAACCGAGCTGCTGTGAGGATGACTGTAGCCTCTGTACATCAGGCATGTGACATAACCACGAGGCCATCCAGTGCCCCATGGTCATACTGCCTAAACAGATTTGAGTTGCATTGTGTTAGTTCATACATATCACACTTTGAAGTGGATTTGAAATAGTTGTCAGATTGTTATTCAAAAAAACAAACAGACTTACATCATACTTCAAGTTTGGCGCCGTTTTTAAAATGATTGGTTTATTGGATTATTCATTCTTGGAGTTTAGATTGACAGATGAAATCAACGTATGTATTTTCAAACGAGCAAACAAGCTAAACAATGTCATATACAGAAAGTAAAGTGGGGACTTATGAAACCATACAATAACAAAGGCTGTTAGCCTTTAAGCTGCAATAAAGATGATTTAAAGCATTCAGTGTAGTCCAAGAAGGGACACACATTTTGTTAAATTTGTTGGCACTTCTGTGTCTATTCTCTTAACGGTAAAATATGAAGAGCAGTCTTTGTTTTCTTCCAGCATCACGAGACTGCTTACTTATAACGCCATAAAGGTTGCCATGTGTAATTAGCCTCTCTCGGGTGACTCTCTTGTCCCGGGGAACCATATATGGCAATCAAATGTTCTGGTTTTATCATCACCACAACATTTACAGCCAGTTTTTAATTCTGACTGGTATTGTGAAATAAACTTAAGTAAATTCTGCTGAGTTTTTTCCATAACTAGTTGACTACTGCTTGTAGTTGGTTATCAGTTTGGACTGCTAAAAACTGAATCCAACCCCGTGCTTGGAACATTTATCTCGTCCTCTGGACTCAGACCCGCTCATTGGTTTTTCAAAGGGCACAAAACCTCGCTTGACTGAATTTTTTTTCCTGGTTTGGAATTGGCATCTTTGAAGCTTCATGGCAGCCCATTCCACGGCGTAATTCCACATTGCTGCCTCTCGCCATCTGTTGACTGTGTCACAGTAAGCCCATATGAATATGTACAAAGCCAGGAAACACATTACAACCATAAGTAGCTGTTCATTGTCGTCTGCCACCAACAGAATAGTTTACAGTTGAATTTCAATTCCCTTCCTTCTCATTAAGGGGTTTTCTTCTCTTTTTTCTTAAGTCCCTCTGGCTCTTCTTCCTGAAGTGGCTGGATTCTGCCCTCTATTTAACACATTAATATAACTCCAGACAAAGAGCCATTGTCATAGCTGTTGTTGAATCTCTCTATTTTACATGTGCACAATTCCTGATAATGACCAGGGCCTGTGGAAAAGCTGTCCTTTACTACCTTAATTCATGGAACAATCAAGTGAATGGAAGGTTCAGGAAATATTTGAACAAGAATATGATGAAATGTTAGGCTTTTCCCCATGAAACATGAATGTCATTTCCCTCCACCTTAGAGTTGTTAGCGAAAGAGCTCGCCTGTCAATCATTTTCAACTCCAATATGGAGAAAATATTTGCCAAGCTTCTTCTTCTTCTTCTGTATTTTGCTCTCTATTGTGTTCAGAACTCCTCATCCGTCTGTCAGCCAGTTGTAGTCTTGGTAAATATCCATACATATTTCACAGCCCCCCAGCTCCAACCTGAGTATGAGCAAGAAAGCACCATCGCACCTTTCAGTGAATCGCCTCTGGCTGTTGACTGTGTAGGTAGGGTTGGACACAGGTTTTAAAAATGAATTTGAGGACTGGCAAAAGGTAATGTAGGCCCATGGTGCCTGAGAAATAAAGATCTCGGCTTAGCTTATTTATGTTGTACTGCAACCCCTCAACTAATAACCTTGTGATTTGCTTCAGAGCTTGAAGTTTTAGTAACGCCTCTTTGAAAATGTAAAGGTGGTCCTTGATTTTTATTGACTCAAAATTGACTCTTTAAATAATACTTCTTTTAGGATTTCTTTTGGGGCTTTTTAGAGTGGATAGAGAAGGAAATAGGGTTGAGAGAAAGTGGGGGATGACTTGCAGGAAAGGTGCCGCAGGCCGGACAGGCAGAAAGACAGATGTCAGAATTGATCACAAGTAAGAGTTTCTGACCATCTTTGTTTTTGAGAAAGATATTTGAGATTCATCTTGCTTCATCTGGGGTTGCTTCTTTCCTGTTCAAGAAGTGTAACACTCATGGGACGATATCCACTGATATCCACATAAACTGATTTACTGACACTTGCTGTCTATTTGAGGACATTAAGTGCTTTTTATTTGGTTGTATCTTTTTCAGGATCATCTGATGTCTTTTTGTTTGAGCAGACAGTTGTCACATCCTGGTGTATATTATCCTCTGGTGTTGGCTTGACAGACTACAAAACTCTTGCAAAGAAGGACTTGAACAAGAACTGCATCTCTAATATTCCTACTCAAGGCCAATTTCTGTATTGCATTTAAATATCGGGTGTGATGTGAAGATCTGGGCTGAAAATAGCAAGTAAGCCTCACGTAGTGACTATTTTGACAATGTTAGGGGCCTTTGCAGAAGAAATGTAGACACTCACCGGTACATCATGTTTTACCAAAGATAATTTGACAAGTCAAAGAAGGTTGAGCAAACATGTAAATATTAAAATAAAATAATGGCTGAATAACACATTCTTACAACCTGTCACATTTTGACCAAAATCCTTACAGTTTTATTTTGTTTCTACTTACACACACACTACTTCAAATGTATTTGTGTGTATCTGCATGTGTGTGTGTGTGAAAAGGAGTAACTACTCATAAGCTGGAAGTAGTAAAAAGTATTATAAGGGATTCACTTTGCTCTTTTTTTTGTGAGGTTTGATTAGCAGTGACGTCCCAAAATTGCAGTTTGACATTTCTTCTAACACATATTGAATAATTTTCTAGGATAAGATAGTAAATGTTTCTTCTTCTTTTTGTTTTTCGAAACTTATTGCTTAATTAACGTACTAAGGTGTTGAGTGCACAGCACATACGCTATAGGCTTCTTTAAAACATGAATATGGACCATGGAGTCAGTCTATCATGGCATACTGTACTTGGACATTTGACGTGAACTTGACGCCTACAAATATTGCTTGACTGGTGTATTTTATATATTACCACCTAAACTAGTTTAACTCTTAAAATGCCAAGTATGCTGTTAATTGTATTCTAAAGTTTCAGATTTTTGTAAATTTTCAGAATTCTGTAGAATGAACGTCATCTGCCATGTGAGCTTTAACTGATTTCATAGACTCATTTTGTGTCTAGCGATTATTAAAAGCAATCCAACAATTTCAATTCACAAGAAAGTGATTCAGAAAAAAAAAAGTCCAAACCTTTTAGTTAAAAATTTGATTGATTTGCTAATGTAGGTTATTTAATGATGATTATGCTCCTGAAATTGTGGTGCTCAATTACATGTAATCATGTTTAAAATGACCTTTTTAAAAAACCATATATTAATTCTTAATCACCTCTACAGTCCATGTAGGTAACTTTTAATGCCAAAGAGCTGATTCCAGAACAAATACCAGCACTTACACGTAGATAAATTTAGCTGTTGCTGCCTTTAATACAAATGGATGTATTCTAGTTCACTCACCTCTCAGGAACTCTAGCAAGTCGTAATGAGTTTCAATGGGTAATGGGTTAGAGCAGCCATGGGGTGAGGTGCAGAACGGTGCGTAAGTTATTCTGAGCGGGACTCATACTTCTGGCAAGTGAGCAAAGCTGACACCTCCCTTCCCTTTGAGTTGGCACGAGGTGTCTCACTGCTCCTCAACGGAAACCTACAAAGGCCTCATAGACGCCAATAACTAAGAGACATCAAATGTTGGCTCATCGTGTAGAGAGAATGTGTAAATATATCTTCAAATGTGTCCTCGTGTGTTGTTTTCTCCCAGTCTCTTTCTTTCCTTCTCCCCCTCTCTTCCCCCGTTGCGGGGGAGTTAGGTTGTTGTCATGAAGCGCTGTTCCTCTGTCGGCTGATCAATATGTTGCTGTTTTTTTTCCCTTTCAGAGGAGAAGACACAGCTGGTTCTAAATGTCGACAAACAGCTTGAAGAAGTCAGAGAGTTGGTACGTCTTTGATCATTAATTTTCTCCTCTTCCCATTTCCTAAATAATGAATTTGTGGAAGAGGGAGGAAACAATTTTCCCTGGCACCAGACAACGGCACCTGTATTATCCTGGTGGTGACATGACATACAGACGCGCACACAAAACACACGCTTCACATGGCGGAAAGGCGGCTTCTCTCCTCGCATGATTACTTTCCAGTAATCTGCTTTTAAGTGACACCCCTATGACACATTTCAAGCCATTATCTGGAGGTGGGAGTCTTCATGTTGCTGTTTAAAAATGAGCAAAGTCACCTGACAGAGACAAATTGTTGTCGCAGTTGTCTTGTTATGTCACAGTGATTAGTTTCCACCAAATCCACCACACAGAGAGACCTGTCTAGCCATACATCAAATGTACTTTTACTTCATTCACTGCGACGTCGTTGGGCCTCTGCATGTCACCGCAATGAACGGGCCCTCATATTTGATTGCGTATTTATTTACAGAACAGCCATCCTATGTCGCAGCTTTTATCCCAGCTGAGTGACACGAGCGGGAGGCGTTCTCTTTTTTTATGATCAACTCTAGAAAGTATTCAAGTTAATGCTGCTGAAGTTCCTCATTTCAGCAAGTTTGAATATTTACAGAGTTGTCACAAATTCTATCTTGGGCAGGTTTTTTTTTGTCATAGACAATGACTTCTTTTGAAGACTAAGCAATGTAACAGTTACGGAATTGTGTAGATGGTGAGAGAAGTATGATCATTAGGAGAAAGGGAGAGCCAATAAATACAAGTGTTTATAATTAAAAGTACATATCTCACCAGGTTGGCAGTCGAACAGAAAGATTTAAAGAATGAACTCTAAACCTGTCAGCTATCCAATGTATCTTATTCCTATTTATTATCTAGATGTGATATTCTTTTTTTTTCTTAAATTTTCAGCAAGGACAAAAATATTCGGTAAGTTTGTTAAATTAACTGTATTTACTGTGTGCTTCAGCTGGAGCAGATGGACCTGGAGGTGCGGGAGATCCCCATCCAGAGCCGAGCCATGTACAACAGCAGGCTGAAGAGCTACAAGCAGGAGATGGAGAAGCTGGAGAAAGACTTTGTAAGTACAAAAAAAACCCTTCTTTAATTTCTTAGGAAGGATCGGCACATATTTACATTGAGGGGTGGGAATTGCAGAATGACTCAAGATTAGATACTGTAGTATACCATACACGATAAGATACACGATACACAGCCCATGTCACGATACAGAGATTATATGATAATTGATAGACAATTATAAAATGATAAATCACCATACTTGATTCGTTAAAGAATATAAAATGTGCCTAAAAAGGAAAAGTTTGGGATTCTTGTATTTTTTCACTGCTGTTTGGTATCACTTCCATAATTGTATCACACGAGTCAGGATAACGAAATATTGCCGTATCAATATTTTTGTCCCGCCCCTACTAAAGATGAATTTGTATTAATCCAACTTTTTAGCAAATCTTCTTTTTAAAGTTTTAATTTTAAAAATGTCCCTCTGTATAGCAAAAACCTGTCTATGCATATGACACACAGTAGCTATAAGTTGTCATGTGGTTCACATGCACATTCATTGTAAAAAAAAACTCCCTCTCTCTCTCTCTTACAAACACAGAATATCTCTCACCAACAGCATTACACTGAAGCACAGGGGTGCCTCCATCGGGGTTAATTCCGAGTTTGGATTTGAACTAGCTAGTGATGCCTATTGAGAACAGGTTGTGTGTTTGTGTTGTTGCTGCAGAATCTGGCCTTGTTTAGTAATTCATAAATCACTGTATGCCCTGACTTGAGTCTCTATCAAAGCTTAATGAACCGCCTAGTCCTCTGGGTCTTTTGCTTTAAGTTATCATTGTTAGCAACCAATAAAGCTCATGATATTTTACAATATGATACAATATAAATGAGCTTATATCGGATCCATAACTTGCTTGTTTCTTTTCTCACATTATAAGTTCAACCTTTTATTTGAAGTATCTTTGATTTATTTGTATGAATTCAAATCATTACCATGCAAAAATTAGTTTTATACTTAATTGCGTCTATGTTCAGTCTGTTGTCTGTTATTGCTTTCTCTTTAAAGTTTTTGTTGTTCTTGTTGTTGTTGTGCTGGTGCTCACAACCCAATAATAAACCCGTAGTGTAAATGCAACCTGCTGACCTTGAGCTGGAGTGTAGAGCGGAGAGGAGTCCTTACACAAATCAACTGTGATGTGAAATAACCCCCCCCCCCAAAAAAAAACAACAACCCCAGAACGGCCTGGAAAATAAACACTGAATCATACGTTGAAGAACTTTTAGAGTAATTCACAGGAAGCTGAAATGGGGTTGGTTGGGTGCAATGTTTAACCTTGCCATTGAGTTGTTCCAAACAAAGTTATGTAGCCAACAGACTTTTCTTAAAGCCTTGAAATCAATTTAAAGGGTCTCTCAAATGTAACTTATTCCCTTTGATTGTTGGGTAGCTCGTGCTAGAAGAACTTGACTGCAGGAAATAACAACCACTGTTACAAGTGAAAGAAAAGTTGAGAGTACACCACGAGAAAGTGGATATTTTAAACATTCTTATGAATATTATAGAGAAAATGGACACTAATCTGTTATACTAC
This sequence comes from Labrus mixtus, assembly GCF_963584025.1. Lineage (NCBI taxonomy): Eukaryota > Metazoa > Chordata > Actinopteri > Labriformes > Labridae > Labrus > Labrus mixtus. The sequence goes on from NC_083632.1 coordinate 9,572,964, forward strand.
AGAGCTGACCTCCTTGTATATATAAATCTAATTATTATATTAAACATTTAACAACATATATCACTTGCAATGCTTACAAACTACTGTGTTGCATAAAATCTGAGAATAAAGCACCTTTCCTTCAAATCCATCACCTTTCCAAACCCCTCAAAAACCTTCATAAACTACCCGTTTGGTTGGCGATATGGCGTGCCAGTGATCTGTGTGCGCGCCACAGAGATGTGCTAACTGAGATCACAGAGCAGATCTCTGTGCCAAGACAGTTTACTTACCTCGCTGTGGGCATTTAATTGGCTGATGATTAATCTTTAACTTTTCTTCTCCCCACACTTAGCTTGCCTAATCATCAAGCTGGTAGCACCTGCTGTGGCTAAGATTGCTGCTAATTTCTGTTACTTTGCATTTATTTACGCCTGTTCTAAAGGGATACGTGGGGGGGGGGGGGAAGTAAGCATCCACCCTCTGAAAGTATACTTTTAATACAAGGCACATAAACCAAAGCTTAGTTATAACTCAATTCCTCACATATGAAATACAGCATTCTTAAATTGCACACATTGCTGAAAAGCAAAGCAGAAGGTAGCAGCAGCAGGACAGTCCTAGTAGAGAAAGAATAAAAGATTAGTTTGGTTGCGTCTAGCCGTGACTCCGCAGTTATTTTCATTTGTGCACCTCTCTGTGTGATGTGGTCAGATCAGTGTACATTTAAACCAGGATCACCCACCCTCACAGAGTTACATCTCGTATATCTGGCCTCCCATAAATCTGATGCAAGTGCTCAGAAGGCAAGAACTTCAACCCCCTCAGATGTGCCTCAGATGTGCCAAATGCTATAGCCGGGCTCAGCCTCTCCCTTCCTGCAGGCCCGGGGAGGACATGACACTCTCGATCTAAAAGGCATCTCCTGAAAAAAAAAAAAAAAAAAGAAAAGGGGGCAATCTCCTTTCTTTTTAATGTAAAAAGCTCCGGCTTTGTTGTGCTTTTCTGTGGATATCAAGGCCTTTCCACTCCCTCACTACCCAATCTCCCTCCACAAAAACCCACCCCCTACTGGCCTCCCACGGGTGTCTACCCCCTTAACCTGCTCTCTCATCCTCCCATTCACCCCGTGGTTTGAAGTCTTCCTACCACCGGTGTGCCAGCTTGAGACCTCATTCCTGCTCCTTTTTCCAGACAAGGGCCCCCGAGTCGACCTCTGTAACCCAGCCATTTCATCCAGGAAGACAACTTATCAAACGGGCATCCCAAAGGTGTATATATGAGATGGAGCTTTGTTGGCTTGGCTGACAGCTTCATTGCGATTAATAGAGGGGACTGAGGGGGTCTTAGAGGTGCTGGGTCGTGGCAAACTGTCATTGCAGAAGCTAAAGAGGGGATGCCAGCCTGACCAAAACAGAATAAAGGAAGTCAGAGTGGGAAAAGAATTAAAAAAGGACAATGACAATCCTGTTTGATGGCTATTTGGGCAAGCAGTGTGACATGGCTCTTAGCAGCTGCTTTGATCAGGCACAGAAGAGGCCCAACGTAAGCTTAATTTAATGAAATCTATCAAGTAAACAGAGACGCCGTCTTCAAAGGGGCCACGTGTCGTCTGTCCCAGTGGGGAAGGCGGGGGTCTCAAGATGTCTGCTGTGTCTCACCAAACACAATCAACTATCGAGGAAGTGAGTCAAAATGATATACCCTGGTAATTGTAAATGTGAGATTTTTCTGACATGGGCATTGTGATGAGACCTCAGCAATAAGGACCACTGGATCAGAGAGATGAAGTTGTGCTTGTAAGCGTTAGAAGCTCATAGCTGTGTCTACTCTGTTGTCAGTATGTATTTTTAGTATCGAAATCTGTCCTTTCTTTCAAAAGTTCCTCCATGTTGCATTGTTAGGTCCGTGCCTCAAAATGTAAACCCATCTGAAAGATTTTAAGGCCAAGTGAACTTACACCTCAGGACAAAACAAGTCAAACAAACCAGCTTGTTTAACACGTTTATTTCAATGTTTTAAATACATTTTAGTGTTATTCTGTAATCAAAAGCACATTGACATTCACCAACTTCATATCACCCAGCCCCACCCTCTACATTTGACACATGGCAAAAAATAAAAAACAAACATAAAGCATCGAAACCCCCTCAAATAAATCATAAAAAAATTAACAAACATACATGTATTAACAACATAATACATTTACTATCAAATCTAAATACAATATCATCAAAGTTGAAAATACAACAAATTGATATAGTGTATAATCATTTGACGGTCCACTTTATAGGTTTCGTTTACTTAATTTGACTTCTCAATATCAGCCTGATCACTTTGAGAAATGTTAAAAAATGTGTTGAAACCTTTGAGGACATTTGGTCACAAATATCAACACATGATTTTTTTTTTCTAAATCTATCTCCAAGTGGCTCTTATCTTTAAAAAAAAAAAAAACTCAAAAGAAAACCTCCAAAACAACCCCAAAACAAAAAATCGAAAAGAAAAAAAACCAACAAAACTTTACATGGTATGTCTGTAAACTTTATGGCTAGGTAAGAATTTGAGGTAATGCACTTCAGCTTGCTGGCTAAAAGTAACAAAAAGTCAATTTTTCTAGGAAAGTAGCTAAGTAATAAAGGTAATAAAGTACCTGATTATTTTAACTCTTGAACACCAGTGCATCAATGGGAACAGAGTGAGACAAAACTGATTGCAGTACTTATTTGTCATCATTTGAAACAATTAAAAATACCTTTGTTTTCATGACATGATCATGTGGACCTTACAAAGAAAACTCAGGAAGTGTCTCTTTTTGTCTGATATTATAGATAGACTGTGATGCATCAGCATACTATCCCCCTCCCTCTCGCACTAGCCGCTGTCGTTGTTGACCTCTTTTTCCAGCAGATGGCGGTATCGCTCTAAGAATTCTTCCTCAACCTGAGGTATATGGCAAGGACAATATTGGGCACATTTAGCAATTACTTTGCCTTTCTGATGTCTTAAGTGGACTCCCTATGATAAATCCTTCCACTTATTACTATGTCTGACCTCATCCTTTAAACTCTGTAATAGAGATTAAAATAATGTGACCAATATGTCCTTGTGTTGAAGCTCAGCTAATAGAGAGTGCATTTAAGCAATCTGGCTTCTAACTTTAATGCAATTTTCTTTCATATTTTTTTTCCCAGACCGCTCATTCTCTAAAAGTTAATTAAGGAGGTAAAAATAAATATGAGTGACTTAATAACTTATAGAAAAGGACGGTCGTTTTGAAATGTTTTCCAAATTCTCACATTTAAATGAATCTGTCTAACATTAGCGGTTCTTGCTGATATTTAAGCTTAGTTCTTACGCAGAGGTGTTTTTTTCCCCCTCGATTTATTTATTTTTCTTCATAGCATAAAGCACCTCCTGCTCATGAGTCTTTTCTTGAAGGGATCATTGAATCCTAGAACAGTTAATAAGTAGATATTAAGTTTCAAGGTATGACAAGCTTCCCATTTGAATCTTTTAAAATGTTCTCTTCCAGCTCTGGTCAAGGCACTTTTATTGACTTGATTAACCTTAATTTGAAATAGAAAGCTACCGTTTTCATGAAGATGTAGCGCATTACCAAGCATCATTGTTCCTTTTGAAATATATATCAAAACATGAGGTTTATAAGTCTGTTTTCACAGTTAAAAAATGTGCACGCACTTAAATTAGGTCTATTCAGAAGTATTTGAAACTAAGGCTGGAGGATTTCCGTTTGCCTCTTTCAATGCTTCCTTTCATTTATTCCATGATGGTTTTAGCGGTAGTGGACTCTTGCATGTCACAGGGATACTTCTATCTCTTTCTTATTTCTGATCGTCTAATGGGCTGTTGTTCGCAGCTACAGTCACGGTCAAGTGTGCACCACGTCTGAACTGCCTTTTCTTTCAATAAAAACCTTTAGATAGAATGCCTCCTAGTGTCCGCCCAGAGAGATAATTAATGCTTTTCCAAAGAGTCAGCCGACCTTGAGAGGCTGAACAGTTGATTTGCCAGGTACACCAAGGTGAATGCAATGGAGGAAAAAAAATAAAAAGCTGTTGGTACTCATTACTCTTTTATTTCTTAATTATGATTTACCTCAATATATCAGTTTCATAAGTGGTTATTATCTTGCAACCTTCTAGAGTTAATTAGCATTGGGGCTTTCAGTGGAGAGCTTGTATCTAATGAATTGGAACATGACCTTTTTGTGAGAACTTGTGAGTGAGGAGACGGTGTTTCATATGAGATTATGGGACGTCTGTCAAATGTAAACGCACCGTCGATGAGGCCAAGGCAAACTTCTCCTGTGACTTGCGACTCTTTTTTTTGTTTTTGGTTCCAATTATCAGGAAGGAAATGTAAATGTTGAAGAAGACAACTTAATGATCCCTGACTTTCTTTGCTTCTCCATCTGAGAGTTGTCCATGATCATATCATTGCATATAATAAATGAGGATTTGTCAAGGGTTTTTAAAGTTGTTTTTCCTGTGTAACCGCTTTCCTTTCATAAAGTTTTTTTTTATTAAATTCAATTTGTTTTTCTCATGAATTACTCTGATGTTTAACTTAAGATACTTCTTGAGTTTGCTTGTACATCCATGAGCTGTCCATGAGCAGGTGATCTTTTTATCTTTAAATTCTAGAGTCAAGTATACATCCCATAAAGTATAGGATCTTCTTAGTTGGGAACTTGTTTTCACTCTTTGCATATTAACCGCTACCTTCGGATGTCCATCGAGAGCCCTCCCTCCCATCTTAAATATAACCAAGCAAAGTGGATGAAGATTGAAATGACCTTCATTTACCCTCCTCACGATGGGAATGTGCGTGGTTAATTGTTCAGTGAGTTATCATAGGCAATTCAAGGTTGCCAAAGTGGTCGGAAAAACTCATTATGTTTGTCACAATTAGCAACCTAAAGCAAACTCAAGAAGAGTTTGCAAAGTTATCAGAAAGTTGTGTTAGTTGTCTTAAGGAGCTCGGAAATCATACTTTTTTTTTTTAAACCAGATGCTGATAATTACGTTGAGATTTCGGGTTTTGATGGGAGATTTAGGCCCCACTGACTGTACTTCCCACATTAGAACAAACTAGTGGCGATTATAAATGAGCGTGGTTGTAATCCATCTTGAAGGGTCCTCGTTGTTTGGCCCCCCCCTTGTCCTCGTCGTGGTGACTCCTGCGAACAGACAACATGAGTTGGATGTTAGACACTTTAAATCGCCTTAGGTTGCCTTGGCTTACTTGTTCTTATTAGACACAGAGGAGTAAAGGCAGATTGACTCTTTTCATGGCTTGTCGCTTAACAACCCATCAATGACACCAAAGTCTAATTACTCATAACCAGTTTTAAAAGGACTCCCTCAACTGACAGGGATTTTTTTTTCCTTTTTTTCTATACTTCCTCTGCAGATTTAAGATGTAAACAAATAGATCTTCTTCCCTTCTTCTGAATTACATCTTTCATATGGAAGTTGTTGCGCGCAGTAATGTCTTCCTCGAGCCTTTTGTGGATTTGAGGCGTTGGAGGCTTTTCCATGTCGTCTTTACGGACACGAAGATGGGATTCATTTTTACGGATTAGCCTTTAGTCACTCGTGCTGAAGCCTTTTTTTTTTTTTTTTCTATTGGGTTTGATGGTGTAATGGCAGCAGAGGGTCAAATCTGGGTTGAAGGACGGTGTCACAATAAGGACAAAAGGATGTGTTGTCCAGAAATGCCATGTTTCTGTTTCATTATCGGGAGAAATGTGAAGGAGACGATAATCAGAATTTCATGCAGCAATGAAGTTATTTTTTATTCTTTTTATTCCTTTTTTTTAAAGATAATATCATACGGATAGGTTGGGTTTTAGTTATAATAAACTGCGTCATTGAATGGAACATGAATCTAAGTTTTATGTGTGATTGATGTGTGTCCATATCTGTGTTTGAAAAGTATGTGTGGTGTCTGCATGACTAATAGCGGACGGCTTTTGACTAAATGTGATGGCAGTTGCAATCAAGTTGCCATAAAAGTGTATTTCCAAGGTAAAGGATTCAATTAATTATGTTTTTAAAGTAACACTAAAGGTCTAAAAGAAGACCAGAAGCGTCCTGGAAAAGCATAAAGTCGTCACACTCCTTCTTCTTCTTCTTCTTCTTCTTCTTTTTTTACCAGACCTTAAATTGAAGCTGCAGCAAATACAAGCTCAAATCTATCACAAAGAAACATGTTTGCAAACCATTTTCTAGATATGATAGGCGCTAAGAGAGAGCACCGCAGACAGAGAAGTGGGAATAAATTCTGAGATCATTTGCTTTACTGTCATCCTCGTGATAGTTTTACAGTCATTAACAAGATGAGTTCTTGTCAGGAGTTGTCTGGCGGAAAATCACATAGCCCATAATTTGTAGGCAGATCACCCTCTCCTCCCTCTCCGTCTCTTTATGTTAACACTTGTCAGTATGGATGGGGGGGGGGGGGGGGGGGGGTGTATATCTGCATTACGCCTGGAGCACAGGTTTTGTTTGGCAGTGTGCAAATTCGGCCGTTATCCTTATCTACGCGATCGTTTCCTCTCTCGCTTATCTCTCCTGGCCTCCTCCAAAGTCGCCGCACTCCTTCCACACTCCCTGACAGCGATCAGTATAGCTTTCAGACGCTTGTCTGGCTGAGTCTGCCATGAAGCAAGCCGAGGCCCTCCCAGGTCCCCTCACTGTCCTCGGGGCTTGTGTGATTGAGTGACTGGAGCGAGTGGGGGCCAAAGATAATAAGGGAGGGGGGGGGGGGGGGGGGGAGACAATATAAAGACATGGGGGCGATGATATGATAACACCCCCTTCCTCCTCCCTCCCTCCTTTTACTCCCCTTTTCACCTCCCCTCCACTTTTTCCTTCTGTTCTTCTTCCTGTCCTACCCCCGGTTTTCCGTGCACCGAGCCTGTCCCACGCAGCAGTGTAAACCAGAAGTGACATGTGACACCCACTCCCCAGTGATGTGCTGACAAGCGGGTACTAGAATAGGTGACAGTGTTTTTTTTTTTTTTTTTTTTTTTTTTTTTAACCAGACTGGCTTAAGTATGGCGAAGACATTCATGAAGTATTTATGAAATACATTATGAATCATTGGGTCTGTGTTTTTTCTTCTGTATTTTAGGCAGCAGCATTTGCTTTTTAATAAGTAAGTCTCCGAGAAGAGGAGAGAGGAAAGGGGTGAATAGACCGAAGAAATCTTTACATTTGTGTTCCTTCATACTTAAGGCTATGTGTTTACACATGTTTTAACCCCCTGCTAACAGCCATCCACCCCCTCTTTTCTTCACATACACATGCAGACACACAATTAAACTTAGTTTCCTCCTCTCGTCCTAAGTGTTTCTAATGAGGCAGCGGGCCACAAAGAAAGGGAAACTGGTGTGTTTTTTTGTTGTTGCTTTCAGCGACCAACAGTTTTGCCTTTTCTCTGCTGGTTTTGAAGCCTGCAGTGGATTCTGGCTGTGGCCTTGATCAGAATTACATTGTGGAAGATGAATTACGTCCTTTTTTTTTTTTTTTTTTACAATTATCCCAGAGGTCGGCCACCATTAGAGCATCCTTCTACTCGTGCAGTGAGACTAAACCCTTTTAGATTTGTTCCCCTCATCCAGAACTTGTTTGTTCTGCGCTGTCAAACTTTTTTTTTATCTGTTATTTTCATAATATACATGAAACATTCACGGCTTTAAGTGTTTACTAATAAGAAGAAGAAAAATCAATCAAAGAAGCTTTAAATGGATGTAATTTTTTTATACTCAACAGCACATGATCCCTCCACATTTCCTGCTGCCTTTACCAAAAAGAATAAACAGTAAACACTGGTTTTGTTAATCATTCATGTGTGCTGTTTGTTTCTGGGATCATTATAGTGTGTTTCTGTTGTTTCTAAATCTGCTTTAAAGGTGTAAGCAGGTCAACCCCCTTTGGCCTACAGTTTACTGTTTCTCCGAATTTTTTGAACCACTTTTGCAAATTCCAGCACAAAACCTGCAGACTCCCCGGAAACTGGTAAGTGTATCGAGAAGTTCAGGAGGGCACATGTTGGAAGGGCTTTGGAGGGGGGCCTTCCTGGCCTCATCAGCATTTGAATGTGTTCTGGCTAGTGAAATAACAAAGTATACATAAATATATAGAGATAATGATCTGGCTAAGTCCTATATGTGCTGCGGCATTCTTATGCTAATGAGCGGGCTATTCAGCACCAACAATGGTCACATTACAAGAAAAGGCAAAAGCACTGAAGGAGATAGTCTTATGTGCGTGTCCACTGACAGATGCGCACACGCACATGCTCAGCAGGCCCGACTCCTCTCCCTTTGTGTCTAGGTTTTTTTTATTTTTTTATTACATTTTTCAATTTTAGATAACACTCCAAGAATAGACATCAAACAAAAAATGAATCATAAATCGAGGTCAGGAGTGAACCTCTTTCCAAAGCAGAGAAAGGGTTAAAAGTGAAGGTATTTCTTTCTTTAAAAAAGATGGGAAGACTGATAGGAGAGGAGCTCCTCTCAGCAGAGGGTTCAGTGAACCATATGTAGGTAGCCACAGGCTAATGGGCCGGTTGGTCCCTGGCTTGCCAGGTATCCTGCAATGCACATCTCCTAACACCCCCCCCCTTCCTCCTCCACACACTTTTTCTCTCCTCGTCATCCTCTAACACCCACCTCTCCCACCCCTCCCACCTTCCCTCTGTGAAAATCCCTCCTCCACTTTCCTCTAATCTCACCTTTTTCTCTGGTGCTGACCCGGGGAGGCCCACTTTATTCCCCACTGCACGCCAGAAGCCAGCGTTGTGATCGGAGCCCGGGCCCCTGCGCAGGTTCCCCCTCTCCTCTCCTCTCTGCTTGCCCTGGCTGCCCGCCTCCCCGACGGCTCTGCTCTATTGATTTACTCCTCCAACCAATGCTGTCTGTCTCTGTTTTGCACCACCAGCACCTAGGTCCCTCATCTCTATAACCCTCTCTCTCTCCCCGTTTTCTCTCCTTCTTTCTCCTCTTTCTTTCTTTCCATACTTTCACTCTGTCTTTCTTCCTGTCCCCTCCTTTCACGTCCACAGGCGAGAGGAGAGAACCTGTCAGAACATGAGAGAAGGAGGGAAAGAGAGATGGAAGGATGGGGGGTGTGGGAGGGGAAACGGGGCCTTTGATTTTTCATTAGAAGCGCCTCCATATTTTAATATTGGGTTTAATCGGGCCCTCATGCCTTAAAGAAATAACCATCGAGAGATGATCCCTCGGCCTTCAAAAAGTATATGGCGCTTCTTCAATCAAAGCCCTCCTCGAATTTGCTCTTTTGTTTGGAGTTCACTTGCGATCCCCCCCTTTCCTCCTTTTTTTACTCTTGCCGCCTCTCGGCCTCTCGCTTTGTGGGTACAGTCGTTAGGCTTATTGACTGATCTCGGCTGTACTTAGCAATAGAAATGACTTTGACAGGGAAATACACCACCGGTATCACAGAGGTACGAGCATGAAAGGCCTGTATCAGAATAAAATAGTCTTTCACCAGCGAAGCGGTTGGTATTTCCCCCCTGAGATAAAATCCACTTCTCTTGTGATCCAATATAGAAAATGATCGATTCAGCGATACAAAGTGAAAATTGGCATTGGCATTTTAATATCTTATTGAATAAAACTGATAAAGAGAAGTTTGTCTCTGACCTTAACCCTTTTTTTTTTTCTTACTGAAATCAGTCCTTTTAGAAGCTGATATACTCTGCCAACTCCCCTCAAAAAAAGTCTCCTCACCTCGTACCTGTTTAGAAATGTCGCAGGCTCATTTATTACCACGCCTCGGTTGATCATTCACCTTTATTTGTGTTTTTCGACAACCGCCTCTGTGCGACTCCTTCAGGTTTTCCATGCAAGTGGAACACAATACGGCGCGCGTCAAAGCCACCAAAGCACCAACCTGTGAGCTAATGAGAGGCCCCATGCTGTTATCTGAGGCTCCGGCTCCTCTGCCACTGCTGCTCTTCCATTAGGGGGAGAGAACACACACCGGGCTAGCGTTCACATATGTCGCACGCGTACGCTCTCTAAAGGAGGTTTCCCCGGGATGCAAAGGCTCACAGAAGCCTCTGTCGCTCATACAGTAACACTGCTGCACACACACACACATACACACACACACACACACACAGCAGCAGTCAGAAGTGGAGGATTCGATGACACCAAAGACCACAATGAAACAAAGGCACAAATGACACCCTCCTGTGACAATCCCAATTGTAGCTCTTTCCCTTTGTCTGATAATATATCAAATGCATTGAAAAAGAGCTCTTACTTAATTGAACAACCTCGCCCCGATTTGTTTGTGTTAAAGGAGAGTAAAAAAGACGCGAGGCAACAATTTGTGTGTGTGTGTTTTCCCTTTGTGGGTGCGCGAGTCTGTGTTTAAACCCCTGCCAAGCAGATATGCATTATTTAAGATGCTGTTGTGATACTTGTGCCTGCTTAAAGGTCTCAGCTTCCTTTTAACGCCATGCCGCATGATCAGTCCACCTCTGCCCCCCCCACCCCCCACCCCCACCACACACTTGTGCAAGGGGGGTGCTGGCACTGGTCCACACATCACCTGGGAAAAAATCACAGCAGGGGGAGGAAAGCAAGTGATATCGATAACCTTTAAGTCTAGCACACAAAGACATTTTGTCATGTCATTACCGAACTGACTTTTTTTGTATTTTTTGCTTTCTAATTTTTCAAGGATTTTAAACTGCGGAAGAAAAGTTTTACTGTGCGCCCACCTAAAGTTCTATTTTAATGGCGGTTTTTAATAAGTTCCCACTTTAAAGAGCGGCTCTAACAGTAAAGAAAATGGACAGTTAAATGCCAGTGTCAGACTAACACATGGAGCTGGACTTAAACGTTATTACTTCTAAATTTGGAAATGCCCTGCCGCTCTCCCAGTGGTGAAGAAGCCCGTAATGGAACATAGTACTGTAAATTGAATATGGTTAATTGCTCTTCATGCTATGCCACTGGCCATGTGTGTAAGGCGAAAAAAGAAGGAAAAAAAAAAAAAACGAGAAAGTGGAAGGAAAGAGCGTGCGCGGAGTAACTTCAGGGCCCCTCATTACACTCTGCCCCTGGGTATTTTTACGCCTTTTATTTCCCATCTAATGAACTGTTTACATTTTTGCCGCTTTCCAGGCGCCACAATCATTTGCGCTCGTCCTTGTATCGGTAGTCGCACAGTGGAGAAAAGCATGTAGGAGAGTTGGAGGGCATTGAAATGTGTTTATAAATCTCACTTTATTTGATTTTAATTATTGTGTTGTTTTTTTGAAGATAGGGAACTTTTTCTTATTACTTTACAAAGACCGTTATTGCTGGCTGCCAGAAACCAGTGGAAGGGCGTTATTTTACAGTTAATAATGCATCTAAAGCTAACACATTTTTTAAGACTAACCTTCTTCTTCGTGGACCACTGAGGAACTTAAAAAAAAATGGCGCTAATTTCGACAAGATATACTCATGCATGTCCACAAACTATAAAGAAACTGCACGAAGGAAAGATCCATAGATTTGCTATAATTAAATAAATATAATTTGCAGCTCAGAGGATTACGCAGAGCTGATTAGCATATCTGATATGAATTGTTATGCATGCATATGTAATTACAGTTTGATGGGCAAAGAAGAATGCGTTTTTTTTTCTTTCCTCCCGTCTGCTTTCCATGTCAACAGAGGTAAAAACGTGTGTTTTTGACAGGACAGCAGCACCTCCATCGCTGCATTTGACGGCATGTGTGGAGTTTTTAAAGGCAGGCCACTTTGCATAAAGTTAAGATGTACCTTTGTACTTTTCCTTGTGTGCTTCCGGGAATAGAAGCAAATTCTCACCCAAGATTAAAAAAAAAAGTGACAAAAGACAGACCTTTCAAAAGGATTAAAAAAAGCATCCTTTTTTCTTTCCTGAGCAATAAGGTATCTTCTGAAAGCGCTCATTCTTTTTTAGATTACAAAGCCTGATTAGTTGGTTACGTCTAAGAGATACGGAGCTCAGTCTTTACATGCTGTAGGTAAAATCTGAGCGATTGAGTGCATTTTCTTTATAGAAAAGAGGGATTTAATATAGAAAAGATATCTGATATCTGTTTCCCTGACCTTAGCATTCATCCTCTTGTCATTCAGCTATTTTTTTTCCCAAACACCTTAACTTATAATCACAATATGTCACTGTATTAAGCAGTCAATATTGCACAGCTGTCTGTGTCTCACATCAAATGGAAAGACAGTAATCACTCAGGAATGTGTTGTTTTCCAGAGGGGGAATCCAAAAACTGGAGTGTATACTGTAGGTACACTTTCATTTCAATGACATTTTCCACTCTTTATAGTTTCTTTGTTATCTGCACTCTTCTCATTGCAGAAACGCTTCACACATTCATCTGTAACAGACAGATATTTAGAAGAAAAAAAAAAAAAAAAACACCCCAAAAAACAAAAACCCTGCGCATGGTTTGAAGGCGACGTAAGCCTTAACATTCAAATCAATGCTTCTCCCAGGCTTCCTCGCCTCAATTACTGCTGAAGTCGTCTTTCCCCCCTTAGTTGCACTGCAGCTCTTTAAGATGAAACTCTCACTTAAATGGAATATGTGGGTGTTTTCCTGGCAACAAATATGTTTGTGTGCGTGCGTGTGTCTGCGCCTTATGTACAAGCTGTCTTCAGATTGATGCTTATTGTTTTTCTGCTTCGACTTCAATTTGATGTTTCTTTGGATGTGCTGACAGCAGGCCAGTGACCCCTTATTTACCCCTTAACCAAGATAGTGTTTATATGCATGCTCAAATCAGAATTTAAATAAATCTATCTGATGTAATCATCTGATGTGATATTAAGACGTGTGCTGCTGCCCTCATGGCCAGGTCCCCCATGTGAAACAGATCCTGATCTCAATGGGTTAATTTCCTGGTTAAATAAAAAAAAAAAGAATACATACAAATTTAGTTTTATACAAAATGTGATCATTTAATAGATACATTTTTAGTACATGGACAAGGGGTACCAAATTTGTTAAATATGTATTTTTTATGCTCCCTATATTTTACATGGAAGAGAAAAAAAGAAGGGGAATAAAAGTGATTTAAAGATTTTTAAAAATGCACTGCAACTGTATGGCTTTAATTGTTGTTGTTTCCTGTTATACAATATAGTGCTCTTACAGTAATTATAAACTTAACCTGGTGAAATTTGTAAGTCACAATGAAAAAAACCTGTTACAAAAACATCTTTAAGAGCACATTTTGACATCGTGCTTCAGTGTAATGTGTATGGGGGTGGGGGTGGGGGGTTTTTGATTTGACTCTGCGCTGCCGATTTCCTCTTTTCCCCTCAGTGGGCGTTCTGTGGCTGGCTAAGGTCCCCGTGGTTCAGTATTGTTTGGGTGCACTCTTTATCTAATGGGTTTTTGTGGTCCAGGTCAATCAGGCCCTCGGTCTAGTCGGTAATTACTCCAGAGAACTGTGGCCCTCACCATCACGATAATAACAACCAAATCACATCAGCCATGACTTTCCACTCACTGCTCCAGATTATCAGGAGAGACCAACAAAAAAAAAAAAGAATCAACTGGCCCTGTTGTGATTGGCTCCAAAGTTATTTCAATCAAGGAACTTGATATGATCACTCTTGAGGTTGGAATTGTCTTTTTCAAGTTTGATTTGTGCTTTTCTTACAGAAGGTAGCATCAAAGTACAGTGTGCGGGAGCTTCTTCAAACTTTTTTTTTTTCTGATAATAAAAAGATACAGGGGAAAGATACTGTATTTGAGAGAAGAAAAAAAAAATGTCCCCACTAGGTAATTGGTGTTCCTTCACTGATTCTCTGACTTTGTTTTGTTTATTTTGAGTGCACAACTAAGCAAATATAGAAAATAGAAAGAATTTCGAGTGGAGTAAAAGTGATATTTTCATTCCTCTGCTTGTGTTCCGTCTTTGATTTTTGCCCACCTCCTGCAGCCCACCTAGAAACCTTGTCAAGGCAGGGAGAGAACGCGAAGGAGGCTTAGTAAACACTTTCTGTGTCTGCTTGCTGGTGTGTATTTAGTTTAGAGGGCATGCCAAGAGGCTGTTTTTTCCACGGGTCGGGCGTCTGTAAACAAGCGGTACAACGGCAGCCCACTCTTCGACAGTCGGAGGTGGCATGCTCTGAAGTGTGTATGAAATGTGTGTGTCTTTTTGTTTTTTTGTCTCCTTTTTTTTTTTTGGACATGGCATTCCCTCTTATTCCAGCCTATCTAGAGACAGAAAGAGAGAGAGAGAGAGAGTGAGAGAGAGTAAGGGTTTATATATGTGTGTGTGTGTGTGTGTGTGTGTGTGTGTTTGAGGGAGAGAGAGGCAACCCCAAATCCGATGGGCCGCCAATGGGTGATGAATTATTCCCTGTCTGAGTCTCAGCATTGGTGTTATCACAGAGCCTGCCACAGCACTGAGATGACAGCAGTGACAGCCCCCAGAAAAGATTTAGCACTGACAAGTGATACTTCCTCATAATACATCTCCACGGCCCTCTCCCCTGTCCCCCTGTTCCACAGCCTCTCCATGCACACGAGATCAGGGTTTTCATCCCTCAACTTATATTTGTTTAAGTGGGCAAGCTTGTTGGGGGGGGGGGAGTCCTTTCTGCCACTGCTGTGGCACAAGTGCACTAGGTAGAGTAGCTCACCTCGGATGGGAGGCATGGGCACAAACCTAGACATGTTGTTTTCAGTTCATGTGTTGCAGAGGTACACTAACCCACACAGAGACACGCATTCAGACAACCGGCAAGTGTGTCACTTGTCACCGAGTTCCATTAGGGGGCTCTCGTGCTTAAGGAATGCCTGTTGTGTTTTTTTGCATCGCCGACAGTACTAAGCCATATTTCCCCTCTTGTTTTTTCTCTTTTTCTCCTCTCCTCTGTTTCCCCTCTCCCTCTTCTTCTTTTTTGTCCTTCTTTCTCCTCCTCCTCCCCCTGCAGAAAAGGTCACGTATCGCCTACAGTGACGAAGTGCGCAACGAGCTCCTGGGGGATGACGCCAGCTCCTCAGAGAACCAGGTGAGGTGCTAATCAGGGGTCCAAACCCAACCACCAGTGTGGGTGGCTGACTGGCCCCTAGGGTGAGGAGAGGGGCCCCTTATAGGAGCCATCAAGAGCTGAGACCACAGTATTGTCACCAAGTCAAGCGGAAGGAACACTGTTTAATGCAAAGCTGGGCTGCTTGTGAGTGGGCTCAGGGCATGGGAGCAGTGTCTGGCCAAAGCCAGATTGTGGCCCACAAACACACACACACACACACACACACACACACACACACACACACACACACAGCTAAACATATACACACAGTCTAACACAAATTTCAATCCACTTTCCCACTGGCCTCCCCACTCCAACCGTCCCACAGCTGTTCTCCAGCCGGGTGTGGACTTAGGCCAATAAAAGACCCTCCATCAAGGTTCACACACACGCACACACACACACACACACACACACACACACACACACACACACACACACACACACACACACGCACACACACACACACACAGCCCTACAAAGTCTTGTTCACTGCTCTTTCTTTAAACTCCAAGGGTGGCCAACTTTCACAACGAAGATGCTCAAAATTAATAATGCATCTTCTGATATTGTTGACAACTGATATTAAAAAAAATACACACAATATTTTGATGCAGCACTTCCTTGAAATTAATCTTAAACCAGTACATATTTCTAATTTCTATGAAATCAAAGCCTTTGATTAAAAAAAAAAAAAAATCTCACATTCTTTTTGATTTCTTTATTTTTGGATCTCTTCTCTATCAACAAAGGCCTGATTGGTTAATTGTGTACTAAAAGACAAAAGACTGACATTTTTGTTTGAGTATCAGTTCAGCCTGTTGAATTGGCAGGATAGAAACAAGGGATAAAGAACACATTAGCAGTTTTCATTCATCGTCAGCAGTGGCTACAAAAGATTCATTCACAGCAGTTTTATGACGGCGGCAACGAAGACGGAACACAATTATCTCGCATTGCGATCTTAATGGGCCAAAATATGCTGCATGTTATTTTAAACCTTAGTTGTTTTGAATCAATGTAGAGCCGCATCAAACCGGCGATACATCAACGGACTCAGAAAAACAGCGTTTTAACATTTAAGACGCACTTACCTATTTCTCACCTGCACAGCTGCCACTCAAACGCAGCCACTCTCAACTCTGACCAAACGTCTTTTGACTAATTATATATTGCCTTTAGAATCGGCTGTCAACTCGGAGGGGTTACAGTGTCTGAAGGCAACACACATACACAGACGCACACATGCAAATAAATACTTTGCATTTCCAAACGGGCACTCTGGGAAAAAAAGAAGAAAAAAGACAAAGATGAATGCTCAAATGCATATTTACACATTTAGTCCCACAGTGCTTTAAGTGAGTATATTTAGATGATTTGCAGCCAAGCCAAGCTAAATAAAGTTGTTTGTGTTTTTCTTTTTCTTTTTTTTTTTGAACATTTTCCTATTTCCATTTCAATGATGACCCGTGAACTGCACATCTTAGAAACATATGTATCACGAGCCTCCATGTGTAATTGAAATGCATATTCCAGGCAAATTAGTGAGACACAAAAGTGACTCTGACATTTTCTGCACAAGTTGGAAGGAGAGTCGCTGTCAGAGATGTCACATTTGAGACACTGATGAGTTCAATCCAAACCCTGTCAAAGGGAAGCTGGAAAAACACACACATCCTATTGCCTTTTAAATCTGATTTCCTTTTCATTAAAAATGTAAACAAACATATTTAAAAGCCATATATATTATGTAGGATTGACACATCTCAAAGAAAAATGTTTGAATATTACTTTTTTAAAAGGCATTTGATCAACTCTGCATTACTGTTACAGATTTAAAATCACAATACTGTTTTAGTGCTTATTATTTAAATTTGAAATGTAGGTATGTTATTCATGACAATTATACTATATATTTATTAAATAATTACTCAATTATTTTGGTAATATTTATCATTTAAATATGATTTTGACTTTTTAAAATATTGGCTCTACTAAATAAAAAAAACAATGGGATGCCTCCTTAACAAATAAACGTACACACAATGTGTCATTCAACCTTTTTACAGCTCAATTCGTATTTGTCAGCTTACATAAAAATCCTAAATTAAATTCTGAAATTCAGTTGATCTTAATTAAATTAAAAAAAAAAAAGTAAAATATAAAGGTGTAATTTTTCGCTCATCTTTGAAAATGTAGGCCAAACCTGATATCATTAAAACCATATAAACTAAAGAAAGTGACTTGATGATTTTTCTAAAAAATGTGTCTTAAATTTATCTTTTTATACTCCTCATTATTCTTTTACAAAAAAAATATAAGAAGAGTGAAAATATGAATTTTTAAACCATACGTTATAAATAGTTAAATTTGGGGAAAACAGTATTAATTAGCTTTAAATGAGTCTGATGTTAGAATAGAAAAGTTGTGATTAAAACAGTTTATCTGAAACACTAACAAAGCCTGAGAGAGAGAGAGAGAGTTCATACTGAGGCCAGAAGCAAGTAAATAGATGATAGATGTTTTTCTTTTTCCCCTTTTTCTCCAAGGTGCCGTGTTTACCTCATTTTCATTTAAAAAAAAAGTTCCAGAGATAATACTTGTCTTGGTCGTGCTGTGAGTGGAGTGCTCGGAACTTCAGGCCTTTTTTTTTTTTATCTAACGAGACGGCGGCGATAGGAGAGGGGAAAAGATGGTGGGGGCCGGGGGCAAGTCGGTCAATTTAATTCCTGACGATCTGAAAGAGGTCAGGATCATTTCATATAGCCCTGGCTGAGCAGATCATTACCAGTCACAAATCTGTTGGTTACATGGCAAGGATTTATAGCTAAGTAAATAGGGGACCGTCATAAGTTCTGAAAATGGCGTGTTGGCCCTGCGATAATGGCTAAAGGACGATTTAATAGAGTTCGGCATTTATTTGTTATCTGTATGCGGACAGAGACTGAATTGGCACTATCGCTCGTTTTTTTTAATAATGTGGTAGGCTACTATTGCACATTTTTTTTCTTTTCTGTTTCCTTCTGCATGCAGCACACGCACACAGACACCCCACACACATACTCTCAGACACCACACACAAAGCAGCACATACACACCAACACTACACGGAATAGTTTCGATTTCAGTCACAGCAGAAGGCTTGGCCACAAGAGATTGTGCTGGTTTGAGCCGGCATGGACCAGATTTGACAGGCTACAAAGGAAGCAGATTACCACTTGTATCGAATTCCGTATTGGATAAAAAAAAATAAAAAAAAATCTTTTGTTTGAAAAAAAAAAAAAAAAAATTGCTGATTATCATAACAGAAAAATTGCAGCAGTGCAATTTTGAATACTGGCAGGCATCACAAAAACAGAAGGAAAAGGCGCTCATGCAGGAGTAATTATAACATTTACAATATTCAGTATTTACTGCTCTGTATCTCTTGAGCAGCGCGAGCACCGTTGGCTGTTTTTAAAGAAAAGGATGCCAAAAGGAAAAAATAAAGCTTGACAGGAAGAAACGCAGCTCAACATGGCACCTCGTATAGTTTTAACAAATCCTTCACGAGGACTTGCAATCAGTCAGGCGGCACAAATGAGCTCGAACAAGTTTTGTTTGGTACCCATTGACTGATGGGGGGGTGGTGGTGAGGGATCGCAGGATCCGCTGGGTTGTTTTTCAAGCCCCAAATAATCACATCCACAGTGTCGTTTTAAACTTTGGCCTCTTCAATAATGCATTCTTAGAGGGGAGTTGTTGCTTAAGTTAGAAGAAGACGGTTTCCATCCTTGAGTACGTCTCGTTCTAGACATTCTCAAGGAAGAGCTCTTTAGAAAAAAAAACATGCAATTATGCTTGTTTACCTCCCACGTTGCAGATATTGACAATATTTTTTTTATAGTTGCAGTATTCCAGTGATCCTTCATCGTTAAATATATATATATATATATATATATATATATGTTTTTCAATGGCAAAAAATCAAAAAAAAAAAGTGCATGAACTATTTTGAGATGCCTCGAAAATTTCCGGGGTGTGTCGTGCTGTTTGGAATGCAGCATTGTATTGTGGGAAGGACTGGAAATTTCTGTTTGTATTTTATATAGTAAACATTCCCCCTGCGCTGACAGTGTTTTCAGGCGATGTTAAATGAAGAGAGGTGAGATATGTTGGCAGTGCAGTTTCATAGAATAAGTATAAAAAGAACAGATGTTAAATGTAAGTTCTCTGATTTTATTTTGGTCTCGAGAGCAGGAAGAAGGAGCTGTTGCTTTAATTGCTCCACTTTGTAACTGTTTCTTAAATATGTACACACTTTGTGCCCCTTCTCCCAGCTGCTACTTTATCAAATCTTAAAAGTTTGCAATTAAGTTCATAATTGAAGATATAAAAACTTGCCTTTTCTTGCGCCTATTAACCAAAAAATAAAACAACACTGGAAGCAATAGTGGCTCTTAGCCTGCCTTAAGATCTGCTTCCCTCCAGTGTTGGCCAAGAAATGTGGATTTAAATAATGAAAAAAAAAAAATCCACTGTTTTAACGCTTTCAAATTAAGAAATCTGTCCTCCCCCATTTTTCAGCCAAACGTGTTGCATTCCCACGAGAAGCCCCATCCTTCTTCTTCTTCTTCTTCTTCTTCTCGTACAGCCCTCACTTAAGAACAGGCCAGGGTAGCAACCTCTTAAATCGTGATTAGGCATAATTAATGGCAAATGGGATTGTTTCCCTCCCTCGAATGTCTGATTCATTATCAGGGATGTAAGGGGTTTCCGGGACAGGGAATAGAAATAGCATTTCTTATTTACTTCACTTTAAATTTGCCATTCCCTTTCATCAAAAATGTATAGCTATGCTAAGATTCATTTTTCATGATCTGTGGCTGTCCCAATAAGAAGCCCTGCACTTGTATGAATGTATACATGGCTCACATGGTTTTCAACAGCATTCACCTTAAGTGAGAAGCGAGAGCTACATGAAAAAAAAGTGACAGGGTATCAGCATTGACAAACAGCGGTACAAATGGAATGGCTCAGCGTTTCTCCACCTCGGGCTCCAAAGGGCACATTCTTTCCTTTTCATCCATTTCCAGAGAATTCAGCAAAATGACAGATACAACACAATTCCCCCATTTAAACCTGTGACTGTGCAGACTCTCATGCACTTATTTTTTCCCCTTTCTCCCACTGTATCAGCTATTTTGACGTGACTTTTTTTGTTGATAATGATAGCTGATATCACAAATGGAGCGATCCATTCCCTCGCTTTGTTTCATGTGACAGCGCCAGGACTTGATCTTTGTTTGTTCAAAAAAAAAAAAAAAAAAAAGCGTTAAGCTTCCGTTTAATGTGTTTGTCTTGTGATTCTCCAAATGCTAAACGTGCAAACAGATAAATCGTCAGGGTTAATTCTGTACCCAGCCTCATGACTGCTCTTCCTCCTGCCATATTTCTACAGTTTTTTATCTCTCCCTCACTCTCTCCATCTTTTTTTTTTCTCTCTCTCTCTCTCTTCTCTTTCTGCCCTCGTGATGCAGCTGATAAAGTTGCGTGAAGAGGTAAGTGCTGCTCTGCTCTAACAATTTAAATTCTGCTTTCCCACTGAAATTTCAATTTGCCCTCCATCTGTCATGTAAGAAAATTTGAATCGTTTTTTTCAGTTGTTGCATGTTTGATTGAACAGTCAGAGATAATGGATTCAATGAAGATTAGGGTTCCCTTCCTCACATGTCAGAAAGTGTAGATAAGATAAAACCTCTGATACACCTGTCTAAGAATAATATTGATGAATGAAGTAAGGCAGAGAGTAGCTTCATTGAGTTCAGAACTTGATCAAGTTCTTACATTTAAGAGAGACTGTTGCTCTCCCTTACTGCCCTCACATAAGGCCTTCTTACGTGGTCACTGATACATTTTATTAATGTTTGATATTTTTCTTTTACATGGTGTTTAAGACCTATCATTCATTGTTACATTGATGTCGCTGCCATTTCCAACAGTTACCGTACTCAGTTCATTACATCTTAATGTTTTTCATTACTCATCATGAGCAACCTGCACGGCATGGAATGATTGTAACTGTTTTTGTCCATTTAAATGTGTTTACTGATTCTCAAATGAAATCAAATAACACCAGACAGACAACAAATCCAAGAAACATGCTAATGTCTAAATGAAACTCTTGAAACTGACCGGTACTGGGCCTGCTTTTGGAATACTGGTAGGTTTCATTTATACACTTTCAACACCTTAAAGGTAACTGATCTTGGTTGAGCAGATATGGTTAAGCTACAATGTGCAATCAGCAGAAACATGAAGCTGATAAGTTTCCTAACCCAGAAATGCTTTTTATGAATTAAGAACAAACTGTTACCACCGCTAGTCAGCATAAATGATGAATTACTATTCATATAATTTTCAAAGTGTTTAGTCTAGTGGGGCCCCATGTACAGAGGCTACAGTCCTCCAAGCGGGTGGCCCGGGTTTGAATCCGACCTGTTGCTCCTTTCCTGCATGTCATTCCCCACACTCTCTCTCTCTCTTATTTCAGACTTTATCCACTGTCCTATCTCTCCAATAAAGGCCCCAAAACAAACCTAATGAACTAGTTAATTTCTGATTGGGACATGCTGTGTTACTCTATCCACTACTATACTATGCTATAATGAGGTGGTGAACAAAGACAATGACAATGATGATGCAGTGGAACTGGTTTGGCAAGGTAGAATCAGTACTCACTGTCGCTGTTTCAACTAACTTTGAGTTTGTCCATTCATAATCAATAACAAATGAGCTTTATTTTAAGAAAGTTAAACTCCGAGCATCATTCAGATAGATGATGTGACGAGCATAAATATCCAAATGATCAGTCTGACAAAGCCTGAAGAATGATTTCATGTTCAGACGAAGTATTTTGTAGTATTTGTAGACCAGTAAGATTAGTCAAACAGTAAATGCTGATTTACATTTACTTTAAGTGTGATGTCATCTTTTAATAACACTGTGTCCTTGGTTAGGTCAGAAACTCACTTAAAAATCATGATGATAATGAAACTTACTTAGTAGATGTCACTTTATATTCATCATTTTAAAAACAAATAATGAAGGCTGTATTAAAAAAGAAAAGTACATTAAGCTCCATTTGAGGCAGGTTTTGTTTCTGTAGGTCACATTGTTAAGCTTGTCATTTGAAGCATGTCTTCACTTGTTTCCCTACAGTATGTTACAGTATGAGTGAGGCTATATTCATTCTACCACAGCAGAGTTCCTAACAAAGCATCAGCATTCACCAGAACTCAAAATTAAAAATCACCATCCTGGACCGGCTGTCATGTTATCAAACTATTTTTCTTTAGCTGCTCATTTGTTCATCTTCCCACCCTCTGGACCATATCCTGAGTACACCTGAGGTTCACAAAACATCTTGAGTTACTTCACCTGTCAGTCCCTTTTGGAATGACCCAATCTGTACAATCAGGGTTTGATTCTGCACCCCCCCCCCCCCCCCCCCCATCGCACTTCTCCATCGTAGTCTGTTTCTTCTCTTCCTGCATTTGAATCAAAGGCTGGCACAGCTTATACACACTTAAGCCTTGCTTTAAAAAAAAAAAAAAAAACTATACTTTTTTTTTTCTTCAGCTGAAAAACATGTTTAAATATTTAGCACCCATATTCACAGCTGTTTGACACTTGTAATTCCTCGTCTTACAAGTCCCAAACAAACGGCACAGAAGATCACACAGTCAGTCTGAATCACAGCTGTCATCATTATTCACTTTGACTCTCCCCCACCCTTATTGAAATAATAAGGAAATCATCTGAACTTTGGAAAATGGTGATAGTAACTGCCTGTGTTTGATATTGAAAAAAGGCAGGAGAGCATTAAAAGAAGAGGGGAGAGAGATTTTTTTCTTTTGAGCTACAGCTGCATTGTTCTGGGGCTCCCTGTTAATAACTTACAACTGAAGAGTGTTTCTTGACGCAAAAAGAAGCACAACAAAAAAACACAATTTTTCGAGGTTCCTATGAAGATCTTTGTTCAAAATGTAGGTGTCAGATGAAAAGGCATACATGCATAGGCAGAAACGGTGGTGCTGATGGAGGGGAGGGGGGGGGGGGGGGGGTGCACACTCAGAGATGCATAATATTTATCATATATTATTTTTAAATCCTTCGCTGGAAGCCACAAGACGATCAGAAATCATTTAGATTAGATCCTTTTAGTTTTTCTTAAGTGTAGTAATGGCAGAGTATTTGAGCTTGAATCTGGTGTGAGGGAATGTGTGTCTTTGCCGTATTCTGACGGTTTTGCATCGTTTTTTATCACGACCGCAGGGGTCAAGCCTTGATATGGGGGTGTGTAGCACAGTAGGAGCTGGCAGTAGACACTTTGGATTCCCTTCAGTAAAATCGCTGACAAGGGTCTCTTAGAATTTGCTTGCTAACCGGCACAGAACACCTGGATACATCCAGATGTTTTTGATTCACTTGTACCATTCAGATATGAGAACAAAATCTATTTCCAAGCGTCAAGAGTCTTCTTATTTTAGACCAATTTTGTAGACATAACGTGTCAATCAAAGATGTGTAGGATGTTTAGTTTTAATTGTACATGTTCCTTTTCATTATTTTCCACTGTGTCATCCTGTGTCCATGCCAGGATTGTTTCATTATTAGGGGCCATCACAGTGTGCCATTACTGGATTCTCTGTGGCTGAACTCTCACCCTTTCCTTCAGGTTCTGTCACCGTCAAACTCGGGGCGCATTATTCTAATGATCACACGCACACACACACACACACACACACACACATATATATATTTATACTCCCTCACTGCCACCACTACCCTCCAGCTACCCCTCACGCCCCCCCCCCCCCCCTTCCCTTCCCAACTCACACACCCAACAACGCACCTACCCACCCACCCACACTCACCCCTCCCCTCCCCTCCCCCTGGCCCTAAAAGAAGACAGAACGAGAGAGAGAGAGAGAAATTCAGGAGGAGAAAGCTTTTGAAGTGGCTTTCCATCGCAGTGAGTCTGCCGGCCGTCTCCCCGAGACGTGTCACCTTTGCCGAGAGGGAATAGGAAAATCACGTTTCGAATGGTAATGATAACATACTAATCACTTGAGCTCTTTGAAGAACCAGGGGAGTGCGCAATAGTCTGTCAGTATCCCCAGCTGCCTCATGCTCCCAGGCACACACAGGCACTGCAGCCATGGTCTAGGTGTATTAGCTTAAGCATTGCATGTCAATACGTCCCCTCTGATCCATAGGGGCTCATTATAGCCCAAGCTTGGTGTCTGTTTTCCTCCTATGTGTAGTTGCCACGATCTCTGTTGGTGCTATCACCCATGTGTCCTCACCCCAAAACACCAACCACAACCTTTACCAATAAAAAAAACCCACCACACCTTGCATCCTGTCCTGCTCACCGTTCACCATCCTAATCACTTTTCTTTCAGCAGCCAATTTTACCATCCACCCACCCACCCACCAGTTCTTCCATCCCTCCATCTTCCTCCCTCTGCCCTCCCTTTAACTATTCAAAAGTATCTCTGCAATTTTAAATGACATCTGTCAGCGGGCTCCGAGAAAAAGGAAGCAAGGGAAAGAAAAGAGTTCAGAGGGAGTTTTCTCCTCCCTGCTCTTTTTCCCCCATCCCTCTTATTGTCAAACTTTGAAAAGTGTGTCGTTGACTTTTTCTTTTCTCTCTCTCTCTCTCTCTCTCTCTCTCGCCACGTTTCTTTTCTCCATTTCCTCTGAGTGATTAGCTGTTACGCATTTTGACAGCCTTACCAAAACTCGAGATTTCACTTCTCCCCCCCCTGTCCCCTTCACTCATGTAATGGGGATAAACCCATGTCAGAGAGGCGGGTTGTCATTCGTTGGGTTGATTTTTTGAGTGTCAGATATGTTACATCTGATCAGATTCTTAACAGAGCATATTAGAAAGACCATCAAAACCTTAAACCAACAACATTGGAGTAAACATTTTGGCCTTCCTTGTTTTTGATGTTTTATGATCCTCTTCTCTGAATGCAGTTTGAATTTAATCAGAGCCAGTTCGTAGTTTTGATTTACACATGGACGGTGTTGCTACAGTGGACAACATGGGGGTATATACACTGTTTGAAGCTTTATTTAGATTACACGGTGTCTTATTCAATATTTGCTTAACATTTTTCTGAAAAAGTAGTAGTTTTGTTAAATTTAAACCATGCTCCAAAAAGTTTGTTTAGTATTGAAAGTCTCACCAGAGAAACTGTGATGATGAAATGAACAAAGTCAAGGAATCATTTCAAACAGTCAAACAGATGCTTCCATGGTTAGCCTCTCTGTTAGCACATCTATTTCTTTTAATGAGACTCTTATTTTATTAGATTTTAGGAATCCACGCAGTGAAAGGTCAGACACAGACCGAATCAGATTTAAAACGTAGATTTTTTTTGGGTGGATAAATGACAGTTACAGGACCTGGGAAATTATAATCTGAAATGACTGTCCAAAACATAGGCACATTCTTTAAAAGTGAAGAGAAACTTCTGGGGAAGAAAAAAAAAAAAATTCCATTGTTTGAAATTGCCAGTTTTTGGCAGTTTTTTGCAACCCCAACAAAAAAAACAGAACAGTCACTGTCTGTGAGTCATTTTCTGACTATTCTCTTGACTACCTGTGGCTGTTAGCTGAGATGAAATTAGGAGTTTTCTGATGTTTGCAGTGGGAAAAAATGATTTCAAATCAACTAGAAACACCATTCCAACATTTGTACTAAACCGTATACATACAACTGTTTAATATTAATGTTCTAGACTCAGCAACTCAAGTGTCCTTAGGCCAGACACTGAACCCTAAATTGCTCCCCTGGCCAGTGGTGGGAGAGTGCGTATAAATGGGAATAGTTAACACTGACGGCCAAATGATTATAGCATCATCAATGTGTGAATTGTTGTGACATGAGCGCTTTGAGTGGTAGTAGATGTCCAGTAGAAGATTTATAGCCTCATATAAGTACAGTCTATCTATAATTTACCGTTCACAAAACCCCACAGATTTGTTAAAACTTTTTGGTACAGGCAACATGCATATTCTATATAACTGAGTAAAAATAAAGCTTGCATTACTCATTTTGCTTGCATTCAGTATGATGGATGGATTTTCTGTACCACTGCTTATATACAAATAAATAATTATTCTGCTTAAAGAAAGGGCTTTGAAAAGCGAATTTAATGAATGTGGCCATTTCCGTTTAACTGCACCTTTATTGTATAGTTATCAATGCTTAGTGCAGTCATGGTTGTACAATGAAAACAACCCATAACCGTCAACCGCTACTATTGACAACTCTTAAGTTGCACCTCAAGGCCAACAGTCAACAGACCAGATCTCTTTTTTCTCGCCTTGCTCGTCAGACTTGAATTCTATAGCGATGCAGAAGAACCTAAACCAGAAGCTGTTATCCATTGATATATATATATATGTGTACGTGAGGTATTTCATGGGGTATCACCTTGATTCTCATAAACAACCACTTTGAAAAAATAGAGATCAAATTGCTTAATTAAGTATTTATGAACACATCTTTTCTAGATGTGCTCTGTGAACTGAACGCTGTCAATGGGCAGCCTTGTCAGTAGCTGTGAGTAAGCCAATGGGGGGTGGGGTGGGGGGGACTAGATGATGAATACTGTTGGAGTGCACTAATATGAATAAACCCAAAGCAGAAGGAAAAAATAATGTTTCTGTTTATTTGAGGGTAACTATTAAATTTTACATCTCTCTGTTGTTCATTTGATAAAGTTATGAAATTGTTAGGTTGGAAAAGGCTCAGATATTGTGATTTTTAATGGTATAATTAAAAGTAAAAAAACACTAGATGATGATATTCAAAGACAAATTTAGGAGGTATACGTGATTTCTCCAGTTGGAAGCCATAACTTGGACAAAAATTTGTATGCCTGGAATATTTTGAATACAATTTTATTTTAATTCTCTCCACCTCCCTTGCCTAACTTCTGTGTGTGCAGCAGACGCCTGAGCTGTGAAACAATCAGAGCAGGCAACACACCTCAAAGAACTTCTTGTTTTTATGTCCAAGATGAGGCAGCAGCACCTCTTACACTGTCACTCCCAACATGCATATGCTTGATATTCCATCAGCATATAACACATTGTCATCCATGAAGGTTATTGCCAACCTGGCTGTATTATGTTGTCGCTGTGGATGTGGTCTGTCTGTTTATGTGACAGCGTTGATGTGTTTCTTTGAAATGGGTCCCAGTCCTCTCAATCAATTTTTTTTTTTTCTGTGTTTGTTTCTCCAACTTTATATATTTTTTTCTCTCTCTCTCTCTCCATTTGTTGCAGAGAGCGCATCTGTTGGACAACACAGAGAAGCTGGAAAGGTCATCACGGAGACTGGAGGCCGGCTACCAGATAGCGGTAGAAACTGGTACGTATTCCTGTTTTGGATTGGGTTAGGAAATAGTCGGGATGGGTGGGTTTGAGGGGGTTAAGATAGTGGTGAGTGAGCGACAGCAAATTGTCTTGCTCATATGCGAGGTGGGTGGATATGTGTGTTTGTGGGGAGGGGGGGGGGGCGAGGCGAAACAAAAAAAAAACCTCTTCCTTGACGCCTGATGACATTTTTCTGGAGCACATCAAAGGCGAGCGACGGAGGGGAGAGAGAGAGGTGTACAGGCGGCAGATCGGGCGCCGCTTCTCCTTGCTCTGCTCCTGAAGAAATCTCGTGCATCTCTATGACTGTGTGTGTCTTTTTGTGTTGTCTATGTGTGTGTTGGTGGTGGTGGTGGTGGGTTTTTATTATTTTTTTTCCACAAACAGACAGGGGGGTCTATGAAAATAAACAACGTCAGCGTTCCTCCTGAAGTTCTTAATTCAGCGTAGAAGGAAGAAATAAAAAAAACACTATCACTTTCTAAATAAACCATCCAAAAAAAAAACCCATACAACTCCTTTTTTACTCATTATCAAGGATTGTTTTTATCTTAAAATAGGAGAAAAAAAAAAGCTCATTGGGATCTTAAATAGATTTAACCAGTTAGCATATTCCCCCCCCACCCCCCCCCCAGTCTTCCTTCCTGACAGTCACCACATTATCGAGGCAGAGTGTATTCCTCAGAGATGTATCAAAGCTCATTCTTGAAGTATCAACCAGCTTTCCGTGGCTTCCGTTGTAGTTTTGAAAAAGTTTGTCAATTTACACTATAATCGCGGGGTGGCTGGCGTGCGCGACATCGACAGATTTAATAATTCAAGTCAAGGAAGGTTCGCACACAGACCAGCTGCTTTTGATGTTCTCTGTTACTTGCATTCACAGATTCATAAATACAATCTACATTCTCTGCTTAAAAAGGTTGATTCAAATGCCTCAGATGATCCCGCCGTTTCCGAGTTTCTCGAGTGTCGGATTCTGCGACAGCTGACAGGTTTTTTTAAAATTCCACCCAGTCGTATCATTTACCAGACTGGCTTGTTTTTTTTTTTTTTTGATGTTTTCCTTCACAGCTTGGTTGGTGTTAAAGAAGTGGGCCATGGCTAACATTGTTCACTACCTACTGGGACCGTCGGTTTTCCTGCCGTAGTCGACCACATGCCCCTTGACCTCTATGTCACTGGTGGCCGTCTCATCCGCTGTGTGTGTGCGGCTAGCTAAGAACAATGCTCGTTTATCTCGCCTCGGTCCCACACACTTGGCTTGGTCCACACCAGCTGGGTCTGTGTTTGTGGTATGGTGGGGAGGCTCAGCCCCGCGCCTTTAATCCATGACCCTTTCCTTTTGCTCTGCTGTCGATACCAACCCTCCGCTCAGATGCACAACCTGAAACGGCAAAGTCCGTGGGTCAAACAGGGAATACATCGGCACAAAGAATGAAGATACACAGGGAATATGCGCACCAGTCTAATTACTATACAAGCTGAGCTCTCAAATTCAACACAAACTCTGGACAGCGGCCATATTGATCTCCTGGTTTTTAAGGTTAAGGCTGAGTTCACGTTTTGATTCCGTATTCAGTCTTTAATTTTGAGCTCTTCACCCAGCTCAAGAAATGTATTTATTTTTGTGGTTTCCATTGTTGCGTTTCACACTTCTTCTCCAGACATCTTACGCAAACTTTGCTCTATCCAGATACCAAAGTTCTCAGAGGATTGTAACAAATCGCACATTTAGGATTGGGATTTCTTTTTGCCAACTCTAAACTGTCTCTTTTAGTAGTTTACTTTTGGAACAAAAAGAATCTTAGTTAAATAAATAAAAATCAAAGTGTACCACATTATGAAAATGGCATTGGCGGTTGTTGAGGAGTAATCTGTGAGTCATAAAGCATAAAGGTGTAGCAGCCACAGATGTTAAACAGGAATAATTACAGCGTTAAGAGTTTCTCCAATCAGACACTCTCTAGTCATTGTGCAAACACTTTTCTTGCCACAAAAACCTTAACTCCACTCAGACATCTGAGTTGTACTTTTTTTTACCAAGAGCAGTTTAGCGTCATTATTTTCCATGTAATTCAAAGTAAGATTCTCTATCCACAATGACACAGTCACCCTTAAGAGCCGTAATTGACCAATGGGGGAAGTGGAAGTAAAAGACATTTTATTTCAAAGAGATAGATCCTGAACAAAGAAATGGTGCAGAAACTCAGCTTTGCCCCCTTTTCCTCTTCAGTGTCGACAATATATCTCTTAATGACCAGGAACAAAAAAGCCAGGATGCTTCTAGGTCACATTTAAGGAGAAAAAGAGAGGACTCTTAGTTCTAAGAAAAGACGAATCTTCACAGAGTACCATTTTATCAGATTTGAGCTTTTTTTCTTCTTCTACCATTCTCAGTATCCCCAGTGTATTTAGCAAAAACAAAGGCTTGCCAAAAGCCGTGAGAGCCCTCACAGGGAAATAGAGGAGACTCTTTGGACATACAGAGCTATTTACCACACGCACACTCAAGAAGCAGGGACCTCTGTTTGTCTCATAAATAAAGTATAGAACTTCATTAGTGAGGAGCACTGACTTAAAAGCCCAGGCAGAGCAACAAGCAGACATGGGGGCTAGCCCAGTTAAAGAGGGCCCTAAATAAAGAGGGAGGGCATGCAGTTAGCCAATTTAACTACATTTGAGTCAGGGGCATTTGAAATGCCCAAATGCGGAGGCTTGACTGATGCTAAAATCAAAGACATGGCTTTTTGAGTGCTTTCCTCTGCAGTTAAAAAAAAAAAAAGACTTTGAATGATTTATGATTGCTTGTTGAGAAATAAATGGCATGTCAGATTAGACATCGAAGTTGCAATGATTATTTTCTCCACCTTTTTGATTATAATTCATCCAGGGGAAGAGAGTTGACACAGTGATTGACAGTTCATACAAAATAAGGCTTAAAAAATGTTCCCTCCAAATCCTTTTATGGTTAAAAAAAATCCAATGTTTTGTATTCTGTTATTATTGTTATTATTGTTAGAATGGAGTATATTCTTAACCTTAGCCTAGGAAAGCCTTTGCCATTGACCTGTAAATCGTTCTAGCACATTCATTGTAATTGTAAATTTAAAAGTAATTGAAAACTTTCTGAACTTACATTATGGGCTCATTGTAGCTGTAGTTTACTGGTGCTTCAAGCTTCTGTAGTTTGGTGGCAGGGACATGACTTGTATAGGGTTTCATTTTAACTTGTCTTTAGTTTGTACTATTATAAAATAATGGATGCATTTCTGAAGCATGACTTTAATAAAAGAACAATTCAGGAAATCAACCAGAAAATGTGGAGTGAATCTACTTTGAAAATTCATCCCCCTTTATGCTTGTTCAGTTGACACAAATAACTTAGCAATGGCAGCAGAAATGAGCTGCAGAAACAAAGACTGAGACAGACAAAAGCGTTGCTACTCTGCATTTTAAAGGTGGCCAGCAAGAGGCTGAGAACACTTCTTAGGCGAGTCGTCTTGGTGTTTAGGGGCCTGTAATCAATCCTGCAAAATGAAAACAGCTCATTAGGGATTGATTTCAGTCCCGTTCAGATAAGCAGAGAGGGCCGGGGCTGGCCCCTTGGGGGCCACAGCCGAGCCCAAAGTTCACGCCATGCCAGGTAGAGAGCAGCACCGCAGGCTATCAACTTTATTAGGATGGAGATAAGCTGATTAGACCTTGTCAATCAAAGGTGCCAGCGACTCAATCATGATCCAGGGGACTTTTCTTTCGTCTCTCTTGTTTTCTCTCTCTCCCCTCTCTCACAATCTCCCTCTCTTTTTGTGATAAATCATTGAAGCGACCAACAAAGTGGCAGCCATCGCTGGGCTAAGCTAAGCAGCCCTGCAGTTGTCACCAAGGCAGACACACAGGGACCCTGTGATGATGTGACGACTATATTAAAGACTACATCAATTTGTTTTAGAGCAGTTTGATTTTCAACTGCAGTGGTATTAAACGAGAGTAGGAGGGGGGGGGGAGAAGGGAGGGCAAGTGCGTCGGCATCATCGAACATGATTCCAGTGGCAGAGCAAGGGGTGCTGGGACGGAAATAAAAAAAAAAGATAAATGACAGAGTGACGAGAAATAAATAAATATGTTTTTGTAAACATAAAAAAAAAAAAATCTTCATGGCTCCCTTTTGAAGCGGAGTGTGGCTTTGAGTCTTGCTGAGAGTCCATGGGCGCTGGAGTGGCCCAGTAACACAGCACACGTTTGTCCCGACTCTCTATCTCTCCCCCTCCATCTCCGTCTCCGTCTCTGTTTCTCTCCCACTCACTTTATTACTCCCTGTTCTCTCTAAAGATCAGACTCCATGATTCTTTTGGTGCTGGGCCACCAAAGTGGCGTCACTCCTCAAATCCATAAGCAAACACTTAAGCGAATGACACAATCGGTTACATTTATTGAGAAAGGCCTTGTGCTATTTTAGGCTGAGGCTATTATTAGCTATGACAAAAAAAAAAAAATCGTTCTTCAATATATACAAATTCAGAACATTGAGCACAATAACATATTTTTTAAATGTAATATTAAACATATTACTAGTTATTAAAAAATAGTTTTAATTATTCTCCCATAAGGTGTAAATATAGTGACCATAGTTCTTTAAAAAAAACAAAAAACAATAGCTTTAATTTTTTCCTCAGCATAATTTTTACGGATTGATAAAATAAAATAAAAAATTAATTCAACCTTTTTGACTTGCTTCAGCGCTAAAACTTTTATATTTTTATTTGTTGAGGATCTTATTTTGTGTCCCTACATGAATGAATTGTTTGAATTGTACACCGTCTATGTATACAATCTAAATATCATTAACCTAATACTTAGTTTTTTCTTACATTAGTATTGAGTTTATTTTCTCTTTTCTACGATATATAGTTTTCATATTATAGAATATCTGTCTTATTTCTTCTTAAGGTATAGTCTCGTAAATCACTTCTTCTTCTACTAGGTTGGTAAAATCATAGTTTTGTTATATTCTAAAAAGAAAAGAAAGTAAATTGATAGATCTTTGATTACTGGAGGAGAGGGTTCAGACTTTAATATTTCACAGCTTGAGTTTTCAGTTGAGGAGAATGGAGGCCTTAAAAAAAAAAATCTTTCAAAATAATATTTTTCTGTTGCTTTGAAAAAAAGGGAAAAATAAGTATTACAGAGACCCCAAAAAAATTCGCTTGAAACCACATTTCCTAAATATATATGCTCCAACGCATAACATCTCGCTCTCAGAAAATGTAGCCGTGGGTGAGCTGTTTATCGGTAAACCCCCGGTGGATGAAAGGCGTAGCAATAATGATTTTTTCTCTCCTAATCGGACCTTGTCAGCAAGGCGTCTTATCGTGGAGAGGAAAATGACACCGATCCTATCGAAGAGCCTGGAGTCCGAGTCGGCGGCGTGTGTCCCCCCCAATCATGGCCGGCCGTGGCCTAGCCGTATCTAGCGCCGCCACAAACGGCGAGCGACGCTTTTTTCATGTGGACTTCAAAAACGTCGCGAGTCATTAAAATTGCACCCGCGTTCGGCAGCGGGGATCAGCCGCTCTGGAGCGAAAATGGGATGTGGGAAGAGGAGACTCGCTAAATGTGTTAATTCCATCCTCACATGTTTAAGGCTTAATTTTAATCTGTTTGAGGGAGGAGGAGGGGTGGGGGGGTTTGTTGGGGGGCGATTGGAAAGAGGGGCGGGAGGGGCAATGAGAAAGCCTCGCACTGCAATAAATCGCCATTATCTTTGACACCCTAGGACTCAGCTGTTCCAGGGATTTAGGGGTCCACTGGCAACAGTGTATATCGGAGGGCATGAAAACACTGTTTACGCTTGAACTGCGGTAGCTAAGGTGCAATCACCAGTTTCAGGCTGCTCAGACAAAAGGCCTTACGCGCACAATGGCCCCGCTAGCATACGCACCCCTCAATGGAAGAGCTGAACCAACAGACTCGAGTATGTGTTTGTGTGTGCGCGCCTGTTTCCCTGTGTGTTCCCTGTGCATCGACAGGTGCTGTCGCGACAATCCAAATATTAGCTTAAGCTAAGTCCATCTGCTAAGATGCCAATAAGTGAAACGTTTGTTCAAAATTTAATGAACAGAAAAGCAAAGATGGATGTCTATCAACATTCTCTGACTGAATAATCACAGATCATGAGTCCACCACCACCACCACCACCACCACCACCAACAAGAACTATTAGCCTCCTTGACTCCCTCAGTGTGTTGGGTCTGCACAAGGTGTTAGCTAGCATTAATAAAATTAAAGGGAAAATCTAATAATTAGACCTTTAGTCAGTTATTAGCTCCAACAAGGCTCTCAATATAATGAGACTCTTGGAAGTAATGATCTGACTAGAGAGCTCATTGGAGCTTTCAGGGCTTAAACAAGAGAGGAATGTAACTCAGAGAAATGTTAGTTTTCCATTCCGCAATTAAAAGTCTTAACTCTAAAAGATTGATTTTTATATTCATGCGAGAACTCACGCGAGACACAAATTTAGTGGAACATTCAAATATTTAACATAGGTCTTTAAAAGTCTTGCATAGCTTTTTACACATTTAAACATCAGCCGCCTGCAGCTTTACACTGCTTGGTGATTGGTTTGTTGAGTTAATACCAGAGATTGAGCAGGTAACTTGAGCTCCAGTGTCACATTTATTAGAATTCTAAACCAACAACATCAGCATTGTTTAAGAACATGTTTTACATTACGCAAACAATGTGATTTTCTGAATAGCAGACCATAAGGAAAGTCCAAAACCAGGGCTAATGTGACAAGTTGTTTGTTTACCACCATTCCAATACAAACGAGCTAAATATAGGAGCTATTCATTTCTTTAAAAAAGGATATTTCTGCTTTTATAAATGCAAAGAATCACTTGTTGTTAACCTTGAAAATAAGGTGATTTCAACGCAGTTCATAAATTGGTCTATATTCTGGATCAAACCTCGTCCGAATCATTTATTGATATCATCTTATCTCCAAAAAACGAAATACCCTCCAATGTCTAGATAGTGGTACGCCACTATATCTTAAAAAGACACCTTCGGCCCAACCTTAAATCAGACTCTTTTAATTCTATTTTTAGGTTACAATTACTAAAAAGATACCCCCTGCCTTCTTGCATGCAGGAGAAAAAAGTGTAGCGTTGACCTCTGGCTGACACAGAAAAAAAAGCAGAGGGAGGAAGAGAAGCGAAGGAGGGTGGTGATGGTGATGGGGGGGCGGAGAAAAAGAAAGCAGCAGAAAGCGCGACAGAGTGGAGAGAGCTAAGACAACAACTGTGAAGAGCCGCACAGGGTTAAAGAAAAACTGTTTCAGAAGGAAATGGCAGACAAAAGCGAGGACTTGGAGCCCCTACGGGCGCTTTAAAAGAGCCGCTACTTCTGAGGCGCTGAAATATTAAAAACAGAAAGGGAGAACCAACTTAAGAAAGAAAAAAAAGAAAAGAAGAAGAAATATTGAAATAAAGTAAAAGGATTGGAAGTGAGAGAGAAATGTGCCACCTTGTCACCCGAGGACGTAAATCAGAAATCTTAATTCAGTGATGAGAATGACGCTGTGGATGACAAAAGGATTGATGGCAGTTAAAACTCTAAAAGGAGGAAGAGAAAAGAGGAGAAATGTTTTAGGGTCCGTGTTGATAAGCTTTCATAAAGGACCAAGAGATCAAGATGTGTGGAAATGAAGCAGCCACAGAAAATGATTTCACATCGTGGAACATGCTTACAACTAGAGGGGAAACAATCTCCTGGCTGTGATTTGAAGCACTTACTTCATTTTAGTTTTTTAGTTTTTTTTCTACAATGTATTAAGGTGAACTGTGCTTTTCATTAAATCTATGATATTTGAAGGGGAGGGCTACAGTGTGAGTCAAACCACCATTAGCTGTGTGTGTTCACACTCTCAGGTCAAGCTGACAGACAGAGATGGAATTTTTTTTTTAAACATAGATTTAGAAGTTTAAGAAGAGAAATTGTTAAAGGGGGCGTGGCTCTTTTTCTCTTTTAACTTTGCTCAAAGCTTTATAAAATGACAACAGTAGTTTTCAACCAAATCTGCCATGCCTCTCATACGTCATAGTCTCTGTGCATGCTTTTTTTTTTTTTTTTTTTTTTTAAAGGATTTTATAACTTTGACAGTCATCATTGAAATATAGTAGTTATTTTATTTCTCTGGATTTGTGTTAAGTTATCAAAGATATATTTTAGGGAATGGAAGAAATAGATTTTTAATTTGTAATCTGTGAAAACCTGAAATAAATAAGAGACTTCATTGTTTTTCACCTGATTGACAGCTTATATTAACTTTATAAAACTTTAACATTTTATTGAGACCTATCTAAAAGCGAGCCTGCTTATAAAAGAAACAATAATCAATTTTTTCAACATAAATACATGAACAGGTAAATAAATGTCAGATTAAAAGTAGTATTCAGACTGTCACACTAAGTTGTTAATGAAGCTTGTAACCCAGCTAAGTGCTGATGACGTTTAATGTTAACAGTCTGTTATCATTCATTTAAAGATTTTTACATTTTAGATTTTATTCATTATTATTGATATTTTAAAGCCTATGTGTATTTACTATTACCATTTTAAACATGGCTTGTTAGCAAGTAAGAAATACAATTTAATCAATTCATTAATTTAATGATTAAATGCTTTTAAATAAACCACCTATTGTTTGCACCGTGCCATGGCCATTGCACTTAATTACAAATACTTTATTTGTAGTTTTGTAGTTTTTCCCGTCACGTTCATCAGTAAACAAAACCTGTAATGTACACAGCACCACCATTTCCATAATTGTAATAGATTTGTTTTTCATTTTTATATTCTCCCTAAAAATATTCTCAATAAAAAATATATCTATATCAGCGATTTGCCAGTGTTAACACAGGACTTAAAAATAAATACAAGCATTTTTTTTTATCAACTTATCACAATAAAACAAAACCAGATATGATTCTCTTCAGACCAGAGAGTAATTAATTATTTTTTTTAAATGATTTCTTTAAACGTCATTTCATGTGCTTATGGAATTTAAGTAATTATGGTTGATCACAGTGAAAGATGAAACCATTAAAAGTCACATTACATTGTTTTATATGATGTAAGTGAAACTAGGTTTAAGCTCACAATGTTGATGCTTTTGAGAAACATTGAACTGCTTTATATATATTATTTTTGTCTTTAAGCAAGGTATTATTAGGTTATTCCAAAGCCATTTCCACAGCTGGGGACTTAATCCAAAGGTCTGTGAGGAAACAACAATGACTTCTCTTTAGCTAAAGATGCTGAAGCTGCTGCTTTGTTGTCGGAGTCATTTAGTGAATGCACCGTGTCAGTTCGCTCATAGTCACACAGATGTTTTTCAGCAGCACAGATAGAGACCCTGTAGCTTCACGTCTGCATACTGCTGTGTGCCGCCTTTTTGGGTTACAATAGGAAAAGCTTGTACTCTTAGATTTAAATTACTCTGTCAAATTTAAAAAAAAAGTATAACAGCTCGTGATCCCTTCAACTGCAAGTGTCGACTCCAGCCTTGAGGATCATATTTGATCCCGTGTTAGCAAACCTTATAGGGGCTAAATGCAGTCATTAGCTCTTTATTAATGTGAGTCTTCTGTAGAAGTTCCCCAAGCCTCCCACCCTGCAAGACACACAATTATACTGTACAAACACAGTGAAGCACATTAGCCGTCTCCGTCTGTCCTTGCTCCCTTTTTCCTCAACGCTAGCCCCCAGGAGCACCCCCACCCCCACCCCCTCCCTTGTCAAAGGAGCTTCCTCCTTGGCTGTCCCGTGCCCATCAGACAGGGTACCCGCCCGTTTAAGACACCCGGGGAACATGAAACGGAGCCGGGCCGAGATGTCAGCTGGTTGCCCCATCTGCCAGTCAGTGGGACGGTAAAGCTTTTGTCCTGGGGGGTAACCTTAGGAGTGCTCTGCGTGCTGCTCGAGCACATTGGTGCACGCGCACGTGTGCGTGTTGCTTTGGGAACAGGAGAATCTGCATCTCAGTTATGAGCAAACTTGGCCACAAACACCATGCTGACTTTGTCCTTTTTTTTTTTAATTTGTGTGACTTCAGCATGTCACAAATTGAGCAAAAAAATTATCCAAATTTAAATCGGTATTCTTTGGTGTCACATCAGTTTAAAAAAAAAAGAAAATCATTCATTACACAAATTTGAAATGGCAGAAATTTCAAGGGACTCTCATATGTAGGTCTGAAAGAATTGCTGGACTGAAGTTAATTGGTCTCATTTCTCACTTCTTCTGGATACCACAGTTGTTGCAGCACACATCAGAATTTTAAATTGCCTGGAACTTGTCTCTATCCTTTTTCCTGTCCCCCTGTTAAATAACATAACCTTGACAGTACAAACAGTTTGACTCCCATATAAATGTACCAAGGCGCTGAGTGGAAGGAGGCTGGGTGGCTGGTTTGAAATGCATTCTCTCGTTCGGTAGATAGGCCGCGCCCTTGAGCTGCTTTAGGCTGGGAGGCGCCGCTTGTTCTCACTGTGAGAAGGTGCTGAAAGGGGGCCTCTGTGCACGCAGGGATGCATGTACATAATCCTTTGGACGGGTCTATGTGAGCCCAAGAGTTCCTAAAAAGAAAATGCAGCAAGAACTTATTTATTTAGCACTGAGTTGTGCTTTTTTGTAGTCGTGCCTGTCAAGGATATCAGCACAAGTTAATACGTGTGCTGCTGTAAGTGTGTCTGGGTGTGTTTGTTTCCTAGTAACAAGCGCACGTGGTTCGCACCTCAGTTATTAAAGTCAGATAAAATGTGATTTATAACAACAAAGTCATCCCTTCCTGTGCTTTTATCATTTAAAGCCAACTTTGACTGTTGTCTGCCTTGTAGAAAAAAAAGCTCCCCTTAAGTGGTCTACATAGTCCCCGTGCTCACATCAGTCAGTCTCACCGCGTGATGTATGTACTGGAGTGGTAGTCCTGAAGGGCTGATGTATGCACAGCTCTGCACCGGCAAGTCCTCTCTGAGCACATCTATGATCTTGGGTTACTCAATCATCAATCA
Source organism: Labrus mixtus (assembly GCF_963584025.1). Lineage (NCBI taxonomy): Eukaryota > Metazoa > Chordata > Actinopteri > Labriformes > Labridae > Labrus > Labrus mixtus. The sequence continues at coordinate 9,611,565 of NC_083632.1, forward strand.
AGGCCAACTGCAGCGTACTGTACCGCGGCCCATCTTTTAAAGCTCAGTTGTGAAGGACTGGCTAAGATGGCCTAAGGGACACTTTCCTTGGTCTTGCCCATCTCAGGTTTGATGTGAATATGGGCGTACTTAGGACTACACACAGGACAGGGTCCACCACGCATTGATGTCGACTTTTTTCAATGTTTGGTGAAGGCCACCTGAAAAAGAAATATTCTTGGAATGTCCCTTTTTTTTTGAAGCAAACATGTTTCACTAATTAAGCTGATGTTTTCCTTATCATCTTTTAAGTGCATCATCCAGGAATCAAAATCAACAAGATAACTTCATACAACAGGATCTTTTGGTTTTTAAGACGTATTATTTTCTTGCTACATAGAAAATGTTTGTTATTAACAATAAGTTAATGTTACATCAGATAAAAGCATGACATTTTTTAAAATATTTTTTTTACATTTATGTTAAGAGAAGCAGGCCTGGGGTAAGATTTGCAGACAAAGAACTAATCAAACATTTCATCTCCAGAAGGATAGTTTACTTAAAAAAAAATGTAAAAACCTAAATTTCCGGCAATACTGACAGAGGGAGCAGACAAAGAAAGCAGTGCATGAAAAGAGTGTCATGAAATCAAAAAGAAATATACGGGACTTTCACTTTCTCCACAAAGCAGCTCAGAATTCATTATATTATCCAGAATGGACATTCACAACTGTAGGATATTGCAGTGATAGAGTTGCATGCCAATTTTCCTGAGTGCTTGAAGTAGGTATTGTGCTGTTTTAATGAGCTGTTTAGACTAGTGGCCGGTTACATTTGGACTCTAACAACCATCTCAGTGAATAATTGTTGTTGCCTCTTAAAGGCCAGATGTATGGAATTCATGCAAATTTAGAGCAAAGAGAAAATGTGTGTGTGAATGCGAGTGTGTGAGGGTTTCTTGGAATAATTGTATTCCAGATGTCCCTTCTTTTTTTTTTTTTTTCATTTGAACTACACACACACACATAACACATGCACACACACGAACGAAAAAAGCACACACACTAAAGGGACAGAACAGATGATGGTGATGATGATTAAGATCTTAAGCATATGGAGCTTCTGTTGATTTAGTATTTGTGTGTGGCTGTGGTTTTTTTTTTTTTTTTTTGAACACTTCTGCTCCCTCAGTCTTCTGTGACAGGTTCACCCATCTCTCCTGGGGAGGCCTTCACTCCCAATTTAGACGCAAGCGTTGTCAAGTGACAGCAATGGCTCCGGCACCCTGCCTCTGCAATATGACTACAGTTAACTTAACAAGTCTGGATATGTGAGCTCCATCTTTGATGTAATTGATTTGACTGGTTTGAGCATCCTTTTCTTGCAGCAAAAGTTTTTTTTTTTGTTTTTTTTGGCGGGGGGGGGTAGATCTGTCAAGATTATCTTCACAGGGAGACAGGTCATTTCTGTCACATTTTAAACAAAAAAAAAAGTCCAAACTTTTATCATAGTTTGCATTACCTGTGTTGTTATTTGAGCTTGAATGTCAATCATTAAAAAAAAAAAAAAGATGCTTCCTTTTCCTCAATGTCAGCTAAAGTATAGCCTGTGAAAAAAACGTCATCATCTCCAAAATTGGGCATATGAGGCCGCAGTGTACTCTGGTCCATAAACAGCAGCACAAGAGCACATTCCATCTGCTGCAGCCTTCCTGTTGTATAGCAATCATAAATGTCACCACTTGAACAGCAAATCAAAGAGCCCTCTGATACGAAACTGTAAGGAAGGTGGTCACTGTACAAGCAAATCTTGCATCTCAGTAGGTTTAATGTCTGCGTTAGACCTTTTGTGGGCGCTGGGCTTTAGTGTAGAGGTGGACATATTTATTGAGAATATGTAAGAAAAGTTCATCTATTGTCTTTTTCTGGGCGTGGGTGCTTCAGATGCTCCTGCAGCACATTAAGCATAGAAGTAGCATCTTTATATATATATATATATATGTTTTGTAATCAATATATTTTGTTTTCTAGAATTAGGCAAAATGAGTGTGGTTAACGTTTTCTGGATTTGTCAGAAATTCTCTGAAGGTCTTTCCAAAAAAAAAAAAAACAGTCCATTAGGGTCTTTGAGTGTGTATATGTCATCACATGCGTGCATGTGTGTGTGTTTGTGGGGGGTTGAAGTTGTGTTGAGTGACAAGGGCATGCGTCTTGAGCCACCTGGATTTATTTGGGCCAAACAAGAGGGGCCCCGTGTCTCGTCCTGGGCAGTGGGGCCTAAGAGCCCACGAACAGAAGGTGCCTCCTCACAACTCGCACCTGAGCTTCCTCCCAGCCTGGGACCGACCTCTCTCTCTCTTTCTCTATCGCTCTCTCCATCCTCTATCCCTCTCTCTTTCTTTCTACCCTCTGTATCCCCGCCACTTCTCTCCCCGGCCGTGGCCTGGCCTACTTTTACCTCTCCCACTCTGGACCCTTTGAAGTCGACTGTGTTGGCCCTTACCACAGATCATGTGTATGTTTAGAGAAGGCCCCTTTGCTCACTCCTCAGTCTGTTTATGAATATACATTTCACAAACAGGATACGTGGTTAATGGTCTACAAAGAGAAGCGTTCTCTCTTATGTATTAGCTGTGCTTATCCCAGTAAATGATGCTAAGGTTCACAGTGAAAACCACTCTTCCGTTTACTTGATTCTCTCCTTTCTCCTTTAGTCACTGCTGAGTTTGTTTCCCTTTGTTCTTGATGTGTTTTTTTTTCCTCCTCTGAATCTCCCAACTCAGTTCCTGGAAAAGAAAGAAGAGGCTTTATTCTGGAAGGAAATGTGTGTTTGCTTGTCTGTTAGCATCTTTTTCATTTAGGCTTGAAGTGACAGAGTGTGAAGCTGGGTAGGCGTGTGCATCACAGAAGTCAAAAGCACAAACACTAACAAGACACCAATAGGCTGCTTTAGTTTTTGAAGGCAAAAATCACCTCAAAATGAACACGTACCATATATCTCTGGTCAGTTTGGCATTGTATCAGATCATTTTATTTGCACATTTAAATATGTTGTAGCAGATTTAATAAAGTCTTCGATATTAGACTTTAGCCTTTAGCTAAATAGAACTATTCAGTATTTCTTCACACTTGTGTGAACACTCTGAGGGTATACTTTGCACCTGACCTCTCATCCAAACAGAAAAATACACAATTCTTTATTTAGAGAAATCCAGATTATAAATGTGAAATTAGATTTTAGCATCTGAATGACATTTTTCCTGAGATTTTGATTAATATAACATATGGAACTGAACAGATCTTAATTGGACAAGAAATCCATTCTATGGCATGAAGGGCAACTTTTATGCTATATATATATCTATCTATATATATAGATAGATATGTACTGTATATTTATAAAGTATATATATATATATATTTATAAAGTATATATGTAAATACTTGTTTGCAGGATACATTTAACGTTGGTTTTAGAAACATAAAGGAAAATCAAAATTATTTAAAAAAAGAAGATGAAAACTTACCACCCTCAAACCTTTGCTATAGCTCTGGTTGTTGTTTCTACAGTCCTAGAATGCCTGTAGCTATTCCCCATTTAAAACTGGTTTGTAAACAGTACTGCTTGCTCAATATAGTTTCAAGTGACATATTTATTGGCTTTTATTTTTGGCATTGGTGGCCAACAAGGTTGTGCACCAGCATCATCACAGTGTGAGGAAATTGTACCCTCAGTGAACTCAATTCAAGTGTCTGGTGTTAGAAGAGTTAAAGAACTACTACTAAGGTACTAAAGATACAGGTATTCAGGTCAAGTCTCATACTAACATGAAGTACATTAACAGAAAGTCTTTTGTTTAATTCGTAAGCGAATATTTTGTGGGTTTAATTGTCAAACACATTCACTTTCAGGTTCAAAAGTGTAATTATTTTAGTCATTTTGTTAATTTAAGCTTTGGGTTTTTTGGGGCCCCAGATTGCCTTGCCATTCCGTTATGCATTATGTATGGGGGCTAAGTGGGCAGCCCGGGTTCGACTCTGACTTTCGGCTCCTTTCCTGCTTGTCATTCCTCACTCTCTTAGTCTTGTTTCTGAATCTATCCTCAGTGCAATCGATAAAAAACTTTAAATTCCAAAAATAAACTTAAAAAACAGTCTCGAGTTTTGGACTTAGTTTGACTAAAAAAACTTGAAGCTTCAATTTTGGCTCTTGGCAATTGTGATGTAACTTTTAAGAACCTTTTGACATTTTAAAGACCAAACTATCAATAGGAAAGGGGTGGTAGATCAAACCTATTTTGATCGTTTATAAGCTGTAACTTTTGACTCACGATCAAAAAGCAAATTGACTTTACAATGTATTTTTCAGTTAAATCTTGAGAAAACCCTTTACTATGACCACTTTGCTTTCTGAAATAAAAAAAGGCCAACCCACGCACAACAGTTGTTGACCCTACTGGGTGATGGGTTGGTCTGAACAATATACCAGAGTGCCAATGAGTGCTCCTGTTGTTGTCAGCTCTTCTAAACAACAGCAGAAAAAATGCACTTGTTGATTTCTTGCTCTAAGACTTGGTGTTGTCAGTGGTCAAGAGTCACGCCTAATTGATCCAAACTGGTTGAAAAAGGATGTGGCAAACCGTTCTTACTAGTGGCATGGGAAACCTAGCAATTAATGGGAAAAGATGGACATTTGAGATTTAGTGGCACTGATACAAAGTTGGCCCATCACAAAACAGGATTGGGGGATTTGATACATCAAACCTCCAGAGGACTTGGCTTCAAATTTTAATATTGATTATAAATAATTGGTAGAGCCATTTTTCGATAACACATAGAGGTGCTCATTCAATTATTAGCAACCTGCAATATTAATATAATCTGATGAATATGGGAACAGACAATTTAGATAAAGATGTTTTAAAAACCCAACAAACTGAACCTTCCCACATGTAAGACCTAGTGCCATTATAGGTTATGAGTAGGTTTGTGTTTCAAATGATGCATATGAGTTGAAGAGGCTGTTTTTCCTCTATCAGACTTAATAGTGTGTTAGTCCATTGTACAAGATGTCTGAGACTGTAATTAGTGGATTGCTTTGAGTCGGGCCAGCCCAGGGCGTAAAGAGGGACTGTGGGGAGTAAAGGGAGCAACAGCAACTCGAGGGAGGCTGGAGAAGAAAAGGGCCGCCCATTTTTTAGTCCTGATGGAGGTTATATTTTCTGTGACAACTGGACCAGAGTAATCAAAATGTGTTAATAATCCCTTCAAAGGGCCTGGCGGCACATCAGTGAGAAGGCTCAGCGAACGCAAATCCCCTGCTAGACCCTGGTTCTGGCTGCCCCACCCTTATTGACCCTTCGTCACTCTCTCTTTCCTCTCGTCTTCATTTCTTTTGCTCTTGATCTTATCGGTTGTGTTCAACCAGTGTCTCATTTGACTAAATCTCGACAAACTTGCTTAAAAGTAAACCTTGATTGTTCCAAATCATGCAAGTAAAAAAAAAAACAATATGACAAAAAAAATCTTGATATTTGTCAGGGTGTTGTTGTAGTAGATTCCAGGACCCAGAAGGAAGTATTGGCCTGAGTCCATTTTGGCACCCTGCTGCTCGGGTCCAACCCCTGGGGTGATTCAAGGTCGGACTTTATAGGTTCCAATAAGTTCTATCTTTTGTCTGAGGATTAACACAAAGGTCAGAGTTCACGAAGATGGCCAGATGAGATCCCAAGTGCTAAACATCCATATCTTCCGCTCCTAAACGCAGGTTGAGCGTCAGGATCAATGGACCCGATCAATGGGCACATAGTGGTGGAGGTAATGTCGGTGAAAAAGTTTGATTGCATGCATATTGATCAGAGTGGGGCTAAGAAGCTTTAAGGCTATTGATTTTATTTTGGATATGCACTTTTTTTAAGCTCATTTGTCCAAACAATTGGATGGCATATTGGTATTAACACACACACACACACACACACACACACACACACACACACACATATACATGCACACAGCAGAACACGCACTAAACCACCCAATGAATATAACTTGATCTACTCTTTATGTATTCATCTTCTTATTTCGTGAACCTTTTTCTATTTGTAACAAATTTAACTTCAAACCATCATCAAATCTTCCCGAGCACAACTTGTCTTGTCTTGTTTTGTTCTATTTAAGGCCCTTCTTAGACCAGGAAGTTGTTTGTCTTGTGCCCATTGCCTTGCCGCTCAGTCCAGCAACAAAGCTACTTCCTGGCTCTTACTAAAATAGTTCCTGCCATTGGCCACCTTCCAATCTGAAAAACACTTCATACTATACTACTTCACTATCATAATTTTAACAATCACAACTATGCCCTGAATGTGATTAAACATATATAACACATTTCATTATATTGCCTAATTAAACATTTAGTCCTGGAAAGTAGTTTCTCAGACTCTAGAACTGCTAACTTTCCAGCTGTATGGTATGAAATGTCTTCAAACAGGTTTATCTTTGCATAGTGTAATACAAAAAAACATAACCACTGCCATCTTCATTATGCCACTCACTCAACCATCATCAGCCCACCATTAGCATTGAGTAGGTGTTGGTAAAGAACACTTTAAGTGCCTATATCACTAATTGTCATTAAGATGTGATCCTGCACATGCTTAATTACATATATATTTACACCTAATCTTATGAACAGGTGTTCCATAAGAGGCAAATAACTTGATAGGAATGATATAGAAAGTTAAATAAAGGACTTTTTGACATTCACGTTAACTTTTCTTTAAATTAAGTCTCTGCCAATGAGAGAAACTCTGCCTCATTAAGCAGTCTAGTCAGAAGCCGCGTGTCACCGTCACTTTGAGGCCTCTAAAAAATGCATGGGGTCTGGGTGAGGCGCCCGAGCCCCGGTGTGACCTGGGAGCAGTTTGTGTGAGGTCTCGGGAGAGGCTGTGTCCAGTGTGGGGCAGGAGAAGGAACCGTGCTTAATGATAGAGCCAAGGCATCAAAGGCTGGAGACTGACATGGCGCACATCATGAAACGTGTGTGTTTTCCGTGTGTCTCTTAATATTTTGTCCCTGCTATGTATTTCTATTTAAGTTGTGTGTCCAGATATGTGTCGATATGTGTAAAACAACCTTATTGTCTATGTAGGATATATCATTATTGTGAGTGAACATTCACAATAAGGCCCTCACTAGGTGGTGTGGCTCCCTGGGAAGGCTAGCGTAGCTGCAAGCGCTAGAGGACTCATTGACTTTCTAATGATTAGTGGTCAGGCCCCCAGCCCATGCTAGTACCAGGGGTTCGGCCTAGCCGCTGCTGCTAGCCTCTGGCCACCGCCGCGCACCACTATCGACTCACCCCCAGCCCCCTCTCTCTTTGGCCTGCTGGCGATGTGTCAAAACCCATTAGCACAGAGTTCCGCAACTATAGAGAGGGATCATTTTAGGTTTTTATCTTCCTTGCTCTCCTCTTACTTCTCCACATCCGTCTCCTCTCTCTCCCCCTCTCATTCCTTGTCTCCGCGTCTCCTCATCCTCCTCCGCCCTGCTGAAATAAAGAGAGAAAACGCAGAGAAAAAGGAGTAACCTTTGACAGGAGTTGTTCCAGTTGTGGTATGTATGGCTGCGTATTGATCTGCATTGGCTTTAGGAACTATAGAGAAGAGAACCAGCGAGTTGCCGCTGCTTTTAAGTCCCACACATTTTTTGTTTCTGGGGAAAAGACAAGGAAGTTTCAGATGCATGCTGACCTCCTCAGGTCCCATAAGCTATGGAGATTTGTTTAGAGAGGGGTGGGGTGTAGTAACATGTATATGTGTTAGAAAGAAGTTCAGTAGTCTATGATCCTGTATGTAATCTTCTATTATGTTAATATCCGCTGTATATCAGTGTTTTTTTTTTTTCTCTGTGTGTTTGAGAGAAGGACAGAGAAAGTGTGTATTTTGTGCTCCATTGTATTGTGTGTTATGTATAACAGATCTTTTGGCTCCTCTTGTTGAGGTTGACCTCTTGACACACTTGGTTGTTTCTTTCAAGTTATTGACCGACACAGCCAGTTTATCCACATAACTATTTAAGAGAGTGGAACTTCTTTATTTAAAAAAAAACCAAAAAAAAAAACCAAACAAACAAGACATGGTTTGAATTAAAATAGACCAATTCACACAAACATGAATACACAGCTCAGCGAGACAACATCCCTCTTACCCAGCACTTCTTTTTCGGATAAGGTCGATCTCCCGAGGGATGAGTGCCTGTCAAAGACTTTGTCCAAACAACAAGAAATCTGTGAGGAAAGGGGAAAAAAAAATACTTCTCCATCACTGTTCATCAATCCATCTAGTTGTGAAATCATTATTTATTTATGGAACTTTAAAGCGCGTTATTTGAATAATGCGGGGTATGACGAAGGGGGAGCTGTGCGAAAACAACAAAATGACAACCACACCAAAACCACCCGAGGGCACATGCCAACACATCGCATCAGTGTCATGCTTCCTCGCTTTGCCCCTGTGGGCTTACTGCTCAGCAGGTAGCCACACACAACCACACACACACAAACAGTAACCCTTACCTTATTTTATTCGTTACATACGTAAACCTTCAAATTTCCTTTCTCTTGTATGCACATTTTAAAAAAATCAATCAATAGTTTACTCATAGACAAATATAGACTCACACACTTATTTCAGCTGTCTTATACACACACACATACATGCACACACACACGCACACGTACCCACCACGCCCTCAGGCCCTGGAGACGGCAGCAGTGGCATCAGCGGTCTGATAGATGGATCCTGTCTCCTTGTGATCTCCACTTGTCAGACAAGTGTCACACAAAGCCCAAACACAAATCAAAAGCACAGGTATGGGGCACATGTCAGTTTGATAGGACCTCGTGGATGCCTCCCCCATCCATCAACAGCTAAGATGCTCACCCATAGTCTCAGGATGAGGGTGTAAACATGGGGCTGTCTGAGCTTTTCAGTTCTTGATGTATGTGGCTTGCAGGCTAATAGGTTGTATTGCTGTGTTTTTGTTGTGAGGTCTGTTATCTGGAGTTTATGTCAGACAGAAACAAATAAACAGCTCATATATATTAGTTTTGGAGTGGCTGGCATCAGTGTTATTTACTCCAATATGTGCTGATGTAAAAGAGTAGGTGCTGTTTTTGACCTATAGTGGAACTTTAGTGGACAGGGACCCATGCACCGCTAACATTTCCTTCAACTAATCATGCATGAAAACTTTCAGGAATATCATTTTTTTTTTAACCTTTACAAAATCACTTCCCCATATCACACATAGTGTTTCATCTTAGCCAGCTCTGCATTGGACTTGTACCCTACTGTTTAACAAAGCTCTCAAAGCCTGTCCAGTATTCACTGTAGTCCCGCTTCATGTTCCGTCACTCTCTTTTTCTTCTTCATCTGTCACCGTCCTCTTTTGTCTCCCAGCCTCAGCCATTGTATCAAACAATTCCAAAGATTGGGCTAACTGGCTTGTTTGTAACTGAAGGCTGTTGTGTGAACTAGTGCTGTAAATCCGCACGCACTTCTTGAGATAACCTCTGGCTTGCTGCCAAAGTTACATAGTGCTGAAAACAGGTAACCAGGTAAATCAGACCATCAAGTGTTTTAACATTGAAGATGAAATAAAAATGAATATATGTGGTTTATGTTAAAATATCTTACACAACCAGGTTAAAACAAAAAGAGAGTTTTGGTTAAAATAAAAATGTGCTAACCACTTTCTAGATGAATGTCATAGCACATAAAGATGTTGAAAATGTTCCACTATTTCCCCCCCAATATATGTACATTTGTTCTCTGTAGATCTAACAGCAAGAAGAAAAGTGTCTCAAAGTGATTGGCTTCCTGGAAGATAGACAGTTCCTCCAGCACCTGGAAAATCCCAAATATTGAAAATAACTAACAAAGATCACATAACGAAACGCTGTCTATGAGGTTAAGTATATTATTGCCCATAGCAAGTCACAATATTTTTTTATCCAAGCCTCCTCGTGACGACAGATCATATAAATTCTCCTATGACCTATAATAACATTTACGGTTGTGCAACTGTCCCCAACCTACTGCTGCTTCTCACTTAACACAAGTGTCACCACCAAACCACAAAGATAGCCAACTTGTCCAACAACACAGCAGAGCACCTTATCCCTACACCTACACACCACCACACCCCCACCCCCCCCAGTCGCCAGACAGGAACAGCCCAAACCAGACCACAACAAAAACCGAGGGAGAGCCCACCTTTTGTTTACTATTCTCAAAGGTGGATCACGGGCCGGGCCTAGTAAGGGCTTGTGACAGAGGTGATGTCTAAATTAATCATTCATGCTCTTTTCACATGGGCTACAGTAACAGGACTGAAATATTAATGACAGCCGCGGAATAAATTTGATTCCCTTTTCTCTCTGATTATAATCCACAGGCGCGCTCACACACACATGTTTATTTATGCCCTGGAGATGAGGTATGGGGTCACTATCAGGAGTTTGTCTGCACACATAAACACACACACACACACACACACACACACACACACACACTCCTTACCTCTCCCTCTTGCCACTTGCAGTTGTGTACCACCTCATTGTTTTGGAATATGTACATATTTTCCATGTGTGATGGGCGAGAGCGCTATACATTAAACATTATATGCTTGTACCATCTAGGTATGATACTGCATGAATACTGTGCACCTGGCAGCCTCAGTTTTTTGTTTGTTATTATAATTATTTGAGGTTTTTGTGCTTTATTTTTGGAGTGCATGACCTGAGTGGAGATAAGAGGATGCAGGATGTGTTGTGTCTTTCCCATCTCTAAGGAAATCCAACTTAATGTCACCAGTGTAATCTCTACTGCAAACTGAGGAACACTTGTGCCCAGGTCATGACACTTTCAGATTCAAGAACTACATTATTTTGGCTTTTTTTTTTTTTTTTAATTGTCAGTTTCACTTTCACTTTTGGGAGCTCCATTATTTTTGCTCTTCTTGGAAAAAAGTTTAACTTCCCGACTTACATGCTTAATTGTATTGGCTATTTTGGGAAATTGTGCGTTTGAAAGTATTCAAGCACTCTCTGCAAATGCTTTATGCAATTTAAAATGTCTGTCTGTAAAAAGTGTAAAGTGGATTTTTATGCTTACCAACATTTTCCAAAGCCCAAAGTGACCCCTTCTCTTTACTTTGTTTTGTCAATCCAAGATTCCAAACCTATAGACTTTTTTTTTTTTTTTGAAGATTCATTTTGGGGCCTTTTGTGCCTTTATTGGAGAGATGGGACAGTGGATAGAGTTGGAAATCAGGGCGAGAGAGAGAGAGAGTGAGGAATGACCTGCGGGAAAGGATCCACAGGTTGAATTTGAACCCGGACCGCCCACTTGGATGTCTAGCCTCCGCACATGGGGCTGCACACTAACTACTGCGTCACCTGCGGCACCACCTATTGACTTTTTTTTATTGACAAAATGTCACAAAGCAGCAAAACCGTAAATTGAAGAATCTAGAACAAATGTCTTTCTTTAAAAAAAAAAAAAAAAATCACGGAATTGATTTCTCAACTTTCAGAATATTGGGGTATTACTTTTCTTCAGGTCTATATTCAATTAATAGGACCACTGCAAACCTGTAGTCGTAAACGTGACATCATTTACTTTGTATGTGACAAATCTGTAGATTACACTTTACAGCAAGTTTTGTACTAATGCTAGAAGTCAGCAATCACAATGACCCTCTCTCGGCTTTGGCCACCTGACAATTCTCCTGCAGAGTGAGGTTGTCTGTCACCAAAATGTCTTCTCATTTTGTTTTTCCCATCTCAGACATCACGGCTGTGAGCTTAATTCACAGCAACATAACCCGGGCTTGGTGCACAGATAACTATCAGCTGTTTATGTCTCAGCATGTCACCGGAGATCTCTGTCTTTCACTGTCACCTCCTCGTATCCGTCTGTTCGCCCTTTGCTTCCTGTTCTATAATGAGGAATACAGAACAAGCCAACAGGATATAAACCCAAGTTATTTCTTAAAGAAGCTTATACAGAAATCCAAGTTTCTTATGGTTTTTATTGCGGGAATAAAAAACAGTCACCAGCCAGACGAAACAATCCCTGAAGACATTTGTAATTGAAGAGCTGATTGTGAGGATTTTATGTCCCAGGAAAGGATTGTTCGAGCACTTCTTTCAGTTTTACAGGTTGGTCTTTCGGTTGATTTTGTGTCACCGACTTTGTAGAAGAATTAATTGTAAAAAAAAAAAAAAACACGTCCCTTTAGTTTAACTTTTATCTCTGTTGTTTGTCTCCTTCATCCCCCGTTTGGACAATTAAACAAGTGATGGGCCTTAATTGCACATCATTCAGTTGTCATCTCCTCTCAGGAGACGGACAAGTTTGCTCATTTAAATTCATCATTATGAGCTAATGTTGTTGTCAGAAACCTGCTGTCTTCGTATCAAAGATTTATTTTACAGCTATTTAGAGGTAAATAAAAAAAGACGAGTTTTGGGTTCGAGAGCTGATTTGATGTTTTTGGCATCGTACCTGCGGGTTAATTTTATTTATTTTTTCTCCCTTTTTGTAAGTGACACCAAAGGTCTTCACACTGATTTAAATCCAATCCACTGCAGGTGCTTCTCTTTATGACACCATATGGACATTGATTTTTCCTTTTTTTTAGCTAGCGAGAGTGTCAGGTAATTTCAGGCTAATCTATTTTAATAAAACTGCCTGGCATTGATACGTGTATTACAGTATATTATGTCACACCCTGTTGAGTTGCGCTCAGTCATGTGTTTATGTTTATATTAGGACTGTGAAGAACTAAGATGTGTTGTGTCATGTAATCTGTTTTTCTGTCTGGCTCTGCCTCAGTGTGCATGCCACTTTGACATGACAGCGGCCGCGACGTCACGCTCTGTTTGACTTAGAAAATATCAGTCAAGAGACGCTTTCTTTCTTTTTCCATGCAAGCAGCCAAGCGCACAATTTCATATGCCTGATAGAGGGCTTGTGAGATATTTGTGCCCGTATGTGTGTATTTGTAAATGTATGTGTGTGATCCTAATGATGCCTTCCTCTTCTACTCTATTGGGCTGTCAGCACGGTGCTGGTGACTGCCACACACACACACACACCCTTCCAAATCTTGCTGAGATAGGTCATTTTTCAGTGTCAGGACAGACGATTCACGATGGCACCAGATAGATCCGGGACACATTGGACTCATTATTCTGTGTTTGCAAATGTCTGCCTCATACAGGAATACAAGGTGTCATGTACAAAAAAAAGTTGAGCTGGAAAACGAAACTGCTTCTCAGTGCTTTGTTTCCATTAGCCTAATCAAACTGCATAGCTGTGCATCTCAGGTAGAACACAAATACTGGAGTTTTTGTGTGTGTGTGTTTGTGTGTGTTTCAGTTTTATGGATTTCAACACAGTAACCTGACAGAAGTTCCAAATATTGTATGCCTGTATTGATAGGAGAGGCGAAGAGAGACAGGAAACGTGAGTGGGGGGCGAGGGCAGTAGGCATGCGTCAAAGGTTTGAGGTCAGGAGTTGAACCCACGGCTGATGTATCGAAGACTGTGACCTGTGACAGCACGACACAACGCAATAAGACACGATACAATACAATACGACATGCCATGACGCAATACAATTCTATACAACATGAAAAAAAAAAAGAGAGGATAAGATCAGACATAACGGGATACAAGATGACAAGCTGCAACTTGACAGGACCCAGCACGTTTTTGTTTTTTTAGCACCTCATCCATTCTTTTCTCCCACGTTACATCTTTTCTTAGGTCAGCTTAGGTCTATTCCTGGCTGTACTTTTTTTTGTCTTCTTAATATCGCTCCCCCTTAATAGCTTTCCTCCCTCTCTCCCTCCCTCTCGACAGCGTGGGTGACTGTGCGGGTAGACATGTGGCAATGTGGGGTAGGTGGGGGGGTCAAGGCCTGTTGCCCCAGGAGCGTGGTATTTTAATCTGGGCTATTTGTAATGACAGGCCTCCTATGAGTGCAGAGGAGTGGCAGGTTGAGAGGCTCTGACAGGTTCTAATCGCTGTCAGGAAAAGTAGCTGAGGAATGTGCCAGCTACCCCCTCCTCCCCTTCCTGTCCTCTCCTCTAGCTGTTGTTCTCACTGTCTTTTTTTTCTTCTTCTTTTGACTTGTATCTCTTAAAGATGAGTGAAGGATCTTTGTCTCCCTTTATTTAGTTCCCTCTTTCTTTACGTTGGCTGCTATCCAGGTGCCTCTTACCTGCCAGGGTAATTCCTTCCTGCTTCCTCTCTGTCCCCCCCCCCCACCCCCGTCGTCGTCCACAGACCCCACCTCCTCCTTTCCTCCTGCTTTGGACAGCTGTTGACATTCCTTTGGCATAAAGGCTCGGCCTGTCCCGGTGGGTCCCATGGTCACTGGCAACCTGCCTGGCTTGGAGTCTATTTGCCAAAGCAAACTGGCCAATATGTGATAAATGAAACGATGAAAAGATTTCAATACTTTGAAACTATGACCACCACCAACTATTCATCTTTGGATCCTAATTTAGATTTATTTTGCACTGTTCCCACAACTTTATTCTTGTAGTTTGATTGTGATGGGTACCTTTCTTAAACTATCATGTTGTCATATAAAGACAAAATAAGAGATACAATGATAAATATTTAAAGTATATTATTAAAACGTTTATTGTAGACGGCAGCTGTGCAGTATTTTTGCAACAATTTGACCAAACTGTCTCAGCATTGGTACATTTCATAGCATGCAGGACAACTCTAGAAATCAAGAAAACACAAGTTATTAAGATTGTTTTCAGCACGGCCGTCTTAGCTCAGATGAATGTTTGGCCTGTGTGCTGCACTGAAGTGACAGGACAGCTTTATCACAAGGTTTTATTGTTCAAATTTGATAGGTTTCAAAATCTTTCTGCTCAGCAGATGACATTTCATTCATATAGCCTTGACATGTTGTAACACAAATCTAATGTGAATGAACACTTGTGCAGTACAATCAAAAGAGCCCTCGAATAAATTATTCCTTTTTTATTATAGTAAAACATTATCATGAATTCCCCAAATCTGCAGATTGTGATGATAAAATGGAGTGCATTATGTTACAATTACATGCACCCTGTGCTACAGTATCTAAAAATATATCAATTATTAGCAATTTTAATAGAAAATATTTAAACTATAGAACAAAACCCACATTGTTAACCTTAAAGAAGTTAAATTGACAACTTCTAGAGAAACAATCTTAGGTATAACAGTCCATATTTATCACAACTTGCAACTGGAAACATGGAAACAGGAAGACAAAAGAGCTGGTCTTACATTTCAGTGCAGAATATATCAAGTCACTTTAGCTGTCATTACCATTAATTGGACTTTCTGTGCTCAGCATGTATGGAAATATATCTCATCCAAAGACATATTTCAGTTTGAGTACATGATCAAATGACTAATTGTTAGTTTCTTGCAGCTTGAATATATACGGAATTCCACGTTGTAATTTTTTGCAGCTAATCATATTAAAAACTAAATATATAAGTATAAACTATTAGAACAAAAGTGAGAAAGGGTTCAGGAAAAAAAACTGTTTGATTTCTTCTTCTACTTTTTGGACACTGTTACTTTCTTTATTTTAGTTTATAAAAAAATAAAATAATAAATAAGAAAACCCATATAAGATGGTTAGATAACCTAGGGTAATCCTTGGTACTGAATGATAAGTTCTGTCCTCTCTGCTTAATTGTTCATGTGTTCATTGTTTTTTCAGCCGTTTGCTCTCCACTGTGTTGTGCTATTTTCAATAAGAGAGCTGCAGCAGAAAGACTTTCTTATGTGTCATACCTCCAGCTTGTTTGTTCTATCAAAAGGGCATATATAGGCTGACACACAATAAAGAACATATTTTCAAGGACTAAAACATCGAAAAAAGAAATAATGCATATATAAAAATACCTCAAAGAAAATCAAGATGGCAGATAGAAGTTTCAGTTTCAACACAAACTTACTGCTCTCCCTCTCTTCTTCTTTGGCACGGGACAAGGGTGGTCATGCTTTGCCCAGGTGCCGTCTGTGCCATTGGCGCTAAAGCGAGGAGAAGCTGGCACACTTTGGGCATGGCTGCGGCCCCCTTCTTCCTCAAAGGCTTGCCTCGACTCCCTTCTTTCCCCTCACGGTCCCTGCTGCTCCATAGCCCAGGGAGCTCATTAGGCCAGACTTCCTCTTCATTTAATCCATTTTTCATAGCCTAAAAAACAGTCCCTGATCTTAAAAATCCTGGCTAATTTAAGCCTGGATGTTGGGGAAAAGAGTAAAAAATATCATGAAAAAGCAGGGCTCGCGCTTGCCTTTTCATATTTCTGATGTCAAAATTAAATGTTGTTTTTTCATCCAGTACCGTTACGGCCAGAGCTGGAAGATGCAGAACCAGCACTAGGGGTGAACAGTTCTTGAGCAGAGTTTTTGACCCTATAAAGCAGAATCCTAGTCCTTCCACTTTTTCGCCTGTTGTCTGCAGGTCTGTGGGGGAAACCCGACGTGTTAACTTGGCCTAATGAAAACATTGGTAATAACATGCTCCCTCTCCGTGTTCCTTTAATTATGCATCTCAGACTGGATACCAGAAGGCCCCTGTAGGCTTCCAGCTCCACTTGTTGTGGAAGTGAAGTTTCATTTGTAACTTGGATCTTGGTGGGGAGCATCTGCATGGAGAAACTTGCTCTTTTTTATCGTTTTTCTCTCCTTGAAACTCCCTTGGTCCTTCTCGCACATGACGCAATTCCTATCTTTCTCAGTTTCTTATTGAGCAAGGAAAACTTGTATGAGGAAAAATGTGTATATCGGTTCTTTCAAAGACATATGACCGTGTATTAGTATTTCCAGTATAGCTTCTGAGACACTGCTTTACATAAGATCAATTTCTGTCTCTGCTTCTACCTTGTGCGCCAATATCTTTTAAGTCATGTCCCCCTTAACAATGCAGAAGTTCACGTTCTTAAAAGTTGTCCAAGGCTTTGTCCTTTATCTCCTTCTACGAGGACAGAGCTTTTTTTTCTTTTCTTCCCTCTCCCAGGAAACCATCACAGCATTAATATACCTCCCAGGTATAAAGTGTTGATGACTGCCTGTCTCCTCCGTGTGACACTTATTTCACCAAAGGTCTCAGAGCAAGAGGTGGTGGGGGGGGGGTAACGCTGAGGGAAGAGAAGGGGAAAAAAAAAAAAGAAAAAAAAGAGCTGCTTGCATACCTCAGCCATCGGATGTGGCGGAATTGTTAAGCAGTCTCGGCTGCCCTCTCGTTAGCCTCCGAGATGCCCGCTGACAGAGGTGAGACAGCGAAAGTTGCCGTGGGTTCATAGGAGGAAGGGGGTCAGTGCCCCTCAGGGTACCGTGCAATGGCCGTGCCAGGCCAGGACCCTGTGCCACCCGTCTCCGGTGCGTCCTCTGTCAGAACGCCCTCTGCCCCAGGCCGCTGCAGAGAGGGCACACGGGGGGCTGTCACGCGTCGGCCTCAATTACAATCAGGGGAGGGAGCATGCAAAGGCTCGTATTGCAGCACTGTATCATACCAGTGCAGACACTGTTGGCTGAAGATGTTCTGCTATTACAGCTGTCACGCTGACAAACTTTTTTTAGTCGTTTTAAGCGCATTTTTAAAAGGAGTTGGTGTAGTCCAATTAAAGGTGCACTGTGGAGTTTTTTTTAAACATTGTGTTTATCGTTTTCTAACTCAATGCTTTATACTTTAAACTAAATAGCACTACTACGTGTCCAAACCGAATGGTTTGCTTTTAAGCCTGTAACAAACAGCAGTGCTTGTTCATTTAGCCAGCCAAGTCTACTCAAAAAGAGTCACTTAATACTTGATTGTACCTACCTGCATTTTTCCTCCTCTTCCCTGCACACAAGGGTTCAGGTAAATAGGTTCATTAGCCAAACACCTGTAGATGGTGAAAGTAAACAAATAGTTGTATCAAGCAAGCCAAAGACTCAGTTTAACTCCGGAGTGGAGTGGACCAAACTTGGTCTTCGTCTGCTGGCTGTCTTCTTAACCACCTACCTGATAAAGTGAACCACAGGCGGGCTTGAAGTAGCTTGGTTTTGGACTGAAGCCAGCATTAGGCACCTCTTTGGTTGCCTACATACAAATTCTATTCTGCACAATGAAGTTTGGACCGTCTTCGTTTTTTGTAAGCAGTCTCAAATGATACAAACTTGTGTAGATGAGCCATGCCAACAGGTATCGTAGGCCTCAGCTTGTCAAGAGTCAAGTGCAGGGGCAACAAAGTGTTTGGGCGTTTGCCAACCTTGTGTATTGCCACGTGCTGGTCTATCCAAAAAAAAAAGTTGCCGTGAGTGTGGTTGTTGCCCTTCTAGCGATATAGTCTTCAAAGTGCTGTGCACCTTTCCTTTGACCAGCTGCAGAGCTTTTTAAAAACTCATGTTTTGTGTTTGTGTGTCTTCATGTGTATGTATGAAGCAGAGGTGGAAATGCTATATGTATTTACAAATGTTCTTGGGCATGGACTGATCATGTACCGACAGAAGAATACTCTTAAAATAGATGAATTGAAAGCCAAAGAGTTGTCGTTGGTTATGTTTTTGCTCTCAGATGCCTGGCTGTATGGACCACATGCTGATTTGCACAGAGCACAGAGACACATACTTATATGAGGAATCAGCATATTAGTATTAGTTTCTCTCTATAGGGTGTTGTAGACATGCCTGGCTGCTGCTGTTGCTGTCAGTCATGACAGGGTTGCATACCGATGTCCTACCCCTGTAGAGAAAATGACACGTGGCAAAAAGAACCACTGTGAGTAAGAAATGTTGTGCGCCCCCCCCCCCCCTTCTTCTTGGCCAACCTGTCTGTGTAACATTATGGCAAAATTAGCTTTGCCAGATGGCATACATTATTCATAAGGAGAAAAAAAAAACGTATCTACGGTTGTGTTATTACAGACATGATGACTCTCTGTCTTTCTCTTCTCTACAGTGAAGAGCATGCCGTAAACCCCTCAGGGAGCCGGCGCCAATCCTAGAAACTCTCCCCTACCCTATTGTCACCTTCGTCTACAAACTTCAACAAAACAAGAAAGGAAATAATTTTGTTCAGCAGCCACGGTGACAATGTGTATTGCTCAGTTATAGATTAAAAGTGAGGGAGTTTCTTTCAAAAGAAAGGGAGTCCAAGACAAAAGGGAACGACAGGCAAGGGAAGGTTAGAAAAAAAAAAAAAGGAAAAAGAAAGAGGCCAGCTACTGAGTTGACAATTGAGTTATAATATCATGTCCTTTATGAATAATTAATTTGATGGCGCTAAGGCCCCTCAGAAGGTAGATTAAATTAGTTCTGCCATGTCTCAAAACTTAGATATGCTTCATTAGTGTGGGAGATGGTGGCAGGCGGGTCGGTAGTTAGTTCATGATGAGGATGAGAAGACATCTCGTCATCCCGGCGGTGATGCACCGTGCTGAATTACATTTACGTCAGTTGAGAGGCACACTCAGGAAGTCAACCCAATGTGCTGCTCCTTGTGTGACTTTCTGGTCACAAGAATTTGGATTTATGGTTGTCACCTTTTTTTCTTCTTTTTTTTTTTAACATCTGTCTTGATTTTAGAGTAATGCAAAATGCAGGTGTCATTTTTTTTTTTTATGCATTTTGCACTTTGTTTTTATTTGATTGTAAAGATAGACATCATTCTCCCATGTTTTTACTGAGGTCATTTCCTCTCATATTTCCATTCCATCTTCAAGAATGCTTAAAACTACCATAAATAACTTTCATACATCTTATCTCTTGGCTGTCTTATCTGTAGAAAATTTCCGATGATGACCCTGGATGAAGGCCACAAGCTGAAACGCGTCGGTCTAATTTGTTTATAAAGTTGCTCTTCAAGGACATTTTCGACAGAGGTCAAAAAGCTCCAGCAAGAGCTTTTTGACCTCTGTCGAAAATGTCCTTCCAGTCTGAATGCTGCAAATCGGACACAAACCCATTAGTAAGAGGCGTTAAAAATAACGAGAAAGAAAAAGTCTAATTCCTGATGACTTCTGAGGTTATATAGAGGCATCATTATTGACCTCAGTCTGTTTTTCACTGTTCACAGTAGATGTGTATTCTTTAAAAAAAATAACATGGAAATGACTGTTTATTTCAAATAGTGGAGAGAAACAATCTTAAGTAAAGACATTATCCACTGTATGCTGTGGCCTTTGACATGCCCTGACTTGTCGTGCCATGTTGTGTACGTACTCACAGAAGCTGACAATCATCTGCCTTCAACTCTGTGGCCCCGGTCATTGTCAAATGAGGCGCATGATGTGTCTCTCTTTTGTGAGTCCCCTCTGTGCCTCCTATTCCCTCCTATAATAGCAGTATTATTTTCCTTTTTACCAGAGCAGGGAAGTGTGATGGTATTACCCTAAAGTAAAACACAAAACTTCTGTCTCTGCCGTCTGTCAGAGCAGACACAATGCCGCAGTGTTCTGATAACAAGCTCCAACTGTTGCTCGGCTCAAAGGAAATTGTCAGAGCACCTTAGATTTGCGAAAAAAGAGAATTTGATGTATCATCTTTGCAGAAGTGTTACACTGAATGCCAGCATTAAAGACGCAAAAAGTTGAAATGTTTCTATGGTACATGAAAGGAGCTTTTTATATGCTGATCTCCGATGCGTGACAAATAATAGACAAGTATTTTATTTTGGCCATCATTCTTGTCAGTTTTAGCTTTGCAACAACCTCCTTCTTTACATATTGAGATGCAGATACAATGCAAGTGCTATAGAGTGATAACACAAAGGCCTGAAAGAAAGTCTTAGTAATGATCTACCATTTGAAGCATTAATATGAGACTGAAATTGAGGAAAAGCCAGCAAATAATGTCCTTTACGGTTTTATATTAGAATGTTAAATTATGACAAAAATGGTTTGCGACTCAAGAAGTTAGTCAAAGGTTTGTTCAAAAACACTTTCTACCACTTAACTACCTCAAAGATTAAGTTGAAGCAACACTGAAGGCTTACAATGTCCCGGAGCGATTCCAGAAGCTCTTGCAGTGCTACTTTGACAATTTCAACATGGGTTTGACCTGCAATAACTTCACTACTGACTGGCAGTCAGTCCTCAATACATAAGGAAAATAAGTGTCAGGTTAGTTACGGTAAAAAAAAGGTATATTGTTTGCTGTCATAACCGGCTAATACTGTGAAGCGATTGCCAGTGTTTGACCTATTCTAGTCCCATCAGACACACCAGTGGTTCTCATGCTTCATATTAACCATTCCCAGCAACCACAAAAGACCTCTTGGAATCACTAGACCAAGATTAACATAACTTTCACAAGACTGTTTTGTAAAATTAACCCAGTTTACGTTGAGATTTATACTTTTTTTTTGTTGTTGTTGCTCTTGGTAAATAATCCGTCATTAGTTTGATTTCATTAATGTGCTGACTGTAGAAGTAAAGCATAAAACAAATGCTTTATAATCCAAAAATAACATTTCATTAAGAAGAGATGAAACCAGGAAACGAGTTACAATGCTGATTAGTACCGTGAAAATGGGTTTCATTCACTGAGACTGAACTGGCCTCAGTGGTGCAACCTGTCACTCTACAGCCAGCTTCAACACTGAGCCCAGTTCTCTCCCCTTTTTTTTTTTTTTTTTTTTGCTTGTGTTTTTGGAGCCTTTCCTCAGCTCATGAGTATTAATGAATTCAAAGTTTGAGGAAAATAATCTTTAAGTGTTTCCAACTGTCAGATCCTGTCAGTGCAACCACTTCTAATGGCCTGCGCCTTCCATTCAGGCTAATGTTTGAAGTCTCGCTTTCATGCCCTCCTTTTCCTCCGATGCTAAATTGCTGCCGACAGTCCCGTGTCCCCACAGATTGTTTGTTTTGTTTTTCGACCATGCTTGTTTTACATATCATCGACGTAACGAGGATTCATCTAGTTAGCGGTTAATGGGGGGAGGGGGAAGGGAAGGAGCGGTCTGTTGCTTTCTTATATTCAAATGGGATGTGATCTTGAGTCAGGTAGCAATCTGTTGTAGCGAAGAATGTGCTAAGGAACATGTGAGAACCTCCAAAGCGATGCCAAATCTTTTTCTAAAAGTAGCACCGATTTCTTTTTTCATGTCCAAACCACTTGACAGGGAACAGCTGGGCAGGAACCGTCAGGCTGCGCGAGGCGTCACATCCTCATCGGTTTTGAACAGGCGTGGTGATGGGGCATTGATCGAGACAGTGTAGAGGCTCCTTTGTGTGTACTTCACTCGATGTTTTCATCAGTTTTAACTTTAACTCTCAAACCGTAGGTGCTGGGTGGGCGAATCCAACAAGCACATTTAACAAGTTATTTCATTCATTTAGCAACAAAACCCTATTATCAGTGGGTGTTGAAAAGTGCTAAATACTCCTAGCGCTCTGATGAAAATATGGAGAGGGGGGCTCCCAACAGGCCTTGTCAAAACATGCAAATGAGCCTGACGACGCCAAGTCCGATTTTGACAAACATAATTAAGGTGTTCCATTTTGGGACATGTTAATGAAGAAGACTGCGGGCCTCCCCCAGGTCGTCACTAATCATAAAGCCTTAAAGCTTTGTTAGCGTGCGTGCATGAGTGTGTGTGTGTGTGTGTGTGTGTGTGTGTATTCCCCCCCAAATCTCCCGTTTTATTGGATAATGAACTGTTCTAGAGTGTTAGATCTCCCTTTCGCAGTCTTTCGCTGAGTTTGAGGAGATAGGCAGGGGAAGAGCTGCCCGAGGTGTGGTGTTGTACAGATAATTAAAAGGCAAGAAATTTGTGTTTCGCTCTTTGATCTGCCTGTCAACGTTCTGATTAGAGACGTAAAAGCCTTTAATCAACTGTAATGTGATGATTAACGCTCCTAAACTGTTGAAAACGAACCGGAGGAACGTCAAGTTTTCACTTTCTTCCTCCTCCCTCCTCCTCCTCCTCCTCCTCCTCCATACATCCCTCCCTGAGTCCATTTTTTTTTTTCTCGACAAACTGGCAAACTTTTTCTCCTCCGTCAGTTTTGTTGGGCGGGGTGGTGGGGGTTGTTAAATCAGATGTTGGGTTTGATTAGGGACCAGCTGACGTGTTGTTTTCTATGAATCTGCCCAGATTTTATGTCATTACTTCAGCTCAAATCTGCTTGATTTTCTTTTCACATCCAACAACTTTTACTTTGCCCTTCAGTTAATATATGTTCATTAAGTTATCACAATGCAAAAATGCTTCAGACCCATCATTTGTACAACTCTTAATAAAATCTCATTATTAAAGCTGCACACTATAGCACTTAAACTCTTATTTGTTTAATTAGGTTGACTGTGGCTGAATAAAGTTTGATGTACTAGTGTTTTTTAAGTTCTATTCATGTGCTATTTATTTATTTATACTTTAGTTACAATGTGGCCAGCGCAATTGTGTGACACAAATGTCAGCACTATGAATAATGCATACAGGAATTAGCTCATTCCGGATATGACTTTTAATTCTTCACTTCATACATTTTTTAACGATTTTGACCAAGTTTAATCAACACATAAAAAATCATGTTCCCAGCACTGGAAATGGAATTAATAAGTCTGCACTGATTGAGCTTCACAATCGACCAATCAGGACACACACACACACACTGAAGAAGCAGAAGAAGAAGAAGAAGGTGTATAGGGTGACCAGTCGTCTGTAGAAATTCCCTGGTTTTTTAATTGAGGACCTCAGAAAGCAGGGGCTGCTACCCACACATTGTTGCATGTGGGGCAATCACAGCAAGCACCCAAGTCCATTAGTTTTCATTTGGATGGTTCAGTAAGACTGGTTGATTAAGTCCAGGCAATTTGCTTGTAGGAATCCTCATTCTGCGCTCACCCCTCCTGCTTCTCAGCCCTCGGGTTCTCGTTCAGGTTAATTTAATCTGGTTTGTTAGAAATTTTAACACAATAGCTTCGTGGCTGTCAAGATTCTTTGGCACAGCACGCAGAGTTTGCTGTTTATTTTAGTTTAACTTTGCATATGAATGCTTTAAGACATCTGACTGTACTAGTAATTAAACTTTCCGTAAATATTCTGTTTTTATTGTTGCTAACTCACGAAAAGCAAAGTAATATAAGAGCGAGTGTTTCTTAGTGTGTGCAGCGGGGTCTGCAGGGATATATAGGTATGGGTAATTTCATAAATGTAAAACAAACTATTCTTCCCCAAGCCTCATCAATTCTCATTGAATGAGGGTGAAGGGGACTCTGCAGTTTAAAGGAAATGTAAATCTGGCGATCTGAGAATTTGACTTTGAGGTTGAGGTGAAGGGAAAAGGGGAGGGGGAGCTCAAATGGAAGGAAAATGCAGCTTTCAATTTTCTCCACCCCAGCTCAGCTTTAAACAAATGGTTCTATTACCAGCTGCTCTCCTGCAGGCCCGGTCATTTATACCCATTAAACCTGCGTCTTATCACCCATAAGACGCTCTTACGTCTCTCCATCCACCAATTGTCTATAATCAGCCATTTAAAACAGCAGCCGGAAATTTCTATTGCGCCTTGCTTCGGTCTGACGGACAGGCAAACGAGCTGGGAGGAGGGACGGGGCTGGGTATGAGAGAGGGATATTTTCTATGGAATGATGAATAGGCCAAGTTGAGTGGCTGACTAACAGAGATCTGTCTTAATCAGAAGTGATTTGTCAGAACAGGAGCTCTGCGGGGTCAGGGCACAGGCGATGAATAAAACAGAGCCTGGCGGAGTGAAGAAAGGCCCCAGAAATCCACCCTGACTGCCCACCACTGCTCATACACATGCAAAGGGACGAGTCGGCGCATGGGCTGAAGTCAGGATAGAATGTTATGGCTGTACTTCTCCCTGTCCAGAATATAACTTGCTTTTGGACCTTTTTTCGGTTCTTGGACTCTTAAAAAGGCTGAGGTGCCTCGTCTCAATGTTGAACGCACAGGATGGAGGAATCCCAATATTGAGGAGAATTTTTGATAATTGCAGGGAACAATACTATCTTTCCTTGCCGATACTGTACAGATTCAGACAGGTAGACTATAGCATTGGTGAAGTACCTCTCTGACAAGAAAGCATATATTATTGGTGGAAAAACACTCATTGTTGACATTTTTCCAAGCTTTGACTAACGTTACACTTAAAAGAGGTCCATTTTTGGGTAGCTAGTTTTGGAATCAGATTATTGCATTGGGTGGAACTGTTGATACCCAATAGCGGGCAGTATTGGTGGTTTACATCGATATTGATATTGGTAGAGTACACTAACCAATGCACCAATCCATTAGCAAAATGTATTAACCCCCCCTCCCAAAAAGACAAACTGATTTCAGGTTCATTTTCAAGTGTCAACAACAAATGACAGTCTGGTGCTACAGTAGCTGTTTTTGTGAATTCAGCATTATTAGAGGAGTGACTTTATTGTCTACTTTTACAAAAATCTGTCTTTGACTTGCATGTGCAAATATATGCAAATTAAAACACAAAGTAACACACTTCAGGTGTAATATATTAAACCATTAGAC
Organism: Labrus mixtus; assembly: GCF_963584025.1. Taxonomy (NCBI): domain Eukaryota; kingdom Metazoa; phylum Chordata; class Actinopteri; order Labriformes; family Labridae; genus Labrus; species Labrus mixtus. The sequence continues at coordinate 9,637,118 of NC_083632.1, forward strand.
ACGCTTAAAGCACAACATCTAAATGATGAGAACAAAACAAATAAGAATACAATAGCGCCACATTAAAGAACGGTGAGTATTAAAGGGTGTTCAATCGTAATATAAGGTGATGTGTACAGTATGGGCAGGCTGTCTTTTAAGTATCAACAATACATGTTTTTTTCCCACTAGTAGTACATGTGTTTTTTTAAATTCTGCTGGTATTAAAGGGCTACATTCAGAGTCAAGTCCTGCTATCAGGAAAGAAAGAAATAATATCAGAGTATCTCGAAGCAGTATTTGCAACTCTATTAAGAATGCTGAGGAGTAACATTCTCCCGATCGACATGCAATAGAGTTTGTTATTATTATAAGTTACCTGTCATAACATTGCTGAACCCCCCAGATGCTACCTGCCCCCCCTGTGACCCAGCACTTGGCACCTCTTTATGTTTTAGCTATATCTCATTGTGAAGGCGCTAGCCTCATGGCCTGTGGGCTCAGCATTACAAATACATCCCAGTGTGGGTACAACTTTGATGGAGGTGATGAAAGTGTGTCACCAGGCGGTTGTAGACTTGAGAAGTCCTTAAAAAAAATCTTCTCTGGAAGTGCACAAAGACAGGTAACTTTATTCACCTGGGAGTCAGAGGCAGATAAGTTGACTTCAGCACTCTGTGTGTGTGTGTGTGTGTGTGTGTGTGTGTGTGTGTGTGTGTGTGTGTGTGTGTGTGTGTGTGTGTGTGTGTGTGTGTGTGTGTGTGTGTGTGTGTGTGTGTGTGTGTGTGTGTGTGTGTGTGTGTGTGTGTGTGTGTGTGTGTGTGTGTGTGTGTGTGTGTGTGTGTGTGTGTGTGTGTGTGTGTGTGTGTGTGTGTGTGTGTGTGTGTGTGTGTGTGTGTGTGTGTGTGTGTGTGTGTGTGTGTGTGTGTGTGTGTGTGTGTGTGTGCAAAGAGAGGGAGCGAGAGTAAATGTATGGTCTAACATCAGGCTCCTCCTCACTTCCCCTCAACCCTCCCATGGGCTTTCCTACCACGTTTGTTGGAGTGTGTGGCTTATGTCCGGATACGAGTGTGTGTGGTAACCTTCAAAAAGTGGTCTCAACTGCTTAATGAAAAGGAGCTGAGCCGGGCCTCAGAGCAACACCACTGTCAGGTCTTGTACCCTTTCTGCTCTGGGGATGGAGGGAGCAAGGCAAAAAAACAAAACAAAAAAAAAACGACACAGAGAAGGAGACAGAGCCCTCAGACAGTGTGTAACTGCTCTGAAACAGCTGCAGTATAAAAACGATGATGCCTCCAATTATAATGTGTCCATCCATACACTGGAGAAAAGTTGAAGTCTGTGGAGGTTTGGCTGGTGCTGGTATTGTTACGATTCTGATCTGTCTTCTTCTGAGCCAGGAGTGACAGAAATGGGCTCACAGTATGACACATTTTACACGGACATTTGAATGATCATGTCAGCCTTTTTGTTCAAAGAGAAAATAAGTCCATAAAGTTGATGATGAGGTCATCGTAGCGCTCAAATTTACAGCCCACAGAGCAAAGATGTAGGATTTTCTTAATATCACATTTGACAAGAAAGGCTGAAAATCTTAACAATGAAGTAAATCAGAAAAGATTTTGCTTTCTTAATGAATGAATGATCTAGTTGCTGTTTGTTTTATTTGTTACTTTTGAATTTATTGGAGCTGTACACCAGAGTCATAGCAGCCAGAAATCATTGAGCCTCATTGGTTTGTTTTCTAGGCCTCATTCTTAAAAATAGAGCTGTACTCTGCCATGTCAGTGGTCTTTCTAATTCCTGACTGCCCCCCACCCCCCGCTCCATCTAATTTTTGCCCTCAACTTTTCTATACTAATTCTTTTCTACATTTACATTAGAGGAGTGAGTTAATTTAAGGCTCTCTGGTGCTGCTGGTGTGGAGTGTAATGTAATGGAATAATGGGCTTGTTAAATGGACCTTAGGGGATGGGGATCTTTAACAAGTGAGTCAGAGCAAGGCTTCCAGGCCAGGGTTATTTCAATTGTTAATAGCTGTTTAAACAGGAAGGGAATATTTTATACACTAACGAGCAACAAGTCGGGGGCATTTACAGTAAATGATGTCTCCTCTCCTGCTTATTTTTTATTTTTTTATTTTTATTTTTTTTTCAATCAACCGTCTACTCTTAATTTGAGAAGAAATTTCACAATTTTGCCCTGGTCATAAATATAATATTTGGTTGTCTTTATTTTTTGTGGTTAAGGAAAATGTGTTAAATTGAATATTTGGCAAGCATGGCTTCATTTTCTGCATTCAAAAACTGTTTAATAGCCATGGTGGTTTTTTTGGGTGGAACACTGTTTTTATGAAGTCTGTGATAATCATGATTTTAATACAGTTACAAAAAGGGTTTTTCACTTTTTAGAAGCAGTTTCTTATTTGATAACCTTCTTTTGTGAGATTCTCTTTAAAGGTATTTTCTTCTGTACCTTTACGAGTTATTTTTTGCAGTATCTAATAAACCCTTAAACAGACAACCGGACAGCAGGACTTAAACGAGATGAATAAAAATTAAGATGCATGCCAGATAATAAGTAATGCAAGAGTTGACAAAAAATGAACCACCATGCATTTCCTGGGGAGGTGTTGTGTACGCCCATTATGGCTCAGTGTTGTGGGGGAAACCCAAATAGACTGATTGGAGGAATGGGAAGAAATGTTGACAGCCACAGAGCCAAGGACATTTTTATCTAAATATGCAATGAAACAACTTTTTTAAAAGCTCAACTGTTTAATCGGCCAGCCCATAATGTCGGCCAATATTAGCATATCCAGTGACTATTGGTATCTGCTAATTTTCTACAGATGTGTGAAAAATTGATATCGGCCCCAAAAATCCTAAATCAGTGGACCCTATAACTTTTTGTAATATGCACTTTTGTATAGAGGTTTTCCTCATAATGCAGGTTGTTAGATGAACTATACTGCAGATATAATTATGAGGTTTATTGATATCTATCTTTCTACAAAAGAAAGGTACGATGGCTTTATTTTTTTTTCCTTCAGCGGTTACATTTTTAAGTTGACCATTCGAGTGTGATAATTCTGTATGACTCAGTTTAAACAACAACACATTTTCTCTACTGAATTACCTGCTGGCTTCTTGCACTGTCTGCACTTAAAAGAACACGAAACATACTTTTACTGAATGTGTGTAATGATCCTCTGTACCACTGCTAAGCTTTCATTGGAGGCCTTTTCTCAGACTACCTCATCCATCTTTTTACACATTGAAAACCTTTCCAATAATGCACTTGCCATCAAAAAAAAACCTTCTGCTGCTGCAGTCCTTGTCACACTCATTTATTTGAGAAAAACACACACAACCCTGACAGAGATGGATAGATGTGCCTATTTGTTTCTTTAACAGAAGATTTCCGCCACAACTCCCTTCCTGTTTATCCCTTGTTCTCAGTCTGATAGCGACGGGGGAGGGCTTGTATTTTTTTATGGTTATTAATACCTGCACTCAGTCTTTTAATCTGCCCTATTTGTCACATGTGACTGTCTGACTGCACTGTTTAATCTGGGTATCCTTCAATCTGTCTTGTCCCAGATTAGAAATTAATGAAGGCAGGAAGAGACACATTTGAGTCGGTTACAGTGTAGGGATGGGGGGGGGGGGTGGGGGGACAGGATGAATGGGAGACGAATGTCGTTCATGTGACAGTGCTTTGCCTTTTTTCTACTTTTCCCTGTTCCCCTTTCCTTCTCTCTCTCTTTCTGTGTATTTCTACCCGTCTCTCTTGTTTTGCTGCCAGATGTAGCCCATTTTTTGCTCTGTCGTCGTCCCACCCCCCACCCCCTCCCCACCCCCAAACAGGCGCTCAGCACGTGGGCCCTTTGGTGTGCGGCACCTGTGTAGTGTAATACAGTCAGCAACTGCGTTGTTTATTCCGGATTTGTTTGGTGCGCTTGAAAGCCCGTCTTTGATCCATGCAAAGATTCTTCACTTCTTTTCCTTTTTTCCCCTGATTCATCGTCTGCCTCCCTCATTTTTAAACGCTAATGCTGTACCAGCGTGGTTGTATTGGTGGCAGCAGTGTTTTTTGTTTTTTTTTTAAGTAGAGGGGGGCAGCTTATTTGGCTTATCTTTTCTTTTTTTTAATGTTTTTTTTTTTTTTTGCATCCTTTTGTCATCCTCAACCCCAAGGGACAGGAAAATGACAGTGACCACTGATGAGCTTGTCAGGTGCCTTGTCGGGGATGTTTTATAACCGCACGTTAATGTGTTTACATCAACAACTGACGAGAGGCATTTAAAAAAGAATGGTTTAATGAATATTGCATCGGCTGAGTGGACCCCACTGACAAGCAGGATGCTGGGGGTACTGTCGCCCACAACTTCACAACTATTTACTGCAGCATTTTCAGAAAGCTTAAAACAAAAACAATTCCCATAGCAACAATATTTTATCATCTGTCCATCTAAAACTCCCTCTGGACAGTGTTACAGTGACAGCAAGGAAATGTAGCACAATGGCTGCATACATTATGCTTTTTCCCTCCAAAAGACTCACTGATTGAATCCATTTTAAAACACTTCATATACGAATATAAACGTTCTTTTACTAAAGCTACAGAAATCAAACTGTTAGCAGCCACCCCGTTCAATTAAGGTATTCCAAGATTCAGAACATTATTGCAAATGTACGACTGAAGCTATTGGGTTTTTTTTTTTCCAATCCCTATTTCATGATCAGTTTCACGATTTTCACATTTGATTTCGTAAGTGTCAGACATCTCGTCTTATGCCACGACTGTTTCTCTTACAGAACAAGTGGGTCAGGAGATTCTCACCAACCTGCACAGTGACCGTGAGAAGATCCAGAGAGCCAGAGAAAGGGTGGGTACACACACACACACACTATCTCTCTCACTCACACACTCACACACTGACACATGCCACCTGCACACACTCATCTGTCTATTCTAACAAGTGTTTGTGAGACCATAAAGGCGTTACAGCTGGTTGGCAACGTTGACAACATTCACCACTTTCTGCCCGGTCTGCCAAGTAAACACACAAAAACAAGTCTACACTCCTGGGCACATCGAGTGAGCAGAGATGTATTTACATGGTACTTAGTTGTGTTGAGTGCTTTTAATGCCACTGGATGACCAAATCAACGGTAGCATTCTTATTATGTAATATACTGACTTATTTGCATATTAAAAATCTAAAAAAAGGTTGGACATTCGATCCTAATTCAAAATGTTGTCATCAAAGCTTCTGTAAACTTATACAGATATAAGTTCGGATTCAGCTTATTAGGCAAGTTAATTTATAAAGCATCATTCATATAAAGAACCACTAAAATCCTTACAAAGCTCAGAACAGAATATGAAGATCATGAGGAGCATCATTCTTGGATTCAAAAAGCATCAATTTGAGTTCAAATGTTGAGTATTTATTTCCACATCATCATTCTTGTGGGTGCATATTATCAGAATCTGTACACCTTTCTTTACCGTTTTCTTCTTCTCACCTGAATGGCATTTCCGATGCCAGCTGCCAATCCTTCCTCCCCTTCTCCCCTTCACTTCTCAGCCCTCTTCTTCCCCCTACAATCCTCACACCTTGCCCCTCCTTACACCATGCTAGCCAAAACAGACAGGTAGGCGGACACAGAAAAAGACCAAACACAGGAAGGGGGCCCGGTCCTGACGGCACCCTGAACACAGAATACTTAAAGACCAAAACATGGCAGAGGGCCTTGCGCAGGCGATTTCAAAGGAAAATCAAACATCTCCTTTCAAAACGGTCCGCAGTGTCTACTGAGAGTACCTGCTCTCTCTTTCTTTCCTTTCTCACTCTCTCCCACTTCTTCCCATGAGTCTCCTTTGCCGAACCCCCCACCCCCCCTCCTCCCACCCCCACATGTACAAACACACACACACACACACACACACTCACACTCAGAGGGCTCTAAAGGCACTTTGTTGGGCAAAAGTAAAGCATAAAGAGACCAAGATGTAAAAACATGGCATGAAAGGGCTGGTTAACCATCTCTTTTGCATTAAAGAGATGTGAGGTGGAAGAGGTATAGTTTTAGCATAGATGCTACAGCACCAACATAAAAACACACACACACAAGTGTACACACACGAGCACACAGCTCAGCAGGGGGTGTGGCCTTTTGTTTTGCTTTTATGGTACAAATAGAAGTCAATGGTTGTCAAATGGAAGTCAACCCATGGTTTCAACAATGGGTCAAAGCAGTATGCTTCTAACTTTGAACCACTGAGAGGATCGAAGAATCAATTTAACAGTTCTACTGGAGAGTTCATACAGCTCGAGGTAGCAGTGGAGAAATTTACTAGATTTAGCCAGTAATATTTTTAAGTGAATCAATTTGATATTTGAAATTTAAGAGTTGGAATTTCTATTTCTATTTTAGATGTCCAATACCTTTGCAAAACAAATCCATAGGCTGTATGAAAATGAACATAGTGTCAGTGACGTCACTCATTGATTTTTGAAGATGCGTTATGAAGCCAAACGATTGCGGTCACTTTATCGGAAATTCACCCCACACCTAACTTTCAATCAGTCAAGAATCCCACAAAGGGGTGGAGTTAAGGTTATCCTTTAACTTCTTAGCAAACAGCTACAACTGGCCAACCTGTAAGCCATCACAAACATGCCCTCAATTATGCTAATGTAGGCTAAACTCTAAATGTAAGAGTAAAAATAGATGATTGGTTGTAAAAAATATTCACTCATATAATAAAAAATAAAAAATATAAAAAATATTTTGAATCAAGCTGTAAACATGTTAAACTTTGCTGTAAAAACAGCTTTTTTTTAAATTTGGGACCAGATGAGAATTCCTTGGCGTTTACAGCCAGCCTCAAGTGGACTCTCTAGGAACTGCAGTTTTTTGCAAGTCTACATTGGCTTCCTTTGTCAAAAATGTTTTTAATTATGTGACTTCTTTCTACAATTCTTGATCTAAGTTTACTACATCATGGTTCTCTCTTCTCTGTTACAGTATACCGAGAAGTACAGTAGATGCATAATCTTTTAATGACAGCCCATGAGAATGAAGTACTCAGGTGCAACCCAGCACAGAATCCTGCAGCTAGCTTTCTAGCGCTCTTCATCACCAAGGTTAAATCTGTTCCCTTGTTTTTACGTAATGTTTGGCCTTACAGATAAGAAGTAAAGTGATAATAAAAATGTTAAATTTTACCTGAAAATTAGCTTAATTAAAAATAAGTAGTAATAAAAGTAATTTTTTTAACCATGGAAAGTTACCAAAGTTACCGTAGGGAGTTTTTTTCTTTACTAGCTGTACATAAAAAACTAAACATAAGGAAAACATCCTCCTCTCGTTCTCAGGCAGACGCTGTTAATTTTAGACACTCAGCCGCACTAAAATGTCAGTAGGTTTTCCATTTCACGTTAAAAAAAGAAAGTCATGATGTTTTGTGAGAGGCTGTGGAGAGAGAAAGAGGAGTGGAAAGAAGGAATGATTCAGAGATGTATTTTGGGAGAAACTGTGAAGTATCTAGGGGGACAGATCTGTGGGTAGAGGCAGACATCAGGCAACTGCAGGCCTTGTTGTCTTTGCCAGAGGGCCCAAACCCCAGGTCCCCCACCTCCTACCCGGTACCACATGCATCCTTGGCTCTCGCAACCTGCATTCGCACTGACCCGTTCTGCCAGAGGGAAGGAGGGAAGGAAGGAAGGAAGGAGAGGAAGAAAGTAGCAGTAAAGGAGGGATGGGGAGGGAGTGTGAGAGATGACTGCAAAATCAGTCTGAACAAACAGGAAAAAAATAATAATACTAGAACCACTGTAGAGAGAAGTGAAAATTAAAAATAGACTAAAACAAAGAGTAAAAAAAGCTGATGAAAACTTACTGAGTCAAAGTAGCTTTATTAGGATGGCAGTTATTATCTGAGAGAGACATGAAGAGGACCGACTCCCTGCTGACTCTAGAGAGAGCCACTCTGCAGACATTCTTCCCCACGCTCTCTCATCATCCTCCAGAAATGTGACTACAGGTAGACGTTCATTTCAGCTCACTCTGTGCCGTGTCAGCATTTTCTCACAGTCACACTTGCACCTTGTTGGCAACATCACTGCCACTTCCTTTTCCCAGTGAGAGTCCCCCACAGCTGATAAGAGGCTGGAATGAAAACATCTCTAAGTCTCTGGGATGGGAAAAAACAAAAGAAAAGGCAGAGTGAAGATGGAGCCATAAAATAGCCATGGCAATAAGCCCTGAGTAGTCAGTGGACTCTCTATTCTGTTATATATTTCAAATACAAAGAGCACCTAACAATCTTTTTTCCTGCACCATTCTTATGACTGCATACAACAAGCTGAGTAGAAAAGGTTCTACATTAAAATGTCCACCTTCTTGTAAGGAATCCTCCATTGTCTTCTTGGTGAATGTTTCTCAGCGAACAAAGAAAAAGGGGTTACATTTTGGTAAACCTAGCAGTTTTTTTTAAAGTCGATTTGGTAGGGGGTTGTCTCGAGACAGATGAACCTGTAACCTAAAGGTAAAAAAAGGAAAATCCTAATCAAAGGATGTCTAGCTCTAGCTTCCAACTAACAACTTTAGGTGGAAGGAGAAAGTGTCAAGCGTTAGAGGGCCTTCTGAAATTGCCCGTGAGCAAACTACTTTGCCTTAAGGCCTGTAGTACAAAGCTGTGCAGCACTGTAGCCTTACACAAGCTTACAGTATTGCTGTTATTCTTGTAAGGACTTTAATGTTATAATAAAGTTCCTAAATGTTCTTTTTTTTTTTAACGTGCATTGAGCTGGGGATATATTTATGCTCTTTAATTTTGTTACATTGTTGGATTAGAACTGAAACTGAAACCCCCACTTCTCCCTCTTTTTTGTCCCCTCAGCTGAGAGAAACAGACGCCAACCTGGGCAAGAGTTCTCGTATCCTAACTGGCATGCTGAGAAGGTAAGAGGCAGGTAGGGACCATGTTTCTGCAACTCTTTCGTATGTATGTCGGTCTAACTGCTGCAAGCTTTACTCCAAGTCATCCCCATCTAATTCACTAGGCCGAACTGACCCAACTTCATCATGAATCATGAAATGTTATATACAGTTTTTGCAACATTACTCACTACACAGGTTGGGAAGATTACCCAAACAGTTTAACCTATATATGAATTGATCAACAAAACTAAAACTTAAAAATTCCAAAGAAATATTGTAATTCGTAATGTATTCCATTCAAACTTATAAGTCATAAATTAAATAATGGACAGTTGTTTCAAAATTGACTTGTGATAAAAGGCAGCTTCTTTTCCGCTCCTCAAATCAACTTGTACTTTTTTTAAGAATCATCTTTACTTTTTTAATTTCCTTAGTTTTGCTTCTGAGAAGACAACTTAAAGGTTACTGTAAATAATCAAACTTTGTAATAGTGTGAATTCCACCTCTTTTACATGCAACGCTCTTTGCTTGACATGTTTAAGGGGTGGACTCAGAAAATAGTTGTCTTACAAAGACAAGTGTGTTCATGTCTCTATTCTTTTCTTCTCTTTGCCTTTGTGTTTTTTTTTTTCAAAATGCACTTCCAATCCACATCCAACTTGCACTCTTTGTCTCTCTTGGTCGCTAGTTTATGCACAATACAGCCTCCAACAATCACACAAACACAAGCATTCACACGCAAATATTTCAATAGTCTTGGTATTATATGCATCTGCTATCTAACACACACACGCAGCCGCACACACACACACACACACACACACACACACACACACACACACACACACACACACACACACACTGTAATGTCTTGTCACATCTCCATTTCATAAAGTGCCTGTGTGCCTGTCCCTGAACCGTAACGCCACGGTTTTGTTTCTCGCTCCCCTCTTTCTTGTTTTTTTTCTTCTCCCTGTCGCCCACTGTGGATTTTGATTAAGAGTAATATGTAAATGACACCGACTAAATGTAAAATCCTGCGGCCAGGAAGGAAGTGCCAATTGAAATAGATGCTTCAGTGCCCATAGACAATTTGGAGGGCGGCTCACAGGGCAGCCGGCACTTACAAGAGAGGGGCGGCCTGAGAAGGGCTGTGACGCCGACTGTAACCAATATTTCTGCATATGTCTCCATTTTGTCAAGTCTGATTATGGGAAGAGGAGGACGGCAGCAGGGGGGGGGGGGTCAAGTTTCCTGGCGTGTCAGCCAAAGCTGTCCAGAAATCATTCATCATTCCCTCCTCCCTCCCTCTCGCCTCCCCTGCACCCCCCTCTGCCGCTGAAGTAAATAACACACTTATTTCAATATTATCATATTAATGTTAAAGTTCAGCTGTCACCTAATGGGAAGACTTAATCAGACGTAGCATTTTAAGAGGCGTGCTGCCACTCCCCCCCCCCCCTCCTCTCTTGACGTGCCGAACCTCTTCTGGTTAGCGCTCCGCTCAAATCAGGATTTATGAGGGCCTTCCAAAGTGGAGCCCGGCTGCGAGCCTCTACGACTACCTCCTGCCTTTCTGCTTGATGGGAGCAGCACAACATGCACCCCCTGCTTTCTCTTTAACAAAAAAAAAAGTCTTTTTTTTCTTCTTCTTCTTTCTTCACTGTTTGAATAAAAGAGGGGGTTTTGTTGTAAGTTTGTGGACTGGAAACATCAAATCTGAAGTCATTTATAACAGGAGATAGAGAACTGAGAGCTGAGAAGTAAGTTCAGGATGGTTCGATGCTATCTCACAGCCCACCCCCCCCTTTTGAGGCAATTTGTCCTCATTTGTCCATTCATTTCATTATTTGCTCCCCTGGTTTTCTGCCTTTTGATTAATTGTTTATTTGTGTGCGATGTCAGAGAAATTGTAGTTCCTTCACACGGTTGTTTGGTTGGGGGTGGTTGGTTCCTCCACTTGTTTGTCTCAAGTATAGAACATGTGCATTGCTTTACGTCTTCAACAAATTTGCAAATTATTCAACAAATTGAGTAAAAAAAACCAAAAAAAAATCCTTTGTTGTTATAATTAACCACTGCATTTATAACACGAAGCGGAGGTGGACAAAGACTAGGGCTCGGAATCACATGGTAACTCAAGATTTGATACAATGCAATGTGATACGATACGGTATGATACCTTACCATGCGATACGTGTTACGTGGCCCATGATACGACTTATTGACAGCCGATATACTGCCAGACAATCATATCACAAATCACAATATCCGATTTAACTGAATATTACAAAGTGCCTCCATGAGAGGTCATGAATGGTGACACTGTGATTCATATTGGAAGATAAATCTGTTCAGGTAGATTGTTTTACATCAATAGAACATTGTGTTAGGGTTAGGGTTAGGGGGGTATAAAATGTAACTGTTGAATTGAGCACATTTAGTGAGGCGACTTTAATGTTGAAGAGACCTCTTTGGGTTTGATCCATAGTCACTAACTAGTCTTCAGCATGTGAAAGGAGTGATTCATCATGATCCACAAGATGCATGGTCTCCTTTTCCATTGTTGGCGAAGTTTCTTTAAACTGACACCTCTTCTTAAATCTCTTTACGGACTGATGTATATCACCCCGGCTGAGAAACAATGAGACACTCATTAGGGAAGCTGTCACAGTGCAAGAAAGCCAATTAACTTAAAGACTTTGTGAGTATCACTTATTGTTAGAAACACTGAGAGACACACACACACATTTAAAATAACTGTTGCTTTGTTTGAAAATTAACCTAAGCAGATTCCTGACTGTGACACCTCACACTTCCAATGAGGTTAATTGCTATAAAACACTATTATGTGCTGTTTATAATTAGCCTCACAAACACCGCCTCTGTCTCACATCAGCTCTTTTCATCTACTCAGTGGATGTCAGTGGTCTAGTGACGGGCATCCGGGGCATCCTCTCTTAGTTAATTTTTTATTCAATTTTTTGAAATCTTTTGGATTTTTAATTTAATCATGACAGGAGCAGTGATCTCGATGAGGCAGAAGCTAAATCCTTATATTATATTAATGTCTATATCATCAAATAATCTTCTTAATGAAGTCACATTTAACGAGACGACCGGTACCAAAGTACCAGGAACAAAAGATTTGACAAGAACAATGCATGGCAGGAGATTAAGCAACTTTGACTTCTTGCATTACTTCTTAACAGATGTTTTTTTTTTTTTTTTAAGATGTCTTTGTTTTTATGATACACAAATCAGTTGTATGTTATTTGTAATGTGAATATTAACAGCATTGAGTAGTTCAAAAAAGTAATTTGCATCGTATAATACAAACTTGTAAGTCTTATGTATATAAACATTTAGGGGACGTTCATTTCAACAAATTTGTCTTCGTTAGCTTCCAATTTGATTGCCCTTGATAGATATATGTGTTTTTGTGGAGCGCATAATGGAAGGAAGTGACTCATAGCATGGATCACAAACCATCATTAAAGAAATCAAAGACCTTAAGGGAATCTTTAGGCCTCTGTTGTTTCCATGACATTAAAACCATGGCTCCTTTTTTGTACTAAACGGCCCTGTGACTGAAGCGTGAGCCTTCCTGCTGCTACACTGAACATCTCAAGCATCTCACCCACCATGGTCAGAACAGTCGGGAGAGGGATGCAGCTCCAGACCTAGTTAGGACCACTGGGGCTCCTGGCGGCTTCATGGAAGGGGGGGCACAGTGAAGGGCAATGAAGCAGGCAGGATTGAAAGAGGGGGGGGGGAGATGTATATTTTGAAGCAGAGGGGTTGTCTGCTCTCGCTGGCAGCTGATCCCACATGCAGGTGGTCGACTCAGTCGTCAGGCAGATCAAAAAGTCAAGGCCCCGGGTGGACCTCCCTTTGAAATGGGAATGGGGCCTAGATATCAGACAGAAAACATAAGCAAGCTCCCAGCCACAGAACAGCTCCATATTCATGGCTGGGACTGGCAGGAGCGACGGGCAGGGAGGATGGACAGCGCCTCAGCCTTCAGAAGAGGACTCATGCACGTTCTGGACACTGATTAAGAGATCAGCCCGTGAGCAGGGTGAGGATGATGCAGGAGCTCCCAGTAATGCAGGCACAGTGTTACTGAGATACAAACTTCCCTTTTTTGAGGCGTGTCTTGACAAGCTGTTTTGACAAGCTGTCCTGAACTGTGGCCATTTCATTTCTATGATTTAATACTGTAGTTACACATTGCAAGATCAGATTCCTGTTATACTATTGATCTTTTACTAATGTGTCTTTGCCTATGTCATCTCATATTTACCTATAAGTAAATCAATAGTTCTCTTCTTTTGTCCTCGATTGGTGAACCGAAAAACCCAATCAATCCCTATCATGACCTCAAAAAACCATGTGTAGCAGAGAACTTTCTCCAAGTTCGGCCTATCTCCTGTATTATTTGGAAAATATATACTCTCTCCTTCTATTGGTCTGCCTGGAATATTAACTACTGGGATATGTAGGTCACATAATTAATGGAATTCAATTTCTACCAGTGAGCTGCGGTGGGTTTTGGAGTCTTGGGGCCCTCTTGAAGTTGAACAAAAAGATGAGGTTTTTTTTAATTGAAGCTGAAAGATGGGACAGATTGCAGCTCAGATGTTTTTGTCTCACGATTTCTTTTCATTTATTTATTTGGGTTTCCATTTTTTTTGGTGTCAAGAAAAGCAGAGAAAAATGTGATTACTATGTGTTGCACTTCTGGAGGGTCAGGTTATTGGGCTCCAAGTTCAACCATTGGACCATCACATGCAACATGCAGTTACTGTCCTCCACAGTCATATAAACCCTTCTTATTCTTAATTCATAAGGATTAATTCCATGTCTATGACATTGTGTATGACATATTTGCCCTATTTCTCATTCTATTTTACTTTTTATTGCAGCTGAACTCATCACAGTAGTCATAGCTGTTCGTGTTTTCTGTCTCGAGAGTAGCAGATCACTCCCAGTGGATCCCACTCTCTCTGATCTCCCCTCCATGTTGCTGCCACGATAATTCCATGTACTCCATTTAAACATATTCCCTTTGCTTTGCCATGTTCAGCCTGGCATCATTGCCACCCCATTCGACCCCTTCCCCCCCTTCCCTATATTCCTGCATCCCTCTGGGTCAGTCCCATCTCTGGCCTTTTTTTTTTTGGCCTCTCCAGAGTAGAACTATTTGCTTTTTATGTCCAGTCTGTTTTTTTTTTTTTTTATTCTGGCAAAGGAGCAGAGTGTCAAAGCATGAACAGTTTTTGCTCCCAATCCCTTGCTAAACTTGATTCATGTCAAGACCTATTGGGCATTTTACAGACCTATTGGGGCTTAGATTATCAAACAAGAGTAATTCAGAAATCAGGCTTTTGTCTATTGTGCAAGCTAACCTGAAGGCAAATGGTATAATCTAATTTTACTGGTTTAGTTATTAATGCAATAAATAGATAATTTTGAATGCTGTGTAAAATATATCCTTTCTTGCCTACCTTAAAGTCACTGACTATTTTGGGTTGGTCCAGTTTCTACAACCCCAATAAAATAGGTTTTCTTTTGCAGTTCATTTTGACAACATACAGGGCCTGAAATTCATCTTTCATAATAGGGTGAATCATTTTCTATTGATAATAAAAGCATTGATAACAAGTCAGCAAACTGAGCTGTCCTTTAATAAGTAATTATGTTGTTTGACAGAAATCAATATCTTCTACAAACATGTTGTGGTCCAGTCTGCGCTATGTTTCTGACTCAGTAAAAGTGTGTGTGTGTGTGTGTGGGGGGGGGGGTGTTCAAATAAAGATTTTAACAAGTGGATGGGACTTGTGCCACCAGTATACAATGGCTCTGACACTAATGCATAACCCTATTCATAATAGGTAAGGTTATGCTAAATATTAGGCTAAGGCTAAATATCACAACTTATGAATGTTTTATTGCAGTCCAGTTGTGGTCTACATGCTATCAAGACCTTACTTAGATATTGAAAGATATCCCAAACCAATAGCGTAATGCTGAGCATGCGTCAGATGCCACTGTCAACAGATCAGAACAAGATCAGATTGTCCATTGATCATAAACGACAATGATACATGAATTGATTAAATAAAAAGGCTTAAATAGTTGTCAAATATACTTAAGCGGCCATGAATATACCTGGGTAGGCCACCCAGTTACAGTCTATGCTTTGGAAAGACTGCGTTGTCACATAGTCCTCTCACCTATTTACTCCACACCTGCCTTAGTCCACGTGTGTTGGGGAGAGGGAGATGGCGAGCTAGTGCGCAAGTGATCCAGACTGATGTTGCTCATGGTGATGCATCATCTTCAGCCAGTCTGTACACACCTGTGCAGACATTTGTTTTGTAACATACGAGGGCATTTGAAACGTAGTTAATATGTGCAGGGTTCTTCTGCATTATTACTGCAAGACTTGCAGTCATTT
Organism: Labrus mixtus; assembly: GCF_963584025.1. Lineage (NCBI taxonomy): Eukaryota > Metazoa > Chordata > Actinopteri > Labriformes > Labridae > Labrus > Labrus mixtus. Next base: position 9,652,518 of record NC_083632.1, read on the forward strand.
ATTATTTTGTGCGCAATTCCCACAAACTCTTGCCGAAATTCAGACCCTGACATATGTTTAAGTTCCAGTGGTTGAAATATTATGCAAAGCATTGTACTACTGTTTTATTTCTACCAACTTATTTTACTTTTTTGGTTTTGAATGTCAGATAAGAGTCTTGCTTGGAGATAGGAGATACTTTTTAAGTTTCCAGTGTGTGTGTGTGTGTGTGTGTGTGTGTGTGTGTGTGTGTGTGTGTGTGTGTGTGTGTGTGTGTGTGTGTGTGTGTGTGTGTGTGTGTGTGTGTGTGTGTCTGTGTCTGCTGCTACAGGCTGCTGCTGGGACAATGACAGGGTGCGCCTCAGCCTCATTACTCACTGCTCCTGAGCCAAACAAGCACCACTGCCACCTCTCTCTCTCTCTCTCTCTCTCTCTCTCTCTCTCTCTCTCTCTCTCTCTCTGTCTTGCTCTCCTCCTGCTTCATCTCTGTCTTTTTCTCTCTTCTTCCACCTCGCCCATTAGAGAGTGCTGATGGGACATTTTCTGCAGAAAGAAGAAAAAGGATACACACACACACACACAAGCCTGGGCTGCAGAGGAAGGGGTTGTTGACAAGGGCAAAGACGTGTTGTTGTTTTATATAAGGGATGCATTTGTCTGGTGAGGATTGACTTGCTTAACTGGCTGCCAAAGCCCCCTTTTTCTCCCTACATATCTCCCTCTCTCTATTATCCAATCCTTAGCAGGCTTCTGTTTTTTTTTTTTGGATAGGTCAGGACATGGTTGAATTGTAATTATTCGAAATGTGGTGGTGAAGAAGGTCTTGATATTTTTCAGAACTGAAATCAGGCAAAAAATGTCAGAGTTCAGCACAGACAGCTAGCTTTAAAGTTTATTCCTTTTAAGGCAGATGACATTTGCAATCAAAGCAGAACAAGCAAAACTAGTCATGTCTTGAGTGAAACTGCTAATTCAGCACAACTACAGTAGCTGTCACCAAGTCCCTGAAATGGGCATCAAGGCTGAACATGAGCATTCAGACCAAACTAACTCTTTGGAACATCTTCTCTGGGGTCAACCAGCGAGGACATTGAGGTAATGCTTCATTCGACCTCGCTCATACCATCATAGTTGATAGAGCTTCTTTTTTTCCCCCCCCTTCTAACCCTGACAGACTGTCGTTCTGACGAGATGACTGGAGATCAGTGGCGCTCTCATCCCTTGAAGTGGCTCCAGGTGTCACTCCAAGGGTACCCGCCCTGTTTGATCTGCCGTCGTGCGCCTGTCGAGGCCGCGGCACCCTCTGATTTCCCGGTCAGAGGGGAATGAGACTCTCCTGTCCAAAAGTTCCACTGCTACTTTTGAGTGACAGCGAGGGAGATTTATTGGCGGCTGTGGATTGAATCTTAGCTTTAACCATTTGGGAATGGACTGTTTCTTGTTGTTTTTATCCCCCAGCTAGCCGTTTAGCAGCTATAAGGAACCCTCTCGTACATCCTCTCAGGGGAGCATTGTAAAGAGGTGATTATGATTTGATATGCCAGGTCCCTGCAGTACCAAACAACAGAAAAGGAAACAAACATTAGATGAAGCCAAACCGTTTTCACTGATCATGCTGTGGGCCTTGTCTTAAGAAGAAGGGAGAAAAACATCCTCTCAGACATCTTCAGAGTCCGTCCAAAGGAGGTCCCTGTCTTCACTGAGGAGCTGCACAAACAATAAGGAGAGATGAAACAAAATGGAGGAATGGAGATATATATCTTTCCAGCAAGCATAGATGCCTGTATCCTTCCTCCCTTTTATTTTATGATATCCGTTACATTTTTTCTTTCCCCACCTACTGTGAGCTTCTGTAGAAATTACAGGTGAGATTTCAGTCTGTGGCAGGGCCTGCCTTTCGTCTACAGGGAGCAGGGGGAAGGAGCATGGTGTCGGTGGGGGGGTTTGAGGGTGGAAGAAAGACAGCGAAAGAGAGGAAGAAGAGATTCATGCTTTGCAGTAATGCTGTGTTGTTTGTGGCACTCTTCCCTTTGTGTGTCTGGCGATAACTTATTCAGCACAGGGCCATTCATCCAGGGGTTGAGCGCAGGCGTCCGTCAAGACGGAAAATAATGAGGCGACAGCAGCGCAGAGGATAGCTTTCTCCCTCTGACTAGGTCGCCCCCCCTCCTCCTACTTCTTCCCCTTTTCCTTCTCCTCCTCCTAGCCACCCATTATCAGCCGATTTAAATAGATAATAGGGGGCCTTCTTCAGGACATTTTGAAGCAATTAGAACCTATCACATTGTCTCTTATCTGATTGTTGTTCCCTCCCAGCAAGCTATTGTGCATACTTCTGGGCAAACTATGCAACAGCTGCCTGGAATATTGTGGAATGCCACAGTAATACTGATTGTACACAGTTGTGTCAAGACGAGAGAAGGGCTATTTTGCTTCCAAAATCTTTGCCATAGCCTCTGTACTCATATGCGCATGTCAGGCATCATTCCATCTTGAGCCATGCCAGGACATGGGATCCCTGTGCCATGATAACTTGCTCTAAGGCTGTTTTGCTTGCCAGGATAAAGTGGCTCCTGCCCAAACACTTGCACTGTACATACCTTCTCTGCACTTCAAGTCAGCTCTGATTTAATTCTTCCTCTCACCATCTTTGTACGGTCCATTTTTTTGGCTAAAACCATACTGTAGCTCACAATAGTGGAAAGGGAAGACCTCAGTGCCATGTGCAATGAGGCTTAGGGTTCTAGATGGCTACTGTGTGTATTTTTTTTTCCCAACAAAGATGTCTAAGTAGTTTTTCAAAACAGTGATTGTCTGAAAAAATAAGTCAACTGTCATAGTTGTGTTTGCATCTGGAGGGATAGTTAAGAACAGCTTTTGCTGTTATTGTTGTTGCCGCTCAGATCTTTCTTTGGCAGGGTGCAGGAGCCTGAAATATTCACAAATGCTGAATCTTGACTGGTGTTTTTTCTTCTTTTGAATATTTTCTTCTAACCCATCAATCATTAACTGCGCCACTGTATGTCTGAATCTCATCCTGAAAGACCCCCAGGATGGTGCAATGAAAACAAAGGCAGTACAATGTTGCCATGTTGTAGATAGTATGAAAGATCCCCTTCATCACAATGGGCAATACGAACAAAATAGGGACACTTTTTTTCAACAAAGTCAAAAGGTTGTTAGGTTAAGCACTTGTAGGCATCAGGAGCTTCATTTAAAATACCGAAACAGAGAATTTATCTCTTTTTTAAGCAAAGCTTCTAACCTTGAGTGATTCTGCTAACCATAAAAATAAAACTTGGTTTTTTTTCTGTCCTAAAGCTGAAAGGCAAAAGGACAGAACCCATCCTCCCACCCATCTCTCAATGGTTTGGAATTGCTTGCAGTGAAAAGCCTTCTATGGCGTGGAAACTCAACAGTTTTGACAAGAACTATAGAAAATAAGCTTTGAAAATATCTTATTTGCCAAATATAATCTCAAAATGGAGTCTGCCACTACTACATGAAATGTCAATCTTATTCTTTTTAAGAAAATTCATAGAGATCTGCTCGGAGCATACAACGTACTTCAGCAAGATAGATAACAATTCATAGAAATTGGCAAAAAATTCTGAAGATCCATCTCAGTTGTTGAAGGTCCATACAACTTTGCATTGTATAACTTTCAACTCAAGATTATTATACTGAAGCCAAAACATGTTTTACATTGTGCAAAATATTTTTTTGTAATTTTCTGCATCAGAAGGATACAACTTTAAAAAAAAGTTTATGATTTGTTGTTTCAGCATAATGCCTAGCCCTGGGCTGTGTCATTAAAACATTTAAAAGGTTTGAATAATAAAATGCGAAAAGCCTTGACCTAATAATTTAAGACCAAAATCACTTAATGTTTTTGGAGACCAATTGATAGAACTTGCTCTTTAGGTTTTTGGCCAAATGTTAAGTTTTTGTTTCTTCATCTGAAAAGGGTGCCAAGTTTGTCTTGGTCTAACAAGTTATTGAATTAATTTATAAATGTCTACCAAAATCAGGGGTTATTTATGTAGAGGATAATGTATATGGAAAGAATAGTATTTAATGATGTAAGAGAAGTAAATCAATTACTTAATTCTCAAGAAGGACATATCTAAGGCTCAACAACACTTAAAACTGGTGTAAATCATTACTCATCATTTGTATGTCATTCTTTTTATTCCAAAAAATGAAATCCTGCATCAGAACATTCAAATATGTTAGACATTAGCTACTTCATGTGACACAAACAAATGAGAAAGAAACAGATCCATAGTTCTTTGAATTAGAAAGTTTCACGACAACTCGGGCATGACCACTGATATGTGTTGCATGCTTATGTCTAGATGAAGATGATTGAATTATGCTGATAAACCCACTGAAACACAATTTATCTCTGTGTTGAGTATTGACAAAGTCCATCTTTGACACAGTGCCAGTGGTGCATCCAACAAAAGCATGGTTGGACATGGAAGTTTTACAGTCCTCTCTATCTAATTCGTATTTAGTGAGGTTGAAATGGCCTTTTGTCATGATGGATGTCTCAAACCATCCTTCGTGGTAGCCAAATTCTTAAGGACAAAGCAGAGTTATGCCACAAAATCTTTAGGAACCTTGATCAGGGAGGAAACCCAGTAAGTCCCAATGCCAATAGAGTACATTTTTGGCTCAAGATCGCCAAGAAGTTTTCTAGTTGTATAATTAGACGGTATGCATTTAATCTTAAGTGGCTGTTTGGCAGGCACACTCTTTCCACTATCCACTTTTTCACTCCTGTGTAATTGTGTGACCTTGTCAGTCATGTCTTTAAAAATTTTCATGAAAAGTAGTCATTCATATTGCCTAAAGTAGTGTTGAAAGTTACAGTCAACAGGATTTGTAAACAGTTTATGGTGCCATATACCTTAATATGCTGATGATATAGCATTATTCTAAAAGGGGATTCTCGTATGACAAACCCTGGCTCAGACATTCAAATCAAGTGCTGTAGATGTTCAGGCCTTTGGCCCAGATAGGATTTCGGGGAGTAAACCAGCCATGCATGGCTGGTAATGACAGGTTCCATGTTGCCCGTGGCTTCTGGCCCACTGCACTGTTTGTTTGGAGAGTGGTGCTCGGCCGTGAAGAGCTGGCCCAGCTGGCAGCAGTTCCGTTGCCCCTTTGGCCCAATGGCTTGGGCTTGTTTGGCCCACACCAGCCAGGCAGACTGGCATCCAGGAGGCTGTGGAGGAAGAGGTGGAGGAGGCCAGGGGGGGTCTGACAGAGGAGAGGAGCTGTTGGCTGAGCACCCTGGTGCTAGGCCAGGCCTGCTGCCAACTGGAGAGTAGACTTCCCTGCTCTCACCACCATCTTCACGTTTCTCTGGCGACAGGGATCTTAGTTTGCACCTCAAGGGTCAACATCATCCCATCGTGATCTGTCTCAACCACCTTGCTCACAGAATAGCTCTGAAAACTTTGCAAATGTTTTTTTCCACATTTCTTTTGGTAGCCAACTTTTTTGATGGATAGTTATCCAAGACTGGATGTAACACAACTGACCATTCTTTTATTATATGTTTTTTATTGCATTTCTGAGTATCCCTGGGGTGCAATATAACTCAAATAATGTTATTTGCACACACATAGACACACTTTGCCTCTAAAGTACGAGAGGGCAGTTGCCAATCTTACATCTGCCAGAGTTCTTGCAGGGCTGTGAAAATGAAAAATGCTGACCTATGAAACCATTCCCTTCACCCTTTGGAGTGATATACCCAGGATTATTTCTTGTACTTCTTGCAGAACAAAAATAATAAAAATTCTTACTTTAGAAAATTGTTAAAAGATAAATAATTAAGTAAATCTAAGAAATATCTGCAAAAGTAATGAAATGGCCTTATATTGGCTGATTTTGTGAAGCTAGAGTCATCTCTGTGATACTAATGTGAACATATACTTTAAGTTTAAAATATTTTTTTACAGCCTTATTCTGATTTTAACAATAAGAACCTTGCCTTGTACAGTATTAACTACTGTACTGGCTTTAGTGTTAAGCTGGCAGATTAGAGACAGTCCCTATATAGATATTGAAATCCTTTCAGGGGTTAACTATCAGTTAATGTCTTGAAAACCATTGCCTTTCAAAATTTAGAGCAGCATTGTTTATTTTCGAAGCGTTTGCTGGGTCACATGGGTACATCCTCTCAGCCATAGTGTAAACTTTAAACCCCACCCAATATTCTGATGGCGCCAGGGCTGACATTGCTTCAGTGTTAAAGGGAAGTTGTGAGGACATTGATGTCTTGGCCTAGCATCCTAGTGTCACTTTCCCAGCCTGTTTGTGGAGGCGGCCAGTCCCCTCATTCTCCTCAGCTGACCTGAATGCATCACTGAGTATCACACACATGTGAGGAGCCTGATATCCAAGCCAGCAACAAATGTTTTCCTACCGTTACTATTGCGCAGCTATTGTACACTGCCTTCATCATTTGACCTGGCTCTCACTGAGGCTCTCTCGGTTAGATGTTTTGCCTGACTCTCCTGGCCAAGATTCTTTTTTATTTAACTAGACGTAGATGCACACCCCATCGGATCTAAAAGTTTCCCTGTGGTGCAGCATTTCAGAACAGACTTGACATAAACCATTTCTAAACACTGGTTACATTTCACCAATCTTTAATTACGCAGTTGGGTCGAGACCGAGGTACAGAGTTGAAGCAAAGCACCATGTTAGCTAAAGCGTATAATACTGAGGGATACCACAGCAAGAGGACAGTGGGTCGAGAAAGGAAAAATGCGGTACACAAACAAACACTGGAAGAAAGCAAAAGGTGTTAAAGAGTTTAGAGAGTATTTTTAAAATCAACTTGAACAATTTGTTTATGGCCTAGAAGATGGCCTGGTTGACTAAATGTTTAAGGGAATGCCATGAAAGTTCATGTAGTTTTGTGCCATGACCTATGATTGAACCTCAACCAACAAGACAACAGTCCAAATTCCCCATCCAGGTATAAATTGGCATTCAATTTGTATTTCAGAATGCACCTCTGATGGCAGCTCTATTGCAGCATTGATACTAGTTAAATGTGTAAAGGCATTATGCCTGTGTTTCATATTGAACATATTTGAACCCAGTGTTAAGAAGTCAGCTACGGTCAGTCAATTAATTTTAGGTATACAAACCATTGGGCCGCATTCTAGTTGCACAGTGTCTCTGTGTATTATGGTGGCCTGAAGAGTATCATTGTAGCCCAGTGCTGTGGTTAAGCCTTCCTCCAGCTCTGTGACAAAGGCGGCTGTGAGGTCTTGCCCAAGGCCAGCACTATCATAGCTATCAGTCCAGCAAAGAAAGAGCATAACAACAGGCCCTGTCAAATAATGGTGTCAACAGTGGGATTGTTTGGCTTCATTTGTGCAAGGAATGTCCCTGGTTTAATGGTGACGTGTCGCTGTCTATTGACTCAATGGGAAGGATTTTGCGCCTTTGTTGATTCTGTTTCTCACTCTCTCTCTGAGCGTTGTTTTGCCGAAGAATGTTGTTTTCTGTTAAAAAAAAAAAATGTAAATCATTCTCTTTCCTCAAACTTTAAGATGTCATAGAGGTCAGTTGTCAAGGATAGTTGGCCTTAAGACATAGATGTGGGAGAAGACATGCAGGCTCATGTTTTACTGAAGATTTTCCTTCCTCCCACTGAGACCGGCGATTTATGAGGCTGATCATAAATCACAAGAGTTTCTTCCATTTGTATTGTTTGGTTCAATCATAGATATTTAAAAATAGCCATTATCCTTAAAGACAAAGAGAGAGAGAAGAAGTGTGACAGTGGAGGATTTATTGCCCCTTTACTGAACTTTCAGATGGACTTTTCATTGTTTCTTACCGATCTTGTTGCGATTATGTTTTGCTTATTAAAGTGGGGGTTTTTTTGCTTGTGTTTTTTGTGTGTGCAAATTCTCTTTGTGGATTTGAGCAATAACATCTCTGTCAAGACAAAAGAGATTTGAGTTTTGGTGTGGCTGTGCTCTAGTGAAGTAGATTCCAGGGCTCTGGATAGTAGAAACCTTCTGAACAGTCAGTGTCTGTTATTTTTGAGCCCATACTGCGATGCCTTGCCCTCTGAGTTTTAGCACTTCCTTTACCTGACTGGCTGGATGAAATGATTTCTTTTCTCCCCTCTTCTTCTCTAGTCAGAATATTGCTTCCCCCCACCGCGACGCCACATCCCCCTGCCTCTCTCCTAACGGTAAACGTTAAGATCCAGGAGTGGATCAATGGCTGTTATCCTTTGATGTGCTAGGACGCATTACGAGCGGTGAGTTCTAATTGGAACAGAGAGCCGAGGATCAATGTTGGCTGTAATTGCCTGACACAGGGATGGGTGTGAGACTTTATTATCATTAATATTTAGACATGATGTGGGAGGACCCAGTCGAGGCTAAATGTACAACGGCGGTGCAAGCCTTTGATCTTGGGAGATAAGCAGATCGATCGGGGGTATGGTGGGGGGCTGGCTGTAGGAAAAGAGGTCGCGGAAGTGTGGTGAGCTGGACGAACGAATTAGCGAGGCCCGCTCCCTGGATTTTATCGGATTTCTCTCGGAAGTTTCCCTTCAGCTCAGGAAAGGTCATGCTAGGCCTCATTCCACCCTATAGCTAAAATAACAGCCTGGCATATGGTTGGCGTCGAGGGAGGATGGAGGGCAAGAAAGCTTCATTTCAAGTTTGGTCACTAATAGGAAACAACCACAAGATTTACAGAGTGGGTATCATTAGGTATTCATTAATTCAACAGTTCTAGAAAGAGCAAGAAAGTCTCAAAGTAACATGCCCAGTGCCCCTGTTGGGTTTTCATAACTTCCCATGGTTTAGTTTTCTAGTTTTGGGATTGATTTAGATTGAGCTGTAAGAAAAAGGAGGGATTAAGAGATATTTAGTGTTTGTCTTTTTGACAGGGGCTATTGTTTTGGAGCCGTAACAGAATATGATGGAGAAGGAGGCCTGCAGTACTGGAGGCTGCTTTCTTGTAGTCAGCAAACACAAGATGATGTTACCTAATCTTAGGGGTAAATGGGAGGTTAGACTGTCTAAAGCGAACACTCCCTGTCTAGCAGCATGGCCAGAGGGGCCAGGGACTGTCCCCCTTGTCCATAGAGGCTAAGGGCATGCTGAAACTGTGAGGCTAGGGCATATACATTCAGTTCTGTTCAGTTTTTGTCACCTGGTTCCCCAAGGACTGATACTTTAATCATTGTACTTAGATGGACAAAGCCAGTTAACACGTCACACAATAAGAGGTGTGTTTCTTTTCATGGCTGTGGCCTGATGCATGATAGTTGCCAGAGTGGGACACCCAACAGGATCCAGGTCATTGGGGATAAAGAAGTGATGAGGGTGATAGGTGATGTGTTGTAAAACCACAGACTGGAGCTTTAAATTTACCACCAAAAGGTCTACCTATTAGATATTTTAAAAATAAAACTTTTGTTCTGCAACCCCTCAACTATTTGTTCAAGAAATTGAGCTTCAAAAAAAGTGAATAGTTGCAAAACAGACAATATAAAAGTCCTCTGAGTAATCAGAAATAACTTGAAAACAAGCTCCATTGCAGTGTGTTGGGAAGAATGTGTTTCAATCAAATTATGCTATTAACTATTTGAATTAGAGCGCTGTGTTTAAGTTGTTTAGATCCCCATTTTCACTTCAACTTTTAGAATGTTATGCACTTTCACAGTTGAACCCACACAGTATTTATTTTAAAACTAGCTGATGTGTTTGGTATGCATTGGGATAGATTGATTGATGTCTCTTGTTTGACTTTTGAGAAATTCCACTATGCAGTAAACTACTACTAAACGGTTTAGAGTAGTGTAAACCAAGCAAAGAATAGAGTGGAGCAGCTGACTACCACTTTTCTGTTTTGTGCATCTTTTCACTCCTGCCTCTTTACTTTTCAGAATACAATCCGATGGTTGTTGACGGTCAGTATTGTCCACAGGTCTGCTTTGTCTTTACATTCATGGCTTTCCATTCACGTGTGAATCCCCCCCAACAGTACATTGTGCTGAGGCTTGTACTATTGTGGAAAAAAAACCTCTGGGTTGCGCAACAAATGGCCCATTGTGTAACATTTTGATCATTACGCTGGCTTCAGCTGTGTTAACACAAACATATAGATATATATCTATTGTGTTTGGTTCTACAAATGTATACAAAGCATGCACTGTCTATACACCCACTAAAGAAACCAAAGAATTGGGGGGTGGGGGTTCAATTATAAGTTAAGGAAACACACTTTTAATTTATAAACATAAGAAAATCACAAATATTAGGTTGGAAACCTTTTCTATGAACCCCCCATTATTACCTTGATATTTAAAGCCAGTGTCCTTTTGTCCATGAATAGCCACAGGCCAGATTCTGTGTTTGTACCTTCAGTGTTTTCAGTGTGCCAACATTTTCAAAGTTCTTGTTAAGCCTTATGTAAGAGGCTTGTCTTCCGACAGTTAATGTTAAAAGTAAGCTCAGTGTGCTTTGTACTTGGGGTGCTCTTTTGTGTGCATGTGTGTGTGTTTAAATGTGCAATTTCCAGATCTGTGTATTTTTCATTGCTTTCCTGTGTGGCCGTGTGTGTGTGTGTGTGTTTGCACATGGATGAGTGTGTTTGGAAGAGGGAGTGAGATAAGAAGGAGATGAAGAGTCGTTCAGAGGAGCTTTTCTCACTCAGAGGCGTCCCCATCTGTTCACCCGGGCCTAATTGTTCCTGGGTGTGAAGACACGGAAAAAAGGCAGGAAAGCAACTGTACTCGTCCCCTGTCCCAGAGTTATTTCTGTAACATTAAAAGAGCACCACCAGCACGCTCCAGATTATTGCCATGTAAATAATGGCACTTGGCTCGATTTCCTGCTAATGAATGTCATTTACTTTTCCAAACGAGGATTAATTATCGACCGAGGACCCCTCTCTCCTCCCACAGGGAACATGTCGCAATTAGCTGCCAAAAGATGGCTGCTAATATTTGTGTTTTTAAAAAAATATGTCTGTATGTACGCTCGTGTGCATATGTTCCTGTGACACGGTGGATAACCTCCCAATTAACTGTCTGCTTAACTCTGCAGATGAGGAGAAGAGCAAAAAAAAAAAAAGACCCATGTTAACTCAATCTCACTCGGCTCACTTTAGTATAAGGGTTCTGGTTGGATGTCGGCGTTGGGCACTGTTATTGTGAAACTAAGAGAAAAGAGAGTTGTGCAGCTTTGGAGCCAGCCTCATGGTTGCAAAATAAGGCAGGGAAAACAAACACAGGCCTCAAATTAGATTTCCCAAAACATTGCATTCCCTCTCATTTTACACACCACTGTGGCCGGCAGACGAGAATAGAATAACCCGTGAAATCCGTTCAGTTGCTAGAGCTTTGGAGCACATAAGGGTGCCCTCTAGATGTATCTTATGGCCAAAATAAAAAAAATATAATCCATATAATCTAGCTCCTTTTTGTACATTATGTGAAATTACTATCACTAATTAAAATGTTTACCATTTATTCTCTCTTGCTCCTTAACGCTCATGTTAAAATCCACCTCACCTCTCCTCTTTTTTTTCCCCCTCTGTGGAGTTGCCTCTCTCCTCAATGGTTGCTTCAACCGGCGCACTTAACACAAATGAAGAAAAAGATGAATAAAGGGGTTATATCTGTTGGCAGCAGCAGTGTTTGAGGTGTGGACCCCCTCCTGAGAACCTGAGACTTTGATAATACTCAAAGATGTTGGGTCAAAAAAAAAAAAAAAAAAGCCCTCGACATTGGAAGGAGAAATATGAAAAGAAGCCAGGATTGAACCAACAAGCAATTTTAACATAAATGTAAGCAGTTGTAGATTAAGGGTCTAGTTTTGTTAGAGTATTTTTTCTTGTGCTTTCAAGTTGTCCAGTTACATCATAAATGCTGCCCAAAGACAGTGACTTATGATAAGCATCACATCAAAATAAATTCAATATTTATAAAGTGGAGCAACATGAGCTTATTATCAGTTTCAAAGAATTACTGCAAGTCCTAATCAGCTTCATTCTCACTTTCTCCGCTTACGTCAACAAGAGGCCAGTCAAGGTGAAAAACGTCCAGCAAAAGTGTGCTTGTGAGCCAGACTTGCGCAGAGGGACAGGGGTTAAGATAATGGATAACTGTGAGAATGGCCAGTAGGGAGGGGAGTCTGGAAGAGGTGGCATTTAGAAACACACTATACCATTGGACATAGTCACCCCCCTCCTGCCCTCCCTCCCTCCCTCTTTTCCACTGCGTCCATATTTTATAGCTAGATTCTGTTACTGCTCCCTGGCTCACCTCGCAGTGTGAAATGAGCAAGTCTCGACTATTCTCCCCAGACCATCCTCCTCACCCCGCCTTCACCGCGAGCTCGCAGACACACGTGAGCACCGCTGAGAGCGGTGTTTGGGTCTAAACATGTGGACGTTTATGATCTGCCGAGTGTGTCATTGGAAATGAGGTCGTACTGTATGTCACATTGCGCAAAAGAAAATGTCTGTGTGTGGACGTGCACAAGCGCGTTTGTGGTTTTCTGGAGAGAGATTGACTTTTTGTTTGTGCGGACTTACTGTACTGCTTACATTCATTCACATGAGGAGGTCAATTAAAGCAGGGCCTCATGTTTGGCGCAGTGGAAATGTCAGAATCCTTTGTAATTATGAGAAATTTAGCATTCCTACATCCCTCATCTATCTGCTTCCACCTTCCTTTTTTCTCATTTCTGTGGCCTTTTCCTCACTTTCTTTCTCTCAGGGGGAGGGTAGGGGGCATGCTCCAGGCTGCAGCAGGATCAGCAGGTTCTGAGGAGTGCACGAATAATTTTGCATCCGCTCCGTTTCATCATCTCCCGCTGTCAGAAGTTTGTTTCTGATGCGGGAGCCTAAACACTTGCTTCCTCGGATGATGTGTCACAAGCGGCACTTTGTTGAGCAGTCGTATTCGTCTCTGGCAGTTTCTTTTTTTACTGAGTGGAAATGAACAGGGATTGTGTTGGGAGCAGGTTGTGATCTTTGTTTAGTTTAAACCGGGGCCTTGTCAGAACTTGTATTCTTGTTGTGTAGTGTGTTTGTGTTCGTTTCAGTGTTTGATTTGTTTCTGGGTTTGGTAGTTCCCACAGTCTCACGCTGACACAATACACCTTTCGCAAAATTTCATCATGCCGTTCATTAAGTTTCAAGTCATTAATTACTGCTTTGCTGTGTCCCATCTGCCACGACCAGGGATCTTTTGATTTTTGATGAATTTAGAGAAGGGAGTGAACAAATTTCTCCAAAATATGATCTTCTCCTTCTTGTTTTCATGATAGTCTTGGAGAGCACGGTCTTAATGCGTCAGTCTAAAGTTTTCTCTCTGATTTACAGGGACTATTTTCTCTAAATGGACAGAAAGCGTGCCATTAACATGCCCATCAACAGCATTACAGATGCCTTCACTGTATGGTTCAAGCATCCAGGCCTGTACTGTGCTCTTGCTGTAGGCCACTTATGAACTTGCTCATTTGTCAATAATATGGTAAAGGACGTCTTATCTAACCATATCAACCTTCTACACGTCTTTGTAGAACTCAACATGCTCTCCTACAGAAGCACCTTCCTACAATAAACTCTCTTTTCAACTAGTCAAGATATTAGCCCCTCGCTATCTTGATACACAATCTGTTTTTCCTTTGTAATTCAGCTTCATTTTGAAACCCTACCCTTCCTGCGCTGAGTATAGAAGGTACAGTTAGTGATGTGTTTTAACTGCCAGTTGTCATTCAGTAAAAGTTTTCATTCAGGTTTACTTACGAATAAAAAGCGTCTGCTCTTAAAACTTATTGTTGCTATCTCAAACCCCACGGACTCCCTGTGTAGTTCAAAGGAGAGTGTTGTCAGAACCTGTGGAAGCGAGTGTTACGGAGATAAAATGTTTTCGAAAGTGCCTGTGTGCATAAGGTTTAAGTGAATAAACAGATAAATAACCACCGGCCCTTGTAGTACGAGTCCCCCTGGCCGTGTGCCAGACAGGTAATTCCTCCGGCATAGTTTTTCCAAGGGCCACAGCAAGCACAGCCTGCCCCAGCAGTCAGACTGTCTGCACATTTCTGCCGCTGATGGCATACCAGGGGCGCCATTTTCCTCTCTGAGACAGACAAGCCGGAGGATCTGATTGGACCTCCGCCAAAGCGCACTCACAAAGGCTCCTTTGACAGCAGGTCAGTCGGTTAACCAAGCAGTAGGCAGAGGGAGAGAGGGATACGCCAGAAAAAAAAAAATTCCTTCACCTCTTCACCCTTAAGTTCCACTAAAGGGTTATTCGCACTAAAAATGATTCACCACCCTGTTTGTGTAATATTTAAAAAGCTATACTTACCTAGGTATTTGATTGACAGGGAAGTGGGTACATTTGTGGCTCTAATTAGGACAGCTGTATGTTTGCCATACATCTCCAATGTTGAGTGCCAGTGTTTGCATTGAACTGGTGGATATGTACATGTGTAAATGTTATGAGTTTTGACCTCTATCCATTGAACCATATTTTGATATCCAATGCTGACAAAAAACATGGTGATATTTTTGACAGTTAAGGTAAAGCAGGACTTAATTTCTTTGTTCTTATACATGCACACAACATAAAAGACAGAGACAAGAGCTACCGATGAGTCAACAGGGGGCGCCAAAATCAATGCCAAATGAAAATTCCTCTTAAGTCTTCAAAATTCTCATCTGCAAAAATTCTCCCCTGATGGATTTTTTTTTCTCCATTGTTGGATGTTGTGACTGACAGAGCAAATGGTGTTAGTGATTTGCGAAAACTCTGAATCTAAAACATAACGAGTTTCATCGGTGTTATGGTGCTGATGGAGCCTCGCATCATATATTTTCATCATAAAGCTGTGTTGGGGCTGACATTGTAGCGTTAAATAGCTGCTGATGTTCTCCTGTGTACTCGCCCGCTCATTATCTCTCTGGTCCAGGCCTTGCTTTCTCTGCTTTCTCCTGCCGCCCATCTCCTCCCCTGTGTACCAGGCGCTTTGCATACGACTGATGTTTAAATGCTGCATTGTTAACTGACGTGGGGTAGCCCTTTGCTGACCCGGGAGGTATTTGCTCGTTTGATCATGGGGCAGCAGTTTTAATGTATCGAAGCAGCGCCGCTCCGTAAAGCCCCCAATATAAGTGGAGATGGAGGGCGAAGGCAGGCCGAGGGATCCATTGGTTGGTTGGCGGCCTGACAGTACAGAAGGAAGGTGATTATTAGAATATCTGTTGGTCAGCAAGGCCAGTGGGGACGCTGCTGACCCTGCACTTCCACTTATGCTGTGATGGTGGGTGTTGGTATTCCGGAGGGTGTTGCGAGGGGTTGTGGCAAAGACAGAGAACAGGGCTCCATTGATAAACACTTTCAATATTTCCATCATCAAGTGTATTTTTTTTTTAAGGGTTTGAATATTTGCATGAAAGTACGAGTGTTTGTTCCAGTCCTTGTTCTCTGGTTTCTTTTTTTTTCCCTTCTTCTGCATCCTCTTGCTCTCTGATTTGCATCCTCTAAAACGGACCTCTCACCACCGCTAGCAGCCTCAAGGGCTTTTCCTTTTATTCCCAGAGAAAGTTTTGTTTGTTTTCTTCTCATAAAGTTCCAGCTATCGCCTCTTAAATCGAGCCATCAGTTCAATCTTGTGGTAAAGTTCTTGGCCTTAGTTTGCCTCACAAAAAAAGCTGGCGGAAGGCAAACAGACAGACTCAGTGTCATTGAAAACCACCTTGCCTTTATAACCGTCTCACCGGGCACGAGAATCCCAACTCACCTGCTGCAAACACAACACAAAGAAGTGTTCAGAAAGGGCACCAAAAAAAACAAAAAACACAATGACACAAACAGTGTACAAGTTTGTGTTAACACCTTGGGACCTGAGTATCAAGACCCTGCTTGCGCTGAATCTAACCAAGCTCTGGCCTCTCAGAAGAAAATATCGAACACCCAAACGCCCTTCTAGCCTTTACCTTAGCCTTCTTTGCCCTTTTCTCTTTCTTTCCTCTCTTTTACTCTTTGGTTTTATTTCTCGCAGGAAGTCTCTTAGCGCAGCAGTGACCATAGATACCAAGAAGAAAAAAAACTGAGAGAAACCCCCATCGCTCAACTTGATCATTAATTTTTAATGGACAGTTCCCCCATGAATTTGCCATGGCATTCCATAGTGGGCTTGTGATGTGCAGAAAGTAGGGATGGAGATGATTCAAGGGACTCGATGGACAGCTCAGGATCTCATGAGGACCAATGTGAACAAGTAAATCTGCTCAATCGCAAACAGAATATACAGCCATTATTGCCCTAATGCGCTATATTTCTATGTTTGTTAGCCTTCCAAAAGTCTCAAAATCTGAAGGAACATCCTGTCTTGTGATGCTCACAACTCCTAGCATGTTGCGTCATTAGAAATAATTTATTTGACACCGTTTCTCTGAACCTTCGCCTTTGAATCCCCTTCCAAATAATCACGTTAACATGCTTTAGATTGACTCCCTCCTTCCACATCTATGTTAAGCACCTCCGATCCCCTTGAGATCTCGCAACTGGATTCTGCAAATATGGATTGGCTCTTGCATTTTCCAAAAGTCCCAGAGCAGCCCAGATGCCCCTTGACTTTTTGAACCACAGTTCACAGGAAAAGCAGAGGTGAAGCAGCAATCTGCATCTCTCATGGTGCCTCACGCCCACACGGCTGCCGAGGAAGAGAGTGTGAATTGCCACACGAGTTTACCTCGCGCTGTGGAGGGAAAATAAACAAATTAAAAAGAGATTTTTCTATCTATTAACTCAAGCTGTCATCGTTTTGCCCCCGTGCTTTTTCTTCTTTTTCAGTTTCCCCCTTTCTGTACATGCTTTTCCGCTTCTTTTCCCCCCTCCTTCCCATCTTTTTCTTTTCATGTGTTTTCGCAGAAGGCTGACCCCATATGGCTGCAGGCCCTGATTAGCTTGGCTTCAGAGCCCTGAGTCTATTGATCGGGCCTCCAGAGAACTAAGCAAATGTAGCAGGAGCAACAAGTCAATAACTCTGTTACTGCAACAATCCTCGTCACACTGGTGGCTTCCCCCCACACAGGGAAAGTGCTTCTCTCTCACGAGTTTGTGGAAGGGGAGAAATATTTGAAGGTAATCGTGAGGAAATCAGTTTCACACTGAAATTTTGAACTTGCTCTTCAATTCCCCCCCCCCCCCCCCCCTATATGTTTCCTCCTCCATATAAACCATGTTTTATTCAATTTTTAAGATAATTTAAATAGTGATTTATCCATGTAAGAAACTGTTTCTTCAGTTGATTCTGAACCATTATCTAACTCCCCTCTCTCATCACTCCATTCCTCTCTTTCCTCTCTCAGCTGAGACAGAGACTAGGGAAGCTAGTCTGCAAATTTAATGGAACAGCATGGATTATTTAGACTGACTAAAGCCTCCCTTGTAGTGTCAAATGGGGGGTTGTGGGATGACATTATAGCCCTACATTCTCTCTCCCTCCCTGTCTCCTCCTCTCTCTCTTTATGCTCAGCTTACCTGTTGGATAACATGTACCTGCGTGTCCTAACAAGCCGGACTCGATGGTTCACATAATCCTTAATTGATCAGTGTTATTTCACACCAGATTGCCAGGCGCGCTTCTGAAGTCTTCGCACATTTCGCTCAAAGCTCGGCTTGAGTCAGACACACACATGTGCAAAGTTTTCCTTACCCAATCTCTGACACTGTGACCTTTGGCTGACTCAGTTGTTTCATACCTGCATGGCAGAGCAAGGGGCAAGGGTGGCCTAAAGGTCACGAGGTCAAGTTCAAGAAATAGTTTGTTCTTTTTGCTTAACTGGGGCATTGACAGTCTGCAGTCTTGACAGTCTGCAGATGGATATGCAAACTTGACTTTAAAACCCTTGGAATCCTCTCAGCCTAAATATCCACATATATTAAAAGTGTTTTATTTTCAGTGTAGCAAAGGAGATTTTAGGCTCTATACTTCTATTAGTATTAAATACTCTTTACAGATATGCAATTCAAAAATACCACGATATGTGCAGACCAAATATAGAAAAAGGAAAAATGTTTTTTTCTCATTGCGGGGCAAAACTTACTCTGCTATCTAATAACTTTGGAAGTCAAAATCTGCTTACATATTACACATGCTTGTTTGACCAGTATTTTTCTCTTGTATTCATAGGAATCTGAGACAAGCAGAGATTCCCTCTGTTGGGAGATGTGAACAAACTTTATCATACAATATAGAAGTTGTTTAAAGGATGTTTTATTTCTTTAAGTCACATGTATAGGAATGTTTGCAGGCAAAAACACAGTTGTGTTTGGCCAGTGCAAGCTCTTTGTACATTTGTATAAGACGTAGGTCAGCTTGTGTGGGTGTGTATGTGTGTGTGTGTGTGTGTGTATGCGTGCGTGTGTGTGCGTGTGTGCTTGTATGTTCCGTGCTTGGATGTGTTTGTGTGCATGCTTGTGGGCAATGTTGCAACATCGGCCGTATATCTGGAGACACAGGATGCAGAGCCTTAAAAAACCACACGGGACTTGAAGCAAATATTTGGAGAGTTGGTTTAAAATGGCAAACAAACACCACGCGGGAAGCTTCCTTACCAGTTAATAAAAAGGACTCAGACGTAAACACTAATATCCTCATCGCGTCTTTGTCGCGGAATCCTAAACAGACATCTTTCTGGACCCAGAGAGTTTAAAAAGCATCTGTCTGATGGATGGATTTGTTTGGAGCAGAAAGCGGTTTAAGGGAAGCACTCGAAATGAAACTATTGGGGACAAATTCTAATTGCTGTCATCTCCACTTTTATGTAAAACAATCTGTACTACTTAATGTTTGGAAAGACTTTAAAGGGAGATAGATTTTCCTTCTTTTTTTTATCAATTAACCCATCTTGAATGTTGTTTTAAACACCATTTTTGTAGTCTTTTGTAATCTTGTGATAGTTTTCTTTTACTTATTGCTAGTACAGGCATATCATAAGCTTGATATCAAGTCAGGTCAAATTTCACAACAGCAGAGTTTGTTTTAGGTGTCAGACTGTGAATGAATCACGCCGTGCTTCCCCGACCTGAATGCTAATGGAATCAAAAAAAATCTTAGTATCTTTTGTTAAAGTAAAAAACAATAAAAAACACTCTTTGGAAAGTTATATGAGGAAAAACCTGTGCATTAATTAGATAAAGAAACATTGTGTGATGCCTATAAGCAGCCTTTTTTCCTCCAAACTCTGTCACTATATCGTGCTCGTAACAAAGCTTGCAGATGCCTTTAACCATCGCCTCAGGTGTCTTATGCTCCCTAGGCATCCCAGCTCCACTTTGACGCTTTCTTTTGTCTTTCTCGTTCCCTTTTCCTTCCCTTTAAAAATCATCCGTCGTGTGCATACATGATTTATGTGCTTTAATGAGATTTCAATACTGAACAAACAATAAAAAATTTGTGGACATCATCGCTTTGGAGGCCTTCAGCCCTAATGGATAGTGTTACGCCCTTTTTCACCACGGCCAGTAATCGGATCTGCAGCTGGCCCCTGGCCCTCGCGCTGTGTATACAAGGGGGATTTTGTGTTTTGGGAAATCTTAGCAGAGAGGAGAAATGGGGAGGAATGTCATGATATCAGGGTATAGGAATATTACGTCTAATCCCAAAGCAAAGTCTAAGCTGAACAAATAGTTGTATTATTTTTCTCAGTAGATTCTGGACTGTTGAGAAGTGAGCAAAGCTGCAACAAACGATGAGAATGGAAGAGTTAGTAATGGATACAGATTTCTTTTTGTTTTAAGCCAAACTTGACAGTAACCACATTAGATTGAAAAGGCAACTGCACCCAGTGATTGTTTAAAATACTCCCAAATTAGATTAAAATTAGCTCAAATATCCAGACTGTATCAGTGCAGCCTATTGGATATTTATTCCATTGTCTACCTTTTTGTTAAATTAAAACAGATGTACATACAAAAAATATAACTCTATTATGTTACATCTTCATACTTTTGTTTTGGCTTAAATTTGATACTATGCTGCAGAGACAGATAAATAATCTAGTAATTTTAGTTGATGTCATTTTCTGATTGAGAGGTCCTTAGTATTTAAATCGCAAATATTAAACATGGAGCTGGTTAGAAGCCTAGAACAAGCTCATGATCTACCTTCAAAACTAAAGTCATTGGTTATACATTCTCCTGTAGGCTATAAACAGCAAACAAAGTAAAAAAAAAAAAAAAAAAAGTATGTTGACTTCCACCCTCCAGCAAGAGTGAGAGCAGTAGAAACAGGAAATCAAGTCGAAAAAAGGGAGTGGAAAATCAGAACCAAATAAGGGACTGAATGTCCAAGCGAGGGAGCAAAAAGAAATCACATAGGAGGATAGATATATACAGTATACGGACATTGAGGACTCAGGTAGGTAACCAGGCAGACTCAGAAAGCCACCTGAACATCACAACAGGATGAGCAGAAGCTTCAGCAGCTTCCCTCAAATCGCTTCCGGCAAAGAAAGTTCGTAAAAATTCCAGACACAGTTGAAATGTATTCTGTCTTTCTCTTTCTCCTTCACCCACTCTGCCTATTTTCCATTTCCCTCTCCATCCCCTTCTCTCTCTCTTTCCATTTTTTTTTTTTTTTTTTATGTCTCACATACTCTTGCATACACACACTCTCCTCCCACGCTGAATTTTCCTCCCACTTTCTACTCCCTCCTTTTCTCCATCCTTCCTCTCTCCTTGCAACACTTTTCTGGGAGAGAGCTGGGTCCCAGTCTAGGCTGCTGCTGCTGCTGCTGCAGCTGCTGCTGGCCGGGGTTGTTAGCCGCCAAATAAAAAATGGATGAACCTGTAGAGCCCCGGTGCTGTTCTCCTGTATCAAGCTGGATACAGAAAGAGAGGGAGTAAAGTGAGAGAGAGAGAGAGAGAGAGAGCGAGAGAGAGAAAGTCAGACTGACATGAAGTACTCTGTTCAGACCACGTCCTACAAATAAAAAAAAAACCCTGTTCATCTTTTATGTCAGTTTTCTCTGTTGTGAAAAAATAATGTAGCCGATACAGGTCAATAAAAGGTCTGCGACTTTTTAGAGATCAATAATTTCAACAAAAAAAAAAAATCAAGGAATGGGTTTCATACTTTGTTAAAGGTTTGAGAAAAGAACAGGTTACTTTGTATGTTAGAATTTGCAGAATATTCAATTTCTGGGGAAGAACTGTGAAATGACAACGGATCTAAAGCTCCTGAACGCAAACAGTTTAAAGGGAATTGAAAGTTTTTAATTCAACTTCAAAGACCGGTGAAGAAATTGATGAGTGGATGGAATAACAGCTAATTTATGTTCACCACCCTTAACCATCCCAAACTCTTTAGATTTAAAAACTGGCTGCTTGTGTTTGTGTTAGACGTATTTTGTTGAGTTTACTGACGTTGTTTGGTAGTTCCTCAGATTTAAAAGAAAAAGACAAGAGGCTGAGACTGTTTCAAATAGCAACGGCATCTATCAGTTTGATATTGTTCTATTGAACTTGAGATAAAGATCATCCGATTAATCAATACTGAAAATTAATGTAGGCTGCAGCTCTGATGTTTCATCTCTACAAGTCATAAATATAAACATTTTTTACATAAGTATTTTTACACTTCAAACCTTCCACACTATCAAACACATCAATGAATGAGAAGAAGAAGAATTTTAGTCTGTCTGTCAATCAGTTGTTGGAGTGATAGAATCAACCAGAATTCCTTTTTTTTAATCCTTCAGTAATATTTTGCTTTATGTAACAATAAAATAATAACATCATGTTAAAGCATGAATCCAATTTTGTTTCCATGGACACCAATCTTTAGTCTACGCCCTTATTAACAGTATATGTGATTACTGCCAGACTATAAGGTACATAGTCTGGCAGAAAATGTTGTTTGCCTTTTGGGAATTCCCATAATGTTTGGGAATGTAGTTAAATAATTACAGCAAACAGATTTCAATTAAAGACCCACTCGAGTTGTTTGTGTGTGTTTGTGTGTGTGTGTGTGTGTGTGTGTGTGTTTCAGAAATCATCACTTATCTTGAACACCCCCTTGGGGACAATAGGCGGAACATGCGTGGCGGGATCAGATCTCTCCCAACAAACAGGTCAAGTCATTATCTCTGCAGAGCAACA
Source organism: Labrus mixtus (assembly GCF_963584025.1). Taxonomy (NCBI): domain Eukaryota; kingdom Metazoa; phylum Chordata; class Actinopteri; order Labriformes; family Labridae; genus Labrus; species Labrus mixtus. The sequence continues at coordinate 9,674,683 of NC_083632.1, forward strand.
TGAACCCCGATGTGATTGTCCTGAAACGTTCTGCCTCATTCTTCCTCGTTCTTCTTTCACTTGATTGAAGCGTCGCACGTTTCTCACCTTTCTTCGCTCGACCCAGCTCCCCTTTTGTTTTGGCGCATGGTTGTGTTATATGGCAGGTTTTTATCCGTGTGCGCCCCAGAAAAATACCGATAAGTGTGTGTGTGTGTGTGTGTGTGTGTGTGCGCGCGCGCTCGTGCTCCCACAATGAAACATATATTTGTATTAGTTTGTGATAACAAGTCGATGCATTAGTTAGGAGTTACCCCTCACAGCGATCCACCTCCGTGTCCATCACTCAAACCATTTGTGAGCACATTGATCCTTCCCTCCCTCCCTCCCTCCTCCCTGACTCCCCCCCAATCCTCCCAACCCCTCTCCCCCACCTCCCCCCCTCTCCCATGCTGTATATATTCCCAGGGTTTGGAGGGAGGAGAGTAAGAATGGCTCAGACAGCCATTGATTTTTATTTTATTGGTCTACTAGTGAAAAGAGGAGGGATCGGGGAGGGCCTGAGAGATGTAACTCTGCTGCTAAGTTTGTTCTCAGTTCAGACAGTGTGTGTTTATGTGTGTGTGTGTGTGTGTGTGTTTTAAGGTGGGTTGGGCCTATCTGCTTCAGTCTGTCTGACTGAGACTGTTTTTGTTTTGGGTCAGGGGGTGTTATATGTCTGTCTGAGAGATGTGTGTTTGTGTGTATGCATGTCCAGCTACCTATGAGTGTCATCTCTGTGTTTGCATGTGTGTCAGTGTGTGTCTCCATGCCCACCCTTGTGTGTTTTGTGTGTGTGTGTGTGTGTGTGTGTGTGTGTGTGTGTGTCACTGAAGGGACTGGGGAATCTGGGGCACTGATGGAGCAGGCGCCAAGGGACCTGCATGGACCCCAACACACACGCACACACACACACACACACACACACCAATGCGGAAACACACACACAGCTGAGGTGTATCCTGGTGCTCATTAGAGCTGGTAATAAGGCTGTGCTGCTGGAAGAGGAGGGGGAAAAAAACAGGGAGAAGGAAGAGAGGGAGGGAGGAAGAGGGTGGGAAGGGAGAAAAAGGAAAAAAAAAAAAAACGGGAGATTTTAAATTTTAATAACACTGGTACGATTTTGTAAATCTTTCCTGACAGAAAAGTCCTCATTATTTTCATCTGTCTCGGAGGAGCCTCTCCTCCAGCTCTGCCTCCCCGGGTAAACGGACTCTCCTCTCTCTGTCTCTCTCTCTCTCTCCCCCCTTGTCTCTCTGTCTCTGTAGTTCTCTCTTTCCCATCGTTCTCTTTCTTTCCTCACTCTCTCTGTTTCTCTACACCTGTTTTTATCTTGTTTTTCACTCAGCTGCTTTTTTTGTCCATTTCTGTCCTTCCTTCCTTCCTGTTTTCTTTTTTCTCACTCTTTTGCACTCATCATTTTGACTCTCTCTCCCCCCCCCCCCCCCCCCCTTTCTCTCTCTATCTCTCTATCTTTTTCTAACATGCAGCCAGTATTGTGTGCTGTCATTGGCTGGCATCTAACTTAGAAGAACTGCTGATCCGTCTGCATATAGATTATTTATTTATTTATTAGTTATCTGTTTGTTTTTGTTCTGTTTGTTTGTGGTCAGAGACTTAGACTTAAGGATCATAGTATCACTCTGGATAGCAGGGTGAAGCTTAACCTTCTCAGACTGTGTTTGTGTGCGTGTCGGGGAGTGTGTACGTGGGTCAGCGTTCCTTCTGCACACTTGTACGTGTGCTGTGTGCATTACACACTCCTTCTACAAACCCACACACACACATCTCACCCCCCACCTCTATGTCAAGTGTCAAAGCTGGAGGATGGATCCGGTTTGATAAGTTCTGTTCTGTCTGGCCACGTGTCAGGACGGGATCAACCACACGGCAGAGGAAGACCATGTTCTTCACTCTCATACCTCCCAATTTTGGGGGATTTTTTTTTTTTGTCTTATTTCTTTTTTGATGGGGTTTGGAGGTGGGTTCTTTTTTTTTGTGGGGTACTTTCACTACTTTTGTTGCTTATAGAATTGATGCTAAAACTAAAACGTTTTATTTTTCTCTTTAGAAGCTCATTTGTCTTCTGAGCTGGAGACTGAATATACATGCGTCGATGAAATCTTCCAGTTATAGGAAACCAATTATTTTTTCCTTAGATTTATGAACACTTTTCTATCCCATGAGATTTTTTCCTTTTATAGTGTTTGTAAATGACAAACGAAGAGAAGAAGGAGATGATGAAATGATTTTATAATCGGTCCTTTTACCTATTTAACACCGAGAGTTCATTTTCTATGGTGTCTGATTCTGGTGTCACATCTTTTGTGTGTCGAAAAGGAGGGCGGTACGGTACGATACGTTGCCTGGCCCATCGTAACGATAGTATCACAACACAGTGTTTCTGTGAAGTTTGATACACGCAAGACCATCATAAAATCATACATCACAATATCCTCTCCCCTATAAAGGTAAAGTGCAGGTTAAGGTATTTATTCACTGCAACTTTGTGTCATTTTCACCTCCTATCATGCTTCATCTCTAAACTCCTTTTCACTGCTGACTGACATTATCCCGCTGTCATTTTCCTCTTCTTCCTTTATCCCGCTGTCTACTTCTTCTTTTGCCAATTAACTTCAACCTTACCTTCATTTATGTCATAAGCACTACCTTCAATTGTCATTAAGTGGTGACGCTGTGAGTCAAATTTGCGGGGAAATCTGTTAAGAGCGCTGTATCTGTTTGAATTAAATCATCAATAGTTGGCACCAGCGATACAATAATTGTATCACACGTATCAGGATGATTGTATATAATGCCTTAGCGTTATTTAGACCCACCCCTAGTCCTCAGGCGGTCATAGGAAAAGACTGTGGCTTTTTAAAGTGTCAATGTGTTCAGATAAATCCAAACATTGCTAGAATAAATAATGACTAACTCCTCCCAGTCTGTCTGCCTGGATTATTAAGCACAGGTGTGTGTATATGTGTGCATACAGGTCCTCTGGTCAAAGGTGACCCTTGATTCATAACCTTCACCAGATCTGTTGAATTATTGCCAGCTTATGAAAAGAGATGTGTGAGGTTACGAGTGCTGGTAAAGCCCTATTATGTTTCCTCACAGCGAGAACAGCGAGCGTCATACTTCAGAGTTAGATTTGTAGCGAGATAAGATTTTAACCTTAATTTTATTTCTGCTTCAGCTGATGAAAGTTTTTGACTGGGCAGTGCTAAATTTGTATCAAACATCTGCGTGAGTGCCACAAATAAGATCAGCTACTTTACATTACACTTCAAGACGTGTTTGTGTTAGATTGGTGCGCAGAGAATCAGTTTAGGTCAAAGTAGGTATTTTTGAAAATATCTGTCCCCAGAGAAGTAGCTCTTGAATCACGGCGCTGTCATTTTCCTTACTGCTTTGAACATTTAAGTGTTTGAAGTTACTCAGCATTGTTTTCCACCAAATCAGACTCCTTGTAGTGAATGCAATTCTTCTTTTTTTTTTTTTTTTTTTTTTTTTTTTTTTTACAACATAAGGCCTCCTCACCCAGTGGGATAAAAACTAACTTCCTATTCATTTTCAACCCCCAGGCCTCGAGTCACCCTCCCTTTTTTTCCCCCCTAACTGAAAAGTAACAACACAAGGCAATCTGGATCCTACTCACACACTCACACACACACGCACACGCACACACACACACACACACACACACACACACACACAAGCACCTCCTCTGGGTATTTGGCTTGGATAAATAATCATTCTAAATAATGAATGTCAATTAATGGGGGAAGATGTGGCCTTGCTTAGTATGCTCTGATTAGTGTTTCAGTGGGATCGTTTCCCCAGCTGCTCATCCAAACACCACGATTGCGCTCGCCTATCATGGCTTCTCTTATACTGTTCCCACAACACAGACATGTGGGCACATATTGTATTTCATTACATTTTTTTTCTCTTTATGAAGGCTCAAACCTGGTTAAAGACTGGACTCATAGCACCCATAACACTGTCATGTTAATATGCATTTATTCAAGGATAAACTGTCTACTTATCAGGCAGTACTACTTACAGTGCAAGCAGTAGTTAGTCTAGTGAGATCTTTCTGGTGTTATCCATTCAGAGCATTAAAGTGTGTTATTAGAAAGTTTTGTTTCTGAAAGGACCAGGAGCATGTCTAAAGTTTTTGGACTACTGCAGCAAAACGGGGGTCCTGACTTATGCAGGGGGGGGCATTACATTTTCTGCCCCAACTACTTAAGTTAAGTTATCGTAATAAATCAATAAAAATAACACAACAAGTAGCACTTTAAAAATCGTCCATGCTTAATTCTTTAAAGACCCGAGAAGAAGAATGTAACCCAAAAAGTCTCTGTACAAAATACCAACAGAATTTATTTTTTTTTTAAATCCAAATGTCACAAAAGCAACACAGCCTGATAAGTTGATTTGAACATAAGTCCCACCTCTGATTGTGCAGATAGCCGAGCATAGTTAAGGCTTATGGGGTGGCCAATCAGATTTCACGGGCCCCGGTCTACATCCCCCAGAAAAGGCCACTGCTAAAGACACATAACAAGTGGTTATAGCTTTTAGAAAGCTTCTATAACAGTCTCCTCCATACAGCAGTCGGTATAAATGTGTGTTTTGGAGTGTGTCTGTGGAGTCCTTTGTGCTAAATAAGTTGTACGATGTAGGCACAAAAAAAAAAAAAGGCACACACACAGGAAATACAAAGACGTAAGCATAAAAGCACCGCTGTGATACATAACAACAGTGTGCAGTGTTTTATTTCTGTTGTCCTGTCTTCCATGGCTTTGGGTTTTACCAGCTAAGTGGCGATTTGTGGCTACTGCAGGTCCGAGCTGCTGGACTGGAGCTCGCCCGGTGTGTCAGGCTCAGGCTGAGGGGTTTAGAGGGTAGCAGGGTGACTGAGCAGCCAGCCAACCCCCCCACCTCCCCAGTGATAAATGGCCACAGCATGGGCTATTCATCTCCTGCTTAGAGAAGTGGACAGTGTGCACCCCCCCCCCCCCCCCCCCCCACCACCCTCCTTTTCTCTGCCTCCCCCCTCCACATGTCAGCAAATGTGATAATTCTCTCATTTGTCAGGGGCAGCGGAGGGTTCGCTCGTTTGTGTGTGTTTGTGTCGCTGTCTGTGCATGCGTGGAGGTACAAACTTTGAAGGAGCGCACACACACACACACACGAGATGAGTTGCTCCCACTCTTGATGCGAAGGCCTGTAACTCCTCTGCACACCAGCACCCACTACCTCTCTCTCTGCGTCTCTCTCTCTCCTGTGTGTTTCTTTCTTCAAAGCCCCCTCTTGTCAGGTTTACTTAGGTCACAGTGGGAGAATTTTAAATGTGCAAAAGAGTGAGTCTTTTTATTGCAAATTCCATCGGTAATTCAGTGATTTTATTACCTCCAGGAAACCACTGAGCCACTTTTTCCACCTTATTGTGCAAATAAAGTTTTAGAGGCTGTGCGAACTTATTTATGCATGTCATGCTTGTTTATAAGTGTTTTGCTCTGTTTTCTATGTCAGCATGCGTACCACACGTCAGAGAGACATTTTTACCGAGGATACGTGTGTATGCAAGTCAGAAGAACTGTGTCACATTTACTGAAAAAAGCCTTTCAGCTTTCAGAAAATATTGTGTTTTTACGCTCCCATGGTAGTGATTGTATACCAATAAATACCGTGCATGCAGACCTTATGGTAGCTATTAAACACGATCAGGCTCCAGTTGATTGCTGGTCATTTAGTTAACACATAAACATGTGACTGTTTTACGTGTTTTATTTTTCTCTGCAGACACAATATGACTTCTGTGAACCCTGCCTGATCTTTTGCTCTCTCTCTCTCTCTCTCTCTCTTTCTTTCTACGTCTCTCTCTATCTCTGCAGGATCATCCAGAACCGTGTCCTGGTCTTCATCCTCGGAGCCATCCTCCTTCTCACCATCATCCTGGCCATCTATTTCAATCTGCGAGGCCACTGATCTACGCCCTACACACGCATATATACACACATACTCACACTCGCTCCCCACTGACACAAATACAAACACACACAGCCGTGATTAATAGCGACAAAAGCGTTGCTCTGCTGTAATTAGAACAAATGGTCCCCATGAATCAATGTTTCCAAAGCCTGACAGGGAGCTTTTTTCCATCTCTTTCTCCTTTTCCTGTTTGCTCTTTCTTTCTCTTTTACCCTATTTTTCTACTTCCTTTTCTGTCTCTTATATTTTCTCAGTTCAACCCTCTGTCTGTCAGGCTCTAACTTGCATCTCCAGATGGGGAGATCATTTTATGATAGTTCATATTGTTCACAGCGTTGTCCTCTGTGTGGTTTCGCAGCCCATCCTATACCCTGGTGAACAAAACCGTTTGTTTTTTCTGTCTTCTTTTACGTTACGTTTTTCTTTTTTTGCTACACAATGCAGATTTCGGTACGTAGATTGATTCTTCCAGTATTGGGGGTTGGTCAAATGTTATAGAGGGATGTATGTGTGCATTTGAGACGGAGAAGGAGTGGTATAAGAGTGTTTTGCACATGTTTATTTGAGTGACAGTCATAGTTTGGCAGCCCCACACTGTGCTTGTTACTAACACCAAAAGTAGACACACATTCTGTAGTATTTATGAGCATCTGTAACGAAAAGATTCTTCTTCATGTAGCCCCTACACAGCACAGAGGACAGTGCCTTCATGATGAGAAATGCTGTTCACACTCCTTAAAAAGAAAACGCTCGGCAGAGCCTGAAAGAAATGAGAGAAGAGAGAAGACGCATGTAACAAGTTTGAGGTCAGTTCAGTCAATCAAGGTAAAAAATGTTGTTTGTTTCATTAAGAGCAGGGAGGTTCATTTTCAGGAAACATTTTAGGAAGGTTTCTAAGATTTAAAACAGAAAGTCTACTCTTTCATGTTTTGACTACAAAAACAGACAGAACTAAACTTTAGAGCACAGCACATATTATAGTAAGTCAATACAGGCTTTATAGCCATCGTTCCAGGTCGCCCCTGCACGTCCAGAACTGACTCCCACACCTCATTCCTGTAGACTTTTTACACATAGCTCTCATTGTTCATAATTAAAGATATGATACTGTATTTACTAACATTTAAATCTACATCATGTATAGTGGTTTGATCTCAGTACAAGTGATTCTGTTTCTATTTATTTATAAATGCATCAATGAGTTTTCCATTAAAGTTTCTGTGCTTGAACTGTATTTAAAAAAAAAAAATTAAAAAAAAAGATAAATGGCTATCTGATTTAACATTAGCAACATGTTTTTCTGATTGAAGTTTTTAGACTTCACGCAGACTGCTCACCAGGACCAACTCAAACATGTGGATTTCAAGTGTAGTGTCTTAACGATTTATTTTTTGTTCTTATAAATGGATTTAACTTGTTTTAGAACTTGTATGTTTTGCTCAGTTTCTCTTGTCACGTTCTGAAGATTGTGCTTCAGTTCTCGTTTTCTGTGTTTATCTGTGTGATGACTGATGATGTGATACATTTACAGGTGTTTGAAAAAAAAACGTGTGAGTTTTCTGCTGTTACATTCTTCAGGGGAAAGCCATTCTTCAGGGTGGTGGGGGGGGGGGTGGAATAATCTACATTTAAGAGCATCTTTGGAGGATTTTTCAGAAGTTTGATACATGAATGAGGTCCTGTACACGACACGAACGCACACACACTTACACACATGGAGGTGTGGAGTATTGGAGTGTGCTTGGCGTGGTGGTTCCCAACGAGGACATTTGCTATTCTGTTTCAGGGCCACGGTCTCCATTTTTCCGAGATGCGGGGGTGTCTTGGTTGGTGAGCCCCCAAACACCCCCCCCCCCCCCCCCCCCCTCCTACCAACCATCATTTCACAGGCCCTCAGCAGCCGCAGCGCCGCCGTCTGCTTCAAAGCCTCAAATTAATGGCCGACAAAATAGCATGCCTCTGACCGTCCCATGCGGGGCCGACCCACCAAGACTTATCATTAAAGTGAAGGAATAATGAAAGGAAGAGGAAGGAAGGAAGTGGAAGGAAGGAAGTGAACAAGGAAGTGTAGAGGTGGGGGGTGGAAGGGCTGAAATCCCTGGCAGTTTGACAAACCTCATCTGATAATGACCCTCGTTGATTGTTTTTTCACCCAGTGCACTGTGTGTGTGTGTGTGTGTGTGTCTGTGTCTGTGTCTGTGTGTGTGTGTGTGTGTGTGTGTGTGTGTGTGTGTGTGTGTGTGTGTGTGTGTGTGTGTGTGTGTGTGTGTGTGTGTGTGTGTGTGTGTGTGTGTGTGTGTGTGTGTGTGTGTGTGTGTGTGTGTGTGTGTGTGTGTGTGTGTGTGTGTGTCTGTGTGTGTCTGTGTAGCCTACCTACGTGCTGATGTGCTCTCTTTTTTTTTCCCTCTCCCTCTCCCTCTCTCTGTCTCTCTTTCCTCCTCTCCCTCTTGTACCCCCCTTCTCGCTACCTCTCCTGCCACCTTTCCTCCTCCTCCCTGTCCTCCCCCCCCTTCCCCCCCCCCCCTCCCAGCCTGTCAGATGAGCGGAGCAGTAGCTAGCGAGCGAGCGGTGGAAGGCAGCGTGGCGGCGGCTTCTATTTGAAGTTGTAATGGTGTCAAAAAGTCAGGGCTGACTGACAGACGTCAGTCCCACAGGGCCTCATTAAAAACAGACCCACTTGACAAGGAAATAATTGAGCGCCGGCGACAACTCGGGGGCCCCTCCGCGTTTTAGATGTTTTTATTTTCTTTTCATTATTAGCGCCGAGCTATTATGTTCATTAAGAAATGGCATTAAAACAAGTTTTTAAAAGCGAGGAGAGCGAGGGAGGGGCAGAGGGAAGGCTGAATGCATGGAGGTGGGAAGATAACGATTTGTTTAGAGCCTTCGTCCCGTTTTATTATTTAAACAGGAGCACCGTCATGTGATACCTTGGCAGACGTCGGCTGTCATCTGCCACTCCTCCCTTTTTCCCCCTCTTTTTTTTCTCCTTTTTACTCATCCCTCACTACCCCCCCCCCCCCCCACCCCACCCCTCAGCTTTTATCTCCCCCTCCTCTGTCCATCCTTTTCCTTTTCTCCACCTGTCCATCTCTCTCTCTCTCTCTCTCTTCTCATACCTTACTTTACCTCCCTTTCTCTGAGCGGGGGTGTCGTTGGAATTTGAACTAGATTATTCATCAGTGCCCCCCCCCCCCCCCCCACCCCACCCAACGCCTCAGTACCACCACCACCACCCCCCTTTTTTTCTGCTGATTTGGTTTTCGACAAGCGTCTCTCCGCAGAAGGCTGAGGATGAAAACTTGTCAAAAATAGGTTATATCTTATTCCAAGGGGCAACAATAGCAGCAGGTACAGACACCTTTTAATATTTAATTTAGACGGGTGTTAACCCTCCTTAAGTGACTGGAGCTGTGTCTTCCATACAGACACCAGGAGAGAAGGGGGGGGGGCAGTTAATTATATGATGTCTGAAAGTGATTTTGAAACTCTCTCTCCGACTTCTCCTGAGTCTTTTGGCGTCCCTGTTCGTTTTTTTTTCAAACCACGTCCGCTTTTCCCGCTGCCCAGTGAGAGCTGAAACATTTCCACCTGAATCACATTCAGTTCCTCGCGTAATGTAGTAATGATAAATCAAGTGTTGTGATATGGATGGTTTTGGTCTTCTCTCTTCATCAGCAGAGTGTGATTTTACTTTGCACCGCCATCTTGCGTCAGACCGCCTATCATCCCCTCGTGTCTCGCTCAGCGGTAACTCCTGTTCTCACTGATCTTTTCCAGTAGGTTTACATTAAAGCAACAACAAAAAAAAAAAAAAGGGTTCCTCAACAAGGAACCTCTGTGAAGCACCACCATTTACAAAAAAAAAAAAAAAAAGCCTGATGTTTGTCAGCCATTTACCACCACAAGGGATTGTGACAAGCGTTGTTTCAGCTGTCTGTCCCCCCGGCGTAGGGGCGGGCCTTAAACGGGATAAACAGCCCCAGTGGTGGGATCACAACAGGAGGGTGGGCGCTTCATCTCCAGGAGTGTCCACGATGTTGCCACCCCCTACCACACAGCCACATATTAAAGAAGGCCCTGCAACAACAGCTCTCCAAGAAAAGAAAAAAACACAATGGCACTGTTTGAGCAGTACAATGAATCTTCTACTGTTTGATTTCACACACACACACACACACACACACGTATGGTGGACGCCCCTTCAATAAAACGACACACACGCTCCACTGTATGTCTGTTAGAAGAGGAGCCATGTTCCCCGCTTGTACACGCCACCCGTCCTAGCAGAATGGCTTTCTTTCTCTCCTCGGCCCTTTATCTGTCTTTTCTCTCGCCCCCATCAGTGCCGTCGACCGTTTTAATGGTGTTTGTGCTCACAAAGAAATGACAATGCCCCCCATTATTTGAGGAAGTCACAGGGGCTACAGTCATACATACATGGATGCTTGTGTGCATGTGCATGCAGGATGTGTCCCCCTGTGGAGGAGGTGGAACTGGAGTTCCTGGTGTAAAGGTTATGTTGATTTGTCAGTATGCACAAATATCTCTTTGCGGTAATGTCACTATGACTCATTCTTCCAGGATCAGCAGGTTATCTTGTCTGTTAGTATAACCAATCAGAATCTGAGCCGCTCCTAAACTAAAAAGACTTTTGTGATCGCTGTCATTGTCTGTGTTTACAGTCTGTCATTAAAACAGTTCTGGATCTCGGCAACCAAGAAGCTGTGTCATAACTTGCATTTCCCTTCTCCAGCTTCCGTTTGCTGCCATTGAACACATGTCCTAAAAAAAAAATAACACTCAGGGAGAGACCCGACTGGGAACAAGTTAGGACGTAAAGCCAGGAACTGACATTTCCAAGTCCATAGCAGCCTCGTCTGCCTCCCTTTTTGATTTTAAGGGCACAGCTAGCCTTGTGCAGAAGACACTCTAATACTGTTTGCCATGGAGACAATAGAAACACAAAGAGCCGGGTCAGAGCCAGGCTGAGCCAGGCTAAACCACTCAGCACCCCCTCCTTCCTCATCTCCCCTCCATCTCCATTTCCATCTTACCTTCCATCTCCCTCCCTGTAGAATACTGCCACAGCCTTTGAACTGAAATTAACACTTTACCACTACAAAGACATACAGTTGTAACCAGCGATGTCATTTGCATGATAATGAGGAGATGGAGAAATAGGAGCTGTTTTATAGCTGCATGCTTACGTTGCTATTTAGATGTTTGCCCTTTGCCATTTCAAAATTAAAGACCTAACTGTGTATAACTTCATGAGGAGCAGAGTGTACCCGAGTAGATGTTACATATGTTTATCAATCAATTGATCAATTCAATTTTATGTAGCTCCAAATCAAAACAAAAGTTATCTTATGACATTTTACATATAGAGAATTTCTACTGTTATCTTTGTAATTTTAATTTAAAAAAGACTCAACATTTATACACCATGAGCAAGCACTTGGCTAGGAAAAACTGCCTTTTAACAGGCAGACACCATGAGCAGAACCAGACATATTGGTGAACCACCATCTACCGTGACTGAATGGCTAATGAAATGAAGACAGAGCAAGACATAGAAATGGAATACAGATAACCAAATAAAATACTTTCCGATAAACATTTAGTAGGTGCACTATGAAAGGCTTTTGGAGTGGATTTGTAAAGGTCATGTTATTTTCTGGTACCCAAGCAAAAGTATTTAAAAAGTGGACAAATGATAGTAAGAGAAAAAAAACTAGCACAAAAGTGAGAATCTGTCTAAAAGAGTCCAGGTTGCCCGGAAGACACTCAGTGGCCTGGACGTTCAAAGAGATGAGGGTTTAGTCGGGCTCGCCCCTGTACAGTAATTTACTTTGCATATGGTGTCTTAGCAGACACGATTCTAAATTTCCAACTGGGAGGCATCAGTGGAGGAATCACTGTCTTCAAAAGACGGCCTGCCAGTCACGCTCCTCCCGTAGCTGGAGATCTGAGCGTGCACTGATAACCCGCGACATCTTTCTGGAAAAACGGGGAGTCGATCAGCTTTGATGGAGCACATCCGCCATGACAGGCTACTGAAGAGCTCGCTAATCAACGGGGGAGGGGAGGGTGGAGGGTGGAGGGGAGGGCATCGCTTAGCATGACAGCTCAGAGGAGAAGGGTGGTGAGTGCACGGACGGACGGACGGACGGACGGATGGACAGATGGAGAAGGTGTGCACTTGCAAATTCGCTGTGAAGCTACCCTAACTCTTAGACATGCAGGTAGTTGGAAGGAATGCTTGATGATGGGAAGACAGGAATGTGTGTTATTGTCTCGTGGTTACAGAAAGAGCAATACCCCCAGCATTCTGTTACCTACCCCCCCCCCCCCCCCCCCCCCCCCCCCCACAAAACCTTCGCCTCAGATGGTTGGTGGCAATTAAATATTCATGAGAGGGCATCCAATCCCAGAGCTCGCTAGCACACTTTTCTCCACATAGGCCAGGAAGTGGAATTGGATTCTTATGAGGGCGCCTGTTTCAGGCTGGCGCGTGGGGTCAATTGAATCTGGGGTCCAAAGGTTACAGAACCTGTATGATGTCCTCTGTCTCTTGGGAAATAGTGACGTTCTAGCAGCGCAAGGCAGATAAAAGAATCTTGCTTTGTCCTTATCTATTTCTCCAAGAAAGATGGTCCTGCAAGTCATTTTTCTAGACTTAGGGACATCACTGGTGTGGTTTAGAAGCGTACTATTTATGGACACCCGCACTCAAGCTCCAAAATTTGAACCACGTATCCTCAAAAACATGCACACATTCTCGTATCCTCGTTCACAGCCTTGGAAACACACAAGAAGGAGACACACTCACAGTCTTAAACACACACACACCTCTCTATTGAGACATATAGATGTGGCAACAAAATGCACAACTTTTTGTTCATCTCAAGGACTTGTGAGGGCCCCAGTGAACTGAGAGGCCATATTGATTTTCCCTCTTTTCATGCTGTGACTCTGGGATTACCCATTTTCTCATTCATTTTTAAAGACAACTCGTGAGATTCTTACTTCCCCTTTTCTCTCGGTTTTTTTCTTTTTCTTTCACCTCTCCCCTCCCTCCCTCCAACACACACACACACACACACAATCCCCCCCCCCCCCCCCCCAGACCAGCACAGCAGTTGTACCTACCCCTTCTCCACAGCCAAGTCCCTCCTTGACCCTGAAAATTGTAATTCAGCCATAGATCACAGCTGCTGAATATTAGGGCTTACAAAAGCAGTTAAATAAAATATGTTGAAATCGTCCAATCCCAGAGGCCACAGCAGAAATTCTAATCAGGTGAGAGAAAGGGGAAGGAGTCAGCAGGGGGATTATGGGTAAAGAGAATCGCCTGGATCTACCAGGCTGGAGTGAAGAGCTAACATACTGTAGAGGAGGGATTGAACCCGAATCATAGCAATCTTAACGCTTTTTCATGTGATAGGATTGAGGGTTTATAGGATATGTGAGCTCTATCAAGATTGTAACACTGCTTAGTTTATAATTTAATTCTAAATAAAATGCATCATGTTAAATATATCCAGAAACATAACAAGTCGTCAATAAATTACAACACAAATTCTATTTCTGTATTTTAAAGACATTTCTTACACAGAATTTCAATAAACCCATGACATACTGTTATCTTTAATTAGTTCCAAAACCAACATTGCCTCTCTCTAAAGGTCTTTAAAGTTGGCAGCTTGTCGTAACCTGCAGTGTCAAGCAAACTATTTTCAAAATAATTGAGTCTCCGGGTATTAATACACTCATTTTATGCTAAACAGGCCAACAACACTTTTGGCCTATAGGCTTTTCTTTGACCGGCGTAGGAGGGGGTCAAAACATATTAATTATTCTGTTGGCATGCTTGTTAAAGTGAACCACAAAGGTTGCCCCAACTGAGGACCATTCATGAGACAATGCCGCATTAGATTATGAGATTGTATGTTATTTTTCCATAGAGTGGAGAACAAATAAATCTATTAGAAAGAGCTGGAGCAAATCCAGAGTTTACAGCACCGTAAATACATGCAAGGCTTCGTTGTTTTTTTCTTTTCTTCTTATTGTTTAAAGGTTGAAATGCACCACAATAAATACTCCTGAAAGTAAAAGCGAATGCCACGCTTCATTGACACGATCAGAAAATCATCAACCTACCTCATTCACAAACATGCCATGTGAAAGTTTTCACGCCTTCTCTCTTCATTGTTCCCACCAGTGGGCAGCCTGGACTCAGCCACATGTAAAACAGCTGGACAGTCCAGAGAGGGGTGATTGATCGTGCTTCAATCCCTCAGCGGTTCTCCAGACAAGGAGACGCTCGATTACACTCTGGGATCAAAATGCTGAATTCACACACTCTCCTCCAGGGAGAGAGAGAAAAAAAATGTCCTGAGACCTTCGCCAGGCAAATTCTGCACACCACCCAGCAATCTGGTTTTTAGGACTTTGTGCTTTGTTTTTGGCAACCAAATATGCATCAACCTTCATTTTGCTGTGTCGGTACAAAACAACAGCAATGCACGCCAGTCTTATTCATTGCAGCAAAAACAAATGTAAATGAGCTTTTAGCTTCTGAAAACCCCTGCTAGGTGTGTTTACCAAGATAAAGGTAGAATGTGAATACTTCATATGTGTAGGAGTGGACTTCTTTCAATGAAGTCTAGTTTGAAGTTAAAGGTAAACAAAACAAAACTTTTTTTTCTGGACGTTCTGAGGAACAGCAGATTGTTAGCAATCATCTGGACCTTCCTTACAGGCTATTTATGGGCACTATGGGAATCCATACCTTGCCCAAGCAAGTTAGACCCCAAAAGTCCAGTTATTGTTGACTAATATGAGTGCTCCATATCGACTTCCTTGGCCCTGGCATTGTTGGAGGGGGTCGGTTTCAGCATAGTACAGTAGCTCATGCATGAGCACAAGCACTGGTACACAACATAGACATGTACTATGGCCTAATCTATGCGACTGTAAAGGGTTGAAGTTGGTTCGATGCAGGGTCCAGTGTTCACTCAAAATTTGGGCAGACGCAAATATTCAGAGTCAGCTGGATTAAACCCACAAGAACTGGGAGGTCTTTGGGGATAATCTGCCACCATTTAGTATTACGGCGTGATGACGTAAGTACAAGAGGTAACCGTGCTCTGGCCTGGTTGGGCCCAGATCAGTGTTACCCCTTTTCCACCAAGGTGGTTCTAGGGTGAGTGCCTAATCTGCAATCAGTTCTTTGTGTTTCGACCACCAAAGTTTTATAAAAGTCTGTTTTAAGCTTCTTTCATACTCAGTGTTTGATTGGAAAATGTCATTGTGAATGACTTCTACACTAGTAAGTCTATCAGTGGTAGAAGATCTGTTTGGCATACCTGCCTTTAAAGAATGATGTGAAGATCCATGAAATATTTGACTTTGAAATTAGACTATGAATTTCATCATGATGTTTTAAATTCAAAGTGAACATGGGATAGATCAAAGGCAATACATATAACCAAGTCAGTCCCGTGATTTCGTTAGGCTTCAACTTTAACTTTAATTCTATTTTTCCCTGAGGAAATATGATGTTTTGCTGTCAGGTTAAACAGAAGATGTATTGAAAATGAACTGCATTCCATGTTATACTAACCAGAATGAATTCCCAACAAATAAGAACACTTGTTTGCATAGCTTAAAACCTTGGATTTAAGTACTGAGGAACACAAATGGTCGCAGCTGTATTAACCCCTGTGGACACAATGGCACCAGGGTCGATGCAGTCATTGCGAGAGCACTTCTAAAACTCATAGAAATCATGCCAATGGACAAAATGTCTCTCTTAAGTGTAATAACATAAGATGCTTATTCAACCCAGTAACTGTTTATGCCCATTGATATCAAATGCAATCACCTTGTATGCTCAGTTGATGGCATTGGTTGAAGGACACAGCATTAAGAAAGGACATGATCTTACAGTTGCACAATGGGCCTTTCAATGGACACCCAAAGTGCTTATTAATGTAGAAATGCTTTCTCATTCGGTTGTCTTTATGCGAAAGCAGGATAATGGGATGGAGAAGTACGTTGGGGCGAGAAATTGTGTGACTAGGAACTTTTTGTTATGAGTACCTGCCTTTCTGTAAAGAATGAAGGAAGGTCAGTTGCTGAACACTTATCTCTATTGGTCTGTAGTGCTGTGGCCTTGGGCTCATTTCTCTTACTGACTGTACGTTGCATTATTGTGTTCATTATGTTGGACCTTCTTTCAGGTAGCATCCTCTCTCCATTTTTTATTTGTGCTCTTTCAGATGTGCATCTTCCTTTGTTATCAGAGGTGATATGTACATTTCATACAGCTGTTATTTTGATGTGTTAAGACATAGCCTCAAAGTCAGGTTGCTTTTAATTATTCATAAGAAAACAATTTTGAGATTAAAACACTAACAAAATAACTTTTTTCTCTGTGGGGATGAAGCTGTGTACTGAATTTGCCTTTCAATTGTAATTAAAGAGATCCTTCAGATGGACCCAGACAGCATTGTGGTGCAGTCTGGGTCCATCTGGTTGAATAAGAGTCAAAAGAAGTTTTGTAGATATGAAATTAAATCATATAAAAGGTGCTATATGTAACTTTTTACATGTATAAATCGTTTTTTTTATCGCCCATTAATAAGCGAACGGTTAACTGATGTGAAAAAGTAGATGTTCACTGTCTATCTGTGTTGCCTGTATAAAAAGTTTCCCCGGGTTGTATTTTCTGCGAAAGCTCCAGGAAGTGACATTTTTGCAAACTAGAAAGATAATGGGTATTTTAACTTTCCAGTTTACCACAACTTGTAGTATTTCTGTCGGTTATGACAGCATTCAACATATTTAAACCATACTGACATTTTCTATGGAGCCCTGGAGTTGACATGGATTTTTTTTCCCTTGTTGCTGTGACATCAAGCTCAGGGTGGGAACCCCGACTGTAAATATTAATGGAGGATGGCTGAGTGATGTCACCCATCTGTTAATGCAGGGGGCTTTGGAGTACCGTCAACGGCTGTCTCCATGCTGGAAATGCTGTCTCAACCTAACTTTCAGTCAATGGGTGAATGGGTGAGTATGTGTCTTCCGGTGCTGCTGCAGTCAGCCTCAAGTGGACTCTTGCCCTTAGGGCGCGGTCACACTGGCCATCTGTATCGTGCCCAAGCGCGCTTCAACGCTATAGTCCAGTTCGTTTGACCAGTGTGACCGCTCCGTAACTGATTCCGGCTTTAAAAGAAAACTTTGACCACGTCAGGTATAACAGCGCTTCTGTGAATTCTACATGATTGCTTCTGTTTTTTTATCAGCACCTAAAGGCGGCAGTACTGAGATACACAGTGCGTTGTAGGTCTGTCCTCTGTGTGTCAGGAACGGGAAGGCGACTCGAATTCAGAAAGGGGAACACTTAGAAGGCAGCAAAATAGTGGCAGCCCCTGATAATGCACTACAGATCTACGTAAGAATGTGAGTTCAAGTCACTGGGATCTAATGATAGCTAGTTTGCTATACCCCTCATACCTGTTAAATAATGTTTTGGTGGCCTATATTCCAGGCAAAGCTGTGCCTTTTTGTTCTCTCCAACAATTGAAGGCTTTTGAAAGCACCATTTGAAAAAACCTCTCTTTGGAAAATCAAACATAATCTGCTAAAAACATCAAGCTCACATTTCAAGGTTTTTTTTTGCACGCATGACATGTTGGTGCAAATGTAAATAAATAGATAAGCTCACAAATAAATGCAATGCTACAACTTCTTGGAAATTATGCAGAGGTTAATCAGTGTTCATCGTTAATCCGAGGTACATTTCAGCGGATACGGTTCCTTGACTGAGCAAAGACAAAAGGACACATGGGTTCAGGTTTCTTCCAACTGTCAGGATGTCTCAGTAGGTGTCTGTCAGAGGTTTAACTCCACAGGTTAAGAGACACAGACTGATGGATGATGGATATCCACTAGAGAAGACACTAGCCAAAGAATGCCTGACACTTGGTCAAAGACAAGCTGAACATGAAGCTGGAGGCCATGGTCCAAAAGACTTGCTTCAAGGAACAAGAAATCAACATTCTTTCTGTAGAATGAGGGAAACTTCTGTCTATTTATTTATATATATATATATATATATATATATATATATAAATGCATTTGCTGAAATTACTAAATTATGGGTATGTCATTGAAGTACTTTCAGTGCAGTTACATCCAGTGAATGAAGGAAATCCGTCACATTAAATTTGAAAATTAGTCTCTAGCTGTGATACATGTGTCGTGGACCAAATCTGTGATGTCAAAAGTGTTCTGTGTATTTTCATCACAGGTCGTTGCAGGACCTCATGATCCTGGGAGAACGTCGAGTTTTGTTTGACCGATCAATCCGCTCTGATCACCACCTCAATTTTGACTTTCTCTGAACTGTTGAGTCATTTTCTTCCTCCGTCACTAAGCATGGCTTATCTGAGGGTCTAATTATGCCACAGATGGGTTTTAAGTAATGATTAGTGTGGTTCAAATCTTGAACACCCTCAAGGGGTATACCTTGGTCATCTGTAAGAAGCACTGAGAGCTGAGAACAAACGTTGGTTTATGATTAAACCCGTATCTTTTCCATCCATTGCATGCTGTGACCAACCAACACCCCCATTTGATACTGGCCATGCCATTTCAGCACCATGGACAGATTCAGGGACATTCAGACTGAAGGTACCTCAAGTATCATTTTCCAAATTCATCATCAAAACTTAACATACTCTGCTCTTTTAATCATTTCTATTATTTTTCCATCAGGCTTTGAAAGTGATATGTGTTTAATTATAAATGTTCTTTGGACTGACCTCAGCCGTAACGCCAAAATGTTGTAGCCTGTAGATTGACAAGAATAGACACAGGTATCAAATCAACCAGAAAGTACACCAACTACAAGAACTCCATTATCATTGGGTAGCCAAAGTAAAGCAATGCCTCCTGGCCACACATGAAATAGTGTTTTACATGATGTGACGCACACTGGTATTCAGCCAGACAAGGTGGTGATGAAGCAGAGGCCCTCCTGGTTACAATACGTCTCCTTAAAAACAAAAATCCCTCAGCGCAGCTCCAGCTTCAAGCTGATGTGCTATAGGGAGCGGGGGTCATCGGTTCATCCGTCAGAGAGGCTCCTCGCTGATGGATGGCACTGAGAGCAACGCGCGCCCAATCCGCTCCAGCCCTAACCGCGAGAAAGGGCCTTCGCAGGCAGGGAAATAAATAAATAAACAGCAACATCAAAGGGATGTTCAAAAGAAAAACAAAGCCTGCACACGTTCGTTTGCAAACACACACACAAGCGCACATCGGCTCTCTCGCACACATCCGGCGAGAGAGAGAGAAAGGGGAGGCGGAGGGAAAAATACAAAGGACTGAAAGCATACACATAGTTTACTCTCCGATGACACTCAGCTTGAAGAAAATCTAGACAAAACAAGGCAGAGTGGCAAAAATTGGAGTGTTTGATGGTTCGATATTCTCGCTGAAAAGACTCAAAAATAAAGATCAGGCCAAAACTGTATACAGTTTCAGATTTTCTTTTAAAAACAACAAACACCCAAAATGGTCTTATCCTCAGATTCCGTATTGGGGAGAGGGCTACCTCTGCCAACAGGACACTTTGTGCACAGTGACCATCCATACAACACATCTATGCGCAGTACACCAAACAGAATAAGACCAAAGAAAAATCCCCTGCTAAACTTGCAAAAATGAGTCGAAGAAACTATATAATTTTTTACACCTGCAAAAAATGCAATGCATCTCTAACTGTGTTGCCAGCAACGCAACATCTCTGTGCTCATCTTCTTGCACATATTTTATTTAGCTTATAAGCACATTCAGCAGAAAATGGCTCCTTGCTATACTGATGAGCCCCATTGCTATGAATGTCTCACACACTTGATGAAGTGAATATTAGCGTCTTAAGAAATGTGGTGGTAACTAAAGCCCACTTATCTTGTGTTGCGGCCAGATTATCCAATGAACACACCGGAAGTGCAGGCTGAAATATCATAATACCAGACCTACCTGTGAGCGGATATTTTGAATATTTTCCATTTTTCGTCCCACAAAAAAACACCTTAACCAACAATAAAAGAATCCTGCAAACAAGTAATCTTAGTGTTTTTGTTATTTTTGGGGGTATTTTTCCTTCACTAGACAGGACGGCTGAAGAGATACAGGAAAGTCCGGGAGGAGAGAGCAGGGGGACGTCATGCAGTAACGGGCCGAGGTCAGCTTTCGAACCGACGGCTGCTGGGACAAGAACTACAGCCGCCGTACATGGGGCGTGCGCCATGACCAGTAAGCTGAATAAATAAATACAAACTAATGGGACTAAGAGCTACATACTGTAGAAAGTATTCAGAATGGCCTAACACGCTGTTTCTTTTGGCCCTTTTATAAATTACACATAAAAACATTTCCATTGATCTCGCCAGTAAGGTCTGCCATATGCTTGAAACCAGTGGGGATCAAGCTACAAACCTCATCTATGTTAGTACCATCCTCTACCCGAACACTCGCACAAAATCAAACAAATGTAAGAGCACCTTTTGTTCGAGTGCCTTTAATAATTTACCGGAGCATGTGACCAGTTAGTTTTCCCTTCATGTGTTTCTGGACAGATAATCCTCTGCTGGGATTGTAAAGGAGGACCAGCAAGTCAAAACGGAGACAAAGACGAGCCTATGTGAGGTAACTTCATGCAATCTTTTAAAAAAGAAAAAGTTCCGACTAAATAACTTTTTACCTGCTTGAATCCCACAGGATCCAATCAAAAAAGTGCCTGTGCGTAATTGTGCAAGCTGAAGAATATTTTGATGCTAGTAAGAAACCTTCTTTGTATCTTCTTTGCATTCAATGAAAAACTTTCGTCATTTACATCTAACGGCATTTATCTCGCATTCACTGTGTTCTTCTTTGTTTCATTTATCTGATTCCTGTGAACTGCAGCTAAATGTTATTGTTTTCATGATCGTTGTTATCGGCAAGCAGGAACCTCAGCAGACTGCGAGAGCTTTGGTTGGTTGGGGAGTCTTGCTTGCATGGCCTTGAGTTAGTCAGCATGGGCTCATCCCATGAAATATTGAGGAAGCTGAAGCTGGAAGGGCTGGGCTGGGGCCTCATGTTGGGGTGTGAATGTGTGTGTGTGTGTGTGTGTGTGTGTGTGTGTGTTTGTGTGTGCATGGTGGGGTTTGCCTGACGGTGGAAGCTGTGGATGTTGTGTCAGCTCCCCGAAACCAAAACAAACTCCTTAGCCCCCCAGTGTACTCCTAAAATCAGAAAAGTGGATTGCAATATACCTTCCATTGAAAATATACCATTCTCTCTCTTGTTTGCTCACTCAGCTCTCTCCTTCTTTCTGTTTTGCACACACAAACACACACACACACACACACACACACACACACACACACAAGCGAGGCTAGGTTTAATCTCATCCTTATTCCCTTACCCTTAATCTTTGTTTCTTTGCATCTCCATTTCCCCATGCAAATCAGCTCCTCTCATCTTTCTTCTTTTTGCTCCCTCTCTTTCTCTCTGTTTTGCAATCATCCAACAGAGCTGCTGTATGTATGTTTCTGCGAGTGTGTGTGTGTGTGTGTGTGTGTGTGTGTGTGTGTGTGTGTGTGTGTGTGTGTGTGTGTGTGTGTGTGTGTGTGTGTGTGTGTGTGTGTGTGTGTGTGTGTGTGTGTGTGTGTCTAGTCAGTCAGAGAGCTGAGCTACAGTACAGACAGTTTAGTACAGTTGAAAGAGCACATCAGACTTCTGCCCTGCTCTCTCTAAGGGCTGATAATATGGGCCCTTCTTACCTGTTAGGAGCTAGTGAGCCGCTTTCTCCTCCCTTTAAATGAACTTCAGAGGGGAGTCAGATTGACAGGAACACAGAGAGGGCTGCCCCGTTTGACTGGCGGTCCTGTCAAGGTGAACCCCAAGGTGCTCTTCGGGGCCCGGGCTGCTTTCCACAAGGCTGCCCTGCTGAGCTGATTGGCTCTTAATGGTACAGTAATGACCAAAACAAATCCTCTCACACACACAAATCCTTACCGTTGTCTCATGGTAGGGTGTGTTATCTCAAAAAGATTCTAGAAACTCAAAGGTCTCAACTAGCTAATTTAGCGATTTAACATCAGTTGAGCCTCTCTATTAATCCTTGTTTCAAAGTCTGTGAGAAAATATGAGGCTGAGTTTAGCCGTTGTTTGAGAAACCATTAAGAGTGCGTGGTCTCGTTTTCCTCCCCTGACAGATTCTGCATAATAATAAAGGCGAGGGGAAGCCTCTCTTAAAGCCTCAGCACCTTAATAGCCTGTATGATGACACTTTATCTATAGTTTGTGCATATAATCACCAAACTAAAGGGGGCGACCCCAGGGCGTGGGTTCACCCGTTGACATTTGACATCTTTATAATTAACTGGGAAGGTCTAATCTCTGCCTTCAAATGACGCATGGCCACATTCCATTTAATATGCTTATAAGCACTATGTATTATTCAAATATGCAGATGAGGCTCCGTTAGAAAACAGACTTTTGACACAGGTTTTTCTCTCACGTCGTGGTGGGCTATGGGGGCCGCTAATGGACCTGCAGGGATCGAAGAGCAACAGCCCCTCTGAAATTTTCATTCCTTGAGAAAGACGACAAAGTTTTCTTCATTAACGTCTTTGCCTTCACGCTCCACTATAAAACCTCGCAGTATCCTATCAAAACAAGAGAGTTAACTCCATTTCAGAGACTATTATCATAACTCTTCTAAATTATTTACGATTAACTCAAAAAAATTGTGCTTATCAGTGCTGTGCTTTTCAGTGTTACTAAATTTTGCAACACAATGATTTGTAGTATTTTTTACCAATTCTTTCAATGCTTCAATTTAGGTAAAAAGGCATTTGACAACTGTATTAAAATCTGATTATTTCTGCTGCAAACGCCAAAGTGCACATTTACCATGTCCTCATTAGTTAATATGAAACATCTCTAGGGCAGAGACAGCTT
This sequence comes from Labrus mixtus, assembly GCF_963584025.1. NCBI lineage: Eukaryota > Metazoa > Chordata > Actinopteri > Labriformes > Labridae > Labrus > Labrus mixtus. Next base: position 9,697,741 of record NC_083632.1, read on the forward strand.
GTGTGGATTTTTTTTAAAGAGTTTTAATAGTTTTGGTCGGAGATGTTTGGAAGAGTTGGCCATCTTTAGACTGAGTGAACCAGGAGAGCTTTTTATGGATTCAAGCTCTAACAGGGCTGGAAGAAAGAAACTCTTATGTTCACTTTTGGCTTGAGTTACTTTTGAGAGGCTGGTGGTCGCTGGGTCAGAGGCTTCAGTGAGCCGGTAACCACTACACGAAGCCCTCAGTCCTCACTGGAGCTTTGCAGCAGCAGCAGAGTCTCTCCACATTCACATCCTTATATCCTCTCACTTTAGGGTAGGAGTGAAGTCAGACTTATTAGAGCTGTGGGTGAAATGCTCTTCATTATTTCTTCTTGGCAGCTTCTTTCAATCCATATTCATGAATCATCAGTAAATTAGAAAATCAATATCACACTACTAATTATGTTTTGGTGGGGTTATACGGTCATATTATTTTGAAATCATTTATGCATCTACACCCATGTGCGCTGAATAAGAAAAAAAAACATCATAAAACTATTGTAATGAATCGTTTTTTGATATAAGATCATTGGAAAGAGGAAATTCTCTAGATCTTTAAAGCACTTCATATATCATTTTGAACTGCACTCTACTGTGAAAAACAATATCTTAATGTGTTGAGTCACAGAAAATCTAAAAGACACTTTTAAACAAGCAACCCTTTAGTTAAAAACAACTTTTTCAATAATAACGTCACCTCTGTACATTTGTCCACTCCAGCTACAGACCAACATCTGTAAGAAATTCTGTTTCTGTATCTCGCTGGTATTTACTGTTATTTGAACCTGATTCTTTTTTTTTTACTTCATCAATTTCCCTAATATACTTTGAATCTGTTTCTGATCTTCTAGACTTCAAACTATACTTTTCTGTCAAGAGTGAGAGAGTCTGTTCTCATTTTTGAAGTCAGTGTAAATCACACCTTCCCTGCACTCCCTGCACTCTTAAATGTTCTAATTTTCTTCCACTCCTTGACGGAAGCTGGAAAAAAAACCCATAAGAAAACATATAAACCAAAAAAAACAACAAATGGCTGTGCTATTTACCCTCTGTTTTCAGGTTAATCCCCAGTTTGCTTTTCAGCTGTTGTAGGCATGATATCGAACGGCATCAAATCACTTTTTTTTTTGTTCCTTAAAGGTTGTAAACATTTGTAAATGAGTGCTTGCATGTGTTGAAGGCATATTAGGTTTTCTTCCTGATGTCCATTGGGGTTTATTGAGTGTGCTGTTGCTGATCCTGGGCCATGAATCCTTCCCTGCCCTCTCCTCTGCCTGGAGCCTGCCCCCAGCCTCTCCTCCACCTCCCACTGAGCTCCCTCTGTCTCAGGCTACCTCTCCAGCTCCTGTCTCATGTCCCTTTTAACTAAACTCTGCTCTATTCAAGCCTTTGTTGTCCAACCTTCTCGTATTTCTATATCTCTTTATGGGGCTTATTTGGTTGTCCTTTCACTTTGGCTTCACTTTATTGTTTCTTGAGGTGTGCGCCCTTCACAACTTTCGCAGGTGTTTTAACCTTTCCTCTCCTGGTTAAACAGGTAGCTTTACCTCTTCCAATAACTAAAAAAAGTCAACCTGCAACTAATTAAATGAACTGCAACTTTCATTATTATTGTGGCTTGGCGTGTAGAAATTGGTATGCAGTGTTTTTTTTGTTTTTTTTTTACAAATCTTGATTCAGGAAGTGCTCGCGTTTATCATGAAAGCAAAGAACGGAAGATGCTGCTTTTTCTCATATATTAGGCCTATCTCTCATCAGGGAAGCCTGCCCTAGTCTATTGGTTTCACTGATAGGCTACATACTGATTTATAGTTATTTATTTATGTATGTAGCCTAATTTGGCCGTTACAATGAAAATGTTACTCCGATTCTCTACTGTACTCCTTACAATACTACTGTGATGCTATACTGTAGGGAACAACAATAATCTAACCTAAGTGGCTGTAAAATAGAGCATTGCGGTGAAAATCCCACTGTTATAAACATAGCCTACATTTATTAAGAGCCGCAGCTACCCTTCAAGATGGCGGCCATGTTGGCATATTGCTCCTGTGAACAGCAGCCCAGGCAACATCTACATGGGTAAAGATAGCTAACCTAACTTAGCTAAATTATAGGTTAAGCTAGACCTTACTTCGCTTTTATGCTAGCTATAGTTTAGCTAGGTAAGCTAGTTGGTAACAAGATGGTGATTGGCATTGAGCTAGTTTAGTAACATCTGTTGTTAGCTTAGATAGCTTGTGACAGGATTTAAAGGTCCCATATTCTTCTTTTTCTGGTTTTATATGCCCTTTAGTGTGTTTTCCAAGTGTCCTGTGCATGTTTAGGCACATCTATGTGCAAAAAATCAAAGTCTGCGGAAACGCGGCTTCTCCTACGTCCTCCTGTTAGCTGTAGCATTAGCCGCATGTAACGCTCGGTTCTAGCCCCCCTCGATAAAAATTTGTCAGTGCGGCGTCATTGTCAGTGTGAGATCACTGATCTAAGCCCATTGGCTCGTTGTGGCACAAGCCCTGCAGCTCATGTTGAAATTTCCGAGAAGTTTCCGAGTGCTGAGCAACTGACCAATAACGACAGAGCGGATCGGCAGACCAATCAGAGCAGACTTGGCCCACGTGGGGTCTAACAGTGTGGGCTCAGCAGAGTGCAGCTGACGGACTCAGAGCGGAGAGGGAGCAAGGAGGAGCAGTACATGAAAACAGACACTTTTTTCAGACTTTAGCTGTTGTGAACGTACAAAAGTAGGTACATAGATTAAATATACGAACCCCAAAAAGGGCAGAATATGGGCTCTTTAAGGTATTAAGAATAACTTTTAGCTAACATTACTAGCTAGCTGAGTTGTGCTGTTTGAGTGCTCAAACCAGTTGTTCACCAGACTAACAGGCATGGGAGAGGTATCTTAAAAGCTGTTTAGTACTGCTCTAAATATCACGCTTCTATGTAGCCTATGTAAGTAAAACGCTTTATTAACATCATGGAAGTGCAAAATAATTTTATTTCCATGGTGCCTGTATTCATCAAGTTTATTTGTATATTTTATATAACACATTGGTCATGAATAATCTTTTCTTCATAATAAGGTAGCCTATTTGTAATATCACTGAATGTCATTACAAAAGCCATGCAAAAATCAGTGTGCTGTAAAAACATTTTGTGCATCTGTTACGAGTTCATGTCCACCAACAAGTCCTCTGTGCAAATTTGAAAGGCAGCAGTTTTGTTGGCAGCCATATTTGCTGAGTGATTTATCATTTTCTCACATCCACCTGTTGTTTTTCATGGGGCCTAATTAGAAGCTTACTGTGTGTGTCATAAAGTATGTCACTCACAGAAACGGTGGGGCACTTGTGTAGAATTCGATTTACCCAAAATAAACGAGGTAAGAAATATTTCCTGTCAGCTGTGTGAGGTGTTAGCAGCAGACAGCTTCGGCTATTTTGGCATCTTAGGACTCAACACTTTGGTGTTTTTTTTTTGGAGATCATTGTTAAAGTTTTGTATCACTTTTTAAAATCCTGCATTTAATAAGCAAAATACTTCCCTCTTTTCTGGCACTTTTGTTCAACTGTCTTCCCTTTTTCTCCCACTTTCTGACCCCTCTTTTTTTGCTTTATCACATCTCGCTTACTCTCCCTCTCTCATTCTCTCCGTTTCCAGGCCCTGCAGATTGTCACTGTTATTTACCAAATATAGTCTGACAAAGAATAAGTGGGATTTTTTGCTGATTGAAGATCAAAGTGGCAAAGTCTCCTCCTCAAAGCCCGCCCCTTCTATTAGCCGCCCTTAAGAACAGAGGAAAACATCAATTTCTCGCACATCAATGGCGGCTTCATAATCAATTGAAAACGACACTTGTATGGGGATGCAAATCTTATCTTTGTCTTATTAGAGCTTTTAGAAGATGCATGTCGGGATTTAATGTTATGAAATAAAAGGGGGTCGCTTTTTTTAAAATCTAAAGATGCAGAGGCGTTAGTAATGGTCGAAATCAAAGCCCAGAGACTGTGGTAATTACTGGAGGAGTTTGCCTATCCTTATTAATATTGATCAAATATTACTGTGATCTGATCTCTGGGCTTGTGATGAATTTGGAAGGTGGTTAACGAGCACAAAGATGAACATGGCACTCGTTTTCCCACTGCAACCACCACAAGAGTCCATTTTCTCCTTGTTGGGATTTCGACCTAGAAAGGGAGGAAAAAAGAGGGAAACGCATCAGTGTTTGAGCTACAGTTGTAAAATACTTACAGATCGTTTTTCTCCATTTTGCTTCTGCCTCGAGTCACAATGCACACTCACATTTTCTTTGGAGTGCTGGTAAAAGACAGTTGTGTTGAAGGGAATTCAAGGTTGCTTTTGCATTGACCTCATGATGATGCGCAGTGCTTTAAAATGGCCATAAATCACCCAATCTCCTCCCGGCGAGGGGGGGGGGGGGGGGGGGGGGCGCACAAAACACGCCGATTCATTTACTGACAATGCGGCGGATGATCACACAGTGTTAAAAGATCCTCATTTTGAAGTGTAAATAAGGCAGGCTCAAAAGTGTTGGCGGAGAGGGCACAATTTCTGCACAATGTATTCCACTTCTTAGATATCTCCTCGTTCTAGTTAAGTGACTCTTAAGTGGCGACCAAAAGACATTATTCCATGCTGCGGAATAAGCATTTTGCATCTCATGCGGATCATAAAAGGTGAATCAGTTGTGTTTATTTCATTAAAATTCATATATCAAAATCCTCCAGCTATGAACTCATAAACAAAAGAGTGAAGGCGCTTTGGAGCCACCCATGTGGAAAGCATTGATTGCTGCTCGCTTGAAGCCTTCGGGAGTCTATTGGACACAAAACTTGAGGCCAATTGATTTTTCTGCATTAATTTCTCAATTAGGATCCTTGAAGAGAACCATGAGGGCTGCAGCCAAAAAAACTCCAGTTGATGCTGAAGGGGCCTTAATGGTGAGTATGTGTGATTTTGAGTGTGCGTGTCCAGTGTCTGTGTTCATGCTGTATCTCATACCTCTCTGTCTGATTATAAACGATTTTGGGATCAATCTTTTTTAGGTAAAGGAATACCTGAGAGGTAATCAATATTCCAAACAACTATGCCCTTAAACTTCATACACCCACATCCCTCCTTTAGAGTCAAACAAAAGGCTGATGGACCTCAAAGAGCAGCTGTGAGCGTACAGTGTGAGTCATATTGACAACAAAAAACATTTCAACAAAGAGAGAAATTACAAGAACTAAATGTGTTGTTTGGTGTTGCCCTCGTTGCTTTTCACCATCTGCTTTATTAATATTTCACTATGAAAAAGAATAACTAGAGAATTAATTTCATGATTAGGACCATGTTGAATATTGACATCTTAAACCTGAAATATTGGCTTTTGAAAGTCGTTATAGGTTCAAGATTAAGGTACATGAAATTGAACAAGGAGAGCTTTTTATGGATGCGATTTGAAAATGTAAACAATTCTAAATAGATTGTTTGTTTGCAAAATAATCTTAAATTTTGACCACTGTGCATCTGAAACATTATGTAACTATATTTTAATCTTAAATACACAGCCTCTGAATAGGGACAATGTAACCTCTTTTATTCCCACTCAGCACCCCAGAAATGGGTTCTTACATTATGCAACCTTGTCAAACAGACTTTGATGCAGGACATAAGAAAGAGAGCAGGAGAGTGACCAAGTAAGAGGGCAGCCACGAGTCAAACTTGGCTAGACTGGCTATTACTTTTTTGTCAATCGGTTAGTTTAACAAAATATAAATTCTTGCATGATGTAGCATTGAATCTTTGAACCTTCCTGCCTTCACCTCGACTAGTCTTTTTTTATATGACGCATCATTACAATTGAGATAAAATACTTCAAATTGTCCTTTTTTCAACTAATTACAACATAAAATTCAGCTTTAATTCAACAGTAATGGCAATCCAACACGTCAATGTGTTCATTTATCTGAATCTGTAAACGTAACCTCAATCGGTGTCTGGCTTGGATCATCCAAAAGGGCTTCCAAATCCCTCATTCCTAAAACAGACCCAGATGTTCCCGAAAGTGTACAGGTTTGAGTTAAACACTGTTATCAATGTGCTGCCATATCTGCACAAAAACATACATTTATTAAGATTCTATAGAGAGGCTCTATGCCTCTTGGTATGAGGTTTGAAATGGTATGAAATCTAAATGTCGTTAAGTAGAAATGTGACTTTTATATATGGACTAACAAATAGCCTCTGAGCCCAGAATAAGAGCATAAAGACGGGTTAAGATAAATATTACATTTACATTTCTGAACTTTGACTCTTCTTTATTCAAATATATATTTTCTATCCATTTTCATCTTCATAATCTTTGACTCCTAACAAACTGAGTTTAGATGCATATATGGCCATACTTCACAGTCTGATTAATATTTGTATTTATTGGAGCTGCACACTATTTTCCTGTTGTCTTCGTTCGGAGACAGTGACAGAAAGGAGTGACTACAGAGCCACGAGCCTTTGCATCAACTATAACCCGCTCACAACTTAACCTTGGCTGATGTTTACCTTTCTTCTGACTCGTATTGTTAAAAGAAACGCGGAATGATGTCTCATTAATGGGCTCATCTTCCATTCTGTTAATGAAAACATGGCCAAATGAACACAGCGTTGCTCTGATTTGCACTGAGGAAACTAATTTGACTCAAGGTCGCGGCTCCATTGTGTCGCTCGTTAATAAGTGTGCATGAAGAGCGTTAAAGATGCAACTGTTTCTCTGGGCTGAAGCCTTTTTTCAATCATTTATAGCATTAAGAAAAGTAAGTGAGAACAAGTGTAATGTAAAGTAATGCTCTTTTTATGTTTGATATAATATCGTTAATTTTCCATTTTTTATGGTTGGGTTTTGTCTTCTGTATAAGATTATGAGATAAAGTGCTCAAATGTCCTTCACTGAACTAAAGTGCCTCAAATATCTCGGAAAAATAGCCCTGAAACCAGTGAATGCACTTCAAAATTCAAGGAGCACCTTTTGTGAGTAGGAGCGACACAAAATATAATCTTTATATCGATATGATATGATTTCTTTCATTGAACAAAGTTGTATAAATGGCTCTGAATAAAATGAATGCACATGCCAATTTAGACTTTAAAAAAAGCACAAAACAATTTTGGCGGCAGTAGCTCAGTCTGTAGGGACTTGGGTTGGGAATCGGAAGGTCGCCGGTTCAGGTCCCGGCACGGACCAAGTCCGGAAATTGGTCTGGTAGCTGGAGAGGTGCCAGGCCACTTCCTGAGCACTGCCGAGGTGCCCTTGAGCAAGGCACCTAACCCCCCCCCCCCACAAGCTCAGGAGCGCCCGCCGTAGGGCAGCCCCCTCACTCTGAGACCTCTCCATTAGTGCATGTCCACAGGATCCTGTTTGTGCATGTGTGTGTATTTCAGTTCATGTTTGTGTAGCATGTTTACTAGACAGAGTGTAAAAACGAATTTCCCCTCGCGGGATCAATAAAGTATAAATTCTTCTTCTTCTTCTTCTTCTTCACATAACACAGACAGTCGCACAAAGACAAACTGCCTCCATCGTGCGCATAATGACCCTTCATTCAGACCTCTGAAAGGTCAACTTGCCCTCGCTGTGATTTTAATTATGCCCGCCATTGTCAGGGACGTGAAGAAGACCCTGTTCCTTCTTTTTCACTCTCACAATAAGGCCCCCTGCTTCCTGTTTGAGGAAGTAGCTTCTGTGAAAAGCTCCTAGTCTCTTAAGAAATACTTTCTCCCCCTTAAAGAGTCAAAACATGTGATGAGTCCAGTACACAACACCATCATAGAAAAGGAGGGGTCCTATTTTGTTCCCGAAAACAAAGCAGGGGTCAACAGGAAGCTGCTTTTTTTTAAACACTTTTCCCCCCTGACTTTTGCTTTAGTGGTTCAGCATCTTAAACTCATCAGGATCTTACATGAATGACTATAAGAGCTTATCTTGTAAGGTGGATGTAATCTTAAGAAGAATTACCGGAGGGGTTCATACATCTCTGATTTTTTCCCCCAGTTTGATTATTAAGTCTGTCAGGGATTTTCTGTGGGATAAAATCAACATTACACTCCATCAACTCAATGAGTCAGGCAGACGATCCAGTAGAAAACACACACCATCTTTTCTCCCAATCAAGAAATAAATAAAGGGCATAAAAATCCCTTATGGTACCTTGTAAGAAATTGTGAAAATTCAACTCAACCCATTAACCCACTGGCGTCTATACCATTGACCTTTAAGTAACATTTACCATCTAGCGGCGGCTTGGCTGTCCTCCCCACGCGAGGTGCAGCCTTGACGGACAGCTGAACGTTATTTGTGCCCAGATCTGCGCCAGCAGAGTCCACACTGTCTGCAGGTTACCTCCTCTCTCAGGTGGATTCCGTGTTTAGAGAGTTCATGGCCTGCCCGGGGACCTTTGATTAATGACTATCGCGTCCGTTTCTGAAAAGCGCTTGGCTGTTTGTTTTGGAGGCGTCGGGAGAGGTAGCCGTGGCCTGATTTGGTTCCCACGATGCTGTGTGGATGAGATCTGGAGACACTCAGCTGCTTGCTGCTTGAGTCCAAATACATACAATGATGGATAAAGGAGTGTGCATACATTAATCATGAGAATGACATGCAGACTCCTAGCTCAACTCTTTTCTGTGTAAAACATTAGACTCTACTTCCTGAAATGTTATTGATTTAGAATTCTAAATCATAAACTGTTAATCTAATGAAAAGTTGGTTTTAATTGTCTAAGATTTTGGCAGTTATTATGGATACTACACAAGTGTGGAGTCACGGGCCAATACTCACTCCCAATTTCTCTATTATTACATTTCTATACTATTTTTATTGTGATTTGGATTGTAAAAATCCAGACATTTTATTCATTTTAGGGGGGGAAATTGTTGAACATACACATAGCTCCTTTTCATTTCTGATGCGCTCTGGGAAAAGTATTCCCTCTTATATTGTTGACTTGTAAGCAAAAACACTCTGAAAATCTCTGTGCTTCAGTGCTGACAATTCAGACAAATATTTATATAGAAGCCCTTTAAGCTTAGGTCAACACAACACTCTTTTTAAATTCAAGGACTTCAGAATACACTCCCTGCATACAAAGCTTTTATTTGTATTTATCATATAGTGTTAAATAATTAGAATGCTAAGGGGGCAAAAAAATCAGAAAGGCTCCTTTTCTACATGAACAAGAAGAGAAGAACAGGAAATATATATTTGTAGGACATATGCAGCATATATATATATATATAATGGTTTGTTTCCAAAGAAAACAACTTTTTCCTCAGTATTTTGTGTGTTTTGATGTGTAGAATTCAAATGCCGGTCGTGCAGAAGCAACAAATATCTCCTCAGAGCTTTTGTAAAGATTTCAGTAAAGAAACCTTGTGCATGTAAGAGAATGACATGCTGAATTTAAGCCCTGTTTAGTACGCTATTCAAGAAGACAAACATTAACACAAAAATACAAGCACAACCTCATAATACTTCTTGTCTGATTTGCTTTTACTATAAAGCATGAAACAGTCTTTTCATAATCAGGTGAATCAGACCTGGATTTCTCCATCCTGTCCATTCCAAACACTGATGAGCACCATTAGTATACATGTAATTATGGCTAACCACAGTATTAACCCGCTGACAGAATTCATATGAGCTGCTCTGACATTAAATGCCAAAATACTTAGTAGCATCCTTTCCGAACAATAGAGAGAATAAGCACTCGTCTAAATGCGACTGAAGCTCAATGTTAAGTTTCATTTATTATCAAGCAAACAAAACTTCATCACTGGAATACATCAAACCACAGTTGCACTAAAACAAGCATGTTTTGTGCAAGGGGGGGGGGGGGGGGGGAGAAAATGTCCAGCGGTAATATGTTAATCAGCAATGAGAGACCTTTTAGTTGGTATGGTTGGCAACACAGATGCATGATGGGTAATTAACTGTTTGCAAACACAGCCCATGTGCACTCACTGTTTGCTGCTGTTACCTCGCTAGAGATGAAACGATGAGGGCGCTCACAGAAAAGTGTGTGTGGGTGGGGGCGAGGGGGGGGGGGGGGGGATTTTGTAAAGAAGTTTGGTGCTCTGTTTTGGGATTTTGGAATTGTTTTATTTTAGTAGTTCTTTATTTGACCAGGTATTTCTTCCTTTTTTGTTCTTTTACACACTGCATGGAAGACAAACAAAAGAGAGTCAAAGCTAATCAAAATGACACAACTTTCAGAGAACACTGTGCTTTCCAAAACGCATAATTCAACGACACATAACAGATCGATTTAAAAAATGCTGCGATTTACAATACATGTATTAGCTTTTTTTTTAGGTAGACTTTTGTCTTTATACAGTACATGGACCTTAAGATCGCATACACGAGTGATCTTATTCAACTGCTTCTATAAAACGCTTCCTTCATTTCTTTATTTTTTACATTTAAACAACACATCCTATAAATTCAATACAACGTGCAAAGAGATTCAGACGACTGAACATAGACGATAAGCACACACCCCTCTGTGGAAAAACTCTCATCACTCTGCTTATTTAAACAAAACGTATTGACTATTTCATTCACAACATTTAAGGAACCCATGTCTCCAGAATCATTTAAAACCATCTATAGTCAATAAAAGCATGCCTTGTACAATAAATATAATGTAGCTGCATCCTTATGTTATGTAAAGTAATGCACATTTCAAGAGTAAGTTGAGTTATTTCATCATCACAATTTGTACCTGCCCTATGAAATAATATCATCAAGACAGAATGAGTGGGAAATATTTGAACATAAAAGGCGAGACACATGTTGTGTATTTTTTTTAACCGCCCAGGAATTATGATAAGTAGCACAAATAATAATCATAAAGAACAATAAGAGAGCTATGAGTAAAGAAACACAATGAGGTTTTAATATAGCATCTTGTGTTATTTAAAGTGTAAAATGTATAAGCTACAGAGACAGAACTATCATTTGATGTTCTTGATTATTGCAGAGGTCATCACTCAATCACTCGGGCAGATGAAGACGGCAGAGATCTTCAGTCTTGTGATCACACACACACACTGGCTGATGCTTCCTCGGACTTCCTCCGCAGTCTGACACATGGATGTGTGTGGACGAGACAATCCCCTGCTGTACAGACACCACATCTGCATGAGGAGCAGAGGTGAGTGTGAAAAGCCCACGACGACAATATGAATAACAGCAACAAAAAAGCCCTGGCTATGCAGCCTATCATCATCTTATTAAAGGGTCCTGTAGATTAGAATCATCAGAGGCAGGTGTAAACCCCCCCCCCCCCCCCCCCCCCCCCAATGGCAGGCTTGATAACACGCTGCCAGAGCCCCCCTCCTGGTACACTCTCAGGTACCTGCTGAGGCGATCCAGGGAGAGGCCAGCTTGGAGCTCCTCTGCTTTGGTCTGGCCGGTGTGGGGCTCCGTTTTTGGAGTGGCCCTGATCGGCGGGGTGCCTCTTCCTCTTCCACCGGCAGAGAACCAGAGACGTCGATCCCCTTTTCCCCCCGTCACACTGCTGCCTGTTCTGCAGCCAGCTCGCACGCACACGCACACACACACACACACACACACACGCACACACACACACACTGCTCTCACCTCATCCAGATAAAGCACATCAGTGATCATGCAGCGGAATAGTCTGCTTTCATGGTGCTGCCTGGTGTAGATGCGTCTGTATGCAGCTTCACAAGCTTTTTACACTGTGCACATAATTCCTCATCACTGCTGCCTGACAAGAGCAGAAACAGATGAATTACTGTCATAATATTTGGTTTTATGCATCTAACCGCACGATGACATGAAACAATATTTTTTAATCAGCTATTCTGCGTCTCCGTTTGATCTTACACTGATTTATTTTGTGTGAAAGGAGCCAGCCGTGTTGCAACAGAGTGTAAGTGTCACCTGCGTGTGTGTGTGTGTGTGTGTGTGTGTGTGTGTGTGTGTGTGTGTGTGTCTGTGTGTGTGTGTGTGTCAGCTCCGTTCACTCGTTGTTGTACATCTCATATTCATTGTTGATTTTGTGATTCCTGCATCAAATATCGTCTGTGATAGAAAGTGCATTTCCTGAGCTGATGAGATAAGGGGGACTGAATGAGGGGTGCTGAGCTCATCATGACAAATACACACACACACACGCGCGCACACACACACACACACACACACACACTCATGCAGGTCTTCCCCCTTATTGCTTCTTTACATTTCAGATGGAAACGGCAGGCTTTTGTGTATTATTATTTTGTGTTAACCTCTCTTAATCTTTTTTAACTTAAAGGAAATTATTCAGTATTTAGCATTTTCTCCTTTTCTAATATATTTTCTTCCTTTTTAATCTTTAGTAATTCATAAAGTAAACAGCCCTTTTAGAAATGCCTATTAACCTCTTATAATAACTGTTGTTCACATAAAATGAACAAAAGTAGGCAAAGAGCAAAAAAGGCTTTTTTTTAAGACATATACTTGAAGGGAATATCTTTTATTTAGCCAAAGCAATTTATTTTGGTTGAATTCTACCTCTTAAAACTGCGATCACCTTCAGTGCACATTATGTTCTGTATGTCTTTGTTTAGGCGACCAGCATTTCTATAAGAAGCACAGAAATAGAGCATCCAAATCTGCGTCAGTTATTTGTGTCCAGTCTGTCTGCTGAGGGAGAAGATAAAAAAAAAAAAAAAAAATTAAAGAAAAAAAAAAAAAAATTATAAAAGCAGTCTGTGCTGCCAGTGAGGAATTCAGGTTAGTCCCACAGGACATCACACCTGTCAAGAAAAAGCAGGATGCAATAACACCCTCCGTCCCAAAAAATAGATCTGAGGAAACATTATCTAATACAATGAAAAATAGATCTAAAGGAACTGACAAAGCAGATAAAATTGGAAAACAAGCTTGGAGTAAAATGCTTTTATTCTGCTTTGATTGGCCTCTGGTATTTAGTAAGCAAAAAAAAAAAGAAAAAAAGAAAGAAAAGAAAGAAAAGTAGGTTATTGAGCCTTAATGTGAAGGATACGTTGAAATAAAATACAAACTTTAATTTAAGCTGGAGTGTTCACTTAATTTGGCCCCTGTGTGACAGACTGGTGGAGTCAAACAGCCTCAGGAAGTGCCTCCTTTTTTTTTTTTTTTTTTTTCCTTTCCACCAGGAGACCGCCCATGTGTGCGTTTAATCCACATTTTCTAGCAACTTCCTATCTTCCTCCTATTTTACCATCACTGTCCTGCTCCCAAACTGCCTTTTTCCTCCTCACATGCTTTTTCACCGCAGTCCTCCGCCTGCTCTCTCTCTCTCTCTCTCTCACTCACTCGCTCCCTCTCTCTCTCTCTCTCTCTCCCCCCTCTCTCCTTTTTTTCCTCCTATTTATGAAAACGTCACTTCAAGTCCCTCCCTGTTTGAATCTCATTAGTTTCTTGTGTGTTTCTCCCTGTCAATAATCCTGAATCCAGACTCTCTCTATTTCCATCCCTCTCTATCTGTCAATCAGCGCCGCCTTTGAACTGAAAACCACTCCGACCAACTTCAACTCACTCAATCCGAGCGGCTCGGCTCCTTCTCCGGCTCCCCTTTTTCTGCCAAGATTCCCTTCTTTTTTGAGTTTTCTACCAACCGGCCAGAGCTTTGGAAAACGCCAATACAGAAACCCCCAAACTTACACTCGGACTTTCTAGATCCCCGAGATCAAGGGTTTTTTCAAAAAAAAAAAAAAACTTCGTGTTTTTTTTTTTGCCCCCCTCTTGAGCAAAAAAAAAAGAGAAGATTTTTGCACGGGAAAAATGCCGCAACTCAACGGCGGTGGAGGGGACGATCTGGGTGCAAACGATGAAATGATTTCCTTCAAAGACGAAGGAGAGCAGGAAGAGAAAATTTCGGAGAACTCCTCGGCAGAAAGGGATTTAGCCGATGTCAAATCTTCTCTCGTAAACGAGTCGGAAACGAATCAAAACAGCTCGTCGGACTCAGAGGTAAGTTGCGCATAAGAAAAAGCGGGGCATCGATCAGCGCTGTTTTTAAAGTAAAGTTAAGAGGCCTACATTTTGTGACATGTTAACGCTTGAAAAAAAAAGAAAGTTAACTGTCTCCCCACGTCGCCCGCTGTGTTAAACTTTAACGCAATCCCTGTGTTTCATTGCATTTCAAGGCGGAAAGACGGCCTCCGCCTAGATCTGAAACTTTCAGAGACAAAACAAGAGAAAGTTTAGAGGAGGGTGAGTTTCTGCTTTATTCTTCCTCTCTTGTTTTATTTTTCTGCACGGTGACATTACATGTGCCCGGCGGAGGGATATGCCTTCGCTTAACCCCCCCTCTAATGCATAAAAATGTGGAGGGAAATAAATAAACTTCTCAAGGCCACTTTATTAAAAAAAAGTTTTCTTCTTTTTTTTCCCCCCCGCCATGTTAGCTGCGAAAAGGCAAGATGGAGGGCTGTTCAAGAGCCCACCGTACCCGGGCTATCCATTTATAATGATCCCCGATCTCACAAGCCCCTACCTTCCCAATGGATCACTTTCTCCAACAGCACGCACAGTAAGTTCATTTATTTACCACTGTATGTGCACACACACTCCTCACACACACACACACACACACACACACGCACACACACACACACCGGGTAGAAACAGAGGCAAGGCAGACACGGAGAGTTGTCACCCAGAAAGAGAAGCCGATAAAAAAAATGTAGAGCCAAGTTTTGCAACTGCTCATGAAGTGTACAGTACAATGGCATGCATGTCCGCCTGCAGCCTGTGTGTGTGTGTGCGTGTGCGTGTGTGTGTGTGTGTGTGTGTGTGTGTGTGTGTGTGTGTGTGTGTGCGGACGGCAGCTAACAATGCTAACAGTGCTAAGCGCTAGGACTAGGAAAATGATGGTTATATTTGAAAAAAATCTGAATTGTTAAACTTTATTTTCCATTCTTAAAACTTTCAAATTAAATGCACAACATTTTCCAAATGTAGTAATATTGTTATAATTACTGTTGTTGTAATTGTAACGCTAATTCATGGTGCGGGTTCTGCTGTATTCCGTGCAGAAGTGCATGTTTTTAAAAACCCACTGAATTATGCACTTGGCTCGTGTTTGCACAGCCTCATCAAACATGCCCTTTTTTCCAACTCGAGCTGCATGAGCATTCAGACCTTCACACTGACTCCCTGACATGCTGCACGCCGTGCAAAGCAATGTAAAAACACACACAAATAAAATCAATATGCAAATGAGCTCGTCAAAGTGATTTGCATGTGTCAAAAACGTGTAGAGGCATTAGGCTAAAGGTGCATGCATTAAAAAATAAAAATCTGTTTTTTTTTTCCCCTGCACATTACCATTGCATTTTTTTTTTTAAATTGATTAATTTAATTGAACAAATGTGAGTTATTGAGAGGTTATGATTGTGCAACACTTGGTGCTCTGCATGTGCACCACATTTGTTTCTAATCAGGAAACCACTGCCTTTTTTTTTTAATATAAAAAGGCATGTGCTTTGTAAACCCCGTATTTATAAATAAATTCATGTTATTTAGACACAATCATCAGCGCTAT
This sequence comes from Labrus mixtus, assembly GCF_963584025.1. Taxonomy (NCBI): domain Eukaryota; kingdom Metazoa; phylum Chordata; class Actinopteri; order Labriformes; family Labridae; genus Labrus; species Labrus mixtus. Next base: position 9,713,364 of record NC_083632.1, read on the forward strand.
AATTATGCACACTTACTCATTTGCTCAGCACCTCGCTAGTCCCACTGGGCAACGTGCAATCCTTAAGCGGAATCATTTTCTCAAACCACGGGTGTTTTTTTTTTTTTTTCTTTGCCCCCCTATTTTAAACGGTTGCAATTACAAGTCTGCACTTTAGGACCTGTCATCTCATTTTACAAGGCTAAGGCAAAGACCAGGCATTAGGAAATGTGACCCCCTCCACCCCACCACCACCACCTCCACCTCAGCTCTGGCGAACGAAACTGATATTTGTCACCTGAATTTTTTTTGTTTGTTAAATCAACGCACACCTGACACATAATGCCTTCTTTTGTGTTTGACACAATTTTTGCTTATGAGTTCCACATGATCAGCCGGCGTTTCACCTGAAAATGTTTTTTGCTGCTTACACAATTCTCTCGTTACTTGTTTGTTTGTGTGTGTTTGTGTGTGTGTGTGTGTGTGTGTGTGTGTGTTTTTATGGCTGAACAGATTTGATCATTCCCAGCATATGCTCATATGAGAACATTTTGCCATTCTTTCCCTCTTAGTCAGCCGGCCTTGTTAACACTACTGGCTGCTATTTGGAATTAGTCACTCATTATTCTCATCAGCGCTGACACAAACACGCATTGACAACAACACACATGATTTGAGCTGAGGCACTTCCTTGTTTCGGAGGCAGGGAGGTTTGTAGTCGTCTTTGTGGTTATCGCAGCGTTGTGTTCTGTTGCAGTCCGTGAAGCGCTCAGTTCATTGTGCTTATGCAGCAGGTAGGAAAAGCAGTCAATTTTGGAGCATGGCTGGAGGATGCTGCGGCGAGACCGTGTTGACCTTTGCCCTTGTAGTTCCTCACCTGAAGAACAATGTGCAATAACTCACAAAAGCAAAGATCCTTCATAGAGAATACAACACAAATGTTCTTTTTTTTTTTTTTTTTTAGATTTTACTGGACATTGATTTCTTGCAAACCAGATATAGAAGTCATGAAACAAATCTTAAAAACACCTTATCATGTTTGGCCGCTTTAGCAAATTAGAAAACTACATTTACTGCACCTTAATTCACAGATCTACCTGAGCAGCGACTGCGGAAGAACACGTTTTTTTTTCGGCTCGCGGTGAGCCTCGGCCCCCACTGTCTGCAGCGCCCTGTGTGTCCAGCCATTAGAGCTTTGAAGTGAGCGGTCGCTGTAATATAAATGTATTAGACTTAAAGCTGGCATAAATAATTCACCTGGACATTGATTAGCTGTCCTGCTCCCTAACATGTCATGTGAGGCGCTGAATATGACTGCTGGTATAATTGCGATGAGTTCTTTTCTCTGTCTTTGAGCCCTTTGATTCTCGCTGCGTTTCCTTTTCTTCTTCGTCTGCTCCTCTTGGTTTGGGCGATGCTCTGCTTTTATTTTTAGGATTTCAGTTAAAAAAAATCGGGGGCCTTTGAATTTTGTATTTACATTTTTAGATGTTATTATTCAAATTAGATTTTTTTTATTTCTGTAAAGCACTAATATGAGCATTTTGTTAAAAAGATAAATTATAAGAATTTAGATTTTTCTGTCTGTCACTTGGCACTAATCCTGATCTATTTTGACGTTCTGCTTCCTTTCCTTAATTTCTGTTTTAACATGCTTCGGAAAGGGAAAACAATCCTGCATGTGGTGGTTTACATAATTTGTTTGACCTCTGGGAGCTATAATCAGTGACAATTTGTTTTTCCTACCACCTTAGTCCAAGGAGACTCACAGTTTAGCATCATTTAGCAATTTGACATGATGTTGTGCCCGGGCTTTCAAAAGCCTTCCTCTCCTCCTCTCGTCCTCCTCCTGCTTCCTCTCCTCCTCCCTAAACCTCACACAAGGTTCCTGCTGGATCACTGGGTGGAGGTCCAATTGAAGAAGTGGCCTGCCCAGTTCACCCTGCTTTTCCATCCTTTTTTTCGCTCCCTCCTGCTTTCTCTATCTCCCTTCCTCTCTGTGTCTACCTTTTGTTTCCTGCCGCTGCTTACACAGGTCTTGTGAAAAAAGGCGTCGGGTTAACTCCGGTGCTGTGGGCTAACATCACACCTCAACAGGTCTAAGAGACCGCAGAGGCTCAGGGAGGGAGAGCAGGATCTGGGCGGCCGGCTCTCCTGCATTGGGGGCTGCAGGGCCGTAAATCCACTGGCTTTATTTACTGCCTCTCGGACTTATGAATGTTAAGATATTTGACGCCACCCCTGGCCCCATAATTCTCCAAGCCTGGAGACTTTTGGCGGAGGTTTTGAGTTTCGACGTATAATTACAACTAGTTTAAAAAAGAGCTAGAAAGTAAGGGGGGCAGTGTGTGTGGGGGGTGGGGTGGGGGGGGGGGGGGGGGGGAGGGAGGAGGACACCGAGCATCAACTGCTGTGTTTAGAGCACACACACAAAAAAAAAAGACGCTCCCAGACCCGTGGCGATTCCACTACAAGACGGTGGAAAGGCTTTGTGTGGTTGAAACAATAGCTTTTCTCCCCTTTTTCCCTCTTTGTTTCGCTTCCAGGATTGCTCATGTTGCCGCAGATTCACCTTTTGGAAGAAAATAAATCCCCCCTCAATGTGGGCTGACTTCCTCCTCTCTGGTTCTTTATATTAGGGAGAAATAATGGAGGATTTTCTGCTCAGATTATTGTAATGAACATGCAGTAAGTGAATGCAACATTGCTGCCTTTGTGCTCACGTGCACACATTGCTCCGGCCTTATCTGTTATAATTGACACAGACAGACAGTATCTTCCCTTAACATGGCAGCAGCATAAGCATAACAATGGTATATCATATGGATTATGTGTGTTTGGCTGCTGTAAATGGATTTTTTGGCTGTGACAAGAGGAAAGATTTTAATGCGGATTTAAGGGATAGGGCCCACACCTTATCAAATTGGCTTTACATGTTAATAGGGCCTAATTGGTGTCCACAGGGGGTTTGGTGGCACGACGCGGCCACAATTTGTGCCCCTAGCCGCAAAATGCACTCTGAATTTAGTCGGAAGGTTGCGCTCCTTTTGTCTTGCAAATCACTTTTGTTTACAAAGTATGGCGGAAGCGGCTCCCGCTCTCTCTCTCTCTCCCTCCCACTACTCCTTTATGTGCTCCTTCTCTCTCTCTCTCTCTCTCTTTCTCTCTGCTGCTCCTCTCATCCTATGCGAGGAGAGAGGGGAAAGAAAAGGTCCTTATTTTTCCTCGACTCAATAAACAGTCATAAAAAGCACAATCTGCTTTGGATTTGAGGAGTTAAGTTAGAGAAAGGGGAGGGAGGGAGGGGGGGGGGCTGGGAAGCAAAGTTTGGCACCATTAAACTAAAATTGGGGCCTGCTAGACATTAGCGGTGCGCAGCACATTCTCTGAGCTTAATTAGTCCAAACTGTAATTGTTCATGGTCTGCCAATAGGAGTAATGCTCAGGAAAAGTGGAGTTGCACTAAATCGGCCCGGGGTTTTTAAAACAATAAATCACTCGCATATTTGTGCTGTGATTCAGATGGAGGCTCGACCTCTCCCATCTCGACATGTGGTAAATTGTAAAGTCAATGAATCGCAGATGTAGGGGTGGTGGTGGTGGGGGGGTAGTGGTGGTGGTGGTGGTGGGGACTCAGAAAGAGAGGGCAGAAGGAGTACAGTAAGGTTTTGTTGGTGCCTGGTGAATGAATGGAAAAGATTTGCGCTGTAAATATTTACCAAGAAAGAAACAATATATATATTCTCGTCGCTAGCAAGGCGTAATTGTCTAATGCTGATGATGTTGGCAGGCTGAGCATTGTAAGAGCTCATCTATCTGTCACTCTGCTTGAAACATCACACAAGCGAAAAAAAAACAAACAAAAAAAAAAAAAAACCTGTCAGTTTGTGAGTGTGTTTCTTATCAGATTTTTAACTAGTGCAGAGCCAGTAGTGGATCCCTGGTGGTGCTGCGAGCTGGGTTTGGGTGTATCTTAAATTCAGCTGCAGTCAAGCTTGGTTTGGTGCGGAACCTTTTTCTTAATTAAATCATTCACTTAATTGTTTTTAATGTAATAACAGCTAATCTGATGCCTAATTTTGACTTCAATGTAGCAGATTATGCCTGTTACTAATTAGCACGGCCTGGATGTTTTTTTTTTCTTCTTCTTTTTGTGCAAATATTATCAGAATGGATGAATTCATTTTCACCTCCTGTTTCTGTCAGTGAGCCACCACACTCTACTTTTCTGTGCCTGAGCATAGAGAAAAAAGGCATTAGTTTAGCAGCTGTGCACTAGTGCCCCCTCACAGCCCCCCAGTGTAACCCCCCCCTACCCCACTACCCCCCCCAAACACAACCACCATCACACTCTCCAAGCAGCACCCCCCCCCCCCCTTTTTTGCTCCCTCTTTTCTCCCATGCATTTCTATAGAGCTTGACACAAAGATAGTACTGTACATCTGGAATGCAACTTTTGTCATCTGTTAAATATAGGCTGGCTCTGCTCCTGGCCCACAGGGCTCGGGGCTCCCTCAAACATGGAAATTAAATTATTGTGTGTGCATGCATGCAGACAAAATTTAAACTTGTAACAATACACAGAGCAGGTTGCATTATATTTATTTACTTTTTTTCCATCCATTACATTTGACATTCCCTTGAATTTCAAAATAAGAGCAGAAAAGTGCGCAGGATCTTTTGTTTACTGTTTTTTTGACTGTCTCTGTTTCCTTTCTCTCTTTTTGTATATATCGTAGCAGGACAGTGCAAAGCGAATCTGTTCATCCCTGTTAAAAGGCCCCCCAAGTACAAAAACAGGACCAGACACTTTCAATAGTGTCTGTTGGTAGAACTCGAGGCTTTATCTCACTTTTCATCCAGGACAGTGAACTTTCCTGGAGCTTTTAGAAGTACAGAGTTTTCACTGTTTCTGCGCTCAGCTGAAAAGAAAAGGTTATGGGAATATTGTATATAAATGTTATGGTTCAAATAAGCTAGTTTAAAGGTTAGCTAGAGTTGGTATTTTTTTTACAAAGTGTCTTAATCACAAACCCCTGAAACTGTAATTCACAAGCAACACAGTGCCAGGTTGAAGTGTTTCTAAAGTATGTCGTCCTGTGTAGCTGTAAATGGGCATCATAACTATACAGTAACTATAGTAAACTGAAATGTGTAGAATTGTTAGAGCTCAGGTATCGCACTAGAAAGGCCTCTGGTATGTGCATTTCTTCTCCCCCCCCCCCCCCCCCCCGTATTTTCCTTGCCTGAATGTGCATATTTCTGTAAGTTCATTCATAATGGGACCAGAGTGCTCCAGTAGCCAAATGAGTTCACCAGTAGCGGAGTGGGAGGGGAAGCACGGGCTTGGGAGGGGGCAAAGAGAAGCGGGAAATGTGTGCAGGGACTGCGTGTGTGTGTGTGTGAGTGGAAGGGGGGGAGCGAGAGTGAGGGGAGGGCAGGGGGTCGGACGCACAAAAGCCGTCTGAATAGAGCGCATAATTGCTGTTAATGCCGGGGCAATGAGAGCAGCGACAGTTCCTGGTTAGATGTCCAAACAATGGTGCCCCTAGGCTTCACATTTATCTTCCCGTTTAAAAAAAAAAAGAAAGAAAAGAAACATAAAATAAAACCCAGCAGGGATTGAACACAGATTGGAGCAGGCAACTTTTCTCCGACCCCCTTTTTCCACATTGCTTTCTGCGCTTCTGGGCTTAATCACCATTTATAAGAAAATGATAAATCAGCCGCTAAAGCTCTGTGCGAGAGGGCCGCTGTGACGCTGGAGGAATCCTGGTGGTGCTGACCTTCTGTTTGGATTGTGGAGTGGGTTTGGGAAGGGTCAAAGTGCACCGCCGCTGACATGCTTTTTCGTTGAGAAAGGAGCTTCCCCTCTCACCCCTTTTTTACAACAACTGATAGCAGTGCTTGATTCTCCAGCACAGGTTTTTTTTTTTTTTCAGGCTTGTGTGTGTGTGTGTGTGTGTGTGTGTGTGTGTGTGTGTGTGTGTGTGTGTGCATGCAGGGAGGAGGTGCCACACTGCCATCACAGCTCTTAATGATCATGTTGGGCTAGATAATGACTAGCTGTGCCAGTGTGCAGTGAACACCTGTGGTACACCAGCCTTTTATGGATGTGGTAGAATGCTCTGGAACGTACCACAGAAGAAGAATTTCATTCATGCTAATACCTTTTTAAAATGCAGTTAATTCCATATATGTTATGCCTCTGGTACAATAATAATTAGAAGGCAATGGTGGGAAATTATCTCACTAATAAACACAATTGTATTTCCCCCTCATCTTGTTGGCGTTTTCAGCCCCTACATGCTGCAATATTATAATTCCTGTTACATGATTTTCAATTCACGGTACATACTATCACACTTTGTGCAGTATCTAAATTAGTTGAGCTACATACGATATTTTTTGCAGATGGTGTTTTTAGCAGCTTGTTTCCGCTAGTTTGTATCTCCAGTCTTCAAGTAGTCAAGGGAATTTCTGTATTGCAGATAATCTGTTCAAAATGGCTCTGATGGGAAGGAGGCACTTTGTGTGTGCTAAACACATAATAGAGGAGTTTAGGTGATAAAACTCCAGTCAATGTATTTTTAATCTACTAATTAAACTTTTAATTGTAGCGGGATAAGCTCCAAGGGCTGTGTGTGATTGTGAGTGTGTGTGTGTGTGTGTGTGTGTGTGTGTGTCTGAGAAGCGAAGTGAGTCCACTAATGAGGTGATCGTCTGCTTGTTTGCCGTTAAAGGTGCTGGATTCATAACCGCCTGCAAAAGGTGAGGAAGGTTTAAGAGAGCAAGGCAGAAATAAATTCATCTACTAATCTGCGGATTATGGTAGGATTTCGAGGAAAGGAAAAAAAAAAAATGTTGGCGAGATTACTCAAAAATGCACAAGGCTAATAAGATGTAACCCCTTTACACTGACTGGCGAGCTGTGTGGAACAGCGTTAGATTCCTCTTGTTTTTTTCCCCCCTCTAGCTGAGGAACCAATTCCAATGGAAAACAGATTAAGAGTAAATTCCCATGTTAGCTCTTTAACCAGCTGTTAGAAACCTATTTAAACACAATAATAATGCGACTCTTGTAAAGAGACAGCTGTCAACTTGTGTACTGCTCGAGATAACATTTCATGTGAACAGCTTGTCACATCCACACATGGCCTATGCGTAGCACGTCAGCATTCATTTGCCAGCCATTGTGTAGGTAATGGAGTGTTTATTTTGCCCCAAAAAAATGCAGCTTCAAGCAACATGATTGGTTGTGCGAAATTTTAAATACATTTGCTATAATAGAAACATTAATTAAGGAGACTCAGTACTGAAAAATTAAACACATTTTGCTTTCAAATATATGTCTTTTAATTGTCTTTACCCTAAATAAATATTTTTTTAAATGGACTTTCAATATGCATAGCGCTGAAAATGTATAATATGAGGAGCATCCAAAGTGTTCCGGGTCAAATCCAACAGTGAACAAATTGACTCACAGAGTGAAATGTCAATGGCCTCCCTCCCTCTAGGGGTCAGAGTGAATGGAGTGACTTATTTGGACAAGTGAGATGAGTGAGTGGCCTTCAATGTCCTGCCAGAAGGGATGAAATGAGAGGCAGACGAAGGCACTAAGCTGACTGTCATGGGACTGTCAAAGTGGAGAGCAATGCAAATCTAGTTTCCCTGACTATTTCATTGAAATAAGGACTCTTTTTATTATTTTATTATTTTATACAGACATGGTGTTCATCGCGACTGATTTAGGGAAGTAATGGCTGCAGCCACTCCTATAATAAAACCCAGTGTAAGAAACAGCACACCTGGAAAATATTCAATGGGAATTCATGCTGCACATATTCCCATACGTGATCTTACACCTTTTCTTTTTAGCAGGGGAATGCTCTCAGGAGTTTTTTTTTTTTTTTTTTTACTCCATTTGGATTTATCTACTTCAGCTTCTTGACCCAAAGTGAGACTCAAGTCTTATTCCAGCATCTTCCCCCGAAGCCATCCCTTCTAAAAACTGTTGGACTGAGAGATTACATTTCTTATTTTGTTTGGAATATGCCGGAAGTGGAACAACTCTTCCAAAATTACCAACACAAACCCCTACGTTTGTCTGAATAGACATGCAAGGATTTCCTGGCCTTTGACATTGTATCACTTGGTTTTACACCTACAATTGGAAATGTTCATGTCTCAACTTTGGCCTGTGGTTAACAGATTATGATCTTTGAAATTCAATGTCAAACAGACTTTATTTAACTTGTTGTTAATTGTTGGCATGGAAGCTAAAGGTCAATTTCAGACATTAACTGGAAATGAAACCTGTTTAGTCATAATGAAAGTTAAGCTAAGAGACTGGCATAGCTAAGCGAAGATGGCCTTTGTGTCATGTGGAAAACGTCACGATGCCCTTTAGAACCAGGACGCTCTTTATCTTTCTTTACTGCCCCCATTTATCTTTATTGGCCACCACACTTTGCATATTTGAAAAATCAATAAAGATAAATTTCCAGCTTTGTCATCACTGTGGCGTCAAGCGCTTAAGATTTCAGGATGGACCCATTGGCGACGTGATGATTTCAGACTCCTCAATAGCTAATCTTTCTTTCCGTGCGAGGTTAGCCTGGACTTTGGCAGTCGGCGTAGTAGTCAGCATTGCGCTTTGGAGACTTTCTATCAGAAGAGTCCAGTTTTGCATGTCTATAAAAGCCCTTTGTGTGTCGAGGATGACCCTGGCTGTTGTAAGGCCTGTATCTGTCTCTGCTCCGGCGGCCGGGCAGGCCTGCAGTGAGGATGCAGCAGCTGGCCGGGGCCCAGGCACAGGAATGCTGTGTGCACTGTTTAAACAGTGGCTTGTCTCTGTGCAGGGCCTGGAGGAGCTGAGGGAAGGAAGTTGCTGCATGTTTACATAGCTGAATTGTCCTCTGGGCCCCCCCCAGTGTCTAATGCACTTCTGTTCAAACATTCACAAGTGCACAGATGACCCCCACTGATGCCGGTGTTCACAGCTCTGCCTCTGCTCTCCAACTGAATGTGAACGATGAAATAGTGCAAGACTTATAGCCGCTACTTTCCTCTACTGAGGCTGTTTGCTGTTTTAACCTGCAGGCTAGGATGATAGATAAAGAGTAATACAAGGCTTGATTTATCGCACTCAGACATAAGAGAACGGTAGCAAGAAGATATCCAGACAGATGAGGAGACAGAAGGCACGTCATCGCTCCAACCAAGGTCCTGTCCAACAAGGAGCCAGACATTGACATACGGCGGAGTCGTGGAGCTAATTGTTGTTTGAATTACCTGTTATGATCCAATGACAAATCTCTCACTCTCTTGCCACCAGAGCGGAAAATGCATCCGGGGATTGGCATGATCTTTAGGAGTGTGTAAACCTGGCTTCAACAAGATGGATAAATGCAATTATTGGGCAGACCTGGAGAGGAGAAAATCCATTTAAAAGCCCGTAAAGCTAAGCAGGGGCCGTGGTTAATTCATTTGGCCAATTTACGGGTGATGTACGAGTGTCAGGGCACATTAGTCAGGCGGGGGAGAGGTGAATGTGTGTGTTGGCTCAGTGGTTGTTTCATTTTTATTTTTTTTTCCCAGCATGTGAAGTTGCGTTTTTGGCTCCAGAGAAGTCTCCTCGAGACCTGGTTCCACGTCTCCCTCCTTTGCCATCTCAGTGGATAAACAAATGGAGCCTAGACAGGGAAATGACAAAAAGATGCACTGAGGGCATTGAGTGGGAGGGAAGCAGGATTGCTTTGCAAATGAGGTGGAGAAACGTGGCTGTGGTCTGCTGGCCTGCAGAGTGAGTACCAGGATGCTTCGCAGTACTGAGAGCTCAATCAGCCTCCTGTCAGCACCTCCATCCTGAAAGTTAAATGCCTGCTTTTTGTTCACATGCCACAGTTGTGTCCATGATGTAGCAAGTCCGAGTCGTTAACTAACTTAAAGTCATTACCTCATTTCTTTTTTTGAGTGTGAATCCATCAAGTCGCGTCTGGACAAAAATGTCAAAATGAGTGGTTTAAAAGAGCAGCTGCGTATAAAAGTAAAATATTGAGACAGCATTTGTGTTGATTTTGATGGTAGAATTCACTGAGATTGACCTCTTTGTGAACTTGTTTGAGTTTTCAATAAAGTTGTATTTACTGTCTGAATACTGATGTTTACTGTGAGTAGACAAAGCTGTAAGTAAAGTACCTTGACAGGATCACCTGATAAATCCCTCTTAACAGAACAATCGCAGCCTCCACCTGGGGCAATATATAATATAATTAATATATCAAGTAACCTCTTTAGCTAGTTCAACTTAATTCCTTTGGTTTTTCTTGTCTAGCGTGGTCAGACCTGTGTTTATCAACTCTTGGAACCATGTGACATTGGATGGCTTCGCTCTGCTTAGTCTGTTACACAGCCATTGTCTCGCTTGAGCAAAACCACTCAACAGTTACACAAGCCAAGCGGTATGCAAAAACAGTGGTTAGAGCGTGGAGGGGCTGGTGAGAGGCGTTGAGGTAAGCTTTGGTTTACTGCTCCAAGCCACAGCCTGACTCTGGGCAGGGCTATGCTATCAGACAGAGAAACACCAGATAGTAAGACCTCTCTCACTATGACGCCGACGCTTTTTAAGTGGTCAGGATCATACTTGAGTGCCTCTCGGTTCAGCAGAATTGGATTGCAGTGTGTAGTAAGTGTGTTTTTTTCGCCGCCTGTGTCCGAGGCATAGTGTGAGTTAGCATTTGTCACCTGACTGCCGGGCAACGGGCCTCAGGAAACCAGAGTCAGTGTGAATGCTGAGGCTTGTCAAAGACAGGTGCCAGAGCTGCAGCCCATGCCTGCCGAACAGCAGCTGGGGAAAGACTGCAGGGCCCACAGTGAAGTGTGGGCCATTGGGAGACAGCATCAGTTAGTTCACTGCCGGTAGGGGATCAAATGGGCATGCCTCACTGCAGTGCTGGGGCTTAAGACTGAAACATGCTGTATGCTAGGGGTTTAAATCAAAGTTTCCATCACAGTATAATGTATTAATACTTTGAACATTAGCAGAAACTTAAGTGATATCAAAAAAAGTCTGCCACAATAGGATTTAATTGGATTCAGTTTTAGGGCCTGTGATTGATAAAAGACCAGATCCTAGGCCTGCTCGGTTCAATAATCCTTAAATATGCTGCAAAGAAAGAAAAATATAGACTTTCCCGTGTTCATTGTAAAGTTGATTTTTATCTACCTGCTGCTTTTTTTGGAGCCAGTGTCACAGATTTGACAAAACATTTCAAAATAAAGCTCCTCCTTAAAGGAAACAATATGGATTGATGTTTTTACACTGCATCAATGAAATTGAAATGCTGATCAACGAATCAATCTTTCAACTCGTATTGGTGCACATACGGTATATTTCACCTTTGCAGGCATTATCTGAGCCACTCTATGAACTGAACATACATGCTGCACTCTTGCTTTGTGCTTTTATGTTATTTTTCTCTGGAATAAAGTGAAACTTGTAAAGAACCCCTCTTTACTTTAAGCTTTTGTGCCTTTGTTTCAAACGTTTTTCAAATCACGCAAACTTGAATACAGTTCTGTTAAAAATGCTTAAGCTTAATAAAACAGCTTAACAAATTCTGCTAAAAGTATTACAAGTATAACAATTAAACTTTCTGCAAATACTTCTAGTTCCGCTGATTTGTTGTTTTGTTATGCAGCTTTTAATTTGAAGAAGCTGGAGTTTAATACTTACCAAGAATCAAACACCAAAGGGCTTATTTGGCTGATTAGCACTGTAACAGGAAGACGCAAAGTGCAATTATTGGTTCAGTTTTTAAATAGTTATCTATGTATTTACCGGTACATGTTTTGTGAATTATGAATAAGATAAAGAGTAAGATGCTCTTCAAATACTTTGATTGAAAGTGAAAAAGTCCCATTGATAACCCGACAATTGGAATTGCAATTTGTAACAAATATGTCTTCAACTGCTCCTATTTAATGATTTTATGTCTAAGTAAAGTATTGTGAAAACTGTAGATTTGAACAGCAGTGCAGCTTCTCTACCAAGGGGAGCAAGGGCACAACTGGAAAGTGGAACAGGAAACCCCAGACCCCTCAGGAAAGTGGGGTGGTGAATGTGCCTGGGAGCCATTACTGTAAGCCCTCTGAGGCTTCTAGAGGAACTTCCATGATGCTTTCTTCTCATTCTCTACACTTGCCTCTGGGATCGTTTTGAGTGCAATCTGACAATCCTCTGCTGTAAAAAAGCAGATCCAGTCATCATCTTTTCCTGATCCACCCGCTCACTTCTTCCCAGATGCTTTCCCGTCCCCCATGGGAGAACAACTGCTGGCTGCTGCCTATAGTCCACTACAATTCCTGACCTCAACCCAGAAAGAAAAAAAAGAAAAAACACATGGAAGTTTTCGATATGCTCCCACAGATCATTTTACATCAGTGGACGTCCCTCTCAATACAACTGTTCGCAGTTAGTGGCAAGCAGCCAGTATTGCAGCCACTGGTAGGACAAATGCTTTTCACTACAACTCTGTTTCATGGCTGGAAAGTTACGCAAGCCAGGGAAACCAACCTGTTAGTCTTCTTACTCTTAGAACTCAAACATAAATGATGTAGTGTCGTTTTTGTTTTCACGCGTGACATTCATGTGAGATTTGATTTGACAGACATAGGTATAAAAAAAATGATTGGGAAGAAAGTTGCCAAGTTACTCAAATGAGCAGGCCTGGACCTGGAAAATATCTGTCCAGTAACACACAAAAAACTGGGTTTGGTTATTAAGTCAACATTTTTGAAATATCTGAGTGAAAGCATTGCTTTCCTGACATTAATGAGGCCAGTCAGCACAGTTAACGTGCTGTTATTTAGCTTTCTGGTAGTGTTAAATACAGGCAGATAGTGGCCTAACCAACAGTCAATGATGAATAAATAGTAAAATTGAGGCCAGAACTTGAGGGGAATCTTGTTTCTTGGCTCCCACCAGCAGGATAGACAGTTTGAGCTCTACTGGCCAGAGATTGAGATGCTGTGGTCTCAGACGCTGGGAAAGTCAACCTCTAATTGTTCACAGAAGCTATTTGCAGGAAGAGCTGAGAAATGATGAGTGAGGAATCAACAGGGGTGGACGCTGAGATGAGGTCGCTCACACTGGTCCGTTCGGAGGTTATCAGGAAAGAAACCCGACCCTCTGGGACGCTCCCCAATGACAAAACTGCTTGTCCTAAATGGGAAAAAAAACCTCAAGAAATCCTTGCTCTTTTTCCTTGGCTCGCTATTAAGAGACAGACACTTTCTTCACGTTTTAAATTGGCCTTGTCCTGTGGTTTCCTCGACTGGGCTGCCGGGAGCCGACTGTTTCCACATAGGCTAATGTTCTGTACCGGTTTTGGTTTCGAGAAAAATAAGGGCTCTGTTTTGTCTGGCACTGATCACTATGGTATTAAACTCCCAATTTTTGTTCCAAAAGCTAACACAGTCATGCGCTTGTATTCTTCACGCCTTTTTGATCTCTGTCACAGTTGCTTGGCAAGAGGCACATCTGCCTCTCCGCCCTAACACTGCCACGACCCCCGTAACCCTCCCCTGTCCCACTTGTAAGCATAAATCCAGTTTTTGTGGTACTTTTCTGTGCGCCAATCATTTAGCAAATAACACCAGTAATGATTCAATTGGGCATAAAGTAATTGAGAGGCGGCCTGCTTGCCATCTGTCTGGTGAGATTACTACTTTCTGTGTAATTAAACGTGTGACCTTACGACCGTGGAGGGAGGTGCCAGCGGGCAGCCGCTGCCAAAGAGCCAGGCAGTCTTACGTATATGAAGTCTGGGGAGGCTTTCTCCGAGGGTTGGGGAGGGTTGTTGTGCGGTTTTAACAGTTTAGCCCAGCTGCTAAAGATAGCATAGGCTGATGTGAGTCTAGCTTAAGTGGCAGTCTCCTTTATATGGATGTACCCTGTGTGTGTGTGTGTGTGTGTGTGTGTGTGTGTGTGTGTGTGTGTGTCTCAGTGTGATTGTATTCACACACAGGAACAAGCCTGTGTCAAAACCCAAAGTCACCAACCCTGAAACAATTTGGCAATGCGAGAGAAGCCCAGCTGAAGTTGGAGTGATCCCTGTGTGCACACAGTGAAACCAAGGGCCAAAGGGTGTGTGTGCATGTTTGTGTCTGTGTGTCACTGTGTGTGTGTGTGTGTGTGTGTGTGTGTGTGCTGGCGGGGTCACGATGGGCTGAATAACGGCTGCTGTTTTAACTCTGATTTTTACGTGTGGTTTTGTTTTGACTCCTGAGGTTTGGTTTCCCTTGGACAGTGTCCAGAGATTACAAGGCCTGCTTCTCCTCAGCTCTCCTGCGAGGCCGACGTGATGGGCCCTGCAAGGCCCCGTGATTGGATTTCAGCCCTGATCTGGTTGTTTTGTGTTGTTAAACAGGACATTAAAGACTGGGGGATATGGCGAGCTAATGAGTCTTTGTGTCAGCGTGTGCATAGGAAAGGGGGGGGGGGGGGGGGGGGGGGGGTTGGTGTTTGTGTGGTTTTCAGGCTTTATCTTGTGCATCCTCAACTCTGGTGTCGCAGACACTGTTGAGAAGAGGAACGAAAACCCCCATATTGCCCTGTTGACATACAGAATACACAACTGAAAAAGACATCAGTATGGCTTCCTCAGTGTGGGCTGGATGGTGTCTTGCAATACTTCCGCCCAGAGCTTGGGAAAAAAAAAAAAATCCCTCTTGTTCCCCCAAACAAAAATATCCATTTTAATTACTATGGTTGTGCTATGGTGCAGCCACAGCGCGGCTGGCAGGACCCGGTTGAGGTGGCACTGGCCACTGGGGATGGGGAAGAGGTCTGGGCCAGCCTGCAGGGAAATTACAGGGTGGTGTGGTTGAGGAGGGGGGGGGACTGCCTCCACTCCCTGCTGACAGCCCAGAGAGCTACTGTGCACTGCTAGCTAGCTCCTCTCCTTTTCATCCATCGCCCTCTTGAGATAATTGGACATGTACTATTTGTAAACATGTTTTTTTTTTTTGTTTCAAAGTTAAGTTTTATTCTTTCAGGCAGAAGATCTGAATGCAGAGAAGAAGTCAACGTATCTTCTCTTTTCCATAACAACTTCCTTAAAGTGGACTCAATTTTAATTTTCAGTTCTTTTACTCTCCTTGCTCTGTTCCTTCTCTAACCTCTTCTGCCGTCTCCCTTTTCTCTTATTCCAGCCCCCTCTCTCCCCCGAGCACTCCCTCCCCTCCCCTCCCTCTCCTCTCTCAGTATGTGCTCTGATTACCTCTCCAAACTGGCAATAAGTTGATTGCTTTACAGAGATGATGTAAGCCTCTGCCCTAGGGTACATCAGGTTGGATTTCTCCCGCTTTATCTTGTAAAGCCTAAATTAACAGCTGGTTTGGTTGGAGTTCTCCTGGATCTGACTAAAGGATTAGGCTTGGTTCTCATGCGAGTCAATCCAGTTTGATTTATTGCAGGTCTATCAAAAAAGATCAATGGGAGTCCTTTTGAAAGTAAATCCTTAATCGCTCTTTGCACTTACGTGTCATCATTGTGAATTTTTTTTCCCCTTCCTTCTATCTCTTGCTCTCTCCCTTCTCCATTTCTCACTCCCTAATTCTTATTCTTCTCTTACACCAAGTCTTGTCTGTATTTATTTTTTTTCTCTCTTCACTCCTCCCAGGCCAATCTGTGGTACTGATCTGCCTCATTTGAAGGAATCACAGTGGAGGGATTTCTTCTCCATTCTCATTAGTGAACAATTGAGGCAAGGCAATCAAAAGTATGGCTTTAGCATCCTCTGATTATGATCATCACACTCATCACATCGAGACCCCAATATTCACCCAAACTTCACCTGACCTGACCTCCATCACCTGCCTTCTCTTCATGCGTAGCCTGTCACTCACATCTGAGTCTAGTTCAAAATGTTGACGCTGTAGTTTTGGAATCCCCCGGTCAAACTTAGTGAACACAGCCTCCTCTTTTTTAGGAGAAAACTGTCATTCCTGTAACCAGTTTTAGAAACACAAAAACTCTCCTTTGGAGGGTATAGTAAGGGAAGTCAACGTAAATTTTGCAACCCATTTGAACTTTTTAAAAAGTTCTTTATAGCCAATGCAAGGATCTACCGATAAATATACCTCTCCATTTAGACATACACCTGCTTGTGCCACGTTTTGTAAGCTCAAATGGTTGTTTTCATTGTAATTTGATAATTGTTACAAGTGGGGTTTGATCATTTCAGTAGCCTACATCGTTAACAATAAGGCTCCTCAGTTAGCTAACCACTAAAATAGAAGATTTGAACTGTACTCATTCAAGTGTTTTTAACTGAACATTTTCTTAGTTCTCCACTCTTTGGCTTTTCAAGGTTAAGGGTTCTTTAAAGGATATTATTTTTGGTATCTGACTCAAAAATCCAGTATCATTCAGACTCTCAGTTCATCTTCCTGTCTGGACTGCCTCTTCGTTGCATCATTGTTCCTTTCAGGCCTCGATGCATGCTAGCAGACGGAATGTGCTGTATCCATTCAAGTAACATAATCCAAACTCTCCTATCCAAACAAGTCATCTCACATATTGGAATACCGAATGCTTATTTTCTTGAACATTTAAATGCACATACTTCCCTGTCGACAAAATGATATAACACTCGAACAACACCCTGCTGCATATTTTCATGCAGACATTCGTAAAGTGACCTGGCAGCTGTTGAGACGGGGAGGGGGTGGGGGTGGGGGGGGGGTGGTCCTCCTACTCTATTCTGCAGATCTCTATCTAAACTCTATCTACTACTATCTCACTTTCTCTCCCTACATGCTTCATCCTCTCCTACTTCATCCTCCATCTCTCAAAGTCTGGACTGTAAATGAATCTGTAACGTGAAAAAAACAACCAGTAGCATCGACCAAGGACTGTATGGATGAATAATCCACACTGATGGGGCAGATGAAAGGAAGTCTTCTATTGTGTGCTGGCTCCACAAAAGTTTTGACTCCATGCTCATCCAAAAATCCTGGTTTCCTGTTCAGAGGGAGTGTTTTTTCTTCTCTGTTGTTTTAAATGCACAATTGACAAATTGAGGTGAAACGGACTTGAGGCGGATCGATGTCAAATTCAGGTGTGTCCTCCTGGCATGCTCAGCATGCTGGATGGCTGGCAGACCTTAGGAGGGTAGTGGTTGGGGGTGTGGGAGGGGCTGCGGTGGGAGGGTGGGGTGGGGGGGGGGGGGGGGGGGGGGAGAGTTAGATCGACGGGATACGTGGGAAGGAAGGGCTTGCTGTCAGCCAGCTGGACCTCTTAATCCTACAGCCTTGGGGAAAGGGTGTGTGAGTTTGCGTGTGTGCGTTTTAGTGTGTGTGTGTGTGTTTGTCTCGTAGAGATTTGTCAAGTTTAGCACACCTCTGCTCCCCTCTTTGGCCCAGCTGAGCCCACGTTGTGAGTGTGTGTTGTTGTGTGTGTGTGTGTGTGTGTTTGTGCTCCAGAGAGACACAACCAGGATCTGTGCACACACTGTTTACTGAAGTCCTCCCTTTAACGGCACTCTGTATATTTATGTCGAGACGACACAGCCTCTCCAACCCTTGATGTTGGAGAGGCGCTGGGGGTTGGTGTGAGGTGGAAGTGGAAGTGGAGGGGAGGAGGGGGGAGTGGCTGTCCCATGTTGCTGGTTGAATGGGGGGGGGGGGGATGAGGAGGGGACGTTGTGAGGGCAACAAACATTGCCAGCACACCCCCCCCCCCCTCCGCCTGTAAGCTTGGCCTTCTCTGAGAATCCATCCTCTAAAACTCGTGTGTGTGCACTTTCTCCCTCTCGACTTCATACTGTAACCAGCCGACTGATTGCATCATCCTCTTGTCATTCATTAGACCCAAACATACTATTTAGCCACATTCCATGCAAGCTTCCTCTTTTATTTTTGCTCTCACTCTCTTTTTCCTCTGCCCCACTCTCTCTCTCTTTTGGCGTAGACTTTTGCATATATCACAGGCTGGCAGGCTAAGAGCTTGGGACTTCCCCACGCCACACTCCAAGCCTTTGATCCTTTGCTTTGGAGGTAACATCAAAAGGAGAGGCATAGAAAGGCAGCTACTACTGTGAAGTTCAATGTTCAACTTGATGGCTTGGCTGAGGGCTTTTTTTTTTTTTTCCTCTCTCCTCCTCTCTCTCGTCTCCCCCCCCCTCCCCACACACCTCCCTCACTTCCCTCCTCCCGCTGCTCCCTAGATCCCTTCGCTGCATCCCTCAGCTGACAAAAACACACAGTTTGTAGCCAAGGGTTTTTTTCTTTTTTGGTGTGCATCTGACCTCACCTCCACAGAACCTATCTGACTTAAAACAGAACCTTCCCCTGTAAAAACACACACATACAGAGGTGTACACAAAGATTCAGTCCTCTCGTTTTTGATGGTGTGGTAAGAGGTGCAGTTCCAGCACCCGGCCCCTTCCCTGTCTCTTTTTTTTTTTTTTTTTTCTTCTTCCCCTCTATGTGTGAATGACATGCGGCATCCAATATTGCAGCTGGTTGCATCAATGCCAAAGTCAGGCCCTATGGTGCAGCGTTGGTGGATAGGTAATCTATCAGGAGGAAAAGAGCATTACACCATATTGTTTTCTCTCTGTATGGATCCATCCTTTGCACTTTTACATCTTTCTTTTGAGTGTGGAAAAAAAACCGAAATGCTCAAAAAGAAAGCGACACCTTCTTTCTGCTCTTTCTTTGGTTGCTGTGTTGACATAGGGGCATATAGCTCTTGCAATCATACAATCACAGGAAAACAACCATCTTTATAATGAATGCCTCAGCTGAGTTTGGTATGCAAACTCTCGTAATTAAGGAAGCATCAGCTGACGCTATGCATTCCAGGTCAAAGCCGGGCTTTTCTGTGGAGTAGTCATTGCTATTTAAATGACACCGACTTGATAAGGCGATCCCGAAAGCCGAGGTGCTCCACTAAATGCTTTTTCCCTCTTTTATGAGCTTCCCTGTCTGACTGTGCCAATTAGCAAAGGCGTGTGGCCTGCTTTTCTTCTCCTCTTTTTCTCTTATTTTTTTTTTAATCCTGCTCCAACTCTCTTTCTAGATAGACGCTCTCTATCATACACACACACACACACACACACACACTGCCGTACACACACCAAGCACACGTTTGGTGTATCATTAGCTTAGTGTGCGGGGAGGCGTGCGAGCCCGGGCTCTCCCCTGCCTTATCTCCATGTCAATCACAGCGTGTGTGTGAACATCAGTTGTAATGATCTCCATCCAGCCTGTCGGTGCGTGTTAGCGCCTGGCTTCCCTCGCCCCCGGAGCAAGCCGTTCCCTAGCTAATAGATGCAAAATTAAGCTGATCAATAGATGGCCTCAGCTCATTATTGACATGTTATCGCGGCGTGGGATTTTTGTGCGGGGGTTTTATAGATAGCTAGCCATTGATGCAAGGCAGGAGGAGTAAAAAAAAAATAAAAGTTTGCGTTCTTCTTTAAATGATGGGGCCACTTTATTTCGACCCTGCGATGATTTTACCTGAAACTAATTTCAGCTTTCTCAATATGCATGCAGAGTTTTGTGACGCTAAAGCTGTTTTCCCCATTTATGTTTCTTGTCCTGTTTGAGAAGTAATCACCTGCTCAGTGGTAGGAAATGAGATGTAGACTTTGTAAAACGCTGTATTAAAGATTCATCAATAATTGGCATGTGTGCTGCTGTTTGTGTCGTTGGGGAGGAGGAGGAGGAGGAGGAGGAGGGGGGGTGTGTGTGTGGGTAGGAGGGCGGCTCTCATGGACTGATCACCATGTGATTGAGCTAAGTGGTAATTAACCATGAGAGAGGTATGTTTGTGTGTGTTTCTTAATTCTAAGAGTCAGCGCTTGCAGGTGTGTGTATTCATGAAGATGCGTCTGTGTCAGAGAAAGGTGGGAGCACTGTGTGTGTGTGTGTGTGTGTGTGTGTGGGGTGTGTGTGTGGTGTGTGTGGTGTGTGTGGTGTGTGTGTGTGCATCGCTGACAGAGTTGATTTGGAGGTGAGTACTGGGGGCATGCAGTCAGGTTATGGAGGGACAGAGGGGCCACACAGCTGCCTCCCCTGACCCTCCTCAGGTCTTTTTTTTTGTCATGGAAGCATCTCCCATTTTAATGAGCCACAATAACCAAGCCCTTATTACTTATTTATTCATTAAGCCACTGTGGCAAAGCGGCAGTACCCCACTGTGTGAGTGTGCATGTAATTGCCTGTGTGGGAATTCTCTTTTCTCTCTCCTTCAAGCATATCACTGTAAATACCATCATTTACAACAACAATGACATGTTGGGTTGAGGCTTTTGGAATCCCAAATAGGATAGCTTAAAGATAAAGAATGAGCCGAGGTGATTGGGTAACAAATCTATAACCTAAAACCATATTTGAGATTTAAATTAAAAACCCTTAGAATCTTAAGTTTTAGTTCTGCTGAGGGAGCAGGCCTCATGAATATGGAGGCTGAAGTGCTTGAAGGTGTGTGAGTAAGTGCAAAATAGTGTTTGTTGGCTGCGTATGATGCGTTTGTGGAGATTAATTGCCTGTTGGTATGTGTGTGTGTGTGTGTGATGCCTTCCACATAGTGCTGTTTCTGATTGATGAATGTGCGTAGGTGGAATTGTGTGATAGCGTGTAGTGTTTTCAGAATATCGGAAGTCTCTGTGAAGCCTGTGAGTGTACACATTCTCTCCCTCTGAGGCATGTTTCATAGCTTTTCTTATATCCAGTCTACCATTTAACTAATTCATAGTGAACTCTCGCAGAACAAAACCAGACACCCAACATCAAGGGCAGCGTTCAGCTCTCCTCCAGCGCAGCGCCAAACACTCGCACTCTCCAGCACAATGTGGGCGCTGCAATCAGCCTACTTTCCTCTGTCAGCAGAGCTCAGCTGCTGTTCACGTTTTTTTTTTTTAGTCTCCCCTCCACGCCTCAGACCTTGGTTACCCCGCAAACAAAGGTAAGCATGGAGAGGGTGTTTCGGTTTCCCAACCTCTTCTCCTTCCCTGGCCCTGGTCTTGCGTAAGGGGCTCAGACACACCTAGGCCTGCAGGCGTATACCTGTTCACCTCTAAGTAGGTCAGTGTGTACGAGACTGCAACCAGGAAGGTCCAGGACCTGGATCTTTTGCCTGGCAATCAACCAGTCTACTCCACAGAACTGTGTATTCTCGTCCGACTAACATTAATAATTATACTTATTTGATTGTACGGCATATCAGAATGAGACACAAATCAAGAATAGTGTGCTCACAGACTGAGGTTTAGTCATCAAATCCAGTTACCATCGAGGTAGTACTTCAAGATATTCTATCAGGATAACTGAAAATCTTTTAAGGAAAAATAAGGAACTTGTTAATCATGATGATTTCATTGTTGTTAAATTTGGCAAAGTTGATGTCTGCTTTCTCCCAACCAGTTTCTGTTTGCTGGCCACATGTGGTACCAATCCTGACTCTGCATTTAAGGCAATACTGAAAGTTTTTTTTAATACGATAAGATGAACTATTGTCCCAGTGGGTAATGGTACTATTAATGGAACAGCTGATTAAAACTTGAAAAAGAATTTGACTGAAGAATATTGGTGAATACACCCACTCTGTTGGTTAAATCAACTGTGATAATAACAATAACAGGGGCGGGGAAGAACACGTAGGCAAATACAAACTCAAGTTTGTTGCCCTGGTGATTACAGAAGCATATCAAGATTCAAGTTCCATTAATGTCAGAAAGAAAAAGAAAAAAAAAAATAGATAGCATCATTCAGATGGAAGAACAGCAAGTGTAGCACCGTGAAGCAGGAGAAGCGCCTGAAAGCAGAAGCATTCTGCAGCAGGGCCTGGTGCTAAAGGTGCCAGAGCGCCTGTTCATTAGCAGGGCTGATGGAAGACCAGCCAGCTCCTGCTGGCCTTCACCCACCCTGCCACAATATTTATAGAGCAGCCAAGAGATACTCTTAATGACACAGGGAGAGGGACAGTGGGAAAGGGGGAGGGGGTGCAAAAGTCAGAAGTGGAACACTGTTTACTTTCTTAGGCTTGTTGAGAAGTTGGTGTGATGTGGACTGTAATTATGTCACCCTCACACTCCCTTTGAGAACACACTTTGTGATTCCAGGTGTGTAATTCTTGTTACTGTCTAGCATTATCCAATACATTTGATGAAGTGCTTCAATTATGGGAGCACAGGGGAGCTTCATTTATGCTTGACTTCTGACTACGGGATCATTTTGTATTCTTTTTATTATGGAAGAAAAAAATGTGTCAAGTCCGCATTGCGCAATCCTTTGAAACATTTCCGTCAGTCAGCTGGTGTTTGAACAGGACTTTTTGTCCACACTTGAAAAGCAAACAGTGTCAAAGAAAAGCCATACTTATCTCTTGAACCAATGTTAAAGAAAGCCAAATTTACTTTCAAAACTGGCCAGATAAAAGTGAAATGCTATGGAAATAAGTCTTTAAAAAAGGACCCCAAACTGATCAGGTGAAGACAAGCAAACGTGTCCTTTTTGCCAAGAATATAATACTTTCTGAGATATTTTAGACAATCATAGTTTTAGAATCCTGTTTTCACTGCCTAATTTTAGGGAGCAAGTCAATTCTGAGTTGGGATGATTGGAAGAAGAGGTCATGTGTACGTTCCCAATGTGAGGAAATTCTGACCTATGGAATTGTCAGCTTTAGTTGTTCTGCAAGACAAAGAGGCGAGGAGTTTTAAGTGGAGTGTTTGCAGTGGGGGTAGGAGGTGGAAGGGGAGGTTTTGGATCAGGTCGGCAGCCCCAGTGCTGTTGGGGCCAGTGGAACCCCCAAGCGGTTCTGGCTTTGGAGTAAATATGGGCCCAGCGGACCCTTTCCTGCCCCAGGGCACACAAACCCCAGGCCTTCCCACATTCTACTTTTATTTTCCTGGTTGCAAAATGCCTCTGGCTATCAGAGCAGGTGGGGTGTTTTTTTTCTTTAATATTTACTCATAAAATGTGCATTAGTAGAACTGAAGAAGCCGTGATGGGCCCTCTGGTTTGGGCTAACTTTCTCTCAGGTTTGACCAGTAATACTCTCGCTACTTCTAGAGTGTCAATGTATCATTCAGCTGAGTTGGCACTTAATTTCATTTTAGTCCAAGGGGACTTTCATTACCAGGGTCTCTGGTAAATTAAGATTCTCCGCTCCCTAATTTGAGTAAATTACTGTCCTTTGCTTAACAAACTCTGTGTTTGTATAAGCACTTGTTTGCATCGTCTCTTGAACTTGTAAGTAAGGACAAAAACTGTTGGCAATATCCGCAACAGATCAAGACAATATGCTCAGCACTTGTTTTTAAAGGGATAAAATTGTAGTCAAACTGGAGGGACTAATCTTTTAAGCTCTGTGCAGTTTACTTTCAGAGCTTTGAATAGGCTCCTCTTACTAGCCTTGATCATTTCAGACTTAAATAAAGCTCTTTATAGTAGCGCTCTGATTGGTATAATCTGCAAGCTGTCAATCCCATCTCTGAGCGCTCTCCCAGAGGAGGTGCTGGGCCTGTCGACCGGAGGATGTTCAAATGTGGGTGAGCCTCGTTGCTCAGGTGTGAACGAGTGGGTAAGCACGTTAAGTATGTCAGGAGTGGGTCACTGTAAATGTACATTTGTTAGCTGTATGCAAACGCCTGTGTAGAGCTGTCATGTCATGTCTGCAAAACGAGGCAGCCACAGATGGGTCAAAAGTCTGCTGGACTCTCTAGAGCAACACCCAACATCCATATGCTGACTCTAAACCCAAGCTGCTGCGTGTCTGTCTTTCTGTGGCCCTCGCTTCTTTCTCACATTGCCCACATGGCTGGAATGCTCGACGGAGCCCCAGTGCTCCTCATCATCTGCCCGTTGGACCAGTGTTTGGGAGCTGCAGTGTTTGGCACATGAGCAGCCCTGTTTGTTTGATTGGTCCGAAGCCCTCTGCTCTTAATCCAAAACAAAACGAACAAGCCGTGTGGGCGGCTGCTGTTCCAGTCGCCGGGCCGCATGTGATAAACACATCAGATGGGGGCTTGATGGAAAAAAAAAAAAAAAAGCTGGTTTGTTGACCAGAAACAAGCAGAAGAATCCTGCACTTTCTGTCGGTCATACACACTAAAACATTTATGAGTAAGACTTCTCCCCCCGTTCTTTGTCAATAGCAAGTATTGACTTTTGTTTAATGTTTGATAGGATGTGGAAAAAGATGGTTTATTTTTGGGAGGATCAGAGTTAAGCTCTGGTACCAGGAAGGAGTGTTTTAAGCCAAATTGCCTCACTGCCAGCTTGTTGAATTAGTAAAAGCATTGGTGGAAGCCAGGCTGTAGACGTGAGGATGATGTGTTAGGGGCTCAGGATGACCCCCGTTTTGCTTCTAGTCTACTTCCCCTCTGCCATGAGCTGTGACACCAGGACCAGGGCCCCAGCTTGTGTGTTTTTTTCCTTGCGGTGACAAGCAGCGCGGATCTAGGTTAACATTCATGTAGTTCACAACACGCCAAACCTTTTGTGTGGAAGCGTTCACTCTCGAAGGTGTGCGATTGGTCCAGCATGCAAGTGGAATGAGCTCACTTGAACATACCGTAGTACATGTAAAAGACACACTGGTGAAACAGGGAGCAGATTCTTCATCCACAGATAATTAAACAGTTATTGCACAGCCAGCATGTTTCGATACTGCGTCTTTTATGCACAAGTGGAACACTTAAATATTTGATCACGCAAGAAATCATTTGGGGTTTGGGAAACTTATGCCACACCTGTTCAATAGTCAATGAAAAATCAAAACCTGTTACAGTTGTTATGATACAGATACCAGCGTCTGTGTCAACCAATACTGGCTTGAATGCTGTGTGAGGTATCGATGAGTAATCAATGTGATGATGACATACTAAGATTAGTTTGTCCCCTTCAGAGGAGGTTTTATGTACATTCCTTTACCATTAAAAACAAAAAGTACATGGGACTGCTGAGGTGTTACATGTTTGTTAAAGATAGCAAAATGACAGCAATCACCTTAGTACACTATGTATAACAAGGCTATCCAAGAGTTACTCAGTGTTGCTTATCAATTCTAGTTATTGGAATTGGTTTCTGGAGAGAAAATAATTGAATCAGGAGGACATCTCTTAAAAGGATAAATGATGTTTGCAATAATTATAGTTAAATATATAGTTTTCATAGCCCTTACAAATGACCCCCAGTCGTGGACCATCAACCCCTCTTCTTGACTTTGGGAAAGCAGCAGCGGACGGGTAAAAATCGGGACAGTGAGAGTGAGTTCATCTCTCTGCAAGGATTTAGAGGACTCCCTTGTCGTTCACTTCATCAGAGACAATTGAGTCATTCAGCGCCCATTGTGGGGCTGGCTGGGCGAGGAGGGGTGCAGGGTAGGGGGGGGTGGGGGGGGGGTCGGGCTACTGAGAGGGGGGAATAGGGGGGTGAAAGAGAGAGGAGAGAAGGAAAAGCCGTCTGCTGCACAACCCGTAGCTGAGGCACAACCAGTGAGTGGCTCTTAGAGGGTTTGGGTCTCTTGCAGGGGTAGGAGGGGGGTGCTTAGTGTTTGTGTGTGTGTGTGTGTGTGTGTGTGTGTGTATAGGAGGAGGGCAGGAAGAGGGACAGAGGAGAAGAGAGAGTTATCCTGGAACTCCGGAGCAATTTGTCACATCAGAATGGCTCTTGAGTTACCCGGGGGGCCCCCTCATAGCAGGAGAGTTTTCAGGTCGCAGAGTGGGTAACAGGGAGGGGCTTGGAGCAGCCGAGACGGGTCAGAGGTCACAGCCTACTCGAGCCCAGGCGGTGCGTCCGTTAGCAGGGCAGGCTGGGTGGGTTGGGCGAAAGAGGAAGGAGGCAAGGGGGGTGGGGGTGGGGGTGGGGGTGGGGGTGGGGGTGGGGTGGTCGGAAAGCCCAACGCTTGCCAGGGCTCCGTTTTCCTTGGCATGCTTGTAAAACCTGCAGGAGAGATTAGTGTGTGAGAACATTTGCAATAGCGGGGCTGAAGTGGAGCCACTTGTCAGGGCATGCGCTGCGGCGCCCTCCCTCTCTATGTCGTATTTCAGTGTCTCTCCCTCTCTCTCTCTACCCCACTGCCACACTAAGGGGGTGTCACCTTCACGCTCCTTACCCACTGACTCAGAATGTCCTCTTGTTCGACCCCTCGTCCGGCTGCAGCTGTGGTCGAATATTTGCATGTGAGCATGTGGTGCATATGCACAGGCTATACGGCAGAACTTTCCCATGACTGGATTCACAATTTGACCCCCTTTCTCTCCAGC
The DNA here is from genome assembly GCF_963584025.1 of Labrus mixtus. Lineage (NCBI taxonomy): Eukaryota > Metazoa > Chordata > Actinopteri > Labriformes > Labridae > Labrus > Labrus mixtus. The sequence continues at coordinate 9,739,631 of NC_083632.1, forward strand.
GCTGCTCTTGTCTTCTAGACTCTTGTGGCACCCATGGATACTGTCTTGAATTACCTCATAGATGACAGCAACCCTGTCACTCTTTTCCTCCTCTTTTACAACACTCCCCCCCTCCTCCTCCTCCTCCTCCCCCCCCCCCCCCCCTTCATGGCAATTAATACCCAGTGTGGGGGGTCCATAAAAACCCACAAGACCTCTACTCTGGAGTTTTTACAACCTTTCCTTTTTCCACTCTCAGGACATACAAACAAGCATAAACAAACCCAGTTTTTTGAGTAGTTAAAGCTGTCTAGGGGTCATAAATGAGTAGTAGTTGTGGAGAAACACCAGGCAGCAAAGGTTTTTTTTTCCCCCTTGCAGGGGCTGTAACCGAGGACATGGAGTCAATAACTCCCTCCAGCGTCTACCACTGGCAGGCACCCCACAGTGAACTCTTCGCTAATTACCACTGATTTAGACACAGTCTCAGGAAGGGTCGCGACACACTCACTCTCTGACCATCCCTGACACACATGTGGAGCTAACACACACACACACACACACAAGCCCTGAGACTTGCATACAAACTAGCGGCCACCCTTGCCGGATTGCAGGACAAAGACGTCTAATGTACCTGTATCTCCACACTACTGCTAGGAGAAAGCCAGCATTATTGTACAGAAGCACATGATCATTCATACATGAAATGTAGTTCAATGTGATTCAGATGCTATCTTAAAGTGAAGCAACAACCTAATGTTTGGAATTTGCACATTGGGATACCTCAAAAAGCCACTCAGAGGTTTATATTTCTTGTGTTTATGCCAAAATGAAGAAGGCTGTATTCGGGGGATATCTGGTTTCTACTTTGGCAGCCTCTGGAAATGAAGAGCTCATCCTGTCTTACTTTTAATGACTCGTCCTTTAGGTTGAAATATGTTTTCCACAAAGGTGGTATATCAATGAGCCCTTTTTCCTCATTCGTATTATGAAGCCTTTAGTTCCTGTTTTTTATATTTGTTTCTGTGTGACAAATCGGTTGTATTAGTTAACTTAAGATTTTCTAAAATTGAACTCATTTTCATTGCATTCAAATCCCCCCCAAAAAAACGATCCCCCAGGTGAATATTTGACTCTATGATTGAAGCCAATGCTTGTTAGTTGCGTGTCCATTTGTCAGTAGTTGCCAGTTTTCATAAAGTCAAGGCCCTTCACCTCTGACTACACCACCCATTCCAAAGGCTTGAGCTAATATGCCCCCCTTTTCCCAATGCAGGGTGGCTGTGACATTGATAACCACTTCCTGTACCAATGCCAAAGCCAAGCAAGTCAATAGCTACAGAGAACTGGACACATATTTTTATATTTATTTGAGTCTTTGCAAAGCATTCTTTTACAAAAGCAAATATCATTTTTCATTGTGTGATTGAGGAAGAGAACAGGGAAGAGATACAAGGTAAACCATTCCAGGTAGAACAGTAAACACAGCACTTGTCATCAAATGAAAAGGACTCCACCCAGTTTATATCTCACAGACAGATGTTTCTCATGACTCTTGTTTCTGCTTATCTGTTTTCCCTACTGTGTGTGTGTGTGTGTGTGTGTGTGTGCGTGAGAGCAAGAGTGGGAGAAAGAGAGGGAGACTTCTGATAGAGGCCAAGTCAATCATTTATGAAAGCAGACATGAGGTCTACCCTTCCAGAGGAGCGTGCTGAGACGCCACGCTTTAACCTCTTTATGGGTTCCAATAAAAGTTTGACAACAGTCACATTTATGACATTAGGTCATACTAAAGCCATGAGTCGTGTACAGTACTACCCTTAACCTCTGCCCTCCCCGAACTCAGAGTAAGTGACATAATGGAATTCCAAGTAAGGGACTGAAAGGAAAAAAAAAACAAAAAAATGATATATGGTACATGTTTTATTTTTTTGTATTCAGAACACTATAAAAACTTGACAATAAAAAGGAAGAGTTATTGTGCTGTGTGTTTGGCTTACACAACTACTATGTGCTCTCCTGCTGGACTCTCAGATGCATGCTCGAGGCCATCCTCACCTCATCCTCCATCCGCCTTTAGATCTTTGTTTGCTTCTCCATGTTTTTGATTTCCACACCCGTCAAGAAATGTTGTCTCCCCCCCCTTTTTTTTTTTCTTTTCTTTTTGTCTTACTTTTAATTTGTTCCCTTTTTTGGTTTTTGGTTTCTGCATTGTTAACATGTTTTGTTTTTCTTTCTTTCCATTCTGTTTCCTTTTTCTGCCATTCAGTACCTACAGATGAAATGGCCCCTGCTAGATGTTCAACAAGGAGGTCTTCAAAGTAGACAAGCACTTAAAGATGCCAGGTCCCCATCACCGGCACACATCGTTGTAAGTAACAAACTCCGCTCGGTACTTTTTCCTCTTTCTCCCAAGCTCTTCTTCTTCCTTTTCTTCATGACAGAAAGACAAATAAACCCCGCTTTTTCCTTCTTCCTTCCACCCTGAAAACATCCTCAGTGTTAAAGAACTCCCGTATTCCCCATGAATGGTTGTGTTGGCTGGAATAATGCATATTTGTTTGCATTTACCCTTAAACCATAGTCACAAACCATTCCAGACAGTGTTGCTCTGTTGTGCGTGCATATTAAACGTTTGGATGACTGCAAGATTTTTCTCTCTCAGTAAGTTACATGGAGTTAATGGCCCGGGATTCAGGTGTAGCAGTTGTTCTTTGGACAGGCTTGCCACATGATATCCTAGAGACAATGATAACCCTAATCCCAGTTTTACCGAGCTGGATGATAATGGAGCGCTCATCTCATGTTGACAACTTTTTCACAAGAATGAGATAATGCTGGGCTGCTAGCGTGCCGTCTCCGAGCGAAGTGTGGGCGTTCCTACAGCATTGATTACCCTATCCACTGAGTTGGAGGAGTCGTCAGGAGTTGGCTGGACGGCGATAGGGGCATGTGGAGAGAGTGCGTGCACATAACACGAGCGTCCACCCCAGGCTTGTCGATATCTGAGAGGCTACAGCAGCTCCGGAGTGAGCGCTTGAACTTAGCAGTTAGCCAAAGGCATCAACTTTTCAGGAGGTCAGCGAAAGGTTGAGCATAGGGGGGTGTACTTATGTGGTCACAGGGTTAGCGAGCCAGGAAAATCAATTAGAGTGGGGTTTGAGCAGAATTAGTGAGGTGATCATGAATGCCCATCGGCTAATATCGGCACATTTGTTACTTTGGAGTCTTTGGATATTGTTCTGGAAATTAAAATAAAAAAAGTACATGTTTCAAACTGAGAAGCCTTCTGGTTTGTATGCTCATGAATACAATACCACCTAAAGCAACAGTTCAGTGCACAAGCTAATAATACACGGCTTGACCCTTTTTGTTTATCTGCAGCAACGCAGTTAGTAGTCTCCATGGCTCTGCGGCTCACACGGGGAGGTGGCGATGATTTTTTATCACACAAATTACACTGTCAAGAGACACAGCGTCCCTCTGAGTCACATTTGACATTTGATCACTTCAGTTACTTTTATGGGCTGTAATAAATACCATCCCGAGCAGTTACTCAAAAATTGGCAAGCCTCGGCCTCCTTGGTATTCTGCCCGTTTAAGTTAAGCACGTCTTAAAATAGCAGGAGTCGACAAGGCTGTTTATTTGAAACAGAAACCTTGTCAGAAGTTGTGTTTAAAGACAAAAAGATAGAGATGACAGTGTTATTTTGAAAAAACAAAACAATAAAAAAAACATCAAGCCCAGCATAGGCTCTCCGTATCTTTCTCTGTAATGCTGCTGTTATTTTTATACCAAAGAGTTCAGGGGCCTCTTGGTACTCTTGTTATTTTAGGAGATGCTGAGAAAAGCGTCCCAACTCCTATGAAGTCATTAAACTGGTTGTAGGCAGCAAAAAAGCTGCAGGTAAATACTTGAGAGGTTTTATCCTTATATGAGTCATGTGGCTGTAAATACTTCCCACCTCACATCCACCTCAACTCCTGCTATATAATTCACTTTTAAAGGTTAGAGACAGTGCTGACGTATAATCCTCCAACTTTTTAGAAAGCATAAGTGAAGTCATGGCACAGTTTATGTATGCGTTTGAATATTTTTTCAAATAAAACTGCCCTATGACGAGTTGGGTGCTAAAATGATCTTTGATTATAACAAAAAACACTTTTGTCCGTCTGTGTAGGTTTATGTTTGTAAAAAATAAATAAAAAAAAGAGACATTCAAGCAGCTTTTATTTCACAATATACTCAGTCAGAGCTTTGTAATACAAACAGTCAGACGTGCAACACTCACAGTCTTTGAACAAACACCAGCATCTCATCACAAAACCGAAACTGGCTGTGGGGCAAAAAACAAACTTGAAACAACAAAGATGGACAACCAGACAGATGGAAAAAATAAGCTTGCACATTGCTGAAGTGCAGACCTACTTTAAACAACACAATGGAGTGACTGAAGTGCAGAATAAAGAGCAACAAATGTGTTTTGAACAACATGTGTTTTTTTTTTTTTCTTGTGATCAATGTTTTTTATTAGTCTTTGCTCACATGTAGACACATACCAACAAAAATACATATAACAAAATAAAACAAAACAAAACAAAACACCCTGTGGCACCCCCTTATACATATAGTACAATAATATGTGCAGGGTACTGTATCCACATATCTACATTTTAACACAAAATATGATGATTACAGCAATTCTTTAATGACATAGCAGTAACAGAAAAAGGACCCAATCCTCTGTTACAATGGTTAGTTTCATAAATATAGTAAGCATATATCAATTCTTTGGTCACAATGCTTAAAAACAATGCTATGCTGCTGCTCATTGGGTTTTAGTTACATTTTAGGCACAGCATGCCTTTGAACAAGCAACAGTGTAAAATAAAGTTGGGCAGATGACAATGTCTTTTTATGTCATGAGAGCAGATTTAAAATACTATGTGAGGTGTCTTTGCAGGAGCAAGAAAACACCTGGATTTGACGATAAATACTGAGTATCTTACACTCTCTTTAGTTCTAAGAAGGCACGATTAAACAAATACTGTTGTTAGTGCAGACGTGGATCAATATCACAACATATATTGTAATATGGCTGCTCGCGTTGCCCAGCCCTTTAGTGGGATCTGTTTGATGGAACACACTGGCTGGTGAGATCAGAGGCATTGCAGCACCGCTCCATAGCCACACAACTCCCTGTTAGCACCGGTGATAAAATTGAATGTGAAATGCAGCTTGTATTGTTGCTTGCTACCCTCCTGCTCCAGCATCCACCTCTGACTGTGAGGGGAAGTGTGATTGAATGTTTCCCTGGTTTGCATCATAGTTGCTGTTGTACATACAGAGAAGACGGATAACTTTGGACAGCAATCCTGAATGTCGGCGATAACCCTACGCTGTCTCCTGCTAATGTCACTCAATCAGTCGAGCTTCCCTTTTCTCGTCTTTTTTTTTTTTTTACTCCATGATGTCGGCCTACATGTTCCTGGACATTGTCCCCTTATCAATGCATCGGGCTGTAAACAGTAGTTTCTTTTTGTTTGCAAATGCAGAGAGACACCTTGACCTCTTCCTGCCTGGAGTGCTCGCAGGCTACATTTTCAGTGATAAGAAGCCACCGATTGGCCTGCTAGATAGCAGTGATCTGAAGCCTGAGTGAACCTGAGACAGTAAAAAAAAAAACCGAAAGAAGACAGCGATAGATTATAGGAAAGATAAAGACGTCTGTTGATAATGCTTAGTATAGAACGTCATGGCTGAGTCGACGGATGGAGGAGAGGAGAGATGGACGGGGACGGAGGTGCAGGCAGACGGTCTCGTGTGATGTGGCGAGGTTGAAGAGTGGGCAAGAGAAGAGGAAGTGACCTCACGCAGGCCGGTCTGTCTGGGGGCACGCTGTATGCCCCTGTTTACCATGCCCCTCAAAGGGGGCCACGCAGGACCCTTTTGAAGTGCCTGACCACGCCGCAGGCAGCCACAAAACCTGCCGCCGCTGAACTTTTATGCCATTGGCTGAAAGTTATTCAATATTTATCTCCCCCCCCCCCCCCGATTGATGTGTATTTTTTTTGAGGGATAGACCCGAAGAAATATATATTTTTCGTGCCTCACACAGCCCTCGAGGGAAAGATTATAAACAGCATCTGCCTTGTCAACTTTGCTATTATGGTGTTGTGTTTGACATTGTGGACTCGGGAGAGTTTTTGAGAATAGTTTGGAACGGGGAAGTGGCTTAAAGATGGTGGACAAACGGAGTTAGCAGTTTGTGGGTTTCCTTTCTGGTGTTTTGCCACGAGCACATATCTGTTACGAAGAAAGTGATTCACCTAGAAACACAAATAACACAACTCATTATGACGTTACGTGTGTATGGTTAGCATCAACTACAGAGCAATCACGGCTTATGTCGCTAATTTTATGACAGAATTTGATCGAAAGGTGGTGAATCATCTTTTTTACAGTTATGTGATCAATTTTTTTTTTTCAATATCAGGCAAACTTGTCCATCTCAGGCTAACAGTCAAACCTCTAAACTTAAGTATATAAGTATTTTTTACTCATTTACTTATTTTTCTTCATTTGCCATTCGAGGAATTGGGGCAGAAACATGCAAATGTTAAGAGCATATACACAAAAACTACTTTCCTGACATTCACGTGCATATACACATATACAAAAACACACACACACACACACACACACACACACACAGCCTTAGAGTCTAGAGCCTAGCCCCGCTCGAACAATGTCTCCATTGTTTTGTGGGCTTTCACTGGCAGCAGGGGACGGCTGGAGTGTTAACTATTTCCCAACTGCCCCTCACCGTGTGCTTGTGTGTGTATGTCAGAGGTAGTGAAGCATGGGCTCAGGGAAGAAGAGAGGGAGGGCACTTGCTCCAAGTGTATGGTAATTAGTGTGGAGGAAGTGATGGAATCTGGCCATTTTTATTGCCTGTAAGACCTCCCACCTGAGCCTTTTTTACAACTCCTGAACATGCGTATTTCATACCATTCAGGCTCCCTTGTTTCTCTGAAGAGTGTGTGCTGGAAAGAGGTTGTGTGAAAGGAGCTGACGTGTTTTTTGATATTGTTAAAAAAAAAAAAAGAAAAAAAAGAAACGCCATTAGAAGTGAAAACACATGCCACAATGACTCTGTGGATCCCAACAATTCTGCACCTCTCAGTTTGTGTTAGAAAAGACAGGCGCGATCACATTCACCCTCCTTGACCGCTTCTCTGTTCGGTTTGTAGGAATGGGGATAAAGGGGGCTTCCTGTGGTCTGAATAGGCCGTGCACCTGGGTTAGCCAGACAATTGCCCAGAACTCTGGGATGCCTGGCCTCCTCAGCTGTTAATGAGCGACCCCATGGTCAGCGAGCACCACCCACACACACTGTCCACACGTTTTACCTAGGAGGCTTTTTCTGCCTTATGTCAACCTTCAACAGCTCTTTCTGTCTTCTTTTTATACCCTTTTCTCCATAACCTCCGACCCCCTATTTTGTCTTCTTTCTGAGCATGTTGCCTCCAAAACCACCTTTAACATTTTCAGAAAAAGAGAGAGAGCTCATATCTCAGTGTTCAATAATGTTTTGGTCACTATTTCCTAAGATATTTTCGGATAGCTTTCTGATACCGATACGATGCATTGAGGGGCATACTTGCCGATATGGATACCACATATGAGCCAATACCAGAGGCAGAGTAGGATTATATAGTCCAGGATTGGGCGATTTTTGACTTTTGACTATTATGTTTAAGGGGTTTCTTGATTAAATTCCTCCTAAAAAACATATACATCTCAATTTACTTTTGCTTATCATCCATGCCCATATATATGTAATCCAGACCTCAAATAGAGACCCTTGTGTCATGTCTGAAGACAGACTGTCACTCTCTGTCTTCAAGACAAGACTTTTCTTCAAGGGGTCACGCTTGCATCATCAGATCGGGGCCGAAATCCAAGGCCCAGTCGAGACGTGGCGTCAGTCCCGGGAACTGTGACAATGAAAATGAGAGTACCTCAGTCTTTGTCCGGCAGTCTGGCCTGCCGCTTGTTCCCTCAGACAATCCGCTCAGTGTTGGCTGCTTAGTCAGCAACAATACCACAACAGCGGCTGAAGAGTCTTATTGCTCCTTTACTGACTTAACAGAAAACCTGAGCCTTTCAAAGTAAAGGTAGATTTAAAATGCCAGGAAGGGCCGTTTGGCCAGGAATCAAAATGCCGCATTTTGCACATGCTTGGTCATACTTGTCGACTTAATATGCAGAAAACGTAGTTATGGAACCTCTCCACACCATGTGATTGTAAGCAAAGTGAATAGCAGTTTGTTGTATTGTCTCTGTGTGTGTGTCTTTGTTAGTAGCTCCAGGGAAATAGTCGTACATTTTCCTTGCTGTGGTATTTGACCGTTGTATAACCCGGCTGAACTTAAGATACCCCAGGGAACATGTGACTCTATGTCGAACATGCACATTTAAAAGGATAATACATATGTGTATTTGTTAGTGTGTGTATGTGTGTGTGTTTCGCCAATAACCACAGTGTTCACTGTTGGAGAAGTTATCTGGCTGGCCTCGGGGTCAAGCACAAGTACAAATAGAACCCAGCGATCTCTGTGCAGAGAAAGCGACCGGCACAGTAGCTTTTGGAGCCCTTTTGTAAACCACAGGCCCTGTTGCCTTTCTGTGCATGTTCTGAGACTTTCTACTAGCATGTCCTTTCTTCTTTAGGAAATCAATAACTCCCTTTCCCTATTTTTTCCTCTTTTTTCCTTTCCTGTCCTCTATCATCTCCTGAAATCTTTCAGGGAGATGTGAGATCTGAGTTTTTGCTCTTAGGGGCAGTAGATACAAATGTGCCAAGTTAACCTCTGAATGCCTTATCCTCTGAAGAATCTTGTATTTGAACAGCTAGTAAGACTTGGCAGGTCACAATTTCAATTTTAGAACACAGTGAAGTGAGAAAAATATAAAAGAATCACCGCACTGGGGACCTGCAGTCAGCTCTAGAGTTGTTCTGATACCAATATCTGAAATACCTCGGATGCAGTATTAAAAGCAGATACAAGTTATCATCCGGTTCCCCGTCTATTCCCAAAATTCAAACCATAATAAAGTGTCCTGCCAAAAAAAAAAAAAAAAAGACTTATTTCTTCTTCAACAAAATCAAAAGCTACACAAATAATATTTATCATGGCTGACACAAGAGTGGCAAATAACAAGCTTCAGGTCGACTATCATGCAACATTAGCAAACAACAACAGTGTGGCTCTATACAAGAGTGTAGTCAAAGCTAGCAAAAAGTGTTAAACCATTGAAGTGCTGTGCTTGTTTTTATTTTAAGATAAGATCATTTAAACTAAAGCAGTTACATTTTAGCTCTCCATCTTTCTTCCACTTTTTGGCAAAAGAAATGGCTACTAGATAGCTAGCCTGTCGCTAATGTTAGCTAAGTTGTCAGTAGCAGATTAGCTTGTTTTTAGGGCAGGGTTCCTTGAGTGTATTGAGGGAGGCCATACAACAATGGTTGCTATCATATTACATCCATACTTGGTAATTGTATACAGTTGTTAAAATAATATAGGGAATAGAAGTTGCTTCTCTTTTTTTTTTTTGCTGCACCGGCATAGGAGGGGTATTCAGTAGGTACCTGTAACAAGGTACTGTATCAGGAATATGTATCAGGAAGGAAGATTTGTATCAAAAATTCTCTAGCCAGCATAGGAAATTGTAAAAAAAAAAAAAAAATCAACATATTACTTTCTAATTTCAGTTAAAGAAAAGAAGTCTTCTTTGCTTGGCCATGCTACCTTTACAGTTACAGATATTGAGCTCAGTAGTGATGACCCTGGCTCCCTAGACCAGCTGAATATCTGTGAAGGTGTAAATGCTTAGGAGCTTAAATGTTCTTCCAAAATGAAACATTGTTTTAACAACCAGCCAGCCAGTACCAACAGTCATGTAACCAGAGCGGAGCCTGTTCTCTCTGTGTAAAATTAGCAATAATGGGGCCGAACACGCACCCGGGAGAGAGCTGAGCCAGCAGAGGAGGTAGTAGTTTAAATAACTAAAAAGCCAAGGGATGCATTATTTCCAGGGAGAACATGTTTCCTTTGCATAAATCCTGACCGGCTGGGATTGTGTGCAGATGTGTGTGTGTATGTGTGATAAGAAGTGAAGTAGAGCTGATATAATTGTGTGACTTGGGAACATCCATCTTTGCCTTTCAGGGGTCCTTCTGCTGGGAATTCCCCGGACAGTCAGATCTGAGCCTTCACCAATTTCATTTGGTGAGAGACCTTTGAATTCCAAAAATATCTTGTTAGATTTTTTGGTTGATTCTACACGCAAATTAACACCTGACAATTGATGATTGAAAAGCAAGAAATAATGAATGAAAAAAAAAAAAAAAAAAAAAAAAACTAAATCCTGGTGATGATGCTGATAATCCTGCTTTGTTGTCTGTGCTTTGTGCTTTTAATTCAGAGCTGCTGCTTTGTGTGCTTTCTTACAATGTCTAAATGCCAATCCAGATGATGGGATGTATATGTAGAGGGAGAGATTTTTGACATACTTTTGATGTGCGTGCTCCCAAACAGAGATCGTCCAGCTTCATGACGGCGTTTTTCTTGTTCAGCTTTGTCCGACTTCTTGAAGCTTCATTTTGTGTGTGATGCATTCTGTTTGTCTTTATTTATCCCGTGCCTAACTGGTCTCTGTTTCTGGTTTAGCTCTGGGAGAGTCGTTGCGGTTTTATTTGGTTTGCATTAGCCCGCAATCCAACAGCAGGAGACGAGACTGTTTTGAAGAGAGTTCTCTTCTATATTGGCAGCATCTGCTTCTGAACCCATAACATAGAGATAGATGGAGTAATAAGAGACCCTGTTTGTGTCAGCTCGTTTAAGATTTAGATTCAATCAGACTCAACCTGAAAGTGAAATAAAACTGCACTTCTTTCTCTCATTCAAAGTAGACCGCTTTTCCTCCTGTCTTTGTCCTAAAGCTCTCCCTTGCATAACTTTGAGAAAGTGGAACCCTAAATGCAAAGTAAGTGTTGATTTTACCCGAAGAGCCTACGTGCTGAGGACATCAGTAAGTCTTGTTTTTTGGTTTGCCAGGCAGGCGGGAAGACGCATTACGAAGCTCAGAGGATGACTTATTAATCTCCTCGGAGGGGACCGCGGCTCTGTGGATTGCCTACTTGAAATGTTTGACTAATCAATTGCTTGTTGATTTTGCACACTCTGCAGGGCCTTTGTTGCCAGTAAATAATAAAAGTCCTTGAAAGGAAGAAAAAAAAAAAAAGGAAGTAAGAAAGAAAGAAGGGAAGAAGGTAAATCATTCTTGATTGTGCAAACAGCTATTAATACGATGGTGTAGTTTATTAGGAAGAATAAGGAGCATAAAAACAACAACATTCCTCTCCCCCCCCCCCCCTCCTCCCTCTCTTATACAAGTGCCTTTGCTAGAACTTGTTTGACAAGGTCTGGCAGGATTGCTGTAGGGTGTGTCTGTCTTCCTGCATGTGTGTCTTACAAACACACCTTTGTCTACACCAGCGTGTCTGTAGTATCCCTGCGTCTAGGGTGCGACTTCAGTTTTGGATGACAGGCAGTCAGAGCTAGGTCAGGCCGGGTTAGGAGTTTCGTATGTTTACATACAGCGGCATGAACTCGTTTAACCCGGAAATTTGACTCGCGGGCCGGTGAGGAGTGGCCGGGGAGCTTTAGGAAAAACATGCGCGGTGATCTTTGGTCAAGGCTCAGAGGTGATATTGATAAATAATCTTATTTGTGATGAGTCTCCCGAGATAACAGAATTACTGGCTCCGTTCTGCAGCCGGCCTCGTGAGCGACAACACCACTCAGCAGCTTCCTACGCTACTGTATTAACACTGGAGGCCGTTTCACAGGGAAACTTGTTTTGACAGAACTCCAGGTGTCTTATTGTTACGGCTGGCATGGTTCAACAGATTTACCAATTAGCACTGGGCTGAGGGCACAGGAAGGGTGGGAGCGAGGGAGAAGAGGGGAGGGAAGAAACATAAATGGGGGAGGAGGGAGGACGGGATGAGAAGGGGGATTTGGCCGCAGTGATGGAATGAGATTTTGAGTGAGAGGTGCTGGTAAGGGAAGGCGTGGATTGGAAGAGGAGGGGAGGGGTTTGAGGGGGGTTTCACCACACGTAAGCAGGCTGGAGTAAGGCGATACGTGACCTTGATTTTTCTTCTTCTCCAGAAGTAGTATGGAAGGGTCTGAGGTTTGAGCCCAAAGAGGAGGGGAAGTACCTAGAAAAAGGAGAAGGGTGAAAGAGGGTAGCAGAGGAAAGACAGAGTGAAAACATGACAACTTAACTTGAACTTTATATAGTTATAGTTTTTTTTCTTCCTCAAGATAAACTCCTTTTTGTTTGATTCAGTTGTTCTGCGTTGCCAACACACACATCTGCAGGAGCATTGATTTGTTGTTCCTATAAGTCCTCTCCTGGCTTGCTGTTCTCACTTGCTGTTGGAGGCGATGATTGTGTCGGATTAAACACGTTATGTTATTACTCGCGCTAACCCTCTTTGTTTTTCCCCAGAAAAGTCTGCTTCGTTTTTTTCCAAGAAGTTTGGACGTGAACTTTTGCGAAGGGGGTTGAGGTGATTAAGCTAATATCCCAGGGGTGGCCTGCGGATTTTTTTTTTTGGAGTAGCTTTTGGCTCCAGAGTGTTATGATGTTGACACTCGGACTTAAGAGGCTGCAGGTACGGTCGGTGCACTTGTTTAGTCGAGAAAAAAAAAAGGGGGGACGAAAAAGATCAATCTGTGGGTGTTTCAATCACATGGACAGCTTTTTGTAAAGTTGGGAAAAAGTTTCCTGGAATGCTATGCTTTTTGTGTGTGTGTGTGTGTGTGTGTATTTGAGTCGACCAATCACAATAAAGAATAAGTGTGAAGCTGTCAGGTTACAATAAAAACACGACTTAAACGGAAGAATAGAAGAGGAGAAGAGAAGGTTTAGTGTCTTGTATGATCTTTTGGTCTGTATGCAGTGCATGACACATCTTGTTTATGTCAAGATCTAGATCATGGAGGTCCAACATCCCACAGTTGCAATATAGACTGTAAGTTGTAAGCATATGTGAGAGAGAGGGAGACGGAGAGGGAGGGAGAGAGAGAGGGAGACGGAGAGAGAGAGAGAGAGAGAAGAGGGGACTTGAGGGGAAAGATAGGGGGAGAGAATATGAAGCCCCGCCAAATTCCCTGAAGAACAATTCTCAGTTATGGATGAATACACTGTCACAGTCACATTTTAACTGTGTGTGTGTGTGTGTGTGTGTGTGTGTGTGTGTGTGTGTGTGTGTGTGTGTGTGTGTGTGTGTGTGTGTGTGTGTGTGTGTGTGTGTGTGTGTGTGTGTGTGTGTGTGTGTGTGTGTGTGTGTGTGTGTGTGTGTGTGTGTGTGTGTGTGTGTGTGTGTGTGTGTGTGTGTGTGTGTGTGTGTGTGTGTGTGTGTGTGTTGAAGACGGTGGAATGCTGAGTGATTCCAGAGAGCACTAAAGCCGCCTTGAATTCACTTTTCTGTTCCCACCCATGTTTTAACAGGAGAGGAGGCTTTAATTTTTAGTGTGTTTTTTTCCCCCCCCGAGGTAAACACACTCCGTCTCTTCTTTGTGAGTCATTTAGCATCATCCTCTGTCACCTTCCTCGTATATTCCAATCTGTGTTTTCAGGTTTGTTGGGCCAGCGTGAGCAAGTCTAACCCCCCAATTTATTTGATTTGGTTCCTCTTGGCGGTTCCACTGAAGACCTATCTGAACTTTTCCTTGGATTTTGTTTGGCTCCGGGTTTGATGTGCCTGTTGTTATTTATTTATTTTTTTTTTTTCTTCCTCTCCGTCTTCCAAGCCTGTGTAGTCGATAGCGCCTGAGTGCCAGGCCCTGCTTTTGTCTCGGCCCAGGGAAGGAATTAGATGTGAGACTTTATTTTCCTACCTAGTCTGTTTTTCTTTGAGCGTTTTTTTTCCCCCCGTCTTTGTTTTTTTGTTGTTGTTGTTTTGCTTTTCGTAATAGTCCTGGAAGTTTGGGACACTCCTTTTAAGGCAGGTGATGCTGCGGTTTGACTTCCCTCCCGTACCTGTGCAGACGCTCGCATGCTTTCCTGTCTATTTATCATCCTTTCAAAAGTGAAACCACAATCCAAATTGACTGACCCTGTTCAAAAGGCTGCTCAAACCAGTCATGAAATAGCAACCTGGTAGTTTTAATGGAGGGGAAAAGGAAACCTGGGTTCCTTGAGCATCATCACACTCAAGGTTTTGGATAAAGAGAGGCTCAATCCTGATGTTATATTAGTTTGTTTTTTTTTTCCACGAGAGAAGTCTAAACAAATGTGTCAAACCTCTTTCCCTCATCACTGAGATGTTTCTATAGATGCCCTGAAATGGCCAGACGCCGCTTGCAAAAGATGCAGACAATTGCATCCTGGGAAAGGAAAATAAACAAGCCTGTCACCAAAGTTGGGAAGAATTCTTAGTGCAGCGTTACTGTCAGGAAGCAGCTTCCATTTCATACATTATTAACATTACCTAAACGCATTATTTGTGTATTTATTCATTCATTTGTCTTGTTAACATCCTCCTGGAGTAAGATAAACAGCGCGGCCAGACTGGCTGTGTGACAGTTGTGCTTGAGATTTGAATAAAAAATCCCAGCGGCGCGGATTTTGGAGCGAGACAGGAGCCGATTTTGTGGACACCAGACGTCCTCTCCAGGCTCATTAAGGGACAGTGAGGCGATGATGTCGGATCGGTGCGCACTTTACCGGCCTGCCTTTTCCTTTGAACACCGTCGCCCTCTTATCTGCAACATGCTCTGTTCCTCCATAACAAGACGCTCCCACTCCCATACACACACACACACACACGCCAGCTCTGTCTGTCTCACTTTTCTGCACACGCATCCTACACACATACACACACACACACACACACACACACACTTCATACTTAGTTTGTGTAGACAGAAAACTCTTAAGTATGTAGCTTGTCCACAGAATTTGGCAGCTTTTGTTGTATTTTCTCCTACGCTATCGAAAAAGCCTGCTACTTGTTTTTTTATTTTTTTTTAAACTCCTTTTTTTTTTTCTGCACAGACATCACAAATGGATATTTTAATTGGAACTTTTGGCACTGTCTCCATCTTGTGTTGGAATGGCAGACAAGTGAGTGGCTGGCAAAGGACCGGGGCCGGGCTGATTGGTGTGTAGCGAGGCGTGCCTAAATCAACTGGCAGCATGAATAGCTCGCTTGATTCTCACTGGCATCCACTGGAATCCATGGCATTTTTTTTTTTTTTTTTTTTTTTTTTTTGAACAAGATTCTTTATTTGGAAAAAAAAATCTGGAGTAACCGACAAGGGAGAGCGAGAGAATACCACCGGCTCTCTTGAAGCATGACTTTCCCTTTTTTGTTTTGTTTTTGCCTTTATGCCTACTCACTGTTTGGTTATGTCAGAATGAAAAAAAAGCTAACCTATTCTGCTCCAATCTTAGATTCACTGTTATGGAAATCATCCCATCACCATAATAAATTATCATCGCACCCTTGATGTTTTGATTTTACAGTCGACTAACTCAAAGCGAGCGATAAGCCTGCTGGGATTAGTGAAGAAAAACAGGAAGCAATGGGATCAGCTCTGAAGACAGTTTAAATGATCTGCTTTATGAGTGACATTTCATCTTCAGCCTGTTTGACTTGTGGATGGATGTTTAAAGCTGTTGGGAAAGACCTTAACAACACAACAAAACTAAAGAATGAGGACAACAGATAACTGGGAAACAAAGTTGATTGATCGGTCAGATTTCTTTTCCTTGTTTCTGGGAGGAATTCTCTTAAATTTTCAGTCATGGGAAAAAAAAACATTTCTATCGTTTCTTTTCCTTTATCTGCAATAGACATTAATGCAAATGAAATCTGCATACAGTACCCCTGAGTAGAATTCATTCATGCACCTTTTTTTTGTTTTGTTGGAATTTTCAGGAAATATCTGCTTCCTGAATCCAGGGAATAGAAATTGCATAGATCACTAACCCCAAATGACATGTTTGGCCTGACTCCTGCTCCGTAGAAAAGCTCCCTTTGGCTCCACTGCAGCCACTAATGCAAACCACATGCTTGAGCTGCGCATCTGCATAAGTACACACCTGTTTAAACTGTGTACTGTCTTTTAGCTCAAACAGTAAATTCAGACACACTCACGCCAGAGGCAGAGCAGCTGCGGCGCCGGGTCAGGTTGGAGTCATTGTAATCCTGCTTGACATAATGTAGTCCTTGTGTTGGGCTGGGCCTGTATGTGTGTGTGTGTGTGTGTGTGTGTGCAGGGTGGGAGTGTGTGATCTGTAAGCATCTGTGCTTGTAGTTGTGTGTATGTGGTAGTGGTAGTTGGCCTCGCTCTGAGGGCTGGTGGTCCGTGCTGTCTAATTACCTGGCTGTGTGCCAATGAGCCCCACCAGAGCAGAGACAGAAAGTGGAGCTGTGTCTTACGCAACATAACACAGCGGCACCTGGACCACTGAGTCCAGAGTGAGTCCAGCACGGGTTCTGGACACAACCCTTAGGTCGCAGACGAGATCAGCGGATGAATCCAAAGACACCAATGATTGCCAATTTAAAACAGGAGACATCTAGCGATCAAACTGTACACAGAAAATGAAATGAAACAACCTGTGTGAGTCATATTTTGAACAATAATGTTAGTGTCTTCTTACTGCTGGGGTCATGAGCATTTTCTAAATAACTTGACTGCACATGATGATCTTTTTTATGCCAGATAATTACAAAAGAAAAAAATATCTTGTCTTATAAACGTCTTCAAATTGCCTCCAAAACTTAAAGTTGTATATTTTGATATAATATTTGAACAGAAAAGCAGTTAATTATAACATTTGGCAAACAACCAAAAAAATCTTTGTGTTTTTTTTTTTTCTAAATGAATAAGTCAATCATGAATTGATAATTGTGATACATTTTAGTTGTGATTTATTGACAAGTTATTCTCTAACTAAAGTCAAAACAGAGCCAAAGGGAGGAAATGTTGTGAAAGCTCTTTGACAGACACAGTCAGAAAGAGTGCCAACCAATCAGAAGCCAGGAAAAAGAAGAAACCACAGGACAGATTTATAGCGTTGGCATGAAAACTAATCTTGCTTCACCCTCATTTGGAAAACTCATATCTGCACCCAGAACCCTGTAAGGGCGAGGTGAACAGGAGAGCACATGGCACAACGAGCTGCACAAGCTGCGTACTGCTGCGTCAGCCCGCCTCACCCGCCATTTTAATTGTTATATCTCCTCAGCCTTGATATGAGCAAAAAGGGAGGCCTGGGCAGAACCTGGCACATCAAAGGCTACCTCCCCTCGTCTTACAAGTTGCCTGTCTCTTTGGAGGCTTCGCACAGTCAGAAAAAGGGGATTGGAGAGGCGGTGTGGATTCCCGGCTGGAATGAGTTTGATGGGCTAATTGTAGCCCCCAGTGGACACAGGCGCTCATCACAGAGGGGCTGGCAGAGTGGGGAGCAGGAGCTGTGCATGAGGAGCCGCAGTGGCTGGAAAATACACCTGCTAGCTTCCTCCTTCATCTCTGGATTTCTGCACATGCCTCACTTGTGCCTTTGATTTAAAAAAAAATCCTGTTTTGAGTGTTTGGATATCAGAACGATTCTTGACATTTTATCACTCTTTTCCTCATTTGTTGTGTCATTAGTTTGGATGCACATAATGAGTTTTTTTTTTTTCCCCTCTGCGGTGCTCATTGTTTGTTGATAGTTTTTATTTGTTTATCTGCGTCGGAGCTGTAGGCCAAATCTGCTCATTTTCTCCACTGCAGCAACACTTTCTCCAGGAGGTGAATGCTGCAAACACGTCGCCAGGCCTTGATGAAGGTGCATGCTGATCACTCTGTTTTAGAAGCCCTCTGTTTTAGAAGCCTTCTAAAACAGAGGCTGAACAATAACACAAAACAATATGAAGCACAAACAAGTGTAATTCTTGTGCCGTACAAGCAAAAAAAAAAAAATACAACCAACGAGATCGTCGGTATGATCAAAAAGGCTCTCTGAAGCTTTGAACAGTTCTCTTTTTTTCTCCATCTGCATCAAGAAAAAAAAAAAATCAATAGTCAAAACTTTTGAGTGCATGTATCAGCTCTTCCTCCTGTTGCACCCCCATAACCCCTCCGAAAAAGCCAGTTTGGCAGTTGTACATTTTGCCACAAGAGTAAAACGCAGTTAAAAGCAGAACGGCACAAGGAGATGACACCAGCGAGGAAGCGGCTCGCATAGGGTAGGGCCCTGGCTGGGAGAAAATCAATGGGAGGGAACTCTTCCATACACGGAAACGGCACAATGGGAGGGAGAGGAGGGAGTAAAGATTTTTCTTTTTTTTCTTTTTTTTTTTTTTACACTGAAAATGATGCATTTGTTTTACCCAGGGAGAGAAAAAGCAAAGACAAGGAGCGAGAGAGGGAAAAAAAAAAAAAAAAAAAAAGCACTCTTCTGAACATCTTTTGAAAAAAAGCAAGTTCTTTGGTGAGGTTGAGTTGTGTGGTTAAGGTTTGTTTTATCCAACTGTGCGGAAGCGTGTGTAGCTGTCTTTCAGGTCTCTTTTTAGTCGAGGCGAGGAAAGACTACTCATGGCATGTTCAAGGGCACTCAGTGGACACGGATGCCCTGCAGGAGGCGGATTTATGAATACAACATGAGTAAACAGACACCTACATATACTATTAAAATAGTAAGCCTAGTACGTGGCAAGAGACCATCCTAAGTAGTAATTTAAGCTGGTCCGTAGCAATTCAACCTCCCTCTTCTGAGGGTCATTGATAAAGACTTGTGAAAAATCAGCTCTAATTTGCCTGATAGTGGAATGATTTGCACATTGGCGGTAATGTATTCCTGTGTGCATTCCTCCAATACAACCCTGTTAGTATTCAGTGTAGTGATAAAGGTTTTTTTTTTTTTTTACACAGCAGCTGTGAACAAAGAATACAATAGCACACAAACTCGAAACACAATTCCAAGCCGGAGCCTTGAATGGCATTCAGACTTCACTGTGACTGAGCGAACCCATTCAGCAGGAGTGCGCGGCGGTTGGAGAGATGGTATCAAGTTGCCTGCAGATGGAGGTCAGTGTGACTGGCACAGTTGGCACCTTGGCACGGCAGCAGCGTGCTCTTGCAGCACTCAGCTCCGCTAAAGGATGCGTCGACTGAAGGGGGGTGGGGGGGGGGGGGGGTTGGACTGGGGAGCGGAGCGTTTTTCTCACTTCTTTTTTTTTTTTTTTTTTTTATTGTCTGCGCTTCCTGTTTTGAAAGCCATTAAGGAGCAAATTTCCTCACAGCGAGAGGGGAGATGAAAAGGCCCCGTCTTTTGAAACATGTCCAAGCGCAAATGTGAAAAAGAGAGGGAATGATAGCAATCTGTAAACATCTCTGTTGAGGGGTCGACGGAAAAGGAATTGTGAGGGAATGATACATTCATTTGCGTTCTTTTTTTTTTTTTTGATTTGCTGATGAAAGGGATGCTGCCGTTTTTTTGTTCCGAGCCAGCTGTATTGCTCTATTCACTGCCACGCTAATATACCAGGGCAGGCTCACATAACTACACAGCCACCAACCACCCTATCCCCCTTTCCGAAAAATGCTTTGTGACATCTGCATCCACACATGTCTGCATTCACTGTCGCCAGCGAGTATTTATAGAACAGTTCGCTTTCGTTGTCCATTGATCCCTGCAGGCTCTCTGATCACAAAACTATACCTTTAAGTAGCGTTTATGTGGCATCTAAAGGTAACCTCTGTGTATTTGAACTGAGAACACCTGAGGTATTTGCAGAATCTGACCTGATTGTGGAGACTTCATCTCATATTCCAGGTCCATTTCTTTTTCATGTAGCATTCTCTATATTTACCCCATGTTTCCCCTCTCAGCCTAGCTTCTCAAGAGCACAGCGCTAGCTTGGTACTGCTTCTCCTCCTCCCTCTCCTCTTCCTCCTCCCTCCTCTACCCCTCACTGCCCCCGAGCCTGGCCAGTCTGTGCCTCTTAATAAAACTGACAGGCTCTAATTGGGCTTAATTGCACCCTTCGGGCGTCGTCAAAAGGAGTGTTGCTAAACAAACTGCAGGGTCTGCAAGCAGGCCAGCCAGTCTAACTGCAGCACGTTGGCCGCTGAGCTCATGCCTGCATGCATGCGTACTAAAACCTCGAAAGTGTGTTGTGCAAATGAAGTGTATGCGAGGGTTTAATAGCACATTTAGGAATGTGCATGAGTAAGCATCACATTTAATTGTGCGGCTGTACTCGCACTGCGGTTGGACGGGACGTAGCGAAACCATTCATTCTCCACAGCGAGCCAGCAGAACAAGAGCTCACAAGTCAGAGAGTCTCATACAGCCATGCAGGCAGCAATACGAGTCTCTGAGCGCACGCTGTCCCTAAATCGACGCTGGCAGTAGAATAGGAGTGCGTCTGTGTTTTTGATGAAGCGTCTACAACTCCAGGTGTCAGACAAAAATAAAAAACAACCTTTTTTAAAGTCTGCAATTCTTTTTTTTTTTTTTTTTTTAAATGAAAAGACCTGCAAATACAAATCCCTGCATGCTCTTTCAGCAGCATTAGCAAAACAATGATTAAGCTCTCAGCATCCCAGTAGCACCACCTCCTGGTTGACGGGCAGGGGCGGCCATGATAGCAGCTCGCGACTGAATCAGGTCTAATTCCGGGAGGAGGGGCGGGCACTCGCCACATGGGCCTTTGCAGGGTCACTGAGCAACAATCGATGGCGAGCTCCAGATGCGATTGAGTCATTGAACTGGCAATGCCTAACTTGTGTGTGTGTGTGTGTGTGTGTGTGTGTGTGTGTGTGTGTGTGTGAGAGAGACGGGGGAGCCTATGAGATGGTGTTGACCCCTAAAGCTAGGAGGAAAAAGCAGAGATAATCACATTGAGCACAGCTCTGTGCTAAAAAAAAAAAAAAATCTTCTCGCCATTTGATCCACCCTTTGAGCTATTTACTCATTACGGCCGTTGGTCTTTGTGAAAAGTTTCAGGAGCTCGTTGTTTGTTTTGAAGCTTTTTACCCCAAAAAATAAATAAAAAATGCCACAAACAGGATGGCTTCTATTGTGCGAGCCGGTCATGATAGCGGAGATGCAGGGAGTGATTCATCAACTGTGTTTTTGTTCTGCGCTTTAAAGTCATGTAATGATGCAGTGGCTGAGCTGGAGGCCCCATATAGACGGGCAGGGCCTCATTTCAGCGGCCTGCTGCTGCTTCCAGTGCCCCGACTCGCCGGCTTTGGTAACCCCCTTCTTTTGGGAAAAAGAGGCAGAGCACATAATTAAGATACATAACCAAGGGTGGACTGAATATATAGACTGAAAATATAGAGGAGCAGAGCAGTTGGCCTCAATCACAGGCTGTGGTTTAGTGTTTTGCTGCAGACGGTGCCCAGACCTGTACGAGTGTGTGTGTGTGTGTGTGTGAGTGTGTGTGTGAGTGTGTGTAAGCAGTCTGAGCAGCATGCTATAAAAGGCTGCTGAGTCGAGCCGTAGCCTCTCTGTGTGTCGGGGTCACAGTGAGCCAAACTGTTTGTGCAAGTACACGTACACAAACTCTATGTGGGTATTCTGTGTATTTATTTGTGTGTGTGTGTGCGTGCGTGTGTGTGTGTGTGTGTGAAGGATGCAACCTCACTCCCTGACCCAAAGCTGCTTCCCCATCCCATCTCTCCGTTATTCATCCCTGTAGTCATATATAATCCTGCTGTCTCGGGCAATAGTGTGTATCTGAGAGGACACATCCTGCTGCTGCTTGACTTCACACACACACACACACACACACACACACACACCCATGCACACAAACGGTTTGCAGCTCGCGCCTCAGTTGTTTCAGAGCTTTGTCACTCTCTAATGATAACTATCCATCAATGGCAGGGGCGTCGCTGGTTGGAAATGAAGATGGATTGAATTAGCGCTGAGTGGTCTGGCCGCTGCATTGCGGTGGCAACCCGTAATTACACTGTCAGGACCATTGACCCCCCCCCCACCCCCCGCAACCAGACGTTGAACTAAACACATTCGCACCAGTGTTGATTACAAGGTCTTTTAGTCGGGGCAGATCCACATCATGTAGTTCCTAATGGCAAGTGAAAGGCCCAGTCATTTGTGGAGGATTAGTGTAGCGTGGCATGTTTGCAGCGGTCGCAATGCATTGAATGTACAGCTATTTGACTGCTGCACATTTACCTTTTGAACAATGACACTAATTTGAAAACTTTTTGGACGATCATTCGATTTTAAGTCTCGACAGAAAGCAGCGGTGTACCTACAGACATGGGATGTTCACTGTAATTCTGAATGGTAGCAGACATTACATCACTTCAATTAGAAGGAACATGGATAGCAAGTGTTTGGTAAATCCAAAACAAGCACCAACAGCTTAAGCCCCCCCCTTCCTTCTCTCACCAGTTCCCTGCATCACCCCCCCTCTTCTGAAAAATGAAAATTGGGCTGAAGTGTTTGTTATTAAATCCGTCCAGGGAAACTCCAGGAAATGGACTTTAATTTCATATAGAGGCACATGACTCGAAGGATCTTAGCGAACCAATTAACCTCACCTCAGCTCATTAAAAACACTCCTTTCATGGCCCGAAGCAGCGACTCATCCACTAACACGGGACATGAAAGCGCAAATTTGTCCATCCAAAACTCTTAAAAAAGTAATTGGAAAGGTAGATACGGAGGGCCAGTAATCTGGTGACACGGGCTAACTGGAGTGAAGTGAAAAGTAGAGGCGATTATTGGGAACAGACAAAGCTCGTATAACTGTCAACATGCTACATCGGCTCTGGAAGGGCAGCTCGGTTCTTAAAAGTTAGCACTCAGGATTGAGAGAATTTCACTGAAGGTCACCACATGGTGGAGGGACAATCTGAAGAACAGCAGCTGTTACTACAGAGACATGGACACACAAGAGAGGACAGTGCGCGTATTGACCGGAGAAACAATTATCTCGGGTAAAAACTAAATACATTGACTTAATTGTTAAATTAGATTTAACTCAAAGCAAGATTATCTCCGATTTTTGAAAATTCAATTTTCTTTCCAAATGTCCTTTTGCCTAGATATCTAGGATTCATAAAAAAAAAAAAGTTGCTACGGGGCTGTTTCTTTGCAAGATAAGTTAATCTGAAAGCACATCAATGGAGTTGTATCAATAGAAGACGAGTCATATATTGTGATTTTTGTTTTTCTTTGGTTCCATTTGTTACCTTAACTCAACATGTTTCAGTTGTTGTCCGGGGTTTCCTCTTTGAAACTCATTGAAAGTCCATTTGTGTCTCCAAGCAAAACATTCATATTACTCCTAAAATCAACAAAAAAAAAAAGAAGGGTGTAGTAATTACACGTGCACATAAAACATCATTTCCAGGCCTTTGTTGAAACTATCTAATGGGTTAATGGCATTGAGAGGAGCCATTCAGCTCTCTCCACGCCAGCATGTGTAGCGTGTGTAGCGTGTGTGTGTGTGCGTGTGTGTGTGTGTGTGTTTGGTATGTGCTCTCGCAAAGTGCATGCATGTCTTGGCTCACACTGTGCACACTCATCAAGCCACATGCAAACAACCAATCTCTTGATATCTGCATCGAAATAATTACGGGGAGATAAACACACCATTTGACCATTTTCACAGTGATCTAATCTGAAGCCGTGCGGTGCGAGCGTACGCGGGGGGGGGGGGGGGTGTAGATCAAATCCCTTCTTAATGGAACTGATCACTACTGTGTGTTCAGGATTCAGCAGACAGATATATGACACATGCATCCTCTTGTCTGTTTCTGCATTCAGCATGCTTGCTTCGTTCCTTTTTTTGGCACAGAATTCTGGGTAAAATTCAGTGTAGGATTTATTTAGATTCCGATTAGTGTAGATTAGTTGCGAGGGGGGGCAAAAGTGGAGGATTTTGTCTCTGGTGAGGTCAGAAGTGTATTGGTTACAGCTCTATTGCTCCACGCGTTTCCATCTCTCTTTGGCTGGAAGGCAAACGGCATCCGAAATCTGATTAGCCTCCATTAAAAAGAGTGATATTTTCATCCCGCCGCTTCTCGGCACTGCGTCAGAGCATTCGGCCGCTTTTAATGCCGGGAAAAGCCTGCTCCTTTGACAGATAGTAGATACTCCCAACATCACTTGTTTGGACATTTCTGTCTTTTGTGACATGGAAGAAAAGACGGGCAAGAAAATAAAAAGCAACTAAATAATGTCAAAAGATCAGAAATCAATGGGGCCGGAGGAATGTGATCCGCACGGCTTCCAATGCGACCGGCCCTCTCTCTCTCCCCCCCCCCTCCCCACCCGCCCGCCTGCCCTCACATTACGAGTGTCTTTCTGCAGCCACTAAAGTTGCTTTTGTTCACCCCCTACTCGGAGATGTAACTCAAGCATGAGGAAGCCGTCTGACAATGTTTGGATATCGGCAAAAAATAGCCTTTTACTTAAAGGTTACGGGGCTGAGGTTTATTGAGTTACATGTTCATCAGCGATGGAGGCCGATGGAAGAGTTGAGCCATGAGAGAGCGTCGTTAATGTGGAGGTTTGTGTTTCACATTTTGATGTGACTGTGATGTGGAGGAGCAGGAAATGATCAATGAGGCTGTGGAGAAAATTGAGGTTTTTTTTTTTTTTTTAATAAATGGAAGTTGGGATTCTGGGTTTTCACAAAGCAACATTTGATAAATAAATAATTTAATTTGAGTGTGGCATCAAGAAAACATTAATACAAAGGTATATAAAGCCATATCTTAATGCTTCCAATAAAAGCCATTTAATAACAATTCATTTAGGAGGTTCTGTACATCATTTCTACGTATTTACCACAAAGTGTGGATTTCTATTTTCAATTTGTTTAATAGTTAAGTGTCCCAATGTTAGCAAAAATATATTAATATAAGAGTCATGGACAGATTTAAATAACCTCAGGAAAAGAAAAGGTTGTTCAGAAGTCTGAAATGATAAAATGCGACTAAAAATGAAAAGATAAACGTTTCTGTGAAGATGAATTTTGACGACTGATAAAAGTAAGAGAAGGAACCTCTTTCCCTGCCGAGCGTCATGTCTTTAATCTGATAATAGCTCCCCTTGTTGGATAAAAATAGAAACTGCATTTATCATCGTCTACTTAAATTTTGTTCTGTAGGTCACTTGCGGGCTTCTTTATCGCCTCCTTTTAAAGAAACGTGGGTCTCCTTTTTTAAAAAAAGGATTTTTTACGGGTTACACCAGAGTTTACAGTACAGGGTTTCAACTTCTGTGGGAGTTGTGATCTGTGCTAATGAGAAAAAGAAAAATGCAGCAGCACAATGCTTTGTGTCACCCACTGAGGCTGAGAGATAGACACAGGATTAAAAAAAAAAAAAAGAAAGAAAGAGAGGGGGGGGGGGGGGGGGGGAACAATTTCTGGACATTTCTAGAAGATAAATTTAATTTCTTTGCTATTTGGAGGTCTTCTTTGAAAAAGCAATTGTAATGAACACATTCAATACTGGAGAATAGATTTACCCTCGGCTTCAAATAAGTCGGCGTTATCGGACTCTGTCATTCGCTCCTTCCCATTTTCGAGCTGCTAATTGATGTTTTTGATGTCGGCGAGAAAATTGAAGAAAATGTCATGTGTGAACCGGCGCGGAAGTTAATAAGATTGACTTCGTTGACTGAATTCACAATGAGCGACGGAGAGAGCGTGTAATGGGGACTGCTGCGAATTTGCCCGTCCATCTGGCGAGGGATGAAATCGACACCTAGCAGGAACGGGCCCAATAGAGGTCGATATCGAGGGAACGGACGCCACCCCCTCCTCAAAAAAAAAAAATGTATTTATGTATTCTTTCGTTGAATCTTAGCAGTCGGGTGAAGGTTTTGTTTCCCACTGATTGGAGTGCATAAGCAGCTGTTATTTTTTCCAGAGGGCTTCCTAACCCCGGCCCGCTCGCAGCTTCTCCGTAGAATCGTCTCCCAGGGCTACGTTCTTCCAAACAAAGCTCGTTCTTAATGCTGTTTTGAGTCTGAAAAGCCGCAGAGCTTTATAGGGTTTAGATTAAGATGTGGCTAAAAAGATTCACAAATATCAGTAAGGGTCATTGCATGTGTTTGGCCGATGTGTAACAGAGCCTGAACTTAAATCCCCTGAAATAAAGGGATAGAAGCAACACCGGGGTCGCTCCATCTTGAGCCATTTATGGAGCGCTGGCTGAAAGCCAAACGTAGATGCTTTACACTTCTTCGTCTAAAAGTGAATTTCACCGAAGAATCAAATTATAGTTAAAATGTCCTTATCGTGAATAAAAAAAATTTAAAAAACGGCAACATCGGAAGGTGTTTATTTGTTAATTCACATTAACGTAAGGTATAATGGGTTCTACATTTTTAATTGGGGCATGGATTAGTTGAGTTTGGTTCAGTGCTTCTGATTATTCCTCGCGGCCTAAAGGGGACTGAGATAAACCCTTAATACGGCCAGTACCCCTAAGCGCTCTCCTTTTTGAAGACACCAAACAAAACAAAAAAAAGTGGCCTCTGCTTGCGTTCGGCCCTCCGAGAATCGTGGATAAGGGACATTATTCTCAGAATAGGCAATTAATTCCGCTGGCAACGATCGGTTAGAGCTTCTTCCCCCCACCGCCCCCTACGAATGCCCTCCTCTCCACCCTCCACTCGCCATTTGAAATGCTAACACAATGAAATATTTTCCTATTGGTCCGTGTCCCTCGGCTAAGCCAGCGCCGCGGGCGAAGAATTTCATCGACTGATGAGACCACAGGCATGCCCGATAAAAAGGTTAACTATACGTGACACGCACTCCAAGCAGCTCGCGCTACCTTGAACTCTCAAGTTCGGTAACTTTTATTTGACTTTTTTTTTATTGTTAGCGAGGCCGTCTTGTTTGCCCGCCAAGGCCAAAACAGAGCCGTTTTTTTTAATTTTTGTCGACGTGTTACCGAAAAAAGGATAACGTGACTTTTTTTTTTTAAATTCAGTTTGGCAATTTTCTTTTTGTTGTTGTTTCCCTGTGATGACTTTCTGCAGCCGACTTTTTATCGTCCACTGATCCTAAAGAGGAAACGGGCTGTAATCAAATGCACTGCCTTTCAGATGATAACACAGGACGGTGTTCTCCATGTTACATAGTGTTTCATACTCCATGATTGTAGATTTAATTTGTTTAACCGTGGACATTTCCCCCCATGGAGAAAATGTAATTGATTACTAAGAATAAATGAAAGTATAGGATTTGTATTCACGTTGAATTATTTTTAATTCTCAAGCTTACAAAACAGGACGCTTTTATTTACATCTTTACACCCCCCTCCCCGCCGCATACATTTTGTATCCATTGTGTTGTCTTTTACAAAAGCTTGGCTCTGCTGTGCGAGAAGAAAGAACAATCCAGGATGGCACATTTCTTCTTCCACCTTCAGGGAAAGGCAAGGTTGACTGCCAGAGAGTGGGAGGAGGATTCCAGGCTGTTTTTAAATTGTTAGTAAAAGATATATGGGCACAGAAAAGGTATGGCTGCTGCTGTACCCCCCCAACCCCAGTTTTCACACACACACATGAGCACACACACACACACACACACACACACACACATACACATGCAGAGTGCTGTGCGAGGACTGAGGCAGGTGGCTCCCCATGGCTGCAGCTTCATGACAACATGCCATTAGAAATAGCAGGCCTGTTGATCAATCCTGCCGACATGACAGCTTCGCCGCGAGGCCCGGCTCTTTGAGTGCCGACGCCGCGGCAGCTCCCTCTCCCGTTTCTCCCCACTAATTGGTGAAGGTTTCTCTTATATATGCTCGTGGCACAGGGCTTTTTTTTTTTTTTTTTCCTCCACCACCTCCTCCTCCACCTCCTCCTCCTTCTCCTTTTCTTCTTCTTTTTCTCTCTCTCTCTCTCTTTTTTGCTTTTTTAGCTGCAGCTCTTCTTTCCCCCCATCCTTTCCCTCACCGCTGCCACCACTTTTTTTTTTATCTCTCTGTCTCTTTCCCCCTCTTTCCATATATCTATATATATATATATAAAATATATATTTTTTTTGTTTTTCATTTTAACATTGTCACATTGGAAGCGATAACTTTGGGTGAGATATTGCAAGTGGGTTGAGTAAAGGGATGTGTGTGCCGCGGGCGCTGTTCGTTCTGTATTTTTTTTGTGGGACTATTGGAGCTGGGATTTGACATTGACTCTAGGCAATGTGCATCAGCACCACATATACACAATGGGGATCACGGAGGGGGGAAAAAAAATTACATCTTTGTCAGGTGAAATGAAGGAGAAACAGGCCTTTGATACCGTTGCAATTTTAATTGCATGGTTTATTTCGACAATTTTCGGCTAGGCTGCTAAAAATACTATACCCGTAATTAAGTGACATTGTGTCATTTACGTTGAAACTCATTTATTTATTTTTGAACGCTTTCACAAACAGCTGTGTTGCAGAATTGGCATTTGTGTTTATTTGATTCATCACGTAATCCCTTTCTTTCTCATCAAACAGAATTAAGTTGCAAAACGTCAAAACAATTGTCAGGAAACGGCTGCGTATTGCTCGCTGACTTGTCACGGCAACACGGGGCTGCCTTTCTAATTCCACCAATGTTTTTTTATCCCCCCCCCCCCCCCTCTCTCTCTGCGCATCACTCTTAAACGCCACCCACTCTGAATCTCTCCCAACTAAACAAATGAGGGGGGAGATAAGCACACATTAAATGTTTAACAGTCTCGCATTTGTCATCTGTTTTACCCCTCTTAATTAAACAGACGCAGCTTAGCCCCGGCACTCCAAGTGCAGACACACTCGCACACAAACACACACGCAAAACACACACAAACACACACTCACTCGCAAGCCTGTGAGTACTGGAGCCTGAGAGCAAACACTGTCCTGCAGATGATTAATTTAGCCGTTAATATTTATTTTGTCGGTCTTGCTTGGTTAGCAGCTCAGTGGAGGGCGAACCTGAGGGTTTTTTTTTATTTCTCAAAAACGAGTGGGAAAAAAAACCAACATTTTATTATTGTTTTTTTTTTTTCTTGTGTTATTGTCTGACATTTGTCTCAGGATGTTTTTTTTTATTAAAAAAAAAAAAAAAAAAAAAGAAACGAAGAAGAATTGTGGACGAGTTGTGATTTGTGTCTGCTTCAGTGTATTATAGTGATACGGCGCTTGTTGAAAACATTAACTACTACCTCCACCCAGTGGCACAAAGTGAAAAAAAAAAAAAAAAAAAAAGCAGGTGTGATTGGCAGCACACAGTATTTAATGTAGTGGGAAGAGTTGCCTTAAGCGAAGAGGGGGGGGGATGTATTCAGCACACAATAGGGCTGCTATCTCGCTCTCTGCATTGTCTCTCTCATCGCCGACCTTATTACATGCTGTATTTGGCATGAAGAATCCCCTTCTTATCGGCAACTGAATTTTAATGCCACTACGCTTAGATGGCCGCCTTATTCTAGTAGTTGTTTTGACATCATATTGCATTTTCCGTGTGTGTTTCTCTGAGTGTGTGTGTGTGTGTGTGTGTGTTTGTTATTTCTCTGAGAATCAGAAAAGGAGATCTGCCTTCGACTCTGTACACTCTCAACTTGCTGACTGTTCTGTTAATTTGTGATGCTTTTCCGCTTCTTGGGGTATCAGCAGACTCCGAGAATAAAAAAAATGAAGAAAAAAGGGGGTTGGAAAAGAGTGCAGGAGAACCGGGCCCGGGGTGAGCAGGGGAGAAAAGAAGGTAAAGTAGAGTAGAATTGGGGGGTTCTCCTCTTAAAGCCCCCTTCTCTAGATGGCAGGAGCAGAGCCCGGGATCAAAGCGGCTTGTTTTATGTGGCTGCTGCGACACTTTGAAGTCCCCGAGTCACCTACAGCACTCACTTCATCAAGTTCACTAGTGTCTTAATAGCAGATCAATAAGTTTCAAAGTCAGAGAGTTAATTTGATACCAGCACTGATGTGATCACGCTGGGCCACAGAGCCGCTCGCTCCCCTCTCGTCTCCCTCGCCGCCCGTCTCCCCTCCTCACCTAGATTGGACCCGTTTTTAGGCTCTCAACTTGAATTAAGCCGCGCCCGTCGCATGTGAACACTAAATCAGAGCCGCTGCTTGTGTCACAACAATTAAAAGATCATTTGTTTAATCATTATTTAAATTAAAGGATCCCTTTTTTTCAGATATTTTATCTATATATATCTTTATTATGCAGCTTTGAGTTTCATATTCGTACGATATTTGGGCGTTATTTATTCATGGAAATAAAAATAACTTGTGAGCTGTGAAAAATATATTTAGAGTCTGATATTTTGAGCTCAAATTGATTTAATTTTCTGTCTCGAAATATTTTTTAATAGACCCAAATTAATGTAATAAATTGTTGAATTTGTTTTTGAAGAAATCCTCATTGCCTTTCTATTTAAATGACATTGATCGTTCTTCTGTGCTGTGTTGGAAATTAATGAATTGGACTTCATATTTATTCAATAAAAGTTTAAATTTGTAGAAGAAAATACAATTTATTATAATCCAATTATAGATAACATTTTCACTCATTAAACTCATTTTCTCCAAATATTTCAGGGTGAAATGTAAAGTTTAAAATGAAAATGAAAGCGCTTAAAAATAATCACCGCCATGCCGACGGCTTTCACGGATTTGAAGTCTCGGGGAAAAACGGAGCGCTTTTCTTTTGGCCGCTATTCATTTTTCAGAAGAAAAACCCAGCACCATCTGTATTTGGTTCTGTGACACCAGCGAGTCACCCAGGCTGGATCGGCACCCGCAGAACAAAAGGCCAATTTAGTATGTTCATCTAAGGGTTGCTAATGGTATTATGGAGCCGGCAGGGTGGTCGGCAGGGGCCCGGCGCTCCAAGGTGAGCGCGCAGCTTGACCCCCGCACTCACACCAATTCACTGCGCTGCTGGCATTAGTGCCCCACATCTGCCATTTTTTTTGTGCGACCCCCTCAACACTTTCTCCTTTATTTTATCGTCGTATAGAAAATTAGAAAATACGTTTTAATTCAGCCCTGAAATAAGAATCCGCCGTTTCTCAGACCAAAGTTACAAGACTGGGAAGAAATTGTAAGACAGTCGTAGGAAGTGATTGGATGCCGCTTTAGAAGCTCCAGTCTGTGTTGTTCAGAAGTTACAATATGTGTGAAAAATGAAAAAGGGTTTGCATTTGAAAAGCATGCAAAAAGATACAGAGAGACTTTGTGTTCAGAGGAGCGAAGATGGCACGTCGTCTGCTTAATTTCTCACGACAGGTACCGGTAGGATTGATTTTAGTTAAAGAAAAAATTACAGATTTAAGAGAGCTTTTTCACTTTTATTTATTTATTCCAGGAACACAAATCAACAGACAAAAATGGGAGTGTCACAGTTATTTATGAAGAATTGGAAGTTGTGCATCGTGACATGTTTGATGACGGTTTGGGAAATTGTGCGGAGAGCCGTGTTTGACTGAGCCGCGGCTCCCGGTGTGAGGCTGTTTCTTTGGGGAAGCGGGTGGCGCAGAGCCCCTGGATGGAGCTCTGAAACGCTGCGGCGGGTGGTTGCTGACGGAGGCTGCCTGTGTGGTCCTCAGCAGTCGGTGCTCTGACGGGCTCCACCGAGAGCGCTGGAGGTCCCGGGGTTTTTTTTTTTTTTTTTTTAATGAATGTTTCATGTTAAATTTAGCGGCGGTGACGCTCACGCTGCTGCGCTTCTACATTTTTATTTCTCTTAATGTTCCAAGAAAAGGTGAAAAATCTAATCCACATCATGTAAAAAAAAAAAAAGAAACTCAAGGAGAATAATCCGATGTGTTTCATCAAAAGAAACAAAAAACGGATGTTCTTTTGATTTCAATTTTGTCTGCCGTGATTAGAACAATTTGTAATTTAGGATTTCAATCCATGAAAAAAGGTTTTAAATAATGTCTGGAAATATTTCTATATTCTCTTTTTTTTTGTCTTGCGGTTCCTGCTGTTCTTGAAATCTTGCTTCATTAAAAGTGTATTAATCTTGTCTCGTCTCATGGGAGGTACCTTAAGATGATGCTGTTTCTTTTTCTTTAAATTGTTGGAGAAAAAAAGAAAAAAAAAATCTTCCAGATTTGGTCCCTGTCAGTCAGAAATAATTGTGTGCTTAATCTTGTCCCTGATGGATGACTTGGAGTTCAGCAATGGGCCAGCTCCAATGACAAATACAATATTAATATTCATTAACTGCTTTGACAATGCTAATTTTGATGCAGTAGTAAAGGGCCTTCCAAAGTTAGCGGCCAAAGCATCAGAGCTGAGCAAGGTGGCAAGATAATTTGTGCTGCTTTGCTGAGCTGAAGGCTTTTAAAGTCTTAAGCAGGGGGAGAAAAAAAGGCTAGGTACCACAAACAAAATAAAAGAGAAAGGGAAAAAGTTCAGACGCATTGGAAACCAGGACTGTGGAAGTAATACGATCAAGAGACGGCTACAAATATTTGACACCTCCAATGCTGCATCTTTGAGCAAATATTTTTTTTTATTTAAACAAAAAAAAAACCTCGCAACAAAAAAGGAGCACAACATGGTAAGTCAGCACATTCTGTTTTTTTTTTGTTTAATCTTTTTGATCTTTTCAATTATCGCTATTTGAAGATCAATAGTCATTTTTCCTCTGCTGTGGTTAAAAGGCTCACAGCGGTGGTATAGTGGATGGTCGGATCACGGCTTTAAGAGTGGGCTTCCTCTCTTCAAGCCACCAGTTGGCCGGGTTGAATTTATCTAATGCCAGCTCTCCTGACAACCATACGAGGCTTGTGTTCGTTTATTTGTATTTTTGTATGCTATTGTTTTAACGGCTGTTGTTGGCGTGTTGTGCGGCTGGTTTGGACTTTGGAGTTTGGGGTTTTCTTTTCCCCTCTCAGTTGTCTTAAGAGGGCTCCGGATGGAGAGAGAGTTTGGGGTGCAAAAGCTGCACCAGGATGACGGGCTCTTTTTGCTGGTAAATGTATTTTTTCCTTCTTCTTCGTTTTTTTTTTGGCTGTTTTTTTTCCCCCCGGTGGGTTTCCTACATGAGAAATTGGGGCTACCGGCAGGCAGGACACCCTTTGCCCCGGATCGGAATGCTTCTTTCTCTCACCTTCTTTCCTGATACTTTTTTACTGCCCCGGCGTTTGTGTTTTTCGCTTTTAATTTAGTGTGACTAGCGGTGAATGGAGCGTGGCTAGTTTTGGGGATTAATGACATGACGAGAGACACCCCGCTGCTTGAGTTTAGCCAAGTTAGGGCAACTCCTATAGACGACACTCCACTACCTTTATGTCTGCCAAGCCCGCTGAATGAAAGCCTCTCTTCTTTCTCTCCCTCTTTTTTGTTGTTCTTTCAACTTATCAAAGAAAAGAGAGATGGACACAAAAGAGCTTATTAGGGGGGATATGAAGATGGGCGAGGGGGGAAAGAAAGAGGGAGTCCCCGGTCAGATGCAGAGAGGAGCAGCGCAGCCTGAGTGTGCGTTTGAATGCGTGAGGGGGGCTGAGAGTGAACATTCGGCTCTGGCCACCCGCTCCCGGTCTCTCTCTCTCCGCTCTGGGACCCGAACGAGCGGCCGTCCTTAGTTGCTTCGGCGAACCTTGGCTCCTCCGGCCGCTTCTCTTATCGGCTTAACCCATCGAGGGTTAGCGAGGGGGGCTTCCGTAGATGAGGTGCTGCCCCCCAGTGGATTAGTGGCTGACATGGTGGTGGGAGTCTGCTTGGAGTCTGTGCACTACCACGAGTGCCAGCATGCTTGTTTTAACCAGGAACCGAGCAGCATCCCAAATACAGCTCTTTTAAATGGTAAGACTTTTCAACATTTTAATTATCACTCTGCTGGATTTTATGCTGCTTCTTTGCCTTTAAATATTATCTTAGATTGGATTTATTTATTGGCTATTTTTCTGGACTCCGTTTGGCAATTTATAACACTTATGTTGCTAAGTGACAGATTGACAATTTGGATAATGAAAGGCAGTGTTTGATTGCTTTGTCTTGACAGCCTGACAGGGGTGTATTATTCTATAAGACATCAAACTAAATATGATTATTGTCTATTGTTTTAGGGAATACAATTCTATTCAATTGAATTATTACATGGTATTATTTATATTGAAGTCATTTGAAGAATAATATCTCGTGTTAACATTTAGATTAAAGTCATTTTGCTCGTACGTCTCCTCAGCTGTTCCTGTTATGAATAAGTCAGGGATAACATTTTTTAAAGATCACGTTTTAAATCTTTACGCGCCTTTAATTTTTAATCAAATGTTACACATTTTTAAATAATAACATAATTATACTGTAATAATTAAAGGTACATTCTAAAAGCGGATCATCAAGAAGAGCTTATTAAAATCATTTTCTCGTCTTTCCTGCGTCGCATGAATTTATCTGAAAGGAAAAAAAAAAAAGAACGAGTTTGTAAAGGTCAGAGGCCGTTCCGTTCGCTTGTTTTCTCAAAGTTTTTGTTTCCTTTTTTTTGGGGGGGGGGTTTGTTGTATTCCACACTTTCGGGTCTCGTGCGAACATCTCAGACAGTAGAGAGGAGCAGAGGTTTTTTTTTTTCTTCCTCCCTCTATGCGCTCTTGTGTCGTGGCGTTGATGCCATTGTGGTTCGGTGATTGGGAGCTGTCCATCACTCGCCGGTGAACTGGCAGTTTACTTAAGAAAGTGCACGTGGGACAAAAGGAGATGGCAGGAGCGTGGCAGGCCGGCTGAATGGAGGGAGGGCAGGCAATTAGCCGCCGCCTTGTCGGGGGCTCTTTTACTTGTCAAGCTGGAGCCCCGGCGCTATTGTCCGAGCTGTGTAAAGGACATTCCCAGGGCTGTGTTTTGGCTTTAAGGGCCTCAGGACTGCCTGCTGCAGGCCAGGAGAGGAGTCGGCTCCTCACAGTGACAGAGAGAGAGAGAGAGGCTGAGCGAGGACAGGAGAGAGAGTCTGTAAGTTATTAAGAGCCTACATTTAAAGCACATAAATACAGCTTCAGCTCTTATTGCCTCTCATTTAAAAAAATACATATTTAAATGATATTCCAACATTTTAAAGAAATCCCCTCTCTTTGGTTGATTATCTTTTTTTTCCTTCTTCATTAGATCATATTAAAAATATATTACATTTTACTGTGCTGAAATGCTGATAATATCCTCTATAAATATTTAATTTGTCATGGCCATTAGTCAGGCTCAGGTTGTTAGAGGTTATTAAAGGTAATTAAAGGTAATTAAAGGACGACAAGTCGACTTAATTAAAATGATCCATACTTTAAAAAACTCTTTATTCTGTCATTTTTTAACATTTAAAGTTAATAAAATATATACTCATATTAATAGTAGCTCTTAAAAAATATTGTTTAATTCGTTTTTTTAATCTTTGTAGGATAAAATGATTCCCTATAAATAAATTATTTATGCACATAAATGTTCCTCACAGCCATCTCAATGGAAAAAATGTATATATATATATATTTTTTGTCAAAATCAATAATATTTATTCCTTTTCGATGAAATTACGCAACGTGGAAAAAAATACAGGAGCATATTGAATCTTCTTAAATATGTCATTTACAGTCATGTCTGATGGAATTCCCCTTTAATGCAGCTCGTTTGTTTCTCTTACATATCTTTGTGCTTGTTGGATTAAAAAAATAGTCCTCTTGACCATGTGGAGCACTTAATCTGACTTTAGTATTGAAGGAATAATGGCTTCAGAAGTGAAATAGTTGCAGAGAATAAATGACGAGGGGTGAGGTGAGGGGGGTCTGGAGGGTGGGGTGAGGTGGGGGGGTTTAAGGCCTTGTTCACATGAACCTTGAATGGCGCCGGAGTTATGGGGGTGAGTTGAGAGATAAATTCTTCTCCACTCGAAGGTATTGTTTAGGAAACAAGGGGTAAAAAAATAAATAAAAGGAGTGCGTTGAAAGGTGCCACGTCCATGTCAGAGTGAAGACTTAGTCTCCCCCCCCCCCCCCCCCCCCCCCCCGGAAAGTGTGTATGAAGAGGGGACTGTCAGCATCACACACATAAAGTGACTGTTGGCCACACTTTGCTGAGCCTGCCCTCCCTTTGTGGATGTTGTTGTGTCTTGTTCCTTCTTTTTTTTTCTTCTTCTTCTTCTTCCCTTTTCTATCTCTCTCTCTCCCTCTCCTGCTCTCTCCGCTTTGTCTCCATCTCTCGCCTTGCTTGCTTTACCTTGTAGCCAAAGCTTTTCAAGCTGCCAGTTCGTCTCTGGGCATCCTGGAGGCACAGCAGAGCCCACACACATACACACATATCCTCTAAGAAACACATACACAGACCCAACATACAGCAGGGATTTGGGTAATAACTGATTTTTTTTTTTTTTCCAGTGTGTGTTTGTGAGCATATCTTTTTTTTTTCTGGAGTATAGCTTGTGGGAAGAATGCTGCAGCGCTGCAAAGCTGCTCACAGTAATTTTGCTTCTCTCTGTCTGCCGCTCACTTTCTTGTCACTGGCATAAAAACTTTCACTGAGAGAGAAGAGGAGTGTGCTGGCCGCTGAGAGCGAAGGCTTCTGTGGTTAGAGTGAGGGATTTCGGGAGGTGTTTTTTTTTTTTGTTGTGGGTGGGTTGGAAGGATTGTGGTGACTCTCTGTGTGATCGTGGAGGAAACTAGGCCTCAAACCCTGACGCCTCAAGAGATACACATGCTAATGTCAGAAACCTAAAGGGGAACAACGGTCAACCGGCCGCGCCAGAGAGAGAGAGAGGGGGGGGGGGGGATGATAAACACACACACGTACACACACCACACATGCCCTGCAACACGCTCACAAACGCAGGAGGAAGGAGCCAAGGCAGAAACAGACAAAGAAGGAGAAGAAGAAGAAGTGGAGGAGAGAAGCGGCCAAGACAAGCAAAAGGGCTTCTCCCCGGCGTAGAGACAGAGAGAGGGAAGAAGGATCTGGGGGGGGCCAGGTGGAAGAAGAAGAAGGAGGAGGAGGAGGTGGAGAGGGGGGCGAGGGCGGGGGTGGGACTGAGGGGGTCATGTACCCGCGGGATGGAGCTCCAGCCGGGCCGGAGGAGACGGGAGCCAAGGCAGGAGTCCTGGGCCCAGGGCTCTCGCTCCTCCAGCAGGTGGGCTGCTGGCACTTCAATCTGAGCAGCTGGGTGAGTAACGTAGCTCTGCTCCCCTGCTTCTTCCTGGTCTCTGCCTTTTTCTTACGTCTGAAAGCTTTTAGCTTCATATTTGACAGGTTGCTGTTGTTGTTTTGGTGCAGGGTTTCTGTTGAGGGGGCGGTATTTGGGTGGAGGGACTTGTGGCTATCTGAGATTTACGTGTTAAAAATATCCTGCCAGAAAAATCTTGAGCCTTTTTTTTTTTTAACACATGCTTAGTACAGTATATGTGCATGCTCATTTCTAACTCCATGAAAGATTGATGCTGCACACACTTTGGCAAATGTCACACACTTTGAAATGATCTGCTGTTGATGCTCTTTAATTGAAGAACTAAATAATAAACATTTTTATTTAGGGCCTCAATTAAAGAGTGCATCCAAATGAATGAAAAAAAAAACTGCATTTCCAGAAACGTTCTGTTGTCTCTTGAGAGGAATATTATTAACTTGATGAAAAAGAAAAAAAAAACATTTGATGGAGCTCATGCCTTAACCATGAAATGTAAAATAAGATTTCAATAACCTCCCAGATTAACATATTCCTTTGTTAGTGTTGCCATCCAATTCATATTCTTAATTGCCTGGCTTTTAACTGAAATTCTGAGGAGCTGATTGCATTTCAAAAGGCAGAATTCAGTGTGGCTCTTAACACCGCGATACAATATCCCCTCTCAGAGAAGCCCCCCTTTAACTCAGGTATGTTGGAGAGCTCAAGAGGCTGTTTACGTTGAAAGAAAAAAGCTTCAATACACGTGCGCCCTGAGAGGCGATTTGTCTTCACAGTATACAACAGTTCCACCGAATAAAAAAAACCCTCATATTTAAGCTATTTGTGCACACTTTTATTTATCTGTGACATGTCAGAACATGTCCTTTCTGCGATTCCATTTGATGTGCCGACTATCAAAGATGGGAAGCGAAAATAAATGGTGACGAACGACTTGAGTGCTAGCAAAGAGAGCAGGAGGAAGGGGAGCAAAGGCTCTGGCCCACATAATATTTTTGTTCAGCGCTGTGATCAAGCAGTCGGCATGTCACTGCAGCAAAGTGAATAGATTAACTTTTAAATATACTGTGGTCTCGAGAGCCCCTTGCCCTCAGAGACGCATCCTTCCCTGCGAAAGAGAGGAAAACTGATCAACACCTCCATATCTGCTTTTTAAATCCTTTTTGCTCCTCCTTACAATTCCCAGGTTCCTAATATTATGGAGGGTTTTTTTTAATTTTTTATTCTCAAATGATTAACCAAGAAATAGGGTTTCTGAAATGTAGCAGGGTTCTTTTTTTTTTAATCAGCCTTGCTATGCTGGAGGATCATGACTCTGATAAGCCTTTAATTTGTCGGAGCATTTCATATTCCATCGCCGTTAAAACTCTAAGTATTCCTTTAGATTGTCTTCTTGAATGTGAGGACTGAGTTGACTGAGTGTGTCTGTAAATGTGTGTGTGTGAACGTTTCTTCGTATGATATGGTGTTTGCAATGAGATGAAGATGGAAGCCTGGAGAGGGCACTCTATACCTCCCGGAGGAAAACAGCGTTCGTGTGTGTAAACAGATTCCAACAGGATGACATTGAACGATACCAGATGATTCATTAGACCGGTGGCAGCACAGTTTGTACTTTCTGTTGTGCTCAAATCAAATACTCGCGCACACATACAAATTACTCTTCTTCTGACACTTTCCCCCAACTTCCTATTGTGTGTGTGTGTGCGCTTTACTGCGTGGTGTCACTCCATGTGCCTTGGATGCGGGCCACTTGCACGCTCTGGGAGAGGCTCAGAGCGCTCTGGCAGCTTTTTTTTTTTTTTTTTTTCTGCTTGCTTTGGAATTTAGAGGCCTGAGAGGACCTCAATCCATCAAGGCTCTGTCATCCCTACATCTCCCTCTCTCCCTCTCTCCCTCTCCTAGCCCTGGCCTCCACTACAGCTCATTAGCGCCCCGCAAGCTGTTGTGACAACTCATCATATCATGACATAAAGCAGAGAGACGGAGGCTCTACCCCCCCCCCCTTCCTCCTCCTCCTCCTCCACCCCCTGGGCCTGCAAGGTCACCACCTTTACATTTAGGGCTCAAATTGGCCCCTGCGAGGTGCCACCAGGCGGAAATGCAAGGCCAACAGCTTTTTCCTGTCCGGGGCCTCCACCTCTCGGCCTCCCTCCCTCTGTCCCACTCGGCCCTGCTGTCACTTTCTCACACCCTCTGCCTCCTCCTGTACCTCTCTCTCTCTCTCTCTCTCTCTCTCTCTCCCTCCCCAGAGGTCTGACTTGAAGCTGCTTATTCATGTGTCCACATCCAAAAGGCTGTTTTGACATGGTGATGGAACAGCGTTTAGTAATCAGTTTATACATTCAATCTTGTGCCATGTAGATAGTTTCTTGTCGTAGCTGCAAAACCTTCAGAGATACATATTCAGGAGTTTTTTTTAACCAAATACATAGTGCTGTTTGTTAGCCTTTGGTGCCTCTATATACAGGTATTTTCCAGAAGCTTCCTTTTCAATAGAGTAGGATCAAAATAACAACAATGACGTGGGAAATTCAGGAACTGTAGTGTCCTTTCCTTTAGACACATGTGTCTTGCAGCTGGAAAGAATAGAAGAGAATAGATTGAGCCAAAAAGTGTCAGTTTCAAAACCAGAAGCTGCTGTTTGTGTCTGCTCTTCTTTAAGTGAGCTTGCCTGCTCCTCACAGTCCTTCCTCAGCAGCAGGCGCCGTGTGTGTCCTGAGCCTGTAAAAAAAGTCAATGTTCTCATTGATCTTTGAACAAGAGTATTGTGCACTTAAATTTTTCCTGCGGTGGTCTTCTGAATATCTTTTTTTTTTTTTTTTTTTTTTTTTTTTGAGGCCTGAAAAATGGTCATCATGACTACAGAGTGCCTGTTTTAGTCCTCTGCTATATTTGTTTGTTGTAATGATGACGGAGGTGGGTGAGAAGGATGCGAGTCAGCGGGGGTGTAAGGGGCAGGAAATGTTCTTTCTTTTCCCCTGGCTTTTGTGGAGCACAGAGAGTTAAGCCTCCCACGTTGCCTGCTTTTTGTTTCTCTATGGGCGGCTCTCTCGGTGTGTGCGGCTGCAGCAGGCCTCGCAGGCCTGCCAGACGAGTCCCGGGCTTGTTTTGTCCCACGGTGTGCCACAGGGCAGGTGCTGGGCCGTCTCTTTCCGGCGGGGACCATCCGTTGCTGGCTTGACGTCATTAGATGCAACTTTCTGGTTGCGCAGGTGAGCTGATTAAAGACATCAAAACCACCGGAAGTCCACGACAGCTGACCAAATATATGAAGGCAATCTTGAAATTTCATATATAAGTAAAAAAACAACAACCTCTAAAGGACTTTAAAAAGACAAAAACAGGGAAGACAAACTACTAAACAGTTGTTCTTCTTCCGACTTCTTTGATTTTAGTCTTCCTATTCAGCCTCTGTCTGTAGTGGAATTAGGCGACTGTGAAGACAGCAGTCCAGCCCATTGCTTTGGACTTGCTCAAGGCTTTTCCAGACAAAAAAAAGAGCACACTCTCAGACC
The DNA here is from genome assembly GCF_963584025.1 of Labrus mixtus. Lineage (NCBI taxonomy): Eukaryota > Metazoa > Chordata > Actinopteri > Labriformes > Labridae > Labrus > Labrus mixtus. The sequence goes on from NC_083632.1 coordinate 9,780,364, forward strand.
AGAAAGGGACTGTGATGCAAATCGTCTGCCTTCTAGCTCTCTCTCTCCCTTTTCTCAGTGTCCCATACACGCCCTCTCTAACACCCTCTGTCTAAATGTGGACTCTGTGGACGGGCATTTTTGAACTGTCTTCTCAATGGCCGGGGCCCCCGGACAAAAGAACTCATTTAAATGGCCACTAAAGCTTTTCAGCACCAAGAGATGAAGAATTGACAACATTCTTTCACATCATTACCCGGGGGAGGAGCGGGGAGTCGTGAAGGAGGAGGTTAGGAGGTGAGAGATGGGGGGGGGACAAGAGAAAAGAGAGGGAGCGAAGGAGAAGGAGGCCATCGTCTAGCATTCTGTCATAACCTCCGTCCTGATTGTTTTCTCGACCACTTTCTCCTTTTCATCCCTCTATTCTCCATGTGCAGATCAGGAAGCACAACGAGGACTGCCTTGGTTTGTGTTTCTTTTTAACGAACCCCATTCCACCTCAACCCCCCGCCCCCTCCACACAAACACACACACACACACACACAGACACACACACCCAACCCCTCTCTCTCCTTCATAGCCTTTCAGCTCTGGGCTGTGAATGAGTCCCAGGAGTCCCTCTGCCTCCCTGGAGTTCTGCTGGGGTTCATTAATCTTTCATTGGGACCATGGCAATAGGGAATGCCCACCCCCCACTTTCCTCTCCTCCACTACTGCCACTACAGAATGGAAGTCTAGATGGCCAAGATTGTACAGGAGATACTTTGGGGGGGGGAAAAAAATCATGATACGCTGAGAAAATGTCGCACCAGGATCTGGATGGACTGTGGGTCTTTAAGCTTGTTAAACATTTAGTTTTGACTCACATTTGTCTCACCCTGGGCCCACAGAATTGCATTTGTATTTCCAATGAGCATCTTGTGTATGTATAACTCCCCCCCCCCCCCCCCCCCACACTCCCCCTTCCAAACATCTCGTCCCTCAATTTTTCAAAGTCAGTTGCAAATGTGCCACAGTGGAGCTTTTCTTCTCCTTTCTTGCATGGGTTTTAAAGTCACTAATGAGGCTGTGTGGCCTCTGAAAGAGCATATACATACACAGAAAACACACACACCAGCAGCTTGGTGTCTGACTCCCCCCCCACCCCCGAACATATCATCCATGTTATGATAAGCCTGATTAGTGCTGCTTCTTTGACTTGCTGAGGGCAGGATAAGGATGTGTGGGTAAAGAGGCGAGAGCAGCCTCTTCCAGCGGTCTAATCTACAGCACAGCTCTAATCTGGTTATCTTCTGGTCGGCGGGGACTGCGCGTGTATTAGTGTCTGTCTGGGCCCAGCCCCGATGAGAAGGGGCTGAGCTCTGGTTAACACAGGGGCCCACGGCAGCACACCCCTAAAGCTCCACTGTAATCTTTGGGTAATTGAAAAAAAGTAGGCCTGCACCACTTAGGAGCACAAAGAGAAGATTACATAGCTAAAACTAATTTGGCAAAAATGCAGAAATGGATTTTCAGCCCCACCTCCTCTCTCCTAACCCTTTTATTACAATACACCCCTTACTCTCCCTGAACCAGGGGGGCCCTGGGGGAATAGACGAGGAGGGGGAAAAGGGGAGCAAGGAAGAGGAGGCTGGAGAGCAGGGAGGAGGAGAGCGTGGCGCTGACTGGCTCTGCTAATGACTGTGGATTTACACGCGCTGCCTTGATTTTGTGGTTTTACAGATGATCGATTACTTCACTGCAACCGCGGTTAAAAGTGCCCCATCACATATCAGACCCAAATGTGAACTGGCAACCCCCCAAAGCCGCTTAGATTGTGTTACTGGATTCCAGGGTGACACCGCAGAAGTGTTTTTAATTACAAACCACACTACTTTCACTGTGGTTTGGCGGTTTGGCGCCTGAAGAGCACCTCGAATTTGATATCCCTTCTCTCCGAGTGCCTTCAAACCGAGTTGTAAATCTGTGGCGAGCGTGTACAATCTTTAACCCGTGATATTAACACCCGTGCCTTCTTTTTCCTTCCACCCTTTCTCTTTCTGCTCTCTCTGTCTTCCTTTCTCTCAGTCTAATAAGGTTCCAGTGGTACAGCACCCTCACCATGTGCACCCTCTCACACCTCTGATCACCTACAGCAATGAGCACTTCACACCGGGGAACCCCCCACCTCACCTACAGACAGACGTGGATCCCAAAACAGGTAAAACCCAAAAAGAACTCTTCCACTGCATGCATGCATGTTTGAAAAAAGTGTGTGGGTTTTGCTTGTGTATAGAAGTTCCATTAGCAACATGCTACTTGACTCTTGCTATAAAAAAAAAAACATTAGCAGGAAACAGTGGATGTTCAAACAGCTTTAAATGAAACTTCTGAACATCCCAATGTGTTTCAACAGATGAGAAAATATGCCTGAAAAGTTTGAGAAAACCACAGAGGCAGATCTCCTTAGATAAGGCACTTCTCCTCTTCAGAACTGTTTGCACTGTTGGCTGTGTAAATGTTTTATTATGCCCTGCCACCATGGCTCACACATTCAGCTCACACTCTTGTTTGTCTCCGTGGCGTCTGTCTGTCTGTCTGTCTCTAGACATATTCTTGTAAAAACAACTCGAGATTAAAGAATCATTCAGATGTCATGTTAACAGGAGAGGTCACGTGTCGATTTCCCTGCATGTTTAAGAATGATATGGGTTTTCACCTTTGGTAGGAACCATTTATTTAAGCATTATTTGAGGAAAATCTTCAATTTGTCACCAGTTTTTCTTTCAAACGACAAAGAATCTCAACTGCAGCTTGTTAGGAGGTGGTTAGTTATAGTGGGGCAAAGTCATCTGGATTGCTTCTTTTAGAGGACTGCTGCTCTTAGCTGTTACTGATTGATTTGGCAATCATTCATGCCCATGAAGGTGATTTGGTTCAGTGGCAAATGGCCTTATCGTTCAAGTATAAAAAACCTGCAGTGGCGAGATAGATGTACTGTAAAACATGGAATTCCGCCTCGACTTTCCCATGACCACAACTCCACTTGCCAAGACCTGAAACAAAACAGCCTCTGTAGTTGTAGGTCATCGCATTTGAATACCAAAGAGCAACCTCTTAAGGCTGTCTTTTTGGAAGAATGTATCAAAATTAGTACAAAAAAAATGTGTGACCTGAATATTCCGGTTTTTCAGGTTATCAATGATTACCTCAGTTCCTGTCAGAACGGTTGTTATATTTTTACAGCCTGTTGATCCTGCTCCACATTTAGCAGTCCGCGTCTGCCCACACATCCCTTCTCCCACAACCGTTCAGCGTACATTTTTTTTTTGTCAATTTCATTCATTTCCGAGTGATTCTTGACCCAGCGCTTTATTTTGTTAACTGTCATTCAGCTCACCCTTTCAGGTTAATGCATTTCCCAGTGTATTCAGTCAATGTTTTAGGTAATAACGTTCCCTTATTATGATGGTCCTTACAAGGGGGAAATAATGCACCAGCTGCTGTTTAATGTAGTGCTTAATGGGGCTGCTTAATTGGCCTCAGTGTTTAATTAATTAATGAGCCATATTAGGTCTTCAGTGTTGGGTGGTGATGAGATAATGTGCCAAGGCTTTCTTTTTTTTTTTTTTTAAAAGAACTTCCCTTTTTTTTATAAACCAAGAGAAGTTTTCCACAGCACATTGTCCATCAGTAACAGAATCCCTCTCAGGATTCACTTCCTGGATATAACCTGGAGCAGATCAGCTGCAAACTTTGGGTGTAACCACCAACAGCAGCCAATTCTGATCTATGAAGACTGGATCTGCTTCAGCCGCGTTTCCTCAGGTCGGAATAACTGCAGCAACAGCTGCGCAGGCTAAAGCCAGCTGTGTGGTAGAGAAAGCCAAAATATAAGTCCCACCAGTTCGTGATCTACTGAACACACACACACACACCTCCGTACTGCGCCTTTTTTTTTTTACATGTCTATTGTTCCCTGTTTCAAGTTTGTCACGAGGGAGAAAGTTATTTTTACACATGAGACCTTTTCAAGGCGTTTGTTTTAGGGCAGCTTGTCGATGTGGTTCTCGCCTGTCATCTGCCACAGAAAGTGAGAGCAACGCTGCAGATGCTCGGATATGCCCGCAACAAGAGCTGTCCTTAGATTGTACATCTTTCTTTCTCCAGCTTTGTCACCGTTCATCTGCAGGGGATAGGAAACAATGTAAATTCTGTGGTTTGGCAAATGTGGACCAATGAGCTGATTTACTTTCTGTTCACATTTTCATCTGGAGTTTAACTCCTCTGAGTTTCAACAAATGATTAAAAGTCAAAAGCCAAAAATATCCAACTTCAACCAAACAGGGAAATGGACAAAAAACGTTGCTGATTTTCAGCCTGTTTATGGTACTAATCCATGTCCATCCAGCCTGTATGTGTGTGTAAATGAGCCGGAATCAAACGTTAGCCCAGTATTAGCAGCTCTGTGATCACAGTGAAGGCTTTAATTATATTGTTGTGTTTTGTTAACTTCTAAACCTCCGTCATTTTACATCATTAGTCTCCTGAATCAGCAGACAAATGTGACAAGAATCGTGTTGGTGTTTTCTCCTCACCTCTCTCACCCTCCAACACATTGTGCCGCCGCCGCCGCCGCTGCAGCCTCAAAGGCCTTTGATCAGGAAGTGTGATTTAGCACTGTGTGTACATGCAAGCAACAAGCCCTCTTCCTCCTCCTCCTCTTCTTCTTCCTCCCATCTGCACTCCTGTGATGTCTGCCCCGTTCGGATGTGAAACTCTCGACAAAGAATTGAATTGAGCTCTAACAAAGATTTGGTTCTCTCTCTCTCTCTCTCTCTCTGTCATCTCCCTGTCTGTCCACCTCCTCTCTGCTCCTTTATCCTCCCCCTTCTTCAACAGGAATTCCAAGGCCTCCTCATCCTCCAGATATATCTCCTTATTACCCACTGTCACCTGGCACTGTCGGCCAGATCCCCCATCCACTAGGATGGCTAGTACCACAGTAAGCGAAACCTTTTTTACTCCTTTTTTCTACAGCGTTGTCTTCAAATTGAAGACAATCAAATCCAACCCTTAATGTGCATACTTTGCATCATGATGTTATTCCTTGTGTATAGAGACTCAAACATATAAGCTGGGTCTGTCTCCTCCTCCTCCTCCTCCTTAGAAGGCATCTTCTCCCCGCAGCCTCTAAAACTTAAACCTGATCCTTTAACTTTCTTAAAAAACTCACTCCTGGACCACAGCAGCCCACTGCAGCCTCCTCAGGCCGTCACCAACCTCAGCTTGCTACTTTTCTGGCAAATTCTATTTTGCATGTCTCTGTATGGTCCAATTAGAGTAATGAACCGTGATTGCCCGTATTTTACCCACAATTCCACACGGGGGCTCTCCCCTGGTAACTCTTGTCAACACTTGTTAATATGACAAAAGGCTACAAATTAAGCTCTGTTAATTTAATGTTTTCTCACCGCGATCTAAATACCGAGAGAGGCCCCGAGCGCAGCCACGGCGCCCTTTGATTTGCTGCACTTTATTTTGGTATAAATTTACATTCATTATTGTTTGTCTTTGAATGTGTAGACCTCAATTAGCGTGATGGCTCCATTAAAGAGACCCGCGCTTCGTCTTTAATTATCACAACAAAACACCTAGTTCCAGCTCGGGGAGGAACAGGGCCCCACTCTGTCGACACCGAGCGAAGGGTTATGAAATTTAATTAGCCATCGCTATCAAGATTTGTGGCATTCAAATTGTTCAGAGTTTTCCTCCCTTTGATCCGCGCTCTGCAATCCCCTAGATTTTTGTCCTGATCAAATGAGAATAAAGAGGCCCACGGTGGGGAGAAGAGCGAGACAGAGGGCTTTACCTTCTCCTCTTCCATCAACCCTGTTCTTTTACCTAACACGCCTTTCTTCTTTTCTTCCCCCCCCCCCCCCCCCTTCCTAGGCAAGGTCAACCTGTTTATCCAATCACAACAGGGGGTTTCAGACACCCCTACCCAACTGCGCTCACTGTCAACGCATCCATGTCAAGGTGAGTTGAGCCTTTAGGAGAATAAAAACACACACGCACACACCTTCTCACTTCACTCTTACGTTCACTTGTGTGTTTGTGTTGGCTGCACACACACACACACACACACACACACAGAGCAGCATCTTCTCCCTTAAGGAGAGCTCACACTCCCCATCTCTGTGTTCAAAAGGCCAATCCTCCAGTGTGGTGCTCCAGCTAGCGTGCTCAAATATTAATTATATTTATCATTTTCTAATGAGGCCCCTGAAGAACATTTACCCCCACTGCATGTCAGGCAGATCTGAAATGAGCCGGGGCATGTCCTTGCTGTGAGTTTGAGCAGCCAGACACATAAACAAACAGCGCAACACTTTGAAGGGGGACTACATGATACAAGCCGGGGACCCCGACACTTGGCTAGTGCTTTGGTCCAGCCCCATTAGGGTCCAGCTCAAGTGCTGCTGTGGACATTAGCGCACCCATGGGGGTCATATGTGTATTCGTTGCCATCTTGTATACACGTGTGTGTGTGTGTGTGTTTGTCAGTTGGTGTTAAACTACTTACTGCTCCCTTGAGGGGGATGCATGTCCTCAGTGTTGGGTGGGAAAAGGATTATTTTGGGATGGTTTTCTGGGTCTGGAGCAGCCAAAGAAGCAATAACACAAAATAAAACAAGCAGCCTCCTCCTCCTCCTTCTTTGCTCACTCAGCTCCTCCTCCTCCTCCTCCTCCTCCTCTGTGCACGCCCTTGCAGCAGGGGACTTTTTTGGGTTGGGGCTGGTTAACAGTCCAGGGATGAGGCCAAGCTTTAGTTTAATTACAGCCTGATTGGAAAAGCAGCTCCTGAGGGCGGCTTGTTTGGACCTCTGTGACATTGATGGATCATGTAGATGTGGGAAGGGAGGGAGAAGCCACAAAGGGGGAATTACCTTCTTTCTTTTTTTTAAGTATAGCCCTTAGAGGGAAAGCAAAGAGATATGGTAAAGTTTAGTTTTTGCTGTTAGGTCTTTGCTTTTGTTCTACTAATTCGTGTATTGAATTCAAATATTTCTCTTCAAACAAACTCTTAAAAAAGGGGTGTCTGGATTAGAGTTAGATTCTCTTGAGGCCACAAAGGGGTCAGACGTCGGGTTTGCCCAGACGTCGGCATCTGGCAGCAGCACCCAGCCAACCTGGGCTTTAAGTGACTGCTAATTTGGTCCTTTAATGACAGTCTCTACATTGTGATCATCTTATTTGCAGTGTAGTTAATTGAATATACTGGCTGGGGTGTGTGTGTGTGTGTGTGTGTGTGTTGGGGAGTGGGGGGGACTGGCCATGGGGGAGAGCTAATGCCCTGTGATGAGGCCCCCTAATTGAATTAGTATAACTGAATAGATGGAGGGCTCTGGGAGCTCTCTGGAGAATGGGAGGGGGTTAACAGACCTCTGGACAAAAAAGATCCTTATGCATTAAAAAAAAACAAACAAAAAAAACACTCCCAATTGTGATTTTCCAAGGCAGAAGGAATTTTTTTTTTCTTTTCTTTTCTTTTTTTTTTTTTTTTAGAAAATCTAATATAAATCGCTCAGATACCTCTCAGAAACAGCCTTCAGCTAGTTGGTTTTGTTCAAAGAATGGAGCAGACTGTTGTGATAGCTCAAACAATTTGCAGCAAGCAGACTAAGAGGAGGAAATCGGACAGTAAAAATGTGTCCTGGCCTTGTACTCTTGGCTGGCCCGAGTTTCTTTTGTATCAGTCCCCCTGTGCTGTAGCCTGGACTGAATTAGGATGCAGGGGACGAGCGTGGTACCCGGTAGTCCTGCGATGAACACCTTACACTTAGGTCCTGTTAAAAAATGCATTCGTTTCAGGACAGGGGGAAGAAGAGCCAGGGAGAGTAGAGACAGACAGCAGAACAAATGAAAGACATTATTTTGATAATGGGGTTGGAGCCAGTGCAGGTCCCCTATAGTGTGTGTGTGTGCGTGTGAATGTATGTGTGACAGGTGGGAGGATGTGAAGGCCCCTTTGCCCCCTTACGCTTAAGCCTGCCCTTTGATATGTTCCCCCGTCATCCCGCGCCGTCTCTTTTCCTCGGGAATGGGAGAAGTGCACCGGCCGGATCATTATACATTAAACAGGCACGGGGGCTACCACTACGCATTGGCAATTAAATGGCACTGGCTGACACTGGGCTTGCTGCGTGTGTGACCCCCCCTCACCCCAACACTGCCAGCCATTCATACCTTTCAGATTGAGACGTAGGAGCCCCGGGGGTTGTGGGGTAGGTGGGTGGATGGGTGGGGGTTATCTGCTGCGTCTCCTTCTCTCTGTGTTGGTTAAATTGGTCCAAGGTGCCGCTTGCCGCTGATGAGCCCAGATGATGATGATGATGATGATGATGCCCCGGCGCTTCAAAGGGATGGCCATCATGTTTAAACCATAACCTGGGCCATGCAGTGGCAGCAGGGAGGAAGAAGGGGAGGGTAGCAGGGGGGTGGAAGGGGAAGGAGGAGGGGGTGAGGGGACAGGGAGGAGTAGAGAAGGAGAAGAAGAAGAGAAGAAAAAATAGATCTTGGAACAGAGGAAATTTTAACAAGTGCACAGAGAGAGAAGGAGGGAGGAAGCGGGAGTGAGCGGAGAGAAAATGCAGCAGCTCTAATGATGGGTGATATGCAGCCAGTGCTGCCGAGCTCCCCATCAACGCATGACATGGCACAAACACCAATGTGTCAGTGATGAAGGGGAAGAGGGGAAAGGAGAAAAAGAGGAAAAGAGTTTGAGGGGGGAGCGAACTGGCACTCCCCTGAGATGGCCTCCAACAGAAACTAGTTGTTCCTGGCGAGTTTATCCTCATCATTATATTCTGGCTCCGAGCCATGCAGCCAGATACAACCGGATAATGAGCTGCTTTAAAAAAAAAAAAAAAAAAAAAAGAATTATTCCTCCCTTTTTTCTGCTTCTCCTTCATCCTCCTCTCTTCTCGTAGATTTGTGTGTGGTCACGTGGCGCCGAGGTTGCTGTAAACATGCACTTGCAGATAGACGGGGAGACGTACAAATAATCCCACGCAGATAATTACAGCACATACAGTACAATGGCACACAAAGCCCAGCTGTGTCTTATGGCTGCTCCGGCCAGTGAGGTTTCTGGACTAGAGATGTGGAGCTGCTGGAGATGATGAAATGATGATAGGAGTGTAGAGGCATGAAGATAAAAAAAAAAAAAAATGTCAGTGCTGCTGACAGTGCTGAATAGACAGGAAAAATAAATGGGGGAATCAAATAGAGACCCAATACCTGTAGTGATACGAGACTTTGATAGAGGATTTTAATCTAGCTTGCAAAATGTGAGAAAAGTGATTCAAGCTTTACCTCTCCAAAAACCTGGCATTTCTATAACAGTGCTTGAAATGCAATTTTTTTTTCTCAAATGACTTGGAAGATATAAGACAGAGTCATTCTCCATCCAAAGATGAAAAGATGTTTTTCATTGTCACTTAAGTCGTAATTTGAAGCCATTTCCCTTCAATCTTATTTTAAAACAACAGTATTGCTGTTTCCCCTTCAGACATTCAACACTATAAGGGTTCTGGGTTTGGAAGTGCTTGATAAGTTTCAGCTCTGATGTAGCAGTTAAGAAAAGCCTTTTTGGGACTGTGAGAAGCCAAAATGTTTCATTGACATGAATATGTATCACTACTGCTTATGACACTCTTTGTGGCTGTATAAATGTGACATTCAAGAGATTTAAAGTTGTATAATTTGACTAACACTGTATCACTTTTGAAATCAAATGTAGCTGATTGTTTCCTGTTATTTACTATTTTATCTCTGAGTGATGTGTTGATCTGTCCAGGCTGGAGTCTGTACTCATACTAAATCATTTGACCTCAAACTATTATTCATTGGTCAAATATTTCTTAATTGGTGGTGAATTTTTAAAAGACAGGAATCAGGCTTGGACAGTTTCATGTTACTGTTTGTATGTGCATTTATGTCTTATCTTGTGACTTAAGGCCAATTCCAAAAAAAAAACAGACATGAAATTGAGAGTCTGGAATGGAATTGAGCCCCTTTAGTCCTGTGTATACATGTGTTCCATCTTCTCATTTCACCTGTGTCCATTCTGACGATTTACACAGTCTTCTGTCCTCAAGGTTCCCCCCACACATGGTGCCCCCCCACCACAGTTTGCACACCACCGGCATCCCACACCCCGCCATCGTCACACCCAACGTCAAGCAGGAATCCTCCCACAGTGACATCAGCTCTCTAAACAGCTCGTGAGTACACTTTTTTTTTCACCTCCCTGAACTTTGTGTTTGAATCTCACTTTTGACTTAGTCAATGGGGTTCAGGTGGGCTCAATTTGTCTGCTCTATCCTCCACAGGAAACAGTCAGATGCTAAAAAGGAAGAGGAGAAGAAGAAACAGGTCCACATAAAGAAGCCTCTGAATGCCTTCATGCTCTACATGAAAGAGATGCGGGCAAAGGTGGTGGCTGAGTGCACACTGAAGGAAAGTGCTGCCATCAACCAGATCCTGGGGCGGAGGGTAAGTCCTAAAGAACCTGAGGCACACAGCAACACTGTAAGGGTCAATGACCTTTGATCAGTCAGTCTTTATTCATATAGCGTCCAATCACAGCAAATGTGTATTGTGACACTTATACACATATATCAGTCGTACATCTAGAACATACTTTTGATTGTGTTTTTAGAAGTCCAACATCTATCTTATAATAAGAAAGCACATGACATCAGTGTGGAGGGAAAACTTCTTTTCCAGATCATAAAAGCTTATAGCAACAAGCAGAGAATATAATGATGTTTCACAGGCTCATCAGAAGATTCAAAAGGTTAACTTGGTGACTTTCAGCGCCAGTATAATAGATTTCTGTTCGGTTCACGGCCTTCATACCTACATTTCCTGTCCATGGTGAAAATATTCTTTCTGTGTCGTTTTGTCAGTGGCACGCCCTATCTCGGGAGGAGCAGGCCAAGTACTACGAGCTGGCCAGGAAAGAGCGACAGCTCCACATGCAGCTGTACCCAGGCTGGTCAGCACGAGACAACTATGTAAGTTTTTAAGTTTACAAGTCGTTAGGGGGAAGAGGAAGAACACCTTCTTTCCTCCTTTTCCGCTAGGTGACACAACCTTTTTTATTTTTTATTTTTTTAAATCCAGCCTGAAGGATCACTGTCTTCTTGTAGTTTTCTGATATGTTTATCTGAAAGTGGACACATCCCCTTCATCCTGGCCTTTCTAATTATAAAGTTGGTTCATGACAAAGTCTGACGATTATCTTGTTTATGTGAATGGCTTGCTCTCGAGACACTTTGTTGTGACTTAGAAAGGAGCAGGCTTTCATCAGAAGTGTCCGGTTTTTTTAGGATCAGGCTGACTGGATCAAGCAGCATTACAGCAATCTGTCTTCCTAAACCAGAAGCTCGTCAAGATGTCTAGATATTCAAGGAGCAGAGGAAAATAAGACAAAAGATAACAGAAAAAAAGAATAAAAGAGCACAAAGCACAAAGAGGAGAGAAGGGGGGGGGGGATTGTAGTCCGGCCTGCAGTTGCTGTTACAAACCGGAGGGCAGAGAGAGAGAGAGAGAGAGAGAGAAAAGGAGAAAAGGCAGAGAAAGAATGAATGAATAAATAAGTAAACACACAAAGATGAGTCCTATTCTCTGTTTCATGTTTTGGGCATTCTGCAATATAATAACTAAGGTTCCTGTCTGTGTCTATTTTTTTCTTTCTATTTTTTTGGCGGCTAACCAACAGGGGAAAAGGAAGAAGAGAAAAAGGGAAAAGCAGCAAGCAGAGAGCAATGGTAAGTGAGCTGCAATTATCTCCCATATTAGAAGAGCCCCATCATGTGTCAGGCAGATGTGACATCTTGCAAGATAAAAGTCAAGCTAGTTTTTTTTAGTGTGTTATGTTTCTTTTGTGTGTGTGTTATTGTGCCTGGCTTTTTTTTTTCTTTTGGTATAGATATGCTACTCAATGCAATATTTAAATGGTAGAGTTGCTTGTAATACCCCCCCTTACCCCATTTCCCCCCCCTAGCCTTCCCCAGCTAATAACAACTGAATATGCATGACCCCCCACACTCCTTCTCACCTCCCCTCTGACACACCCCCCCTTCCCCATTTGCCCCTTAGCGTTCTGGTTTTGTGATATGTATGTTTTGAGAATGTGAAGTTGAAGCATTGTGAAAGCCATTAACTTTGCTAGTGTTGTGTGCGTGGCCCCCGTTTTATAATGCCTGTGCCCTGCAGAAAAACTGCACTACAGTACTGTATGTGTATGTGTGTGTGCGTTTGTGTGTGTGTGTGTGTGTACTTGCTTGGCTACCCCTTTGCTTGCTTTTAATGCATGCTTCTCAATACCCACTTACTGGAAGAAAAACAATCACTTAAACCTTTAAAATTAAGGAGGTTTGCTTTCTTTTTAATTTATTTTTTTTAATTCTCATGATTCATACCCTTCTGATCGTTCTGTGAGGATACATGGCGACTTGATATTTATGTATTTTGCGCTCATCTGGTGACGGATTTCTTCTTGAAGGCCTCTCTATCTGTTCTTTTTTTTCAGAACACAGAGAATATTTTCCAAACCCTTGCCTTTCACTCCCTCCGATTACAGGTGCTAATGTCATTTTGAGTATTAAATCACTAACTTTGTTTTATATTTCCTTCTATATCATTTTTTTTTCTTACTTAATTCTTGTTTATTTATTTATCAATGAATGTGCAACATAGTAGAGGCAGGCTTAAGGTTAAATTTTGCTCTTTTTTTTTCTTTCTTTGCTGCTATCTTTTCTAAAATGTTGCTAATGTTGAATTGAATTAAAGCTAGATTCTATTTGATTGAACCTCCAAGTCCTCATGCTGCTGTTTAGTTTAGAGCATATTCCAAATTCAGCTAGAATCACCGTGAAGTATGCTTAAAGAAGTGATGTTATGAAGTTAGATTATCCTTGTATGACCTGAAGGATGTTATGTCAGGGTAAACCTCCTTAATCTATATGCTTTAGTAGCCGTGCTCGTGCCTTTCCTATAGGCCGGCATGAGTTTGGCCGACTTTAAATCTGCCTTTACTCACACAAGGCCTGGACTCAAACGCTAGAAGACCGTCGCTCTGCTCTACCCATGATAATGACACAATTACTGGTTAGAGCTGAAGTGACTGGCAGCTTTTTGTTTCTGCAACAGACAGCCAAAGTCAGTGGAAAACTGTCAACTGTTTGATGCCAGGTCTAAAGAGTAGATTCCTTCTTCAGGTTCCAGCCTTTTTTAATCCCTCCCCTGGCTCGGGCTAACTCGCCAACCTGCTTCCTAGTTCTACCACTTTGACCTTGTCTTTGAAACCATAGTGCACTGATAACATCTAGCAGCAAATTAATCCAATCTGCATTTTGTCCCATTTTTATCCCCTCGACCGAATAAGCTCATATTATCTGCTTCTTTAACTCCAGAGTTTAGATTACACGACTGAAAGCAACTTTTTTCTCCACATTAAAGTCTTAATTTGATCACTTGCATGCGGTTTGATTTGACTACTCTCTGAAACACACTAATTGTGTTCAGTCCTATCTTTAAAGGCAGACTTGAGAATGGCTTTAAGGGTTTTTAAAGGGGGGGGGGGATTTCTTGCACAATGAGCCACTGCCAAGCTTCATAGATTCACTGTTACCTGTTTTTTCTCCTCATTTTCTCTCCTCCTTTTTGGATTTCTGTTCCTTATGGTTTTGGTTTTTTGGGTTCTATTCCTCCTCCTTCTCTCTGCTGGCTTCCCCCCTTCCCTGTCGCCGCATCAGACCTGAGCGCTCCTAAGAAGTGTCGAGCGCGCTTTGGGCTCGACCAACAGAATAACTGGTGTGGCCCGTGCAGGTGTGTATGGTGTGTGCTTGCACCAGCCAGGGCCAGGTGAAGGCTGCCGGGTTAACTCTGCACTGGGACTTCCTCCTCTTTTTTTTTTTTTCCCCTTCGCTCTCTCTGCTGATGCTTCCTCTTTTCCCCCTCAGTCTGTCTCGCAGGCTTTTTGTGACCTCTCAGCTTCCTCCAGCCACGCCCTGCCGGTCTATCTCTAGGCTCCCACTGTTTGATTTTGAGCTCCTTTTTTTGTTTTTTTTGGGGAAGATGGGTGTTAACATTTTTATGCCAGAGTGTTTGTGTGAATGGTGTCAGTGAGTATGTGACAATGCAGGAACAATTCTGGGGTTTTTTTGATTGCAGGATATAAAAAAACGAAAACAAAAAAGCCTCACAGAGAGTGCTCAGAAACTGGCAGGTCGGGGCTTGGAGGATCTGGGGGTCAAATATGGAGGACATCCCAGTTTTTTTTACCAGCCTAAACCTAAGCCCTGGCTACATGTTTTTGTCTGTGCAATGACGTGTCCATTTTTTCTTTCTTTTCCTTTGTTTCGTTTTTTTTTTTGTCTCTGTGTGTATGTTTGTGTCTACCTCTGGCTAACAGATGCAAATACCCCAAAGAAGTGTCGTGCCTTGTTCGGGCTTGACCAGCTGAGTTTATGGTGCAAACCATGCAGGTATAACTGCTGTAGTACCAAATGGAAGGAAGACATCCACAATGTGCAGCTTCTTCCTCTTCTTCTTCTTCTTCTTCTACTTAAGATTATTACATGTTTCCATCGTTGTGGTAACAGATGGCAAACTTCTCTGCTCCTTTTTGTTTTTCCTAACTGAGGAGCCTTCCTGCTGTAAATTCCCTCACAGCAATTTTTTTCTTTAGTAAACTCAGTTCAAGCCCAGCAGCAGAAAATGGATTTCAAAATAAACTCTCTGAATGTTAAATCTCAGCATCATATACCTGCTAGAACCTCTTGGTTTCTTAATGAAATTTGCAACAACACTTTTTTTAACGATCTGACCCGCTATGGTTGAAATCCATTTTCTCTCCAGGCCGTGGATAATTCCCTCCCATCTTAACTGTCATGTTTGTTCTAATTGGCGTCCTTTTTGAATAACAATGTTATGCTTACAAATTTAGCCCTGCTTTCTATGAGGGCCTGCTCAGTGACACTCTTTTCTGTGCCCTCTTCCTCCTCCTCCTCCTCCTCCTCCTCCTCCTCCTCCTCCTCCTCCTCCTTCTCCAACCTCCTCTTCCTCCAAACTCCTCTTCAATAACCCTTACTTAGTCCCTACCTGTTGTCTTTCTGTTCTGACACAAGCAGTCTTTGAATTGGGAATATTTTCATGGTAGGTATTTGTTTCTGCTAAGTAATACCCTTCTCTGTGTCTGGCTTGCATCACACCGTGCCCCACTCTTTCCTGACGCAACTTTTTCAAACCATTCAAACACATTATTTCTCATCGTTTCTTCTGCTACATTGTTGTTCTCTTTGAATTTTTTTAAGTTTATACATGCTGGCTTTTAGACCAAATGTTGTTGGCAATGTGGCCTCTTGTCACATTAAGAGACAATCTTGAGCAGTTTGTAGGATTACTTTTAAAAGACATTTCTCACACTTGGTAGTTAACAGTCCACCATTTTTGGCTCTTTGACTTAACGCTCTTATCCCCCTCAAGCTGATAAAACATGATCTAAAATACTCCATTACTCTTTACAACAATAATATCAGATCATGAGACCAGAAGATTTAAAAAAGAAAAAAGCAAAAAAAAAAAAAAAAAAAGCGCAAGGCTTCAGTCTCCGTTTTAGGAGCCGAGAGGTTAAAAGTTCTCTCTGGGCTCCATTTCCTAAAAGATGCATCTGGTGTAATTTCCCCAGAGGGGGAGAAATCAATAACATACACAGGCATATACTATGAATCGATATGTCTGTTAAAAAATGGATATTAGCTCATTTGTTGCAGTTTGACAGACAGTTATCGAGGGCAAGATGTGTATGTAGTGGCAAAATGATCCCTTTTTACGGCCGGTCGATACGCTGAGCCACCCACTGCTGCAGCATCAGTGTAGGGTGCACTTAAAAGCCTCCCTACTCGATCCAGACTTATTCTAGTGTTCTCTACTGTCCGCTGTTGTGTGCTTACTGGAAATGCATGCCTGTCCCTCACTCGAGCATGCAATCAAGGTTTTGTTAGCTCTTTAATGTGATCTTTTCATGTCCCTCTTTTTTTTTTTTATTATTATTCACTGTAGTCTGCTCTCCTTTTGGGGTTAACCTAGATTTTCTTTCCCCCTTTAGAATTGAAGGGGAACGTTTTGATCTGATATCAAAATTAAAACACAGAATAGGCCTCATATGTTTCAAAAGCCTCATTCTTAGTCTTTTTTTTTTTTTACCTAGTCAGTGTTAGTTTTAAATACTTGCTCGGAGGCCTTCAGGCTTCAAAATGATAGGATTGAGAGCTGAGAGAGAGGGGTCACTGCCAGGGTCAGGCTAAAGATGAGGCAGATGTACTATATAGCCCGTTCCCCCTAAACCAAATCCGAACACAGCAAAGTCACCACACATAAATGCAACAATAGCATCACTCTCCCAGCTCCCCCCGTCCCCCCCCCCCCGTCCCCCCCCCTCCCATGCTCATCCATCGGGTTCCACGGCGCGCAAACGGGCCTGGCCTCAGGACTCAGCAGGCAGTAGGGGGGGAGGGTCCCGACCCCTGGCGAGAATGCAAACATGGTGCCTTGACCCCTCACGCACACACACTTGTGTCTGTGGGGCAGATTGCAGAGTAGTGTAGGATCTTGTTGACTCTTTTTTTTTTTTTTTTATTGCCTCGTATCCAAACTCTTCCCCCCTCAGGAGAAGAGAGAGAGTAGAGGTAGAGGAGGGAGACAGGTCCAGTAACCTTGTGTTGCTGCAGAGAAAGAAAGGAAAAAAAAGAAGGCTGATCCCCCAGCTGTAGCTTTGCCTGTAAGAGAGGCTTAGTTTTACAACAAGAGAGCAAACATTACCACATCATATATCTGCTTCATTTTGTTCTCCTCTCATCTCCTCCTCCTCGTCATCATATCATCATCTTTATCTTTATGTGAGCGTTTCATTTCCCCGCTGCTTCCTGTCCCGGTGCTTCACCTTTTATCTTTTCTTCATGTCTGTCCTGTCTGATGGTTTTGTATTTGGAAACTGACCGCCATCTTCTATCTTAGCACAAGGTTGATTAAGCTACTTAAATGCACCTGCCGAATGATATTTGTGTCCTAAGTTCTTGATTTATCACAATTAAGAAACGCACAATATCAGGTGGTTTGTCAAATCCTCGAGAAACTAGAGTTGAACTAAAGAGATTCTACTTTTCAGAATAACAATTTAGAAAGTCTAAAAGATGACAGAAGTGATTTGTTTTATTTATTTAGAAAGGCGAAGGTGCATTTCAGTAGGCAACCGTGCTAAGAGGCGATACAGTTTGACGATGAGATGCTAAAAATGTTTTTCTTTCTTTCGCCTTGTCCCTCAGGAGAAAAAAAAAGTGCATTCGCTACATCCAAGGTGAAGGCAGCTGTGCCAGTCCTCCCTCTACGGACGGAAGCTTACTAGACTCCCCCCCATCCTCCCCCTCCTCAGTGGCCCCCTCCCCCTCCTCAAAAGAGTCCAAACCTCAGACTGAACAAATGCAACCTCTCTCACTGACTATGAAACCGGCCCACCAGCCACTCCACCACTCGCACCTCCTGGCTGGGCCTCCGCCATCTTTGGTTCAGCTGGACAACTCCGCTGCGGCAAGCAAAACGCCCGGCGCCTCCTCCCACAATGGAGCCCTGGAGCATGGCGGCGACGTCTCGTCCTCGCGGCAGCCGGGCTCCTCTGTGGCGTCCTCGATGGCCCGGTCCTCGGCATCGCTGTGTCATTCCCACTCGCTCCTCCCCTCCTCGGCCCCTCAGCCTCTGTCGCTAGTGACCAAGTCTATAGAATAGTCTGCCCTATTCTTCTCCTCTTTTCTAGCTCTGCACACACACACCTTTCTAGGCCCTCACTCTGCTATATTTCACTGACCGTCAGCTCTTTTTTTTTTTTTTTTTTGTTCTCTTTTTCCGTTTCTGTGCCATAAGGCTTTGAAATTTGAGTTCTTGTTTTATTAAAGTTCATTGGTCAATATTTGACCCATCATTATCAAAAAAAAATTAATTATTATAAAGAAATGATACAATGAGCTGTAGTTATAGCTTTGTGAATCTGCCAAAATTTTTATGAATTTTTGTTTTGTCTTTTTTTGTAGTGTTCAACAGTGCAAACAGAAAACACATATTTAGTTCCACTTCCAAATGTTTAAAAAGACGGATATAAAAAGGTAGGCTAGATTATTCAATGAGCCCTTTTCTTGAAAGAGTTGGTTCTCCTTCTTTATTTGTATTAAATACGAGCTCGCGAACCAATCATCTGACATCTGTTCAAACTCTCCGAGGGCATGAGGCTAGCGGTGACACCTCTCTTGAGGAACAACTTTAATTGTGATGTTACTTGTTCTTGTTTAAATGTACAGAATAATGGGGAGGGGGGGGATTACTGTGTTAAATATGCATTCTTCCACTGCGTTGTCTTTTTTTTCTTTGTTGTTTACCTATGGGGTGGAGTCAGGCAAGTTGGGTGGGCTTGAGGGGAGGTCGGGGTGGGAGGGTTGAGGGTTATTAAATTCAAAATGTCACAACGCTAGGACCAGTAGTATTTATTGCTTTAGAGATTGCTTGTTGTATCTTGTACGTGTCTCTTTTTGACCTTTTTTTTGTTTGTTGTTTTTTCGTTTCTTATTACATTGTACAAAATATTTTTTTCTTAAGGTAAGCGACTTCTAAATGAATGATCCATTTTTACAAGGAGGTTTTAAAAAGGCAAACTGGTTTGTTATTGATTTTCTTTCCTCTGAAAACCTGGATTCCACTCAGTGTACTGTGTAGATCTCATGAACAGAAGTATGCACAACTTCATTTTCAAGAAATGCGTCTATAAGCCATTTAACAAAAACAAGAAGAAAAGAGAAACTTGAAACAAGAGACAGTGGGTGCCG